>NC_052627.1:115711254-116397504 GCF_016161935.1 Mauremys reevesii | reverse complement strand
AAAATTGGAGTGACACAATGGTGAATTGGGTCACTGAGGCTATAGAACAGTAAGTAAGAATTTCTCCTCCAGATATTTCTCCTTCTCTTCCACAGATTTTTCCTCCGCTGATTTATTGTCTACTGTACAAAATAAATAGTTCATATAATTATAGGACTGTATGGTGGGAAGGGACCTTGAGAAGTCATCAAGTCCAACCCCTTGCATTGATGCAGGACCAAGCAAAATCTAGACCATCTCTGACATGTGTTGGTCCAGCCTCCTTCTTAAAACCTCCAATAATGGGGATTCCACAACCTCCCTTGGAAGCCTATTTCTGAGCTTAACTACTTTTATAGTTAGAAAGTTTTTCCTAATATCTAACCTAAACCTCCCTTGCTGCAGATTAAGCCCATTACTACTTGTCCTTCCTTCAGTGGATGTGGAAAACAGTTAATCACCATCTTTAACGTATTTGAAGATTGTTGTGAGGCTCCTCCCCTCCCCCATTCTTTTCTCAAGACTAAACATGCCCAGTTTCTTTAACCTTTCCTCATAGGTCAGATTTTCTAAACCTTTTCTTATTTTTATTGCTCTCCTCTGGACTCTCTAGTTTGTCCACATCCTTCTTGAAGTGTGGGGAGCCAGAACTGGACACAGTACTCGAGCTGAAATCGAGTAGAGCGGGACTGTTACCTCCCATGGCTTACATACAACACTCCTGTTAATACATTCCAGAATGATATTAGCCTTTTTCGCAGCTGCATCACATTGTTGACTCATTCAGTTTGTGGTACACTATAACCCCCTGATCCTTTTCTGCAGTACTAACATCTAATTAGACAGTTATTCCCCACTTTGTAGTCATGCATCTGATTTTTTATTTAATTTTGTCTTGTTGATTTCAGACCAATTCTCCAATTTGTCAAGGTTGTTTTGAATTCTAATCTTGTTCTCCAAAGTGCTTGCAACCACTCCAAACTTGGTATCAGTCACACGTTCTGAATTTTAAACCTGAACAGCTTTCTGTCTATAAGCATTGTGTAATCAAAAGAAACTGGAGAAGAATAAATTTTCAGATGAAAAGATGAGTTCCATTTTGGTCTGAACTATTAAAAGAAGGAGACAAACCCAAGAAAAAAGAGGAAACCCAGAATCTATTTTAGGTTCCTATACAGCCACCCATCACCATAGTGTTTGAACGCCTTCCACATAAAATAGCAGTTGGAAGTCGCTATTGGACTTTATGGAGTCTCTGGCTCTTCTCAAGATGGAAACTCTGCTTCGGTTAGGATTTTTAATTGGTCGGTTGATTTGTTTTCAGATGTTTTTAGGAAGGGAGGGAGAAAGGAGTGCTAATATTGGAGCACCATTCTTGCTGTAGTGGAAAGGCCTTTTGGAGGACTAAGGTTTTGCAGTGTTTCTCGAAGGTGTTCTGGCTCAGGGTTTGCCTGATCTTCTCTAGATGTTCATTCCATAGCTGGATGCCTTCTAGCTAGAGCGTTTTGTCCCCAGCTTTGATGGGCATTGTTATCTGCATTGTTCCAGAGGAGCCCAGCTGCCTCAATATTTCATACGTCAGAATTCAATTACTGCGGACTAACTCCTGTAATCCTTCCTAAAGCAGACAAAACGTCGATAGAAGTCTTGCATTAGCAAAGACGATAGAATGTGAACCTACCTGAACAGATAAGATTCAGCACTACTGGTACTCTGCTACAGCTACCTACATTTGTGGTATGTCAGCGGAAATGTAAAACATGCAACAATGTAATGGAATCATTGAATCAACCATAATTCTCTTCTCGTTGCTATGAGCTTGTTGCTCTCAGCAGAAAAAGATTTCAGCCCTCATTAGTCATACCTACATTGTTAGTGGTTATAGCTGGTGTTCCCTCTAATTTTTTCCATCCACGTGCTAAATGAATTTTGTTATGTGCACCATATTGAGGTAATGTGCGGATGTGCACCACCAATAGAAACCAATATATTTTTTTAAAAAGTTACCATAGGGATAATTACTCCAGCCAGGACAGTTTAGGCATTTTAGAACTCACTACTCAAAGAATTAAATTTAAGCGTAAGAGAGGAATCAAAATTATGAAATGCAGAGATCGGTCAAAAAACTAAAATAACACACTTTGAAAGAAGTAACAACAACAACAACAATACACGTATGTGTTGGGAGGTGAGTGTGAAAGACAGTATGTGTGTGTGACAGAGACACACTCTGTGTGTGTTTGTGTGTGTGTGTGTGTGACAGAAACACGCATTGCCTCTTTAAGTATGCTGACCTGACTTTAAGTATACCGCCGTTTTAAGTAGATCAGCAAGTTCAGACACAGCAGCAGCTGCCAGCAAGCTCCCTCTGTCCTGAGCCCTGTCCTGTCTCCCCTGCTCTGTGGAGATAGAGTACAGGAGTAGCGGGAGGGGAAAACCCTGACATCAGCACCCCTCTACTTCCCCCTCCACTCTGCACAGCAAGCAGGAGGCTCCCAGGAGCAGCTCCAAGGCAGAGGGCAGGAGCAGCATACGGCAGCGGAGGGGTGGGGGTGTCCCAAACCCAGTTCCGTCTCCTCAGCTGCTCTTGTCTCTCCCTGGGAGAACTTTCTCTCTGTGACTGCTCATCTTTACATCAGCCCCTTCTTTCCAGAAGCACCTCTCCTTGGGAGTAGCTTCCGGGGAGGCTGCATTTCCTGGCATAGTTTAGGAAAACCTTTTGCTGAGAGTAGCCCCCCTGTACACCTGCCTTCTGAAGCTCTCTCTTTAGGAATCTCCTACTTCCAGGAGCACCTCCTGGACTCCCTCCTTGTGTGGGCTCCCTGGAGAGTTCCCGTTCTCCAGGAGCACACCTTCTAGACTCCCTGATCTGATGAGGTCTTCTGATCAGCGCTTCCGGGAGCTCCACTCCTCGGGAGCTCCCTGTCTCCTTGGGAATGCCTTCCCTAACTAAGCTCAGGTAACCTTTTATTAGATCCAGGTGCTCATTGACCAATTAACATTAAGTGGCCACCTGGGACTCTCATTATGCCCAGGTGGGCCTTCAAAAGGCAGCAGCAGGTAGACTTGAGCCCTGTTCCCCTTAAAGGGCCAGTCGCCCTGCGACACAACACCGTGGGCAAAATTCTTCCCCTGATTTAGGGCCTAACCCTGTGAGGTGTGGTGCGTGCTCCACTGCAATAGTTCAGTCGGAGTTATAGCTATGGGGAGGGCATGCCAGTAATTCATATAATGCCATTGTACTAGCTCCAGTATTATCTTCTCTCCCATCCTTTATACATCCTTACACTTTGTCCATCTGCTCCTGCCTATTTAGCAGGCGTTTTCACTTGAGACATCCATAACGATACCCAGGTCTTTCTCCTGAGTGGCGACTGTTAATTTAGAACCCACTGATGAGTAATTCAGATTACTCTTTCCAATATGCATTTTGCATATGTCGACATGGAATTACATCTGCCACTGTGTTTGTTCTATTCTATGCTATTCCTTTCTGGTCTGTATTCTGCACAGTTTGTTGTACCACCTTCATCACTGCCTTCAAGTAGTGCATTAAGTGACGTAATTAACATTTTTCATATGTGATTAATTATTTCTCATGCCTACTCCCCAAGGGAGAAATTGTATGAGTAGGATAGGGATTTTGTTGCTTCGTTTGTTTTTATAAATTATGTGTTTTGCTGTCTGGAGTAGCTCACGAGCATGAGTGCCAGTCTCAGTCAAACTGTCAAGAAGCAGGGCACAAACCCCAAATTGGTTGCCAGTTCTGTACTTAGATTTCACCAAGCAAGTAACAAGTGTGAACTCCTCAAGCACTCTAGCAGCCTAACCATGGATCACAGACAGTCCCCTGGGGAACCCCGATCTCTTGCCACTCAAGCAAACTTGTCTTTGTGATAGATTGTCCCTTACACAAAAATCACAACAATATTCAGGTTACTGCCAGTCCCCAAGGACCAGTTGCATACCACAGGTCAGTTGCACTTAGACCTTACATCAGCAACAATGCTTGTAGCCAATCCTATAATAAACTAACTAAAGATTAATTAACTAAGAAAAAATGAGTCATTTACAAGGTTAAAGCCACTCAACAGACACACAAATGAGTTAGTCTTAGATTCCAAAAGGTAATAGAAACTGCTGTGATATGCAAACTTTCTGTTTCCTTTAGAGCTAGCCCACGCTGAGCAGCTTGGGGAGCCCTTGCTTATGCTAAGAAATATTGCCCTCTCCAAATTCTAAGCAGGAACTGTATCACTGTACCAGGATTTTTATTCCCTTCCCTTAGACTTAAAACTAATGGGACAAGAGTTGGTGCCCACCTCCTCTTCATGGGTGCAGGGATAGGGGCAATCCGCTAAGCCTTTGTCCTTTGATGTCTGAAAATGGCTCATTTGTTTTCAGTGGGCCTCCTTGTGTGCAGCACCAGCACTTTACACTGATTAATGCTGCTCTCCTGTTCAGTGTGTTACACAGTTACAGAGGTTTACAGTGCAAACACTCAGTATAACTTTATACCATGGGATACAGATGTTTGTAAGTGAGGGCAATATATGCAGCATCCTACAAGCATTTAATCAAATCTAAACACATTCTAACCAACTTAATATCAGTTTTAAAAATGCTAACACACAGGTGAGCTAGACTGGTTTCCAGCTATGCACTTGTCAGTGTTCAGTGACCTTGGCGTAATCTGGCACCTGGCCTGCTAGCATCAAAATATGTACGCTGTGCTGTGTGTTTATATTAAAGAAAGCAAGATCAGAAAAGTGCTCCATGTGCTTGGAGCAGAAGGTGATGAGATTTGTGGTCGTTCTTAGTTCCCGTTGAAGTTAATTCCACAGCCTTTCACTAGCCCTGAGGAAGCTCTGCCTGCTGCACATTTGAACTTTTTATATTTACACTGAACAGTTCCTTTGTGCCTGAGGAGTGGAGTTGTTGACCATATTCCTCTTTAGGTGCTCTTTTAGGAATCCTGGGCCCCAACTATTGACTGACTCAAAAATAAGAACCAGGACCTTGACTTTCTGTTCTATAAGAAGCAGCGTAAAGAATGAAGGACAGGTTAGATGGGCTTATGGTAGCCTGTGTTGCTGAGGGGAGACATTGCCATTCTACGTGGCATATTGCCCTCAGACTAGGAGGATTTCCTCTTAATAAATGCTAGTCCCACTTATTCCTGCATGTACAGGTGGCTGGAGTAGGATATTAGAGGGTCAAGCTAAAAAACAATAAGGGATTCACGGGAACAACAAATTGTCACTTACGCGCATTGCATGTGTGTTTGTTGTCACAGTGTTGCCCATTTTATAAAATACAGTCTGGCAAACTAAGCTTCCAAACTGCCATATGGTTAGGAATTTGTTTGCCACATTAGACTCCCTCATATCAGTGCTAGAAACCAAAAATAAAAAATAAAAAAAGGGAAAATGACAAGGCCATCTTTTCAGCTTAAGCTGATAACACACACACTTTATGTCTTAAGGTCACAACATTTCCAGGTTCTGCTGGAACTGGTAGTCCAGCTTTGGTTCAAGATGTGGCATCTGTTGAGCAAAGTCTTTTTGAAGTAGTCCTGCCTCTGCCTCAGGCTGCTCTTGGAGAAACTGGTGGTGCATTTTTGTTATCCCTTTTCTCTAATCAATAGGGCAATAGATTTACACTATAAATCTCAACTCCAGCAAGTACACTTTGATGTGTCATAAAAATACACAGTGATTTTAATCATTATGGGGCAGATTCCTGATTAATGTAACTTGTCATAGCTCCAACTAAATGGAGCTATGACAGCTTACATCAGCTGAGGATCTGGCCCTATATCTCTATAAATGATTGCAAGGATTCTTATATCTGCTGAACATGTTATGATGGGCCAGGTTCTGGGACACTTATTCTGCAGCCACTTTAGTACATTATTCAGTGAGTATTTCCATCTGTTTCGGTGGGGCTACATAGAGAAAAACTTTCTACTCAACATGAGTAAGGGTGAATCTGGTCTGGAAAACAGACACTGTTTTGTGAAAATATCTGTTGAATGCATTTTCCGTTTCTCAACCAGCTTTAATGTAAATGCCTGTTACTGTGGTCTGTGAGCCATGAGTGTTTAGAACGTTCCCTTTCTCTGCAGACTTTCTATATCCTTTCTGCAGAGGTAATACAGACAGATTGGCAGGTTATTAGCTGTACAGTTGCAAAGTCATACTTGAATAAGGGTTGGTTAAAATTGTACATTTAACTCTTCTAACTAAAAGTACCCGTCCTAACATAACACAGTTCAACAATAAAATGTTTAAGTACTTTCTAGAAATCTAACTTCTCTTCATAATGTTTGGTGGAAAATTTAGGAGAATTGGGTGGTAACAATCTGTAACACCTTACTGAAAAATATTAATAGATTTTCTTTTTAAAGGCCAGAAGAGATCATTAAGTCTGACTGCCAAACACAGGTCTTAGAATTTCACCTAGTAATTCCTGTATGAAGACCATAACTTCAGGCTCAGCTGTTGCCTGTCTTTTAGAAAGAGATTCAGTCTTGATTTAAATACTTCAAATAAAGGGACATTTACCATATTCCATTCGAGGGATTTAATGTTGATCAAAATAAAAGCCAAAACCCACCGTCAGTATTTTAAAATAATATTATACAAAAAGCTTTGGTTTCACTTAACCCCACAAACTTCATCAGAAACCCTATAAAGTATAATGGAGTTACACAGGTGTTAAAGAATCAGGCTCTTTGTCATCTTTTGGATCTGATTTTCTACTCTGCTAATAATTATGATGAGAAGAGAGGTCTTTTTGTACAGCTGCTGTTAGAGTTTAGTTATTGTACATATAAGTGGTCTGAAATTATGGACTTAGGTTGTCTTTAAATTTTTTGGAAATCAGTTCTAGTTTAATGGTGCTGCTATTTCAGAACTTATTTAAACAGGTTCTTTGGGGAAGAAAGTCATTGAATTCCTCTAGATATTTTTAGCCAGGGTTTAAATTGTATCAGCTCAACCAAATCAATCAAATTTACTGAGATTTTGCTCTGCATTAGCATTGCCCATATAATACCAACCTCCCAAGGGAAATGGTCCTCCTCTTTTTGCCTTTAAATCCCAACTTTAGGTTTTTCTGATTTAATTTCTGTGTCCATCTATGCTTATACCTATGGACACAAACAAGCAATATTAGACCTAAAGGCCTGATACTAAGTGCCGAGTGCCCTCACTCCATAAGGTTACAGGAGTCACTCAGCATTTTGCAAGATGGAGCACGAAAAAAGAAATAGAAGGTCTCATTAGTAACGATGGCCACCTTAAGAATTTGTGTCCATTTATCCGATCCAGACTAACACGGCTACCCCTCTGATACTGGTCTCATTAGTGCAGCTTCAGAGACCTCCATCGGCCAATTTATTATTGTATATTTGTGTATATACAAAGTTCTATACGTTTTTGTTATAAAAAGTATAACATTAAAAGAAATAAAAATATCTGAACTGAAAAAAAGCTCAACATCTATTATCAGATATTGTGATACCACAAAGATGAAATCAAAAGACAGAATTGACCTTTATATCTGTTCAATAGTTAAGAGATACATGTAATGTCAGTACCCTGCTTATGTTAGTGTTTTCTCCAGGTGATATTGTTCAACAAAAAGGCCTACCACCTGACAGTGCTATTGTCTTCTTTTACACCTGATTCATTCTATGGCTTTAATTGTCATTTTGTTTCAGGAAACATATTTTTAGGGGCTGTTATTGCATCTGAGAGTTATAGTAACTCTCTTCTATAGACACAAGTCCCCCAAACATTTCAGTAGTGAAGTAATTATCAGTGTTGAAGTAATCCTCCGCTGAAAGGATCCAAAGCATTTAGTTAATGGATTGTTTTCTTTCTTAGCACATCTGTATGGCAATAGGTTTTCATGGGTTAAACAAATCCTACATTAGCGAAGTGAAAAACAGAGACTCTTTAAACTTGAGTCAGACCCCAGTATTGCGTAGTGAGAGAGCAACTGTTGGACCAAGATTACGCTTTGTGGTGCAAACCTTTGCTGAACCCTTTGACTTTGTCAGTCATAAGTAATCAGGCAGATCCTCCACATAGTCCCAGTTACATTTCTAACAGCATGCCATTATTAGCATTGATTAATTACTGTTGTCTGGGTGCTGACAGTTTGTTCATCCCTGCACAGAACAAAGACTTGCAGACCAAGTTCTATACGAACTTAGAGTTGTAATACAGTACTGTAGAAACACTTTAACAGCAACAATACTTGACACTAATTGTATTAGTTTTTAACCACACTTTTCCAAGGAAACAGGATATGAAACACTTTACATAGAGCCAAATCGTGCACTCACTCCTAATTCAGACAAAACTCCTTCTGAACTCAGACTTGACTCCAGTAGTGTTTTGCCTGAGTGAGGTCTGCAGTACTTGATGCATAATGTTACATGTTGTCCATGGCAACACCTTTTTTTATGCTAGTAGTTCATTTGGTGAAAGGGGGTAAAATCTGGCCCTGCTTAAATCAATGGGAGTTTTGATATTGATTTCACTGAGGCCAAGATTTTATACAAATAAGACCATAAGAATGGCCATACTGGGTTAGACCAATGGGACGTCTAGCCTGGTATCCTGTCGTCCAACAGTGGCCAGTGCAGATGCTTCCGAGGGAATGAACAGAAGAGGGAAATTGAGTGATCCATCCCCTGTTGTCCAGTACCAGCTTCTGTCAGTTATAGAATCATAGACTTTAAGGTCAGAAGGGACCATTATGATCATCTAGTCCAGGGGTAGGCAACCTATGGCACGGATGTCGAAGGCAGCACGCGAGCTGATTTTCAGCTGCCCTCACACTGCCCAGGTCCTGGCCCACCAGTCCGGGGGGCTCTGCATTTTAATTTAATTTTAAATGAAGCTTCTTAAACATTTTAAAAACCTTATTTACTTTACATACAACAATAGTTTAGTTACATATTTTAGACTTGTAGAAAGAGACCTCCTAAAAACTTTAAAATGTATTACTGGCAGGTGAATCCTTAAATTAGAGTGAATAAATGAAGATTCGGCACACCACTTCTGAAAGGTTGCCGACCGCTGATCTAGTCTGGCCTCCTGCACAACGCAGGCTACAAAATCTCACCCACCCACTCCAGTATCAAACCTGTGTCTGAGCCATTGAAGTCCTCAAATCATGGTTTAAAGACTTGAAGGTGCAGAGAATCTTCCAGCAAGTGACCCGTGCCCCACACTGCAGAGGAAGGCAAAAAAAAACCAGGGCCTCTGCCAATCTGCCCTGGAGGAAAATTCCTTCCCGATCCCAAATATGGCGATCAGTTAAACCCTGAGCACCAGCCAGATACCCAGGAAATAATTCTCTGTAGTAACTTGGATCTCACCCCATCTACATCCCATCACAAGCCATTGGGCATATTTACCGCTAATAGTCAAAGACCAATCTCATTATACCATCCCCTCCATAAGCTTATCAAGCTTAGTCTTGAAGCCAGATGTGTCTTTTGCCCCCACTTCTCCCCTTGGAAGGCTGTTCCAGAACTTCATTCCTCTGATGATTAGAAACCTTTGTCTAATTTCAAGTCTAAACTTCCTGGTGGCCAGTTTATATCCATTTGTTCTTGTGTCCACATTGGTACTGAGCTTAAAGAATTCCTCTCCCGCTCTGGTATTTATTCCTCTGATATATTTGTAGAGAGCAAACATATCTCCCCTCAACCATCTTTTGGTTAGGCTAAACAAACCAAGTTCTTTGAGTCTCCTTTCATAAGACAGGTTTTCCATTCCTCGGATCATTCTAATAGCCCTTCTCTGTACCTGTTCCAGTTTGAATTAATCCTTTTAAAAAACATGGGAGACCAGAACTGCACACAGTATTCCGGATGAGGTCTCACCAGTGCCTTGTATAATGGTACTAACACCTCCTTATCTCTACTGGAAATACCTTGCCTGATGCATTCCAAGACCACATTAGCTTTTCTCACAGCCATATCACATTGGTGGCTCATAGTCATCCTGTGATCAACCAATATTCCGAGGTCCTTCTTTTCCTCTGTTAGTTCCAACTGATGAGTCCCCAGCTTATAACAATAATTCTTGTCAGAGGTTTAGGGACACTCAGAGCATGAGGTTGCATCCCTGACCAACTCGACTAATAGCCATTGATGGCACAGAGTTCCACAGGTTGATTGTGCATTGTATGAAGAAGTACTGTCTTTTTTGTTTGTTTTAACCCTGCTGACTATTAATTTCACTGGGTGACTCCTGGTTCTTGTGTTACATGAAGAGTGATAACATTTCTCTATTCATTTCTTCCATGCTACTCATGATTTTATAGACCTCTATCGCAGGGGTCTCAAACACACGGCCCGCCAAGCTCCCTGCACCCCAGTTACTTCCTGTCACCGCCAAACTCCCCTCACTCCCCCCCCCCCGAGTTATTTTATATGGCAGCTAAGCTTCCCGCGCGCTGCTCCCCAATGTTTGGGAACGGGTCTCTTCCCCCGGCCCCGCCTGCCACCCGCATGCGCCTCCCCCAAGTGTTCCCTGGCTTCATTTGCTGCCCCCTCATCGCCTGGGAGCCTGCAACTCATGCTGACTCTGCTCGGCTGTGCTGGCTTTTGGCATCACCTGCTGCCACAGGGTCCTAGTGCCCCCCTGCACTAGGGCCAGGGCAGGCTGCCTTTCCCCTGCTCTAGTCCTGAGCCTCTCCAATGCCCCGAGCCTTTCCAATGCCCCAAACCCCTCATCCCTAGCCCCACAGCCCTCACCCCCGCACCCCCTCCTATCCCCAAACTCCATCCCAGATTCTGCACCCCAGACCCCCTCCCCCACCCAAACTCACTCCCAGAGCCTCAGGCACATGGGGGGCGGAGTTTGGGGGAGGCCAGATTGTGGGCACCACCAAAATTTCTACAAACCTGCCACCCCTGGAGTGGAGTGGTGGTGCAGCCCAGTTCAGTGGGGGGGCTTTACTGAGTGTATATATTTTATTAAAACCGCTTGGAAATGACTTCATCGAAAAAAGAACACTCATGGAAGAAAAAAGAGTTTCTCAAGACAAATGGGAGAATTTATATTTTTTCACAGAGGTAAAAGATAAAATTCAGTGCCTTATTTGTCAGCAAATGATTGCTGTTCCCAAGGAGTATACCGTGCGTCAGCACTACGACACAATGCACCGTGAAAAATATGATGCATTCACTGGAAAAATCTGAGAGGAAAAAGTTCAGCAATTTAAAGCAGCATTTGCCAAGCAACGAAATTTCTTCTTGGGGATTAACAAGTCTAGCAAAGATTCAGCAAGAGCAAGTTTTGTGATAAGCGAAATGATAGCTAAATCATCACGACCTTTTACAGAAGGCTTATTCGTAAAAGAATGTCTTATGAAGGCCAGCGAAATTTTGTGTCCTGATAGGAAGAAAGTTTTTGAAGGCATAAGCTTGTCTGCCAGTACAGTTGCCAGCAGGATAACTGATTTAGCTGATAATGTGCAAAAACAATTGATTCAAATGGCAAAAGACTTGGAAGCATTTTCAATTGCTCTTGATGAGAGTACAGATGTATCAGATACCGCACAGTGTGCAGTGTTCATTAGAGGTGTGGACTGCAATTTGAATATAACTGAAGAATTGCTAGACTTAATGCCACTGAAGGGTACCACAACGGGACGTGATATATTTCAAGGACTGGAAGAGTGCATTGAAAAAGCTGTGCTGCTATGGAACAAACTCGTATCTTTGGCTACGGATGGTGCACCATCAGTGTGCTCTGAAAACGTTGGTGTGGTTGGATTATTGAAGACCAAACTGAACAGCCTCAATATGCCAGGAATTAGCTTCACCAGTATACATTGTATTTTGCACCAAGAAGCCCTGTGTATTAAAAGTCTACAAATGAAGGAAGTTATGGATGTAGTTTTTAAAACTGTTAATTTTATACGTGCACAAGGGCTGAATCACAGACAGTTCACTTCTTTTCTAGCAAGTATGGACAGCGAATATGGGGAACTTCTGTATCACACTCAAGTTAGATGGCGGAGTCGTGGAAATGTTTTGAAGCGTTTTTTTGCACTTAGGAGATTGATTCCTTCATGAAAATGAAAAACAAGGAGGTTCCACAGCTTTCTGATTCCACTTTTATCTGCAATCTTGCTTTTCTAACAGATGTAACTGATCACCTGAATGCACTGAACTTGAAACTTCAAGGTAGAAAACAGGTGATAACACAGATGTATGACAGTGTTAAGTCATTCAAAGTCAAGCTTACTTTGTGGGGGAAACAGCTGACTACTGGCAATTTGGTTCATTTCTCGATTCTGAATTCCTTAGGAAAAGTTGAACCCAAATCTTTGAAAGAATATGAAGAGATCATTTCTACTTACACAAATAGTTTGATGTGCAGTTTAAAGATTTCAAGGCACTTGAACCACATTTTCAACTTTTTTCCACACCATTTGCTGTTGAAATTGACTATGTTGCAGAGGAAATGCAGATGGAGTTAGTGGAGCTTCAGTGTGACACGATTTTGAAGCAGAAGTATAGAGATGTTGGAATTCCAGAATTCTACAGGTTTCTTTCACAAAAAAAGATTTCCTATGTTATTCTCTGCTTCCGCAAAGATAATAGCAATGTTTGGAAGTACATATTTGTATGAATAGTTTTTCTCTTCCATGAAGATTAACAAATCTATGTTAAGATCAAGGCTCACTGATGAACATTTGAAAGCAACACTGAGATTGGTTTCGTCTCAGGATATCAAACCTAATATTGATGCTCTGGTTGATGCAAAACGCTGCCAGCTAAGTGTCCAAAAATGAAATGACTGTCAAAATTAGCTCTGACTTTTCACATTACAGTTAAAGAAGTTAATAAAAAAGTTAATAAATTGACTTTTAATAGCATACTATATTTTAATACTATACTACTATATTACTCTTTTTTTTTCTGCCTACCTCCAGGTGCTTCCCACTGCCAAACAGCTGTTGGTGGTGCTTAGCACTTTCCAGGAGGGAGGGGGGGAGGAGCGGGGAGCTGTGTGCTCAGGGGAGGAGGTGGAGAAGAGATGGGGCAGGGGCGGGGCCTCATGGAAGTGGCGGAGTGGGGGCGGGGCCAGGGGCGGCGAGGGGGCTGTGTCAGTGATGCGGCCCTCAGGCCAATGCACTAATTCTCATGTGGTCCTCGTGATCATTTGAGTTTGAGACCCCTACTCTATCGTATACCCCTTTGGTCATTTCTTTTCTAAACTGAATAATCATGGTCTTTTTAATATCCCCTCATATGTAAGCTGTTCCATATCCCGAATCATTTTGTTGCTGTTCTCTGTACCTTTTCCAGTTCTAAGATATCTTTTTTTGAGATGAGGTGACCAGAACTGCACATAGTATTCAAGATGTGGATGGACCATGGATTTATATAGTGGAATTATGATAATTTCTCTCTTATTATCTATCACTTTCCTAATGGTTTGTTACATTCTGTTAGCTTTTTTGTGAAGAGGTTAACTGAGCAGATGGGGGACTGTGGGAGGGGGTTGGGGTGCGGGGTACAGGAAGGGTTCAGGGTGTGGGCTCTGGCCCGGCACAACTTACCTGGAGCAGCTCCGGGGTGGCAGCAGTATAAAGCGGGGCTAAGACAGGCTCCCTGCCTGCCCTGGCCCCACACCGCACTGCCCCCAGAAGCAGCTGGCACCATGTCCCTGCGGCTCCTGTGGGAGGGAGGGCAGAGGGCTCCACGCACTGCCCACCTCTGCAGGTATCTACCCTGAAGCTCCCATTGGCCGCAGCTGCCTGTTCCCAGCCAATGGGAGCTGCAGGGGGAGGTGCCTGGAGGTGAGGGCAGTGCACGGAGCTTCTGCCCTCCCCTTCCCCAGGGGCCGCAGGGACGTGGTGCCGGTTGCTTCCAGCAGCGGCGCAGGGCCCGTCGTACCATTGGGGTGGCAATCTACAGTTTGAAAGAAAATAACATAAAAAAATATTTTCTTCAAAAACTTAATATGACATCTGAAGGTGTAATCACTGAATAAGCTGCAGTGCTGTCTAGAGTTAGCATTATCCATAATTACCTTTTTTTTTCCCCAACAGGCCGGAGAAAAACATTATCACCCAGCTTGTGCACGATGTGTCAGATGCAATCAGATGTTTGCAGAAGGAGAAGAAATGTATCTACAAAGTAAACAAACAAAAGTTATTATTAGTATTGATCCTTAATGTATTTATTAAAACAATACCTACATTTATAAGACAGCTGCCTCTAGCATAAGCATCTGGGCACAGCCTCTCTTTCTTGGCAACACAGAAAGAGAAACTAAATGGGCAGAGGGAACTAGCAAGTTGACGTACTAACCTAAGATTAATGGTTTTCACCCAGCTCTGTTCTATAACCTGCAAGTATCAGTACACTTAAATAATTCTGTGTGTTCATTCTTTAAACAGAGAAAATTAGACACTACCTACATAAGATTTGCTGTTACGTTATTTAAAATCTCAAACGCCACTATTCTATTGTCACATTGATTTAGAGCAAATTATAGTAGTTCACTGAGTGCCAATGTGATCCATAGCTTTACTCACTACAGAAGCCAGGGAATGTTGTGATTCCTTGGTTAATGGCAAGCCAGTTTGCTCAGCAGTAGGAGGAATCTGTGAAATCCAATAACAAATCAATGCTAAAACCAGTCTTGGAGATGATCCCAAGCCACAAATTTTGAATTTAGATTTCAAACACTCAGAAGTTCAGTTGTGTCTGGATTCAAGGGTTCAGTTTCATCCATTATAAAGATATTACAAGATGGATGTTTGCTAATTTTTGTTCTGAGTTCTGATTCAAACACTCCCAAAATTCAGAGTTTTGCTTTTGGACCGATCTTATTTTCTGCAGTTACTGATATATTCAGTATAGTTATTTGTACACTGCTTACCTCTAAATTCTGAACATACTGATGTTATGTTTGACTTTTCAGATTTTTCTTTGTTTTTGACTCTTAAGTTTTTGTGCTAATTTTCTCTTTCTCTCTCCCTTTCTCTTTGTTGCATATACGTTTATCTTATTTAAATTGTAATTTTCACCTCCATAGATACCCAGCCCTCCCTCTGAAAACGCCCTTCATGAAACAGCACTGAACAGTTTTACCAGCTCCATTTCATTAACCTGGAATACCACAAAAATACATTCTCAACAATATTTCAATGATCTTCATGCCTAGAAACTCTGTGAAAGTCACATTATTGTAACAGCATTGCTGCCTGTTAGTATTTGGAACATAAATATAAATCAACCCTGATATCTTGTTCCCAAATTATTAATTTAGTGTAGCCCAATTCAGGTGAAATATTCCAGACTAAATATGGTGCATAGGGACACAAGATTGTCCTGTCTTGGAAACATCATTGACTTGGACTCTGCACATTTTTTTATACAATTATTGTGCTATTGTTTATAAAACAGAGGATTCTTCATAAGTAACACAACAGCACTTCGTATTATCCTTATTTGAGATACTGAATTTGGCCTGTAGTCTATTTCCTTAAGGAAGCTCACTCATACTGACATTTAATTGAAACGTTTGCACCCTTTTGATGATGTATAGGTGATTTGTTGTTTTTGTATATATCAAGCAAATTGCTCTGGTTCAAATGGTCCATTCTCCTGTTCTCTGCAGACGAAGCTTTTCCATTTTTCTTTTTGATAATGTTATATGTTATATTGCTAGTTTAGTTATTGCTCAGAGAAAAGCGCACACACTTATTTAGCTAAAAGAAAAAGACCATAACAGTCTAGCATCTTGTGTTAACTTCATGGACATTGTTTTTAAATTTAAATTCTCAAGGTAGAACTATGCTCTTCTTTGAAGTTTGATTGCTAATGTGTTCCAAAGTAAGACTACTTTGTGTTGTTTTTTTTCTAATGTTTACTGTACCATAGCCCTCTGGTTTTAATGTATTATATTTCTAGGCTTGCTTCATTCTATGTTTGTTTCTTGTTCTCTTTGCCTTATACCTGTGATACTCAAACTGCGGCTTGCGAGCCGCAAGTGGCTGTTTAATGTGTCTCCTGCAGCTCTTTGCAACACATGATATTAAAACACTGTGTGATTTAATTAATTAATTTAAAACCTATAACCCAAACCACATTTCAAAACCCCTTTCTGTAAACCACCCTTCCATTAACTAGGAGACAATGCAGGCAGAAGCCCAGCAGCAGAGTGGGGGCTATCCAGTTTATTGCGCTGAGTGTTGCATGTATGATTACCTGCCCTGTGGGCGGGTGGCGTATGTGTGCAGTCGGTGCAAGGAGCTCCTGGCCCTCAGAGACCATGTACGGACTTTGGAGGCCAGGGTGGCGGAACTGGAGGAGCTGAGACAGAGAGGTATGTTGATGAGGCTTTCCGGGACACTGTAGAATTGTCCCACCTCTGCCCAGGCAGCCCCTGTGCTGTTGAGGAGGAAGAAAGGCCCAGGGAAGCAGAGCAGTCAATGGGAGCAGAGGGAAACCTTCCCATAGTTGGGACCCTCCTTCCAGATGGTGCTGGGGTTGCCTCTCGCACTGAGGTTACCTCTCCGGGGGAGGGAACTCCAGTTTCTAGGAAAAGACAGGTGTTAGTAATGGGAGATTCGATTATTAGGAACATAGTTGGGTTTGTGATGACCGGGAGAACCGTATGGTGACTTGCCTGCCTGGTGCGAAGGTTGCGGATCTCTCGAGGCATCTAGACAGACTTATGTGTAGTGCTGGGGAGGAGCCGGTGGTCGTGGTACATGTAGGTACCAATGACATAGGGAAGGGTAGGAGAGATGTCCTGGAAGCCAAATTTAGGCTGCTAGGGAAGAGACTGAAATCCAGGACCTCTATGGTGGCATTCTCAGAAATGCTCCCAGTTCCACGCGCAGGGCCAGGTAGGCAGGCAGAGCTTCAGAGTCTCAACACGTGGATGAGATGATGGTGTAGAGAGGAGGGGTTCGCGTTCATTAGGAACTGGGGAAACTTCTGGGATGTGGGGAGCCTATACAGGAGAGATGGGCTCCACCTAAACCAAAGTGGAACCAGACTGCTGGCACTAAACATTGAAAAGGTTGTAGAGCAGTTTTTAAACTAGGAGATGGGGGAAAGCCGACTGCTGCAGAGGAGCGTGTGGATCGGACACAGACTTCTCTTAGGGGAGAGTCTGATGATAGAGAATCTCCAGGTTATAGTCAGGAGCAGAGGACTGGAGAGTATAATGTAAGGGCTGGGTCAGATGATAAACAGTCACATAAAAAAGAATCTGGCACATCAGAAAAGGGCAGACAAATAAACAGGGGCAGGTTTTTAAAGTGCTTGTACACAAATGCTAGAAGTCTAAATAATAAGATGGGTGAACTAGAGTGCCTTGTGATAAAGGAGGATATTGATATAATAGGCATCACAGAAACCTGGTGGAATGAGAGCAATCAATGGGACACAATCATTCCGGGGTACAAAATATATCAGAAGGACAGAACAGGTCGTGCGGGGGGAGGAGTGGCACTATATGTGAAAGAAAATGTGGATTCAAATGAAGTAAAAATCTTAAGCGAATCCACATGTTCCATAGAATCTCTATGGATAGAAATTCCATGCTCTAATAAAAATGTAACATTAGGGATCTATTATCGACCACCTGACCAGGACAGTAATAGTGATGATGAAATGCTAAGGGAAATTAGAGAGGCTATCAAAATTAAGAACCCAATAATAGTGGGGGATTTCAATTATCCCCATATTGACTGGGAACATTTCACTTCAGGACGAAATGCAGAGATAAAATTTCTCGATACTTTAAATGACTGCTTCATGGAGCAGCTGGTACGGGAACCCACAAGGGGAGAGGCAACTCTAGATTTAATCCTGAGTGGAGCGCAGGAGTTGGTCCAAGAGGTAACTATAGCAGGACCTCTTGGAAATAGTGACCATAATACAATAGCATTCAACATCCCTGTGGTGGGAAGAACACCTCAACAGCCCAACACTGTGGCATTTAATTTCAAAAGGGGGAACTATACAAAAATGAGGGGGTTAGTTAGACAAAAGTTAAAAGGTACAGTGACTAAAGTGAAATCCCTGCAAGTTGCGTGGGCCCTTTTTAAAGACACCATAATAGAGGCCCAACTTCAATGTATACCCCAAATTAAGAAACACAGTAAAAGAACTAAAAAAGAGCCACCGTGGTTTAACAACCATGTAAAAGAAGCAGTGAGAGATAAAAAGACTTCCTTTAAAAAGTGGAAGTCAAATCCTAGTGAGGCAAATAGAAAGGAGCACAAACACTGCCAACTTAAGTGCAAGAGTGTAATAAGAAAAGCCAAAGAGGAGTTTGAAGAACGGCTAGCCAAAAACTCCAAAGGTAATAACAAAATGTTTTTTAAGTACATCAGAAGCAGGAAGCCTGCTAAACAACCAGTGGGGCCCCTTGACGATCAAAATACAAAAGGAGCGCTTAAAGACGATAAAGTCATTTGCGGAGAAACTAAATGGATTCTTTGCTTCAGTCTTCACGGCTGAGGATGTTAGGGAGATTCCCAAACCTGAGCTGGCTTTTGTAGGTGACAAATCTGAGGAACTGTCACAGATTGAAGTGTCACTAGAGGAGGTTTTGGAATTAATTGATAAACTCAACATTAACAAGTCACTGGGACCAGATGGCATTCACCCAAGAGTTCTGAAAGAACTCAAATGTGAAGTTGCAGAACTATTAACTAAGGTTTGTAACCTGTCCTTTAAATCGGCTTCGGTACCCAATGATTGGAAGTTAGCTAATGTAACGCCAATATTTAAAAAGGGATCTAGAGGTGATCCCGGTAATTACAGACCGGTAAGTCTAACATCGGTACCGGGCAAATTAGTTGAAACAATAGTTAAAAATAAAATTGTCAGACACATAGAAAAACATAAATTATTGAGCAGTAGTCAACATGGTTTCTGTAAAGGGAAATCGTGTCTTACTAATCTATTAGAGTTCTTTGAAGGGGTCAACAAACATGCGGACAAGGGGATCCGTGGACATAGTGTACTTGATTTCCAGAAAGCCTTTGACAAGGTCCCTCACCAAAGGCTCTTACGTAAATTAAGTTGTCATGGGATAAAGGGGAAGGTCCTTTCATGGATTGAGAACTGGTTAAAAGACAGGGAACAAAGGGTAGGAATTAATGGTGAATTCTCAGAATGGAGAGGGGTAACTAGTGGTGTTCCCCAAGGGGTCAGTCCTAGGACCAATCCTATTCAATTTATTCATAAATGATCTGGAGAAAGGGGTAAACAGTGAGGTGGCAAAGTTTGCAGATGATACTAAACTGCTCAAGATAGTTAAGACCAAAGCAGATTGTGAAGAACTTCAAAAAGATCTCACAAAACTAAGTGATTGGGCAACAAAATGGCAAATGAAATTTAATGTGGATAAATGTAAAGTAATGCACATTGGAAAAAATAACCCCAACTATACATACAATATGATGGGGGCTAATTTAGCTACAACGAGTCAGGAAAAAGATCTTGGAGTCATTGTGGATAGTTCTCTGAAGATGTCCACGGAGTGTGCAGAGGCGGTCAAAAAAGCAAACAGGATGTTAGGAATAATTAAAAAGGGGATAGAGAACAAGATGGAGAATATAGTATTGCCCTTATATAAATCCATGGTACGCCCACATCTCGAATACTGTGTACAGACGTGGTCTCCTCACCTCAAAAAAGATATTCTAGCACTAGAAAAGGTTCAGAAAAGGGCAACTAAAATTATTAGGGGTTTGGAGAGGGTCCCATACGAGGAAAGATTAAAGAGGCTAGGACTTTTCAGCTTGGAAAAGAGGAGACTAAGGGGGGATATGATAGAGGTATATAAAATCATGAGTGATGTTGAGAAAGTGGATAAGGAGAAGTTATTTACTTATTCCCATAATACGAGAACTAGGGGTCACCAAATGAAATTAATAGGCAGCAGGTTTAAAACAAATAAAAGGAAGTTCTTCTTCACGCAGCGCACAGTCAACTTGTGGAACTCCTTACCTGAGGAGGTTGTGAAGGCTAGGACTATAACAATGTTTAAAAGGGAACTGGATAAATTCATGGTGGCTAAGTCCATAAATGGCTATTAGCCAGGATGGGTAAGAATGGTGTCCCTAGCCTCTGTTTGTCAGAGGATGGAGATGGATGGCAGGAGGAAGATCACTTGATCATTGCCTGTTAGGTTCACTCCCTCTGGGGCACCTGGCATTGGCCACTGTCGGTAGACAGATACTGGGCTAGATGGACCTTTGGTCTGACCCGGTACAGCCGTTCTTATGTTCGTATGTTCTTATAAACAATCAAGATGTTTTATTATTTTATTAATCAATCCACGTTATCAGCTTGCACAAAATTAACTTGTTTGCTGTGAGAATATGTGTGTATATATATGTGTGTGTATATATATATACAAACTAAATATGTCCCGTCATACTGTTTAAATATTAATAGTACTATAGTAAATGAAATAATGAATTCACACTAGTGTGGCACTTTTGGGTAATGTTGATTGATAAGTTGGCCTCTGAACCACTGAGGTCTGAGTATCACTGCCTTATGCAATCTCCCTGAATTAATTTAATGTGGTAGTATTTAACTTATGTCCCACTTATAAGTAGGGAATGCAAGATGAATGTTAATTTAATGAGCAATTAAGATAGCAGGCCGGATTATCAGATAATGTAAATCAGCATAAATCTATAGAACCTTGGCATTTTACACCAGCTAAGAATCTAGACCAAAGTATGTACATGATTCCAAAGATAATGAGGGACATAGAGTTTTTTGTTTGTTTTGATGGGTTGGGGGTTGTTATAGCTTAACGAGTTTTCAAAGAATTAAAAAAACAGCTAAGTCTATTTAAAGATTTCTGAGTATCCCAAAGTTGTCATATTTTGACTTAGAAACCATGGGTGAAATCCTAGCCCTGTTGAAGTTAATGGCAAAACTCTCACTGACTTCAGTGAGGCCAGGATTTTACCCCGGTTTCTATGATTACTGGAGATCAGTGTTCTGCCCTTCACGCTGAAAGCTGCATTTTACAGGACAGAATTCACCAGAGTGCTGGCTTTTATTTTCAGGTACTTCCATTTGGCATCCAGCCTGTAGACAGGCAGCCAAGACTGAAGAAAAAAGCAAGGTAAATGAAGCATCTTTTAATCCTGCTTTAATTTATTACGTTGTCTTACTATTCTACTGGCCACTGAGATAGTTAACCACAGTAACTTTAACTGACAATACAGTTGGGGCAGTAGTAATTTGGAGTCTGTATTTTAGCTAGTCAGTGATTAAACCTATCCTTTAAGGAAATTCTTGGCCTGAAGTATATGAATAAACTCTCTGTCATTAGATTAGGATGTAATGAAAGATTAGTGCATCGGCTAGACGGTATATATAAAACATCACTGGAATCCGCTATATTTTCCTTTCCTAAAAATCTCTTTGTAGCACCATTTTTTTTTTGCTGTTTTTAGAGCTGCCATACTTACTCAACCTAATTTAACCTCCGATATTAAATAAATACTAACTAAGATGATTTGTGTGGTAGAAAGGGGATGATTTCTCTGTGTGTGTGTGTGTGTGTGTGTGTGTAGTGGAAAGAAGGAGGAGTTCTGGGAATCTTAATAATTACAAGGACGGTTGATGGATGAGCTGACTCTGGAAAATGAAAAATTAATCAATAATTAGGGGTATGGTCTGTCTCAACTAGTGGGACTGAGACACTACCGTCTTGCTTAATGGAGTGAGGCCAAATGTGGGGTCTTTTGGATTGTTTTCTCTAGATGCATCAAGTGGTGGTCTTGTTTGAAAGAACTTTGATTTGGCATGAGAAAAGTTATACGCCAAATGCATGGGACAGGACAGGACAGAATTCAGGGCAGCAACTATAAAAGGAGATGCTTACATGTCTGGTGTGTTAGCAATTACATCTCTGATTGAAGTACAGCTTTGAAAAACATTATTTTCGGCTTCATCCTAAAAGGTCACGGTCCCATGTATTTAGGAGGGATAAATGATTGCTCTGATCCATCATTTTTGGAGAGCTCTGAACTCAAATGAGTGTTTAAAATGTAAAGTAGCCAATTAACCTTTTGCCTCATAAATTTCAGTCAATAGCAAGTGGTATTTCAGGATAGAAAACAAAAGAAAAAATATTTCCAAATGACCTTTTTTGACAACCGAGTATTTTAGTTGGTATAAGTGCTATTGATTCAGCATAACAGTATAGCCTACATTTTCAGACTTGCACAGCATTTTACTCTCGATTAATTAATAGAAGTTGCTGGGCTAAAACTCCATGCAACATTTTGAAAATGTAGAGATGGATAAATTTAGGAACAGGATTATATGATGGGGGCACCTGTGATAGCAGGGAACTGGACTCGCTTACACAGGATGTCATTCCAGTCACATGTTCCTATGTAGTTAACTATTTTTTCCTCTTTAAAAGAAGGACAGTAGACATTGTTGTGCTGGCCTGGTGCTAGCTGGGCTTCCCCCTAAGGCACAGAAAACACCCTCTTGGGACATTGTTTAAAGACTGACACATTAGCCAGACATCTCTCAAGTGCTATGCAAGTGCCCCTAATCTTGAGCAGAGTGAAAGAGGCTTTCTATGCGTAAACCTTATAAAAGTCAGGGGGAGTTTTGCTTCAGTAAGAAATACAGAACCTGACCAAAAAGCTGTTCAGCACTAATTATCTCTCATTTACTTTTTATTTTAATTTACCAGCGCCTTTTTATGTAAGAGAAACAAAAGAGAAGGATGGAATTTTATAAAGGGTAGTGGTGGATCGTTAGCACAGCTTGTGAAGGTGACTGTGTGGAATGTGGCAATTGATTGACATTCTGGTAAATGAAGGAGAGCATCAGGGTGATAGTTTTAAAAGAATGGTTATTTTCTATGTACTGAGCATGACAAATGTATGCAAAGAAGGCAGAAGAGTAGTATCAGAGCAGTAGCCGTGTTAGTCTGTATCCATAAAAACAATGAGGAGTCTGGTGGCACCTTAAAGACTGACAGATTTATTTGGGCATAAGCTTTCATGGGTAAAAAAACACTTCTTCAGATGCATCTGAAGAAAGAGTGGGTGGACGCATGCTTCAGGGCTTTAGAGATGAAGGAGTGGAAGGGAAAAGGTTGGAGAGAAACAGGTGGAGCTGAGGGATACTTTTGTCATCTAAGAGATATAAGAACAAGCTTTCAACCAGACGGGAAGGAGCCAGAAGAAAAAGAAAAATTGCAAATAAGGAAGAGGAAGGATAAGAGTCATCACTGGAGGGGCAGGGTTGAAGGCTGGTGGGTAGGCGAGTGGGCAGAATGCTGGAAGAAGGGACCAAAAAAGTCAAGCGTAGAGAGGAGCGGAAAGTAAAAGGTTATAATAGCATCGACTGAGAGGAGTGAGTTTTGGGGGAGAGAAGTGGAGGCTAAAAGTGACAAATCAGAGCTTGATAGAGAAGAGGTTGCAAGAGAAGTAATGGACAATGCAGAGAGCAAGGGGAGCCGGTGTGAGCAGATATTGATCAGAGAGAGGGAAAATGGAGATGGGAGAGCACAGTATCAGATAAAGAGCAGGTGACAGGAGTGACTGAAGCAGCAAGTAGAATTAACAGCACTGGAAGGAAATCTACCGGGATCGTTCCTCAAAATGAGGAGCCAGAGGTTGCCTGCAAAAGAAGGTGCCTAGATGAGTTTTATTACATATATTCAGCCTAATTTGTTGTGCTCTTAATTTAGTCACTAAAACAAGCAGATTTGCCTATGTACACACAGACTGGGGCTTCATTCAAAGCTCACTGAAGTCAATCAGAGTCTGTCCAGTTGACCTCAGAGGAATTTGGATCAGGCACCTGTTGCATGCTTAACTGAACTTTAAACTCTGCAGTACTGGAGCTTAAGCAAAAACCTAAGGGCAGTTGTGGTAAGAGGAGGCCGTTGAGAAACGTTCAAATACAGAACTGTACTGCCACTATTATAGGGTTGTCAAGGTTCCTTCCCCACTCTGAACTCTAGGGCACAGATGTGGGGACCTGCATGAGAACCTCTAAGCTTAACTACCAGCTTAGATCTGGTTTTGCTGCCACCACCCAAATTATTTATGAGTCATTTGGGAAATTCTGTCTACCTCCCCCCAAGAATATTTCCCTCCCAAGTACTATAACCCTTCGCTGGGTAGCCTTGAGAGACTTCTCCACCAAGTTCCTGGTGAACACCGATCAAAACCCTTGGATCTTAAAACAAGGAGAAATTAACCATTCCCCCTCCTTTCTCCCCACCAATTCCTGGTGAGTCCAGATCCAACCCCCCTTGGATCTTAAAACATGGAAAAATCAATCAGGTTCTTAAAAAGAAGGCTTTTAATTAAAGAAAGAAAGGTAAAAATCATATCTGTAAAATCAGGATGGAAAATAACTTTACAGGGTAATCAGATTCAAAGAGCCCAGAGGAACCCCCTCTAGCCTTAGGTTCAAAGTTACAGCAAACAGAGGTAAACACTTTAGCAAAAGGAACATTTACAAGTTGAGGAAACAAAGATAAAACTAACACACCTTGCCTAGCTGTTACTTGCAAGTTTGACATATGAGAGACTTGTTCAGAAAGATTTGGAGAGCATGGATTGATGTCTGGTCCCTCTGAGTCCCAAGAGCGAACAACCCCAAAACAAAGAGCACAAACAAAAGCCTTCCCCCCACCAAGATTTGAAAGTATCTTGTCCCCTTTTGGGTCCTTTGGGTCAGGTGTCAGCCAGGTTACCTGAGCTTCTTAACCCTTTACAGGTAAAAGGATTTTGGTGTCTCTGGCCATGAGGGATTTTATAGTATTGTACACAGGAGTGCTGTTACCCTTCCCTTTATAGTTATGACAAGGGTCTTCTGTGTCTCCAAACATCATCTAATAATACTCTGCTTACATACCTGATTTTAGAGTCTTTTTAGCCATGCAATGGAAATGCCCAGTGACGCACACCCTTGTGCTGATGTCCTGGTGAGACAGGGTTTTCAATGTAAATTTAAAAAATAAACAGGGGAATGAAACTTCTCTAAAGCATCTCAATGATCAGCCAGATATTCCAAAATAGATCAAGTATTTCTTTTTTATATAATGGTTTGTTTAGTGACCCATTGCTTAGACTGAATAGTGCCTCACTCGACAAGTTGTCCCAAAGTAATGGGACTACTTGTGGAATGAGGCACTACTTAGTGTGAGGAAGGATCTCACAATCTGGCTCTTAAGATGTATAAACAAACCATAGAAGCAGCAAAAATGCATTAACAATGACAATAGGAATGTATCACTGTTTTTGTAGAGACACATTATATAGAGCCATCAAGTTTTTTCTGTTTGGTAAGGTAGTGTCATGTTAGAGGTCAAAGATTTATTGTAAAATTCTTAATCAAATTCTAAATTATTTAGTCACGGCCTTTTTTAAGACAACTATACTGGGTGTCTCCTACAGACAACTGTGAAATTAGACCCATTCTGTGGTTGTACCTAGAAGGTAGAAGCTACTGTCAGTAATGAACGGGATAGCGAGGACAATAACTAGATCTGACAGCTTAACACTACTAATAATCCACTTGCAATCAAGCACATGTTTCTCCATACAAGCAGAAAATATTTTATGAGGAGCTAATGTACATGCCTGAAGGATAATGTAGGGAATAATTGTTGTTTTCATTATTTCATCATTTAAACATGTGGATCTCACAAGTTGGTTTCGATTTGAATAACAACTGTCAAGAACATTCATTTCTTGTTGTTCTTGTGTCTCACGGCCCTTTTTTTGTTTATAATTGATGTTACTTTTCATAATAAAGGAAACTACCAAAAACATTGCAGTGAAGTTCTGTCATGACTTAGATGACATTCTAAATGCAATAACTAGTTTAAAAAAAAAACAGGTAATACACGCCATACTAAGATTGACATGAATATTAATCTGTTGTACTCAAAATAAGAGAGCAAAAGAAACAGGGGCCCAGATCCTTGAAGGTGGTTAGGCACTCAACCCCCATTAATTTCAACAGAAGTTAGAAATCTAAATATTCTAGAGCATCTGGGCCAGAGTCTTTTTTGCAATCTGTCTGCTTTATTTGCAGTGCTCTAGGTGCTGTTTGCTGGCTGCCGATTAATTACCCAGCACCATGAGACATTGTAAAAAACAAATATAAAAATTTGACAACATACACATGGGGACTCAAATTCTGCCCTCATACACCCACGTGATCCCAGCCTCAAAGCTGCTGTATCTGCACCAGCATTAGCAGCCCTCCAGGACCATTCTGGTAGCCCAGGATCACACCACTGGAGTTCATTCTGGTGGGGGGAAGGTAAATGGTATAATGCGATAACTTACTGACCAGCACAAAAATTAATTATTTGGATGATTGACTAGTCCTCTTTGATGTATATGTTAGTTTTAGCTAGAGTAGAACATAGCATTCTCTTTTTAAGTGGCAAAACTGTGCTTAAATGAAAGACTGTTTACACTCTTTCTTTCTTAGGAAACCACAGATAGATTTCCTTTTGCTTTTTGTTTTCTGTCTTAGGAAACTAGAACTTCCTCCGAGAGTGTTATTTCCATTCCTGCTTCAAGTACATCAGGTTCCCCAAGCCGTGTGATCTATGTAAGTATCCCCTTCTACATGCTACGAGGCAGAAAGAAAGGTGTACCACTTTTTACTGTTAACTGTTGTTTAACATATTCTGTTATTGCACAGAAAGTTGAAATAATCAAAACCTCTTTATTTGTTGATTCTTGTAAATAGAATTGACATTCTCCCATTAAATTGTTTGAAGACCATAGTTAAAAATAACAGGATATTGGCAGTTTTATTCTTTTCCTTTGCTGTATATTTTTAGGTCTTAGATTACCACTTAGATTTAGATTGTTCCAAACATGCAAAGTATCTACAAAGGAAAGAAAAGTTCAAGTAAATTGCAGTCTCAAAGCAGATTACAAATTTAGAGTTTAATATTACTGATTTAGCAATCTAATTTTGACATGGTGAGGTTTTTACAAATGTAGATCCTGATTCTGCAATTAATTGCAAGCAAGCGCACCTCTGCCATGCACATGTTGCATTTGCAGGATCACACTCTCTCTATCCTGAAAGAAATTAGGAGCCACTTCTGCTGTCAGTGAAGTCAGTGAGAGATTTGCCTCTGAGTTCAATGGGAACAGATTTGGGACCCCATACTAATAATGCAGTTGGAAGGGTCTCAGGTGTGAACATGTCATCCTAAAGATATAAAGAACCAGAGGTTTGAACTGAGAGAGTAGCCATAATGAGTATATAAAATTATTTAAATTAATTATTAAGTATACTTCATGGGCTGCTAATAGTCAAGGACAAACCTCCATTTTCATTCTCTGTCTAAACTATGTTTTTCAGTGTCTCATTAAGTCAGTATCTGTGACATACCTACTTAGGGGGAGCTGGTACTTCAAAAGAAGTAAGCTTGCTATGTCAGTCTGAGAAAAAGATTCCCATGGGGAATGCCGCATCTTTCATTCTCACATGTATTAATTGTCAGTAAGCTCTGAGATTGTTTAACTCCCATTTAGATATCTGAGAAGAGAAAGGGAGGAGAATTCAAACCAGTTGTTATTGAATTTGAATGTTATCTTGGGGTGTTCCCTGCCCACTTCTTACAGTGGCGTGTAGAGTATATACACTGCATTTCTCCCTAGCACAGGTATAAAATAGCTGCGCAGATGGTGAGGCACTGATTAGGCGAGTAGAGATAGATTCATAGACTCTAGGACTGAAAGGGACCTCGAGAGGTCGAGTCCAGTCCCCTGCCCCCATGGCAGGACCAAATACTGTCTAGACCATCCCTGATAGACATTTATCTAACCTACTCTTAAATATCTCCAGAGATGGAGATTCCACAACCTCCCTAGGCAGTTTATTCCAGTGTTTAACCACCCTGACAGGAACTTTTTCCTAATGTCCAACCTAAACCTCCCTTGCTGCAGTTTAAGCCCATTGCTTCTTGTTCTATCCTTAGAGGCTAAGATGAACAAGTTTTCTCCCACCTCCTTATGACACCCTTTTAGATACCTGAAAACTGCTATTATGTCCCCTCTCAGTCTTCTCTTTTTCAAACTAAACAAACCCAGTTCTTTCAGCCGTCCTTCACAGGTCATGTTCTCTAGACCTTTAATCATTCTTGTTGCTCTTCTCTGGATCCTCTCCAATTTCTCCACATCTTTCTTGAAATGTGGTGCCCAGAACTGGACCCAATACTCCAGCTGAGGCCTGACCAGTGCAGAGTAGAGCGGAAGAATGACTTCTCGTGTCTTGCTCACAACACACCTGTTAATGCATCCCAGAATGCATCCGCATCACACTACATGGCTCTTTACACACCCAAGCAGTGTCTCCCGCATTTACACTGCTGTTTTTAGCTGTGTAATGTCCCGCTGCTGGAGCCTTCCATTGTCATGTGTAGTTTCACACTGCAGTATGAACGCATCCTGCCTCTCCCTGCAGCATATAGCTACATGTACCCTACATGCTGCTGCCAGTAGTGTGCAATATAGACATACCTTAAATGAATAATCTTTACCACTCTCATACTCCATTCCAGCAAAGGATTTATCATGGCATGCATATATACTGCTTTACATGGAAAACTCAACTCAGCCTGAATGACAGAGCTGTGACCAGTACCTCTGTAATGTGTCAGAGCAGAAGGATGGAGTGAAAGAAAGAGTACCGAGAGAAGTTCGGGGGGTTAGGAGCTGTGAACTGATAGTTCTCACACTTCTGAATGTTCACATTAGAACAGGGACATATTATGGCTTTTGAGGTACAGTCCTTAAGGAGGCGTACATAGGCCATACAGCAGTGGGAATCACCAGATGTGTTCTAACTAAGACTGAATGCCCCTGGACTCCCTGTGCTACCTGTTAAAAGGAGGTAACAAGCACCATCCCTTCCCTAAACACACATACTTCCCTGTTTACTGACACTAAACTAGACTTCACGGGTTTCTTGCACTCTCAGAGGGCTCAATCAAGTGCCCACTGAAGTTAATGGGGATCTTTCCATTAACTTCACTGGTCACAGGATTATGTGTTTACCCCAGACTCTGGGGATATATACTCACCAAATAGAAGACCTGGAGTGAGGTGGGGAGGTTGAGAAGCAGCTAACAGCTTGAAGGGTTAGATTATCTGAGACAAAATATATTCTGTGTGAGTCAAAGCAGTGGGAAGAAATGTATTGTCTCTTGCAATTGTTTTAAGTGATTTTTAGAAGGATGGTTGTTTTCCATTTTATCTGTGGTTTTTTCCTTTCGTGCATATTGTTCCTGGGATTTTGTTTTATACAGTGTTTCTGGGATTTTATAAGGTGTTTTGTATGTTGGTTCAAGTACAGAAATAAATTCTCCTTTTGTTCTGTGTTCTCCAGGGTGATGTTGCATACAGATAGGATGTACACAAAAAGAGAGAAATTGCTTACTTACATTTATCCACCTCAAAATCATGCTCCATCCAAACTGAGGCATAAGAGGGGTCAGGGCAACCCACTCCGAGTTGTGTAGATACAGCTATGGAGTGTTGTGAAAGTCACAGGTTTTGTAAAGACTTATAGCCAGATTCTCAGCCCTCATGTAAACTGGCTTGGCTTCATTGGATTCCATGGAGCTACACCAGTATTTACAGACAAAGGATCTTAGTTTGGTGCCTTACAAAGATAAATCTTGATCTTGCAAAGAGCTCCATGGAGGTGGAGCCTAACTTCAGTTGCAGGGTAGGGACCGTACACGGTAATGCAATTTTACTACAGATTAGTTATGCAGGAACTGTAGGATAGAATAAGCAGCTCTTCTGAGTGGGAGAAATTACTGACTAGCAGCATTTCAGCATCTGGACAGGGGATAGTTATGTTGGAAATAAGTATATGATTATTCATTGCCATCTGTAATGGAAAAAGAAAACAAACACTGCAATCCAAAATCACCTTAGAAGAAATGGACTTTTGCCTGGCCAAGGATAGCAAGATTAGCCCTGCTGCCTCTTTGCATAGCTAATAGTCAGCAGGATGTAAATGGAAAAAACCTAGGATTATCCAACATTACAACTATACATTAAACTTGAATGGCAGAGACATCATCAACATATATAAAGAAAACAACCATGTGCATTTAAGATCTTGTGGTAAGCAATGAAGAGATATTTAAATTCGGAGTCATAAAAAAGTTAAATATTTATTGGTTCTTCTACCTATATGGGTCTGTCCTTTTCTGATTGTATCCTGATCATATTCCTTCTTATCTTTTCTGCTTTTCTTTCTTCCTTTTCTTAGGCAAAGCTTGGAGATGAAATTCTTGACTACAGGGATTTGGCTGCTCTTCCTAAAAATAAAGCCATCTATAACATTGCCCGCCCAGATATGATCTCCTATACTCCATATATCAGTTACTCTTCAGATGACAGGCATAGTTATGGGGAGGTACTGAATCCTGTGGCTTTTTTTTTTAATTTGTGAATCTAAAAATTAATTTGCATCATTAAACACATCGCTGTGTCTAAGCTATTAGACACACTTGGAATTTTTGTAATTACTTTGTAAAATTGGATTAATGGGAGTTATTTTATGTATTCACAGTCACTTGAATTGTCCATAAAACAAGTGGGATTTTCATTTCATTCTTTAGTTCATGGGAAATAAAGGATAGCTTTTTGTGATCAAATATTTTTTTAAAACAGATAAGATTTGATGAAAGTATGTTTTTTTGCCAAAGAAATTATACTTGCATGTGGTAGGAAACAGGAACCGTTGCTAATTATAACACAAAGATCAGAAGCCAAATCAAATACCCTTCATGTTTTTGTTCTATGCAGCATGTTATTTTGGTAACACAACAAAGGTCTCATTTTTCTGTGCACAAATTCCTTTCAACCACCCCGTAATAAAGTTCATCTTCATGTCATGCATACACATTGCCCTTTTCATGTGCAGAGCTAATGTTATAACATTTTTGCTAATGTAATTTAATACTAATGCTGTTTTACGTGAAACATATTTTTACATAACTCCTGTCATAAAAGGTAGTATTTCTTCTTCACTTATGTCTGCCTTTCATTTCGTTTTCTTATTTCTTTTATAGTTTTAGATTTTTTTAAATTAAAATCTCTACAAAAAATTAATTGCTGTGAACGCTAGCTTAACTTGGATATCAATAGATGGGTACAAATAAATGCTTGAAATAATAGCAATGGAATAATGAAGGCCCAAATCCGCAAGCATTTATGTATGTACTTTATGCACATGACTTTTAGTTCTGTTCAGAAGGGCACAAGTAAAGATACTGCAGGGAACAATCTTGCATGGACAGGGAGCTATAAACACCATAACTGGCTTTGTTTCTACATAAGATTTCTTCAGGATTTACAAAATGCTGACCTCTCCCCAAATTTTAGACAAGCTCATTTAGCCCTTTTCAGTTTCACATCAATTCCAAACAAAAATATGACATGAAGGATAATTTCTATGCTCCTATTAATAATCCACCTGGAAAATGGGCTAACAGCTCTGGAACCATCGCTTCCTTGCTGCTGTTCCCAATGGTCCCACATGCTGGAGGTCTTGCTAGTGGGAATGATGTTGCTACATTGGCAGTTTGGCTTTCTAGCATTTGCCCAGGTATTTTAAGGGTGCCTGTTAATATTGGTGACAAATGGGTATTTTGTTGCCAACCCACAACTAAGATATAACCTTGAATAATCCTTTGATGGTTCAGCAAATTGAATCACAACATATTCAACATGAAAGGATTTGCTCTAATGGAAAACTGGGATGCTTTATTTATGCATCGGGCTTAGATTAATTCATCCAGCATTTTAACCTAATTCTCTCCTCAGGATCCAAATATTTCCAGCATCACATGCCCAGACTCTGCCACCCTTGCTCCCAATGGATAGCACCTTATTCCATGAATTGGCCGGCTGAAATCATCTAGACTCTCTGGCAGTAAGGGTATCCGACTCTTCTCATTAAAGAGAGCACTGGAAGGTGTAGTTGGGAGGCATGGTATAGTACAGGGGTGGACAAACTGTGGCTCGCGAGCCGCATGCAGCTCTTTTACAGTTAAAGCGCAGTTTGCAGAGCCCCCACTTCCACCCCCATTCTCTGCCTACCAGACTGGAGGGAGGGGGGAGAGCTTGGGGCTTCTGCCCTGTGGCAGGGTGTTGGGTCTAGCGGCTTCTTCCCAGAGGGGAGGGGTTTTCAGGGTGTCACCCCCATGGGGCATGTCAGCCAGGACTCAGGGCTTCAGCAGGAATGGGGCAGAAGCTCCAAGCCCCAGCAGGTGCCTCCCGAGCGGCTGAAGACCTGGCAGGCGCACCCTGGCTCTCGAACTTCTGAAGATTGTCATATGCGGCTCGAAGGGTCAGTAAGCTTGGCCACCCCTGGAATAGTAATCTGGGAATAGAGTGAGTGTTATGGCAGAAAGCATAATAAAGCAGTAGGCAGAATAGTGTGATTTTAATAATAAGCATGATGATATGCATAAAATCTGTAAATCCCTTTAGGCATTGAATAATATTAAGGGTAATATCCTGGCTCCCCTGAAGCCTGTGGCAAAACCCACATTGTCTTCAGTAGGGTCAAGATTTCACCTTCAGTTTGGTCTGGGTTAATGAAAAAACACAGGGCTCCTTAAATTTCTTCCCATAGGAAGCAGTTCCTGCTAGGGGACTTGGGGAGCTACTTCATGTGTGGAGCCCTAATCTGTTCAATCACACCTTCATTCACCATTAATCATTTGACAAGCTATCACTTAATGGTAGTCCTGCTTTTTCCCAATACAACAGTGCCATTCCATAGCTTTCATTGCCTTATAAAACTGATACCACTTGTTCTTTCCAGGGTTAGGATGTGAGTTATATGTCCTTGTCCCTGCAAACATCCATGTGTGCCCCTTTACCTGATGGACATTATGCATCCTTAGCTATTGAAAAGGGTTTTTAAACAGACTCCTTTTAGTTTCAAGACCAAATAAAATATTTTTAAATGGATAAGAGGAGACTAAGGGGGGATATGATAGAGGTATATAAAATCAGAGTGGTGTGGAGAAAGTGAATAAGGAAAAGTTATTTACTTGTTCCCATAATATAAGAACTAGGGGCCACCAAATGAAATTAATGGGCAGCAGGTTTTAAACAAATAAAAGGAAGTTCTTCTTCACACAGCGCACAGTCAACCTGTGGAACTCCTTGCCTGAGGAGGTTGTGAAGTCTAGGACTATAACAGGGTTTAGAAGAGAACTAGATAAATTAATGGAGATTAAGTCCATTAATGGCTATTAGCTAGGATGGGTAAGGAATGGTGTCCCTAGTCTCTGTTTGTCAGAGGGTGGAGATGGAGGGCAGGAGAGAGATCACTTGATCATTACCTGTTAGGTTCACTCCCTCTGGGGCACCTGGCATTGGCCACTGTCGGTAGACAGGATACTGGGCTGGATGGACCTTTGGTCTGACCCAGTATTGTCATTCTTATGTTCTTATAGAAACATTTCTGTGAGTGCTACAATTATTTTTAGACTGGTGTTAGCCAAACCATTTAGTCATAAATGCCATTATAAACTGAGCTGTCAGTCAGAGCCTTCTGTTTCAGAGATGATATGTAGAGAAGACAAAAGAGCATATAAAACGTTTCTAAAAGTTCCCAATGCTAAAATGCTTCATTATCAATATTTCCTTGTAGTGTTTTACTCAGTTTCATTTGGGTATTATTAAGTTACCTTAAACTAAACCAGCTATGCCAGTATCAGCATAGTTTAGTGCTAAGCATAAGTGCCATGTATGCTTAATTGCCTGTGACTTAAGTAAGCTATTTTAAAAAACAGGGCCTAATTATACTCTGTAATACCAATTTCTTTATTGGCTTCAATAAAATTACTCTGGATTTACAATGGTGTAGCAGAGAGCAGAATTTCTCTCTCAGCTGTGAGAGGAAAATAAGGGAACAGCAAAAATTAGTTCCAAGTAAAGATGCTCTTTAATTAAGGATTAGGGGGAAAAATGTACTGATATCTTGGAATACTTTAAAGCAAAGATGGGCTGAGCTTCAAAGTTCCAATCCAAACAGGGGCGGCTCTACCTTTTTGGCCGCCCCAAGCAGTCATGTGCGGGAGGGGCCCAGAGCCGCGGGAGCAGCGGACCTCCCGCGGGCATGACTGCAGAGGGACCGCTGGTCCCGCGTGGCTCGGCTGGACCTCCCGCGGCTGCAGACGGTTCGCGGGTCCGGCGGCTCCGCTTGAGCTGCCGCAGTCATGCCTGCGGGAGGTCCAGCCGAGCTGCGGGACGAGCGCCCCCTCCCCAGTCGTGCCTGCGGCAGGTCCAGTCCTCCCGGGGCTCCGGTGGACCTCCCGCAGGCATGACTGCGGCAGGTCCGCCGGCCCAGCCTGCCGCCCCCTAGATTTTGCCGCCCTAGGCACCAGCTTGTTTTGCTGGTGCCTAGAGCCGCCCCTGAATCCAAATGTCAGCTGTGTTTAGACACAGGGTTTGGCATAGGCTTATCTCTGTTTTAAAGTGGTTGCTTTAAACAAAGGTTTTTTCTATTAAAGGTGCAGTCCTTAGTGTAGGATTCAATAGAGTGCAACCTGCCCGTAGGATTCTCTTTTGAAATGAAATAATTTTACGTCTGTGTAAGGAAGATGTTTCCATTTTACTCCTTCTCATTTTTATTTAAAAAATCTAATTTAGTATTTTTGATCTAATTGGTGGATGTCCTGTTTTAACTGTATGTGTCATATGTGTTACACATGGATGTTGATACGTTTAACATAGCATTTCTCACAAATAGCATCATGCATGAATTTTGTATGACTAATTTGTTACTTTGTGTTGCCGTTTGCAGTCACCTCAGTTGCTCTCTCCAGCACTTACTGAGGTAATCCCCAGTGCCTTTGTTCTAGTCTGGTCTGTTTCCTGATGCATTAAACTTGTTTATAAAGATAATCATCAAAGCCTGAAATGTTGGTGGTTTGCCCCCTGTGTCTGCAGAGCCATGATGTCTTTATAAAGAGATTTCTTTAATATTGCTACTTATATCAAACAACTGCTGTGCTTCTATATTGTCATCTGAATGCATGTTTCATTGATTGTCATCTGCATTTCTACTTCAGAAATAGTTACTTCGTGAAATAAAATTTAGATGATCATAACTTTTTCAGATGTTACCAAATAAATTACATTCTGAATTGTAATCTGCTTTTACATTTACAACTAGCATTTTTATTTGACCTGGACTAAGGCCTTAACATGCCTCTTTCTGTCCACTTTTCCCCCACACATAGTTAAACCAGCTGTATATACATGTAATTAAATTACCTGTATGAATATATTCACACATCTGGGGCCAGATACACAGCTGATCTGTATAGTTCCATTGACTTTAATGGAACTATACCAATACCCAGGACCATCATTGTTGAAGATGCCAGTTCAAGAAATACCACTTTGGAAGCAACACAAGGACTTCACACCCAAGAAATACCACTTTCAGGAGCAGTACTATCTAGTTTATGTAGATGGAAAAATAAATATGGCAGGCCTGACTCATTACTCCACTACACCAGTTTTATGTCCTAATAACTTAACTGAACTGAGTGGAATTATGCTGTTGTAAAATTTTTGTAACAAATTGCACATTTGGGCCCAATAATTAATTGATAGTTTCCCTTAAATATAAAAAATTGCAAACTGTCACTAGAACTGTTGGTTCAGAGAGAAAAGCAGAGTTATCAATTAGAAATGTAATGTATCTGATATTTTTCTTTTAAAAGAAATATATCACTCATTATTGTATTCCACGAATTTAGCTTGCTGTTTCCTACAGAGACAAAAGCATGCAGAAACATGCATGAGATAGTCAAAGTGGAAATATCAGTGTTTCAGAAATATTATAACTTCACTTACTACCCTCTGTTATCCTGCATAATAGTAAACTCCAAAGGTTACATTGGTACTGTTCTTAGAGCTGCTGTGATTCACACAGTCACATGAATTCTTTAAGGATGTTCAGATGTGCCCACAGTTTGCCCTTACTCTGCAGAGTATATTTTCTGTGCTAAGGACGCTACTTGTTACTTACAAAGTATATTCATCCTGCCTTGAAATGAGCGGTGCCACAGGACTTTCCTCAGGATTAATAAACTGCACTGTCCTGTCCACTTTTTATTTAGCTCATTAAGTGACAGTGTTTTGGTCTATAAAGAACTGTATTTATTTAGGTTCTACTTCATAAAGAATGCCTTCCAAAGACATTATGCTGTTTTGCCTGGAATACGTTATGCAGAAGTAAGAATGTAGATGATATGTAGCTAGTCAGGAAAGGACATGCAGAAGTATTTCATCATGAACATGGGATTTAAGTGAGCATGGCGTAGTTGGTGGCAATCAAAAGAGAAGGCTAGGAAATGCCTACAATGTTCTACCTGTTTAGGCAGGCATAAATTATTCTCCCTTTTTTTGGACAATTTTGAATTCTTATATAGGCATTTTTTAAAAATTGCAGATAGTCCTTCTCTTAAGGGCTTGTTTCTATCTTCAAATACATGGTTGTCCATTGCCATGTACCGTCATAAAAATAATTTGCTCTGCACGACCATGTTTTTGATGGCACAGTGGGCCCCTAAATCTCCATGTCATCCTCTTTCAGGGCCAAATCTTCAAATGCTTATTCAGACCCTGATCGTTCTTTACTTTCCCATCCCGTAGATACACCTGGAGGGAATCCATTGTGCACAGACCACCTTTCATCCGTGTGGAAGGGAGCAAAGGTGTCCCTCTGGCCCTGCAACCTCTCTTTTGAACCCTACAAAGGGTATCCTGTGAGTCTGAGGTCAGGGGGAGAGAGAATAGGTAATGCGTTGGCTAGGGGGAAGGAATTGATGGCTGAACTGGGGCCAACGATGCATGTTGTCCCCTTTCTGGACCCTGGAATTATAATAGGACTTTGGACACCTCAGGGGACAGCTGTGGCCAGGAGTCATCCTGGCTGTGTGGGTGTGATGGAGCTGCACTGCCATAAACTTAGGGTGCTGGGGCAGGGTGGAAGCAGAGGAGCACTCTCTCCCCCTCCAACCCCTACGATGGAATATTGGGGGAATAATTCTGCAAGGGTATCTCTCAGGACCCCCTTCCACAGGTTTTTCTGCTGGAGAGATTGATCTGAGACTGTTTTCTTTTTAATTCAACCTTACCCAGGCACATTCTGATTTTCCTAACTAAGGACTGAGAAAACTGAATCCCAAAGTGATACTAGTTATCCAAAAGTGGTTTCTACATAATGGGGGCTTTTGCTTCCTAAGAAAACATACTTTTTCAGTCACCAACTTGCTACAAAATGAATTAAAATCTTAGCAGTGATTATGGGAGAAGTGGCCTAAGTCTGCAAAAGGGAAAAACCCTGTGAGGTATATTTGCAAGAATTAAAGTATTTAGGATATAGGTTTAAATGGAAAGTGGTAATGCAAGAACATTAAATCTAATGATACATATTCATGCATAAATTGATCACCTGAGTATTATATAATGTGTTTTGCTTATAGTACAGAATGTGTTACACAGCAGGCATGGTAGATCTGCACAGCATAATTAAACAGATGAGGCCTGAATCTATACTGTCTGGCACCTTGTCTGACTATTTACACATGTACAAAATGAATGTAAAATGCTGTCATCTTACATTCATTTTGCTCATGTTTAAACAAATACAAGGTGCAAACAAATTGGGAATCCTGCACATAGTGCTAAAACAGGACATTGCTGCTATTGTACATTCTTTTCAAACGGTATTTTCATGTTAGACTCATTTCTTACATGCTGCCTCCCATGTTTATATGACTATTCTCTGACATTATGTCTGGCAATTCTGGAACTGCTCTACTCTTAACAGATTTGAGATGTGTCTGCCCTCATTTCATTATGATTGCATGGAGCATGAAGACAGAATTGGGCCTTTTGCATATAGGGCAGAAAAACAACAATGGATATGGATAACTTCTGAATATCTTGTAATTCACTCTGTCTTTCCTATTGACTTAGATTTCCTCCCTTTCCTCTCAGGGCGACCAAGATGATAGATCTTTCAAACAGTATAGGACATCAAGTCCTAGTTCTACTGGATCTCTGGGTTATGGTCGCTACACGCCAACATCCCATTCTCCTCAGCATTACAGCAGACCAGGTAATTGACAAGCAGGCTCATTTAATCTCTCTTTCCCCTTCTCCCCCTTTGGCCTATTTCGTAAGTGTAGAAGATACCAACGGGAAGGTTTATAGTGTGGAAAGCAATTCCAGCCTCCCTTTTCGAGTGTATTACAACATGCTGGTTAATGTGAACATAGCTGCCCAGGGGAGCAAACAAACAAGTACTTTTGATTATGCACATGCAGTGATTTTTTTTTTCATAAAACTTAATAGGCATTAGGAAATTATGTGTTAAATTGGTGGTAGCTGAAAACAGAAAATGTAATGGATTAAAGTCTTATTCCTGCCCCTAGCCTTTCTGTTCATGGGAATCTAAACAGCAAAGCCACAATTGTTCCACCACGCAGTGCGGAGAGCGGACATGCAGCCAAGAGACTTTGAACTGCAGAGTAATGTTTCACGGTGGTTCTCTTTGCTGCTTTGTGGGGGCTAAGGACCAGACTGGAGGAGTGGCCAGTCTAGTCTGCTGGTCAAAACTCTCCTATAGTAGGGGCTGCAGCAGCCCCTGTTACAGCCAGGGGTCATAGTAGCAGCAGTGATACACCTCTGGGCCCCTTCTGATTTATGTCAGGATACCCTGCATTTATAGTTGGGCTTTTGCAGGATTTAGCCCTTAAAAAATAGGCCATAAAGTGCCTCAATAAAGAGTTACATAATTTCCCGGGTCACTCTATGAGCTTAACAGAAATATTGATGAATGATTGTGGCTTAAAGAGTGTTTTACTTCAAGATCAGAAACTCGTGAAAATCAGGGGATTCTTCATCAATAAGCTTTCATTCAAATGGAAATCTTAATGCAAATGAAAGTTTTATGGGTTACAGAAATCATTGACAGAAAATTGTGTCTCATAGTTCATACAGTCTTTGATGGGGGTGGAAAAAAAGTAAAGTATCGCAGATCTACTGTGGAATGACTTGGTCTCTGCTGAGACTCTAGCAGCTCCATCAGGATTCTGCTTGGTTGCACGTTATGGGAATAGGGTGGGGAGGGGAAGGAAAACATAAACAATTCCCAACCCAAAGTGGGTATAAGCCTGTACAACTTTCAAGGGGGAGCTGCAATAATTTTTAACCTGTATTTGTTGTTTTGACAGTATTAGGCCTCAGAGCAAAGTGTTGCAACAACAAAGGGCTTCAGTGGGGCTCCTCAGATGCTTAAAGTTAGGCATGTGCTTAAGTATTTCCCTGCATTGTGGGCTTGATCCTGTATCGTTTAAGCTAACAGCAAAATAGCAACTTCAGTGGGAGCTGGACCTTGCCCTAACGAAGTTCCAAGCAAAGAAAGAGGTGTTGGATCTCCCCATTTCATTCCACTGTGACCCTTTATGAACATGTCATTCCTGTTGCAGCTTTTGAAAACACTGATTTTCCTCAGTGTGCTTTATAGTGAGGTTATGCTCTTCTGGAATATTCTCTGCTGTTCCACCTATTAAATTCATAGGTTCCAAGGCCAGACAGGATCATTCTGATCATCAGGGCCAGATTTCCAATCAGGCACAGAAGGCACGTGCCTAGGGGTGCCTAACAGTTAAACGTGGGTTAAAAGTGAATACCTACAGCTGTCCTACAGGAAGCCAGGCTCCTGGCATGGGTTGGTAGCCGCTCAGTGTGTGGGGCTGGGGCAGAGTGAGCATCCAAGTCAGCCTGTCTGGGGGGCGCTGTGAGCCTCTGCCGGGTGGGGCGGCTGCTGAAGTAGCTGGGAGTGTCCCAGCCCCTTCCTAGTCTCAGCCATCCCACTGCCTCCGCCCCATGCCGTGGAGGGAGAGGGAAGGCCGTGGCAGGTGCCCCATTCAGTTGCACAGGGAGAGCTGCCACGCTGGGCTGTAGGAGGGACAGAAGACACTCAGGGACCACTCACTGTGGGGAGAGGAACAGTCCCCTCCCTGCACCTCGCTTGGAGCGGGTTGGTGGCGCTCGGGCTGGGAGCGCCATGCGTCGTGGAGGGTCTCGTGCCTTCCCAGGGAGGCTGTGTTTATATATATATTTTTTTCATTTAATTTTTTACAGAAAACACAAACGTCAACTGTAGGCAGGGGGGCCCTGAAGATGCTGTGCCTAGTGGTGCGTAAGGTGTAAATCTGGCCCTGCTGATTATCTAGTCTGATCTCCTGTGTAACCCAGGACATAGTTATCAGCATTTTGTGTGTTGTTCTCTTTCCATTCATGGAAAGTCTCTGTCCCTTACCAAAGTGCATACTATGACCTGCATTGTTTTAGAAACAAGAAGACAGACTGGAGCTAAAATATACTTTCCAAGTTTGTATGTCATCAAGAGAAAACTGCTCCTGTGAGAAGGGTGTCGTTGCTAGGAATATTTTGTGGCTTTCAGTAAGTGAACAAAATAGTTTATTTTCACTTACTCTTTGTTGCCCCCTAGCTGGTACTCAGACTCTTGGTACCAGTAGCTGCATCTCCCTGCCCCAACACCCAAGCCCTACATCTACATTCAGACATCATTACATCCCTTTCTTCAAAGGTAAGGCCCAGGAATGCCGACTGTGCTGTGATAACCTCTCCAAGTGTGTTTTGACTTTCTTTGTGCAAGCATGGCTTCCCACAGGATAGTCTGTCTTAACTTTGTGTGAGTGCTTTCTTCACATACCATGTAAGTCTCTGGGACCTGCTGTGTTTTTTTCAGTGAACGTTCAATGTTTTTTCCAAAGGGGAAAAAAATCTGAAGATGGGGGGCGGGAGGGAATAATTGTAAATTTTGTTTATTATTGTTTACAGAAATATTTAACCTTGTTTCCATGTTTTAATGAAGCTAACTGGATATTGGAATAAGGGACATTAACACCCTAGAGGATCAAATACATCTTTCTTCCAATATATTTAGAGAGCTAGTCCATTTTTAACACTGTTAACATCTATTGGGCCAGATCCACAGCTGGTTAAATCAGCATAGCTCCATTGATCAGCTGTGAATCTGGACCATTTACTTCAAAGCACAGAAACTTTATTGTTATTTATTTGGATAAATTGATGCTCATTCCTGTCAAAATATGTCACAAAGGGCACATTAATTGTTAATGTTCTGCATGCTGGAGACAGGCCACTGTGATGGGGGAATCTCTGGAACCTTTGAGGCAGAGTGTACTTTTGCTTGGCATGTTGTTTAAACGTTAGAAAGGAAGACGGGGTGTTGAATGATCACAACAACATCCTTCCACTAGGATTAATGTGGGGAGGAAGGGGAAGCAAACAGGCACGAATCACAAGCATTTTCAGTTACTTTTGTATCCTCTCTCTTTGTGTCCTATTTGAGTTGATGAAGCCAAGCTTTGTCATCAGAGCAGTTATAAGAAAGGAGGTGACTCCCTGCACGTGCATTGTACATTGCTGTAAATAAGAGCAGAATCAGGCCCATACCCTGCAAATGTGAACCCCAAAAGAGAATTCTGGAGAAAAAGAATAAATTTAAACAAAGTGATGCCATTTTTAATAGACAGTCTACCTACAAAGATTCTGTCCCCCCACTTCTAGGAGGGCTGAAGCACACTCTTGTATCACATGAGTCTCTGCTTGGATACAGTTTTATGTGTACTGTAAAGCTGGACAGTTTTATCAGAGTTGATGCATTTAGCTAGAAAACCTGTCTGTGTAGTGCACTGCATGATTACACAGTGTGGAATGTTCTCATTTGAAAGTCAATTGACAGTTGCTTAGCAGCACTTCTCTTTGATCACACTTAAACCAGTATATTTTCATGGCTACCTGTCGTTGCCATGTGCAGCAGCAATTATTTATTGCTGTCGTTTGGAAAACAATCCATCAAGTGGCAGCCTGTTGTTACAAAATAACAATTACTAAAACAACCAAAATAATAATATTTTGCACTTCTGTAGCACCTGTTATCAAGGAGCTTAGAGCCCTTTGCAAACATTTATTAACTAAGACTCACAACTCTCCTATGAGGTGTAGGTAAGTATTTTTATACAATTTACATATGGGTTAAATATGTATTACATAGTTTCCCCTAGTTGTACATTGAATTAGTGTCACAGCAAATAATAAAAAAGGAGATCTGAGATCCCCAAGTGCCTAAATACTAGGATGCCCTCCTTCTTTATCTTGATAAATGTTTGACTTTACCTTCTCTGTTTTTAAAAATGTAGGAAAAGCTATGGAGAGATCATAGTGAGAAGAGCAAAAGTCATAGGAATATAGATAAACTATTGTCAAGTGCCATGGGCTCAAAATAAGATTTTTTATTTTTTTTTGGCCATTTCAGTTCAAAATAATTAGAGCTGTGCTTGGCTGAGCGAGAGAAACCTCACCACAACAGTAGGCCTTTCTCTTAACTACAGTGGGCTTTGTCATAGGCCCCCACAGACAATTCACCGGGTTGGCCCTTTTTTTGGCCATAAGAACGTTGTCACTGAGTGTCTGCTCTCTCTCTTTACCACCCACAGTTTATCTTGGCAGGTGTAATACGTTTGACCCTCCTACTATCACATTTACTCACACACAAAAGTCCTCAAATCATCTGGTTGTGCCTAGGTTGGGTGTTTTTTGTTTGTTTGTTTTTAATCATAAAAGTGACTTCTCTGACTTCTGTGACAGCCTTGGTAAGAATGCAGCTTTACTTACCCCACAGTTAGTGCCCATCACAATTCAGAAATGTAAGGATTTTCCAAAGCGCTCAGGATTGGTCTGACTATGCTCCCGTTGATGCAGTGGAGTCAGTGAGAGTTAGGCCAATGCTGAGAACTTTGGAAAATCCCACCTTTACAATGCAGTGGAGTGTGCCTTGCCTTTCTTAATTTAAGAACTACATTTTCCAGGACATGTCCTTTTTATTCCACGTTAGTACTCACTGGCTTTGAAAGCTTGGAAAGAATCATTGCTGTTTTTAAGACTTCAAATAAAAACCAAGTCCATGTGCTTAACATGACCCGATTTCAGAAATAATTTCTGGAATTGCCGTTTTGGGGCCAGTGGTGACTGTGCGTGTTGAAGAGTTCCAGGGCAGGAAGGATTTTCAGGTATACTACCCTTACAATAGCCTTTTAGATGCTTCGTGAATCTGCAAAATTCTTGCCAGACCCCCCATCCTCCAAGACAAAAATATAGTTCTGCAGTGTCAATGGCTAGATTGGAAATGTAAGGGATTGACAATAAGCAGCATGCTGCTGAGAATGAGGAGGTACAAAAAGACATGATATTCTTCCTGACCAGCCATGGAATAGCATGAGAGGGGCTGATGTTTTGAGGTCTGGTCATTACACTGCAAACGTACAAGGTTAAAAGGACAGCCTGTCTCGTTAAGAGCCAAGAGACATGAGTATGTTTCTGTGGTTGGTACTTAAGTTCAAAGTAAACCTTTCAGGATTCTTTCCAAATAAAATAAAATGAAATCCAGGAAAGAGTTCATGATTCTATTTTTTTTACCCTGCTAATGGCAGAGAACCAAACCAAAACTTTATAAAACTGCTCTCTCCAGTAGTTATATATTCTATGGGATCAGACATGGAGTCTTTACTCAGTTTTTACCCAGGGAAATCTCAGGCAAGGGACAATTACAGAGGATCTTAGGGAGTGTTGTAAGCTAGATAATGGGACCTTTTACTTTGGCCTTCAGTTTGATTTATTGCTAAATATTCATAATTTGGCATGTAAAATGCAAAATCCAGCTACACGCTTTCGAATCAGTGGCAAATTTTTGACATAATTTTAATCATTTAAAAGGTGGCTCAGCTTGTATGGTATAATGGACCCCAAGAATAGCTTGCCTCCTTCTTTTCTTTTAATAGAAATCTAGGCCCTGATCTTACAAACTACTCCACACAGGTGGATCCCACACAGAGCAGTTGGCAGAATTGCAGCCTTCAGTTCCATGTGTTTGCATTCCCTGCTTCTGTCCTCTCTCCCCAAGTTCTCTCCTCCTGTTCCATTCTTCCTTCTGCTCCCTTGAACATAACAGGAAAATAACGCCTGCTCCAGAGGATTTCTGTCTGTATTGATATGATTCCCAGCACAATGGGGCCCCAGTCCTGTCTGATGAGGCTTTTATCCACGTGGACTATTTTAAGTGCCCGAAGTATGTGATGTATTAAGGGCCATGCCTTCCAGTACCCCAATTATAAATGTTTAGTGATACAGGACTTTTGAGCATGCGAAGGGCAGGCATCTTTTGAAAACACCATAACTTTAAAATGCCCTTTCTGATTTTTTTAGCAACCTCTCCAGGCAAACTCTACCCTGGGATGTGACATTTCAGAGGGGTGGTAATAACTGGGATGCAATGGGGTGCATAAACCTTAACCAGGAAGCGGTTATTTCCCATGCCATGCTCCCTGTTATTTAGAGTGAGGCTGGGATTTCTCCCATGCACCCATTGCAAGGGGGTAAAGGAGTATAAGACACTCCCTTGCGATCTGCATTGTGTGGTACAGTGTAAAGGGTAGAGATGTTTGTACAGGGCTGCATAGGTGGGTTAATAGGGACAGGGAGTGGGGCAAGTGCAGCAGCTGAGCTGGCACAGAGGAGGAAGTAATCTGTGCCCAGTAAATGGCTGGCACACCGGGCTTTCTCCCTGGAGCAAGATGGGAACCAGAAGCCAAACGGCGATTCTGTCAGTCACAGTTTAGCTTCTGGTTTGCTCCTAGGGCAGTACGTTGACACTGTATGCCTCTTGGGGAGGTGGTTTTCTCAGGGCTTGCAGTAACTCCACAATCAAGCCCTCAGTTCTTGGTAGTACTTGGAGAATATCAACTAATGTTGTTCCAATTTCAGTCTCTGGACTACGTAGAATACTTTTTCAAAAGTTGTTACCAACTTATCAAGTCATTGCCAGGGGCGGCTCTAGCCATTTCGCCGCCCCAAGCACGGCGGCACGCCGCGGGGGGCGCTCTGCCGGTCGCCGGTCCCGCGGCTCCGGTGGACCTCCCGCAGGCATGCCTGCGGATGCTCCACCGGAGCTGCAGGACCAGCGGACCCTCCGCAAGGACGCCTGCAGGAGGTCCACCGGCGACTGGCAGAGTGCTCCCCACGGCAAGCTGCCCCAAGCACGCGCTTGGCGTGCTGAGGCCTGGAGCAGCCCCTGGTCATTGCTAAATGATGGCAGTGACTCCTAATTATTTTGTAGTTTTAATGATCTTCATTTAATTCTGCACTGTACAAGGAAGTAACAGTCCCACAATAAAATGGATTAATTAGCAGGAATATTCATGAGATGCACAGCACTCTCCTCTGTTCCCATGGGGCCTTCTCCTGCTCCTATTAAGGTCAATAGCAATATTCACATCAACGGCGGGCCCATGGTTAAAATGATGGACTACATGACATTCTCTGGGACTGTATTTAATGTCTCTCCAGTACTCCTCAACAGAGGCTGCTCGGCTTTGTGAAGTGTTAGCAAACCCCTGCTTCCTCCCCAGTTTACCAGATTTTTCACCTTTGCTATGGGCTTTCTACTAACCCAAAGCTACCCATTAACCCCTCTCTCCCACATGGCAGTGCTCAGTGATGCATCTAAAGCTGTATTCTGGGCTGCTGGCCTTTCTTCAAAAGATCTGCTATACCTTCATCATTAATTTCCATTTTTTCTGCGCTCCAAATGGTTACTGCAAATTGTCAGCAGTTCTATGTTTTGTAAAAATATCATGTTTAGCTACCAGTTGCTTAACAATGCTACACATGAACTGGATTTTACAAGTCCCAAAAAAGTAGAGCTTTACTTTTTTGTTTGCCAAGCAGCATTATAATGCCATAGAGTGTGCTCTGAGGAATAATTGACAGGAAATAAATGGAGTATTTGAAGAGTATTTAACAAAATAAGGGTATAAATGGGTACAGATCAATAGAATATTCTGTATCTTTAAATTCTGCCAAGTTGGCTATGGCATTATAGATCCATGACTTGATAATCCAACCCTGTCTGCATATGACTAAAATCCCGTGGAGAGTTATCGGGGTGGGAAGTTAGAATAAACATAGTACAAGATCTCAACAACAGTCTATTTTGTAATTTATATATCCAATAAGACATGACTCAGCCATAGCAGCTGATTTTTGGTGCAGTCCTGCTTTGAACTAATTTAACATTACAGAATGATTTCACTGGTGGTTTTAGGGCAGGCTATAATTTAATGCCATAACTTTAAACTTTGCTAAAATTCCCTAATATATGTGCTCAGTTAAGGCTATGAAGGAGCCGTTTGGCAAAAAAAAAGGACCTACAGATTCCTGGAGAGTCTTTTATTTTATTTTTTTAACAGCATCACATTTTGAAAAGAGAATTTTAGATTTCAAAGCAGAGCTACAAGGCTGATGCTTATATCTGATGTTATCCATCAAGTATGCGTTATTGCTGATATAGCAAACTCCAGTTCCTAGATCAGTTTAGTGTTTGAACCATTGTATGGTATTGCCTTTGCTAAAAGAGTCACATCAGAAACCAGACATGGTGCCAATAAGCAAGCTGAGGTTTTACACAGAACTATTTATTTAAAAATGTTGGATTAACAAGTCATTTTGAGTAAGCTTTTTATGCTTGAAATACTCTACTTTGCTTTCCATTTTTTTCTTTTATCTGCTTTCTTTGCTCTTCCCTTTGGAGGCAGTGAAAGTGGTCGGAGCACTCCAAGCTTATCCATGTATTCAGACAGCAAATCTTCGCCTTCTGCCTATCAGCAGGCTCCTAGACATTTCCATGTTCCAGGTAGGCATTCACTGCTTAGCTTTTAATCTTCAATTGTGGCATGTGTTCATTTTCTCCTAAATTGTCAATTAATTTTGCATTGCTTTGTGAACTGTAGAACAACAATTACAAAAAACCTTATTTCTTCTGAAGAGTGAAAATATGTTAGCTGTTAAACATGATCTCAGAAGTGAATGAGTTACATTCTTCATATTTTTCTGTGTATAAACAAGTTTACACTAGGAGAAGCCCAAAGAGACAACTTTATTTTATGTTAAACATAGAAGATATCGTTATCTTTAAATGTTACTGCTGGTTGCACAGGTCTGTTGAATTTACGGATATGATGTTAAGCTGATTTTTTTAAGTACCCATCTACTAAATGGACTGATGGGTAAGGAGCCATATTAATATATCCCTTTTGGATTGATGGAAAATTTTGGGCAGCTATGCAGCTCAGAATGTTTTAAGTGTGTACTAATGATGAGAAATGTTGCATTGTATTGTAATAGCAGTTACTACACATTAAAATGAATGAATGGTCTCTGCTCAAGTGATTTTTTTTATTTTATTTTTTTTAGAATAAACAGAAGAAGCATGGTCTAAACTGTTTGCTTACTCTTTTGTTCTTTCCTTTTTCTTTCCTCTTTCTCAGACACTGAAGTAAAAGATAACATCTATAGGAAACCCCCTATCTACAGACAGCATGGTACAGTCTGCTTTTCTCTGCTGCAGTATTTTCTATGCATGCCCTTGTTAAGGAAGTGCATATTTACCACTGAACTAGTTGTGCTATCGTATTCTCATTTAATTATGCCAGAATCCCTATTATCTAAAAACAAAAAGGAAAAGAATTAAGTAACACAGAAAATTGATAACTCTTTGCATAACATGAAGTCTGAAGACTCAGTAAGTGGCTGGAATAGTGAAGTTGTGCTGTGCATTATTAATTTAAAGCTAATACTGATCTTAAAGCAATTTGCTTATTATCAGAATGATACAATAGTATGTTAAATAGTACATTACTATCCTGCTTTCAGGTGATCCTGGGGAATATCTAAATTTTAAGGTAATTTTTGCTTCTGCATTACAGCAAAAAATAAGCTTTTAGGTTCATTGATATATGGTGCATATTGAATAGCCATCTTTCATCGGCAAGATTTTTTTACTGTATCATAATATGAGAACAATTCTTTAATGAGGTTATATCCATTGAGGACAAATTCCTTTTTAACGGCTATGACCTGACCAAAGATGGCTTCTGATCTGCACCATGCAATTGGGTCTGCCCATTCAGTTCCCATTGTAAGATTGGCACCTAAGTCCCTAAACAACAGAACTATGGCACACAGTAATCTGACACAACACATGACTTTGAAAAAGAACTGTATAAATCATGCATGCTTCAAATGAAGTAGTAAAATAGAAAATTTCATAATGGAACCAGACAGCATCATGGAAAAACTGCTAAAAATAGCTGACAGTGTTTGATTTGTATAGAAGTCGTAAATGTTTTGAAGTTAAATCCAGCTATCAGCTTCTGCAAATTCAGGACCCAGCTTAAAGTGACAGTATTTTACAGTTTACAAGTGCTACAGCTAGTTAAGTACCACCAAAATGATTTATTCAGGCTGGGAAGAATGCAGAGTTTTTATTCTTCTGCTAGTCTTTTATTTTTCATATAATGTGTACAGCTGTGTATGTTGATTACTAGAGTCAGTGCCTGCAATGCATTTACCTGACCTCTAACAATTTTCTTGGCTAAATCCACTATATGGAGCTACCAACCTCTGATTGCCCTAATTTCTCCATATTGGAGAAGTCTAACCTCAAGATTGCATCATGGAAGCAGTTAATATGTGGGTTTTTTCCCTGGAGTTTCCCAGGTTCCATCAAGAATCCCCTGTCAGTCACTTGCCCAACTGCCTCAGCAGCTCCTGGGTTCTTTTCCCCTCCCATGCTGATTAAGCAGCCCCTGAAGAATTCTAAAGGAAGAAATGTTGGGAGCCTTTAATGAATAAGGCATACCGCGTTTCAAGGTTGCATCACAAAAGGGCATTTGGAAAATTGATATCCCATAAGAGAGGCTGATTATACTTTTCTCACCTGTGACTGACAGGTAAAGGGTCACTTCTGAGATATTTCTATATTCACAGACAAAGGCAAACCTCCCCCTCTCCCAAAAAAACCTCACCCTACCAAAACAAAGCACTCCACAGCTCATACACTTCTCCCCTTGAAGAAAGAATGAGAGGAGCAAACTGCAGGTGATAGATGTGTAGTCATATCACTTAATACTCTACAGCAAGATGCTCAAGTCCTGAGAGAGGCCTGCCATTATGCCAGAGAGGACAGGATCATTCCTCTTCCTCTTCGCTATGAGCTATGTCTCCTCTGTAACTACTAGTGCTGCTGGCCCCTTGCATTGCCCAGAGCCTGGAACCAAGCTGTGGCTACCCTCTGCCTGACTGCACAAAGTGGGTTGGGAGGGGGCAGGATGAAAGGGTTCATACATCTTCTCTCTTTTGTTGCACTTGCTCTGGAGTAGCCATAATTTGGCTTTAAACTGGTAAGCAGAAAGAGGAGCAAAGGCTTAAATGGAGGTGAAGATTTAGGAAATACAGCAGAAACATCACAGGCTCAAATTAGCAGAGGACTGCACATTCAGAAAAGAAGAGGATCCGGGCTTGAAAACCTTTCTCTGGTGATAATTAGGGTTTGTGATTTTATTTGAGTGGGTTTTTTTTAACTTATGCTGTCAAAAGTAAGGTATTCTATTGTACCCATCATTGACTTTTTGCAAATTACACAGGTTTCTTTTCATGGAGAGCATTGGCTCTTCCAGTTGGATAGTGTTCTGCATCAGACCTGACTGATTTATGGAAGCTGAGAAAGAAAGAAAGAAGGACTTCTGTCTGGATACTGTTGATTCATAGATTACAAAATCAGAAGAGTGTGATCATCTAGTCAACCTCCCGTAAAACACAGGCCATACAACTTCCCCAAAATAATTTCCTTTGAACTAGAGCCTATATTTTTTTAAAATGTCAGTCGTGATTTACAAACTGCCCGTGATGAAGAATTTACCACATCCTTTAGTAAATGGCTCCAACTGTTAAATATTTATCAGTAAGAGTAATTATGTCTTACATCAAGTCTGAATTTGTCTAGCTTCAACTTCCACCCACTGGATCTTGTTATACCTTTCCCTGCTAGACTGAAAAAGCCTATGATCAAATATTTTCCCCCGTGGAGGTACTTATAGACTTTGATCAAGTCACCCCTGAGCTGAACAAATTGAGCTTCTTGAGTCTATCACTGTCAGGTATATTTCTAACCAATTAGTGGTTTTCATGGCTCTTATTTGTGCCCTCTCCAAATTTTTCAACATCCTTCTTGAATTGTAGATACCAGAACTTCACAGCATATTCCAGCAGCAGTCACACCAGCACCAGATAGAGAGGTTAAAAACCCTCAGTTCTCTTGATTCCCCCTTTTATGCATCCAAGGATTGTGTTAGCCCTTCAGGCCACAGCATGACATTGGGAATTCATATTCAGCTGATTATCCACCATGATCCCCAAATCTTTTTCAAGAGTCACTGCTTCCCAGGAACAGATTCCCCCATCCTGTAAGTTCTTAGTTTTTACATTCTTTGGTTTTAGATGTATACATTTAATTTAGCCATATTAAAATGCATACTGTTTGCTTGTGCCCAGCTTATTAAGCGATCCAGATCGCTCTAAATAAGTGTCCTCTTTTCTTCATTATTTACTACTTCTCCAGTCTTAGTGTTGACTGAAAACTTTAGCAGTGATGAGTTTGTTTTCTTGCAGGTCATTAATAAAAATGGAAGTGTAGGGCCAAGAACCATCCTGCAGGACCCAACTAGAAATAAACCTGCTGGATGATTTCCCATGTACAGTTACATTTAGATGCCTATCAGTTAGCCAGTTTTTAATCGATTTAATGTGTGCCATGTTCATTTTATATCATTCTAGTTTTTTAATCAAAATGTCATGTGGCACAAAGTCAAATGCCTTACAGAAGTTTAAGTATATTGCATCAACCCTATTACCGTTATCAGTCAAACTGAGATTGAGTACAGTGAGTCAGCGTGCACACATTCTCCATAACTGAAGTGTCTGATGCTAGGCAATTGCATAAACAGGTTTAGATCATTGACATTTAAATAACCTCTTAGACTGTTCTGATTAAGCTTCAGAACAAAGCAAGGTCCAGTCGTGCTTTAATATGCTTTATCATTTGGACTTTGATAGATGTTTTCAGCTCACAGTATCTGCATTGCACATACCAGGGTCAGCTCAGTGTCAATGAGATGGAATCCATTTATTTGAGCGCTTGGCTTTAGGATAAATAGCAAACATTAAAGTCTATCCAAAGCCTTTAATTTCTCCTCCTCTGCAGAGCTACAAATCATTAGTAATAAATAGTGAAACAAAGCAAAAAGCTACCGACAAGGCAAAAACGCCTGAATCATTAGAGTGAGTTTTGGGAAAATCACTAGCAAAACACAAAGCCAAATCCTCAGCTGGTGTATATCGGTATAGCTTCATTGACTTCAGTAGGACATTGATTTACACCAGCTGAGGATCTGGCCCTAGCATCCTGTTCCATGAGCATGTCATCCTTAATTATTTTATAGCTGCCTCTGGTTTGCCAAAATGACTCTGAAAAGGGGAGTTTTTCTTCATGGCCTTAGGTTTTCTGTGTCAGCCTCCAGGCTGACATACACAACCAAGGGCCAGATTCCTCTGTCAGCTTTATACTGGTGTAACTATACTGACTTCAGCGAAGTTATTCCTGATATACATTGGTGTGAGAGGTCCTATTTGTTAATATGCAGGTCAGTCAGACATCTCTGTGGTACCCTGAGGAGATGTATTTTGATCTTTGTTTTATATATAAACAAGGTTCTGAAAGGGAGTGTAGAAAATGGAGGCTGGCTGGGTTTCTACAGGAGTGCACCTACTAATTTATTCTAAATGAAAACAAAAACTGAGAGTGATGAAGTATCCATTTCTATGGAGAGACTAATGGAAGCAACCTTTTGTTCCAGAGGAGCTCCCAGCAGAAGTTGTGTAAATCTTTTTGCTAAAGAACAAACACATTAGCAACTGATGATTCAGCTTCTTAAGCTGAAGGGGCATTGAAGTAAGACATTCGGGAGTTGGAGCCAGAGAACATTCTCTTGTTGAAGAAACCAAGTTTGAACAAACAAGCACAAAAATGTTCTCTAAAACAAAAAGTGCAAGAAACTCTTCCAAAACATTTGACTTCGAAAGGTCTCAATTACAGCAGTGCCCAGCAGATTTCTTGTAGCTAAGAGCCTCTGTGTTCCTGTTATAAATGCTTAGATTCAGAATAAAAATGAGCTGGAAAAATGTCACGTGTGTGATTTCAGGCTGTGAATTTGGATGGGAAAGCTGGGGAGGGTGGTATTGCTTTTTTTCTTCTTTAGTATCTTCATATTTTCAAAACATTGGATTCAATATTAAACCTTTTAAAAAGAGTTTGACCTTCGTCAATTTTAGCACTGATCCAAACAGAGAGCTCAAATGGTTGAACTGGGGCTCCTGGTGTCCATATTTAGATGTCCATATAAAAAGGACCTGATTTTCAGAGGGGCTGAGTAGCCCAATTTTCACAGAAGCCAATGCTCAGCACCTCTACAAGTCAGGTCACTTTGATGTAGGTGCCTTAATGTAGTTTTAGGTGCCTAAGATTCAAGGAATGCTGCATGGGCTGACCCTGGCATTCATGCTTTGCCCCATTGACTTTGACTGGACTCCCAGCAAGTGCTGGGGTCTGCCCACTGGAGTTCCAAGCAGCATCAGACCCTATGTTTGAATATTTTGACCATTGTTTTCAAGGGTCAGGTTAAAATGTGTGGATCATTTGCTTAGAAATATACTGTAAGATTAAGTTCCTCCTGTTCTCTTTTAGCATTTCACATAGCATTAATCTTGACAAAAAACTTATTAAAGCACCTCCAGAAAGGGGATGATGTAATGGAATGCTAAACTGTATTATACCCTTCAGCCACTAGGCTGCGCTCTGTGAAATACACCTTATGTACGCTAACATCAGCGGTACCATGCAGTACATTAAAAGGTCTTATAGTGAAGCGTATCTGGTGTGTATCTCTGAGAAGAAACCTCTGTGGCCAGTCCATACCACGAACTGGCCAGCTAGTAGCAGCCCTGCATCCTATTGTGCACAAGGTGTATATGACAAGAGCTGTCTTTCAAAGTTTTTTTCCACTTGCCCTCTGCTGCATGCATGGGACAATATAATGTTCACCATTTCCAGCTTTTTGGGGTAGGAGTTTCACTCCACTACATACAGATACAAACATAGATCTAAATTTTGGCTTTATGTTGGGGGTTAGGGGATGCAAAAGTGTAGCACCTGAGTGCTTATGGCAGATTCAGTCTGCCCAAGAAGGGCAGAAGCCATATGAAATATCTGCAGACATGCTGGGTGAGGAGCCGGAGGCTAGGGAGGGAAGAGTTGTTGCCACCCCACTGTGACCATTATGACACCTTTAAAAAGGTGCATCCATCAATGTTTTAAACGTTGAATCTCCTAGGCCCAAACTTTGGCAAGTTGTTCTATGCAATTTGGCGTGTGTATGTCTGCAAAATCTGTGGGTTGTGAAATCATTTTTTGGGTGCAGATCAGTATCATTTACAGCCATATCTGTATCTGTCTGGAAATAAAGGACATGAAATGGCCAGAAAAGCAAGGGGAGAAGAAAATGTGGGGACGGACATTCTAATGGCAAGATTTTTTGGTAACTCAATACAAAATACTGCATAGTGGAAAGTTTAGTGTCAGCAAAAAAAATTTCAACAGAATTCTTTAGTAAATTGAGACATTCAGAAAATACAGGCTGCACTTTGCCAACACCACTGGAGAAAAAGACAACCAATCACAACCCTTATGCAGACTCTGGTCTTGCTAATGCTGGATTGAAAGTTTTTTATCTGCCTTGTGTCAGAGTAACACATAGCCCAGGAGGAGCCTGGGGAAGGAATTGTGACTCAGAATGTGACTCTGCTCCTGACAGTGAAATGATTTACTGCAGTCCTTTATAGGGGGACAGCTTATTCCCTACTCCTAACCCTCCCACAGTGATTTAGCTTTGCTGGCTGACATTTTAAGGTGGTGGATCCATTTTCTGTACCCTCCCTGCCTACCTGCTGGGGGAGAGGAATGAGGACTAGGTGTAAAACCTGCTAGATCCAAGCTACCCTGTGGAGAGCATTAACATGGCAACACAGGAAAGGAGTGGCTTGCTCCCTTGGACAGCTGTGTTAGGCCGAGTCACAATCTGTTTCTAAGGCTATGTCTACACGACAGCTTTTGTTGGCATAATTTATGTCACTCGAGGGTGAATAAATCACACCCCTGAGCGACATAAGTTACACCGACATAAGTGCTGGTGTGGAAGTGCTATGTCGGCAGACATGGGGGCTGGACTAGTTAATCAGCTGGGAGAGCTCTCTCTCGTCAGCTTAGAGAGTCTACATTAGAGAGCTCACAGCAGCTGCACCACTGTCAACTCTCTAGTGTAGCCATGAGATAAAATATATATTTTTTTCCCTCCCGTCAAGCCCCAGAAAGTAGCATCTTCCCTAAAATATGGTACTTTAAAATGTTTGTAAGAGTAGATTTTATGCATATACTGTGTATTTACAGCATTGAATCATTTTAATAATTTCATAATGGCTTAAATGAATCAATGATATCGTACCAGTACTCTTCCAACTTCTTATATCCCTTCATTTGTATGTATCATTTTATTATTTTCAGAAACCTGCAATACGATTACAGTCAAAATGGAAAAAAAAAATGACATGGTGCTGTTTTAACTCTTACAATGAATTTTATATTCTAACAGTAAGAAGATCAGAGGGGGAGGATGGAAGTTTTGATCAGGACAATAGGAAGGTAATGTCCAGAATGCAGGAAAAACATGCAGGTTGTTAGCGTTTCTCAGTGGTACCATTTTAAAATCTTTTTTATTTTTTAGATATTTTATTTTATTTTTATTGATCATTATTCTAGTTACTTAATAACAGCAAATGTGTGTTTGGTCCTTCACAGAAGATATAGAAAGATATTGCACCTCCCCCAAAGTGCTTACAATCTAAATTTGACAAATGATGGAACAAGTAGGGGAGGCAAAAAGTAGGAAGAATTGAACTAATGCAATAAGTTCCTGCATTTAGTCAATCTAGGCACATTCATTGGTGGTTCAGTGGAGGTGTTTTTATTCAATGTATTTATTTTAAAGTGAGAAAAAGTAATGAAGTAACATTGATTCACTTGTGGGCATTTAATAGTTGAATTTTTAAAAATGCACATGTTCTGAAATGAGGACAGAGTAACAGCAGTAATTAATAGGAAACCCATTCTAAACCAGGTGGATCATGTTATAGACTAACAGATGTTTTGCAGCATAGCTCATGCTGCAAAACATCTGTTAGTCTATAAGGTGCCACAGGATTCTTTTGCTGCTTCTACAGAACCAGACTAACACGGCCCTCTCCTCTAAAACCAGGTGTGGGATGTGTTTAAGTATCTGATACTACTCTAACAACAGACAGTCTCATGATGCATTGCACAGGATCTGTCTTCTACTTTTATGACTAAGGGAATGATTGGTACAAAATTACTATAAATAAAAATTGATCAGAGAATTCCCATGTCAGTGAATTTGCAAGAATAAATGCAAAGGTTAAGGTTTGGTTTTGTTCTGTTCAGCTAAAGACCAGTTGGCTGATTCTGAAGGGGGAGATGGACACCAGAACTAATTCTCCAGATTTGGATACTCAGTCACTATCACAAGGTCCTGGAACTGACAGAGAACAGCTCCGGCAAATGCAAGAGAATGCAACCACCATATATTCAAGTAAGTATTTACTTTACACAGTTAATTGTAGATGTGGGATTGTGGCTTGACTGAGAGAGAGAGCCATGCCATAGGCTTCTCTGCACATTTTCATTCTTTGCCTTTGGCCTCCACCCAAACATTCCATATTCGTAAATTGGAATAGCCAGCGGATCATTGTTTTGAAATGCTGCTCTCACTAGCTATCAGTACTGAAAGTGTTCTCCAAGTTCTCTTCATTTAACTTGACAGGAAGTGGGGGAGTACAGGGACATAGTCATCAAGAATAAAGGAACCTAAATTTTGCGTTTAGTACACGAATCACAAAAATGATAGATAACTTTAGAGGAAAATACCTTGGAACGGCAGTTGTCCTAAGAGAGGGCCCCTCCACTACACTGAGATGGAGATGCAGGTCAACTGGGGTAAATAATTTGGGGAAGCAGTTTTTCAAAAGCTTTCATCCCACTGCAAAGCACATCTGGCAGCAAAGGTAATGTGCCAGTCATTGGTAATATGATAGCTGGCTCCATCATCTTCGTATTAAGGAAATTATGGCTCAGCTATACAAGAGAGGGGAAAAAACTGATGCAGCAGAATCTGTTACTAGAGTGAACCAAGTGAAAAGAAACAAGTAGTTTGGGATCCTACTGAACCAAAGCAAGGTGATTTCCCTTCTCAAATACCATCAGACATTTCCCACACAGGGAATGTTTCATAAAAGCCCTTTGCATGTGAAGCTGTCTCTGAATGCCACAAAGTCCTCACATCCAGAAGCAACTGGAAGAAATGAGCGTAGACTATGCAAATAAATAGCGTAGGCACATGCACCATGAGAAGGCTGACTGATGGGTTGATATGCTGCTTATCTATACATGTTTTGAGATAACAGGCCTTATCTGAACAGGCCTTCCCCTCCAACCCTTGCATATAGTTTGAAGCAAAAACCTCACCCATAAAAATGTCTGTAACACACAGTAAACTTTTTTTTAATATACAAGCAACATACTGTGTCACAGGTTTCTCCATGGGACTATCATTCTGCGTCCACTCACTCATTTATCTTTTATTTTCTAATAGCACACACACAGCTCAGAACCACAGAAGTCAGAGATAGAAAAGACCCTGTGGGTTATGTGGTCATCTCCCTGCTGATGCAAGTTGTTCCTTGTGTTACATTTTCAGATGTTTTGCCTAGTGTTGTTTTCAGTGTACCCAATGAGGGTTTCCACCACTTATCTTAGAAGACCATTTAACAGCTAAATAGTTCTGGCTTTGAAGGTTTTTTTTCCTGATATTCACTCTCTTTTATTCCCTTCCTTTATTTTATCCAGTTACTCCTAGTTCTATCCCCCATGCTGTCCTAAATAATTCCTTTCCTTCCTTCCTTGTTTACACCTTTCAAGTATTTGTAGGCTACCGAGTGCCCCACTGATCATTGCTTAGCTATTGTCCCTCCCATATGTGGATGGGGAGTGAAGAGAACCTTAGCCCCACCCCTAAACCCAATGAGTTGGTCAGTGCAGTTTAGTCAGCACAGTGAGGAAAATAATGTATGTCAGGTGTAGGTCTGGCACAGATTACTTCCCCCACAGAGCAAGAGGGGGCTGCAAGTGGCTCGCTGAAGCACATTCTGGTTCCAGGTCTGCTTCTGGGGCAGAGCAACAATGTCCTGCCCATTACAGAAGTCTTGTGGCAAAGCCACAATTGAACTCGGTAATAACTAGACACCATAGTAACGATTGCTCCACCCTAGTGCATTTTTTTTCTGTCTGATATTAATATTATAGGCTAGGTGTCAAAGTGACTTAGGCCTTGTATGCCCACTGAGCTCTCTTAGTGGGAGAGATTTTATTCATGGATACCATTTCAGGCATTACCGTGTCAAGCTGAAGAAAAAGCTAGAGGGCATTAAAATGCTGAACTCCCCTTCCCCTCCAACCCTTGCATATAGTTTGGAAAGTGCTGAATATCCAAATACCTATACCTTATCAACTCTATTTGGTTTTGTGTGTGTGTGTGTACACCTGTATCTGGAGAGAAGTATATATTTACTGCTAGTAATGGTTATCTCTGTTCTGTACAAAACATTTCTCTCATTCAAAGCTCATGGGCACTTTGGGCACCAATGGTGTATCAGACCACTTCATGTATTGGTGTGATCTGTTGTATTCAAGACTCAATCATTGTCCTAAGTTTTGTTTATCTTTTCTTGCTTACATAATGTCTGCATAAATATCTTGCTGCTATGTAACTGGGACATACATATGTATATTATGGTAGGTAGGTTTAGTACATAGTAGTACAGAATAACATAGTAGTAACTGAATAGGATTCCTCAGTGAATTTGAACTTTTTTTTTTTGAAGGTTGATTGCTACAAATAGCTCTTCTAAGAAAATCTGTATTGATTTACAAAAACACAGTGTCCATAAATGGTTCGACATAGATTTCTGGTGCATTATACTGCCACTCATTCAACTTGAGAAGTTAAAGGCAATTCAACAGTTACTATTTCCTGAACCACAGACATTCTTGATTTTGGGGTCTGAAATGGTGCAAAAGAAGCTCTACAAATGTTCGTTTAACTCACTGGTATTGTACCACTTCCCAGATGATCCTTTGATGCTTAGCTTGTTACTATTATTACTTATTCCTTGTATTGTGATAGCACTTAGAGGCCCCAAAACAGAATCACATAGTTAGAGCTAATTTAAGGCAAGATGAAACATACAATTGGAGGTGATAAAAGAAGAACAAGAGTAACCGTGTCAGGAACACATGGTTATGTACACTCGCTGGGCACAGAGTTAGTCAAATGGCAATACTACTATGATGTTTCTTTAGTTTTCAGTGTTTTAATAGTTCCCTTTCTTCAGTGACAGGCTGGTTACCATGTAGCAGGAAGTACACATTGTGCATATATAAAGCTTTTTTGCCTTGTGGATATATTATTGGACCAGGACTTGGGATACCTGGGTTCTAATCCTGGATCTGCTTCTGGCTTTGAGATCTGTGCTTGAAAAAAAGCTATATAAGAGCTAGATGCTATTATTATTTTCTTGCAGTGTAATGCAGTTGTGCCTTATATTTTCCTCTCAAAAACAGCTGTTTAATATTTTGGCTGTGAAATATACATTCACTTTTTAACTTGTCATCTATAAGTATAAGTTGTTTCTGTTTTTGTTACTATAATCCTTAATTTTAAAGACCAAAGGCCAGATTTTCAAAAGTATTGAAGTGCCTAAAGATGCAGATACGCACTTCTGAAAATCCCATTAAGTGCCTATTTGCATTTTTAGACACCTAAATGCCTTTGTAAATCTGGCCCCAGTTAGCCTATGGTGAAATGCAGTCTCATCACATTTCAGATTAGCATGAATGGCATGCAAGGAGCCATATCAATTTACAATATAGCTGATGAGTCTATAGTATCTGCATTGGTAAGGACAGATTGTCACACATCAGTCAAGTACGCAAAAACTCTACAAGATACTGCAGAAGCATTTAGCATCTGATGTTTGCAGTTGTTACTAGTATGTTGGCTAGTTCAGTCTAGATTGTTTCATTCAAAGAAAAGCAACCAGGAATAAGGTAGTATATAATATACCTGAGAACTTCCTATGGAATGAAATGTTGTCCCCTGTAGAAGTCAATGGAAGTTTTCCCATTGACTTTAATTAGGCCAGGATTTCACCCCTGGAAGTTTTCCAAATGGCCACAAGATGTCGCCTGTACTTCACTTCTCTGATTTTCACACACAAAATTCACCATGTTCATCCTGAAATGAATGCTTGTCCTCATTAAGTTTAGGATGTAAAACTCCCAAACTGTTAGATATTAAAGGAAGTTTGTTAATTCTAAACTGTTTCCTTTGCACCAAAGCATTTCCCTTTGGTGCTATAATATTCCACCATTAACTAGGAGCATGGTGGGAAATTCTCACTGGGTATTTCACAAACCAGAAGAGGCCACCATTAGAAGCAGGAAACTGCATGAGACAAACCTTTGATCCCTTCTGACACTGCAATTCCTATGTTCCTAAATAATTTGAATATAGGACTTTACACCTTTTCATTATTCCTATTTTAACCTATCCCTTTACATATGCAGTAAAGTCACAATATTTTGGGATAACACTAAGCCATGTCAGCCATCTACTCAGTGTCACTGCTCTGCAGGGCAGAGAGGTCACAGGAATTGGTCTCCCCAGTAGTGTTCTTCACTAATCTGTTTGATAGGCCAGGACAGGGACTGTAACTTTATCGTTTGTATGTTCAGTGCCTAATGCAATGTGGTCTGGATTCCTGATTGGAGCTCTAGATGCTACTGCAATACAAAATAGTAGCTAATAATAAATAATACACTTAGTTCTTTAAGTAGGAACATAGAGTTTGCCGTATTGGGTCAGATAACTGATCCATAGAATTCAATATCCTGTCACTAACAATGGCCAGTACCACTTTCTTCAGAGGAAGGTGCAAGAATCCTCCATAATGGACAATTATAGTGTAATTTCTTCCTGATCCCATGAATCAGTAGCTAGTTTATACCCTATTTTTTTAAATGAACCCTATCTACTGTACTTGTGGATTTTAACATTACTCATATAAATGCCTTTATCTTTCTGGCATCCTGCCAAGCTTCTGGCCACAGTGAGATCTTGTGGCAATGAGTTCCACAGATGGTGCATGCACCTTTTTCCTTTTATCATTTTAAAATATTTAGCTTTTCAGTTCCATCGACCATCTCCTCAGTCTCAGGTAATAAGGAAGTATAAATAGGAGTGCCCAGTTTACTTTCTCTTACACCATTCATTGTTTTCTCTACCTTTAGTGTGTCCCCTCTTATTCATCTCCTTTCTAAACATACAGGATTAGATCCTCTGCTTGTGTAAATTGGCAAAGAACTAGTGAAGGGAGCTGTACAGATTTATACCTTCAAAAGGTCTGGCTAATAGACTGATTATTTACGAAGGAGGTTTGAAAATGGCAGTAGAAAGAGATCCGGGCATCTCTAGTGATGCCAGAGTATCTGAACAATACCCAAAGATCATTTTACCCACCGCTGAAATGCAGCCACCTCAGGGAGAAATGAAATAACTATTTAACAGCACCTAACACTACACACCAGTTTAAGACTGGAAACAGAAAATACCTTTTCCCGTTGAAACTGCAGAGCAAATTTAGTGGGGGCAAAAAGCTGTTCTTAAACTGGAATTTCACCATATTCTTACAAAAGGTGCCAGGAATGCAAGTTGGCAGAACCTCTGAAATAATGGCACGTTTGTTACCATTCTGGGGTAGTAGCTCAGCAATGAGTCAGAGAGGTTACCTCTGACTTTGTCCTCAGTACCACTCTCTACCGCACCAAATTGTTCCTCAGAGGTCTTCCCCGTCCCCATCTGCGAAGCATGCAATCTTCTGAGATCTGGGATGATCCCAACCTGACGTGATATGAATTATAGATACGGATATATTTCTCTTTTTAAAAACCTCCCGCAAGACTGAGATGAACCATACACATCTGTACTGTATCTCAGAGGCTGGGCGATAGCTCTTGCAATTGGTTTCTTGTATTCTGTGCTTGTTTTTATTAATTAAATTGTAAAGGTTTTTGCAAAAATCTCTCAATACATATTGTGTCTTTTACAGGATTCCCATATGCCAAATCTGCTTCTCTTCCTGGCTACGGAAAGAACGGATTGCACCAGGTAGGTATTAGTATAGAATGCGTTACACCTGCTAATATTGTACCATAAATACACAGCTTAGTAACCAGGTAGATAATCACAAATAACATAGAGCTCTTTAAAGACTTTTGGCTATCAGCTCTGCCTAACACATTCATATGCCAAGGGAGTTCAGCCATGTCTGCCTTCAGCAAGCAGTCAGCCAGATTGAGGCTTCTCTTTAATTGTGTGTTGCATGAGCATTAAGAGTCTTATTTTTCTCCCAAAACAAACACAGATCCAAAAATGTAGTCTGCACATATTAACAGAACTCAGTAAGTGTTAAATTAATCGTTGAGAAAGACGGGCATCTATTTAAAGCAAGCTAGCTCTCCTATGTTAGGGTACGTCCATACTACCCGCCCAGGTCGGCAGGTAGCGATCGACTTCTCGGAGTTCGATATATCTCGTCTCATCTAGACGCGATATATCGAACTCCGAACGCGCTCCCGTCGACTCCGGAACTCCACCACCGCGAATGGCGGTGGCGGAGTTGACGGGGGAGCCGCGGACTTCGATCCTGCGCCGTGAGGACGGGTAAGTACTTCGAACGAAGGTACTTCGAGTTCAGCTACGCTATTCGCGTAGCTGAACTTGCGTACCTTAGTTCAACCCCCCCCCCCCCCCCCAGTGTAGACCAGGCCTTAGAGAAAAGGGGAAGCAATCCACAGGTGGGTTGCATTTCCTGACATGGGTAATCTGATTTTTTTCCAGTGTTCATATATGTAGGTTTCCTAGATTTTCTTTTTTCTTTTATCAGAAAAAGGGAGGGAGTAGGGGGAGGAGGAGAGAGAGAAGCACAGGTATCTAATATCAGAGGGGTAGCCGTGTTAGTCTGGATCTGTAAAAGCAGCAAAGAATCCTGTGGCACCTTATAGACTAACAGACGTTTTAGAGCATGAGCTTTCGTGGGTGAATACCCACTTCGGATGCATCCGAAGTGGGTATTCACCCACGAAAGCTCATGCTCTAAAATGTCTGTTAGTCTATAAGGTGCCACAGGATTCTTTGCTGCTTTTACAGGTATCTAATGATAGTTATTGTAGGCTCTTTGAGGCAGTGACTGTCTTGTTTTGTGTTTGTACTGCACCTATCACAATGAGGTCCTTGTCCATCATGGGGCTCCTAGGCACTTAAGTAGGACCTCAGAGTTACAGCCACCAGGATTACAAACTGAGCAGTCAACCACACACCTCCCCCCTCTCCGCGCCCTCTCGAATACAGTACGGTAATGTGTTAAACATAAAGTACTAAAAAAATTAAGGGAAAGCAGCATTTTTTCTTCCACATAGTAAAGTTTCAAAGCTGTATTAAGTCAATATTCAGTTGTAGGCTTTTGAAAGAACAAGCACAATGTTTTGTTCAGAGTTAAGAATATTTCAGATTTACGAACAACCTCCATTCCTGAGTTGTTTGCAACTCTGAGGTTCTCCTGTACAGTTGATGATGAGGCTGATGATAGTCATTGCACTACTGTCTCCAAAAGGAAGTTTGAAAACAACTACACTATGTGATCTAGGCTGTATTTTACTGAAGACAAGAGAATGACCTCCAATTAATCACGGGGAGCAGCAAGAGTGCAAGTGCCATAGCCTGGCTGAAATGTTGAATATATTTGTATGCATTTTTTTGAAATGTACGTCCTGTTAATATAAAACAACTAGCAGTCTTGGTGTTGAGCCCAGTGTCTGACACTCTGAATTCAACCCCAAAGAGAACAGTGGAGTTATGCCATGTGCAAGGTCACACCGGCGTGAGTAGAGCCATGTGCTCTTCAAAATGGCATCCCCAGAGGCAGCCCTCGACTAGCTGCCAGCAACTGGCGCCCTAGGCGAACCGTGCTATCGTCGCCCCCCACCCCCAACACCAAGGGCAGATCTAGGCTGAGGTTTTTGGTAAGCTGGGAAACATTTTGCCCCTTTTTTCCTTTTAATGTTTTTAAGCGTTTTTTGTTTGTTTGTTTGTTTTTAAACAGAGGCTTAATTATTCGGTTTGTCCGTCTATCCAACCAATGTTTCTGAGGTCAGATAAAATAGAGAGATGAAATTTTCAGAATAGATTTGTACACAACAGCTAGATGATATTTCAGTCCAATCTCAAATAAAAATGCATTAAAAATATTAATTATCATTTTTATTATTACAAATCCAAAATCATCCATTATGCTATCCTGCTGTAACTGCCATTACCACCACATCCAATACAAAAAGAAATAAGAAAACTCTTCAATGAACTTTAACCTGTATTTACAGAAAACACTTGAATAAAAAACACTCTGTGCTCTTAAAACATGACTTTTCTTGCTTTAAGTTTTAAAAATTCAGTCACTAGTTCGTTTAGATCCAATTTTCCAGCTATTTCATGCTTTACTGACATTGTGGCAAGTCCAGATATGTTTTTATCAATTTTAACTTTGAGAAGCTACATTCCACACTAGCTACAGAAACTGGCAAAGTTAAAAGAATGCGTAGAGCTATAAAAATGTTTGGAAAACTGTGAGTTTATTTTCACAAACAAACTTCTGTACTTCTTCAGGAGTGGAATGTTTCTTAAGTCGTCTTGAAAAACCCTGAAGCTCACTACACAAATCTGTAGCATCAATGTCTTTTGAATTTTCATAAGTCAATGCTGACTTTCTGCTCTATATGAATTTCCGGCTATGCGACCTTGATGTATATTTGAATTATATGTCACTAGCATTGCAGCTCTCGCCGTTGGCAGATGTGTTTCATTGTGGCTGAGTTATTGCTTATCAAAATTGCGGAGTGGGTCATCTTGACCCTATGTCGTAAATTTTTTAAAAAATTTGACATATTAATAAATTCTCAGAAATGTAAAGAAATGAATTATAATTCATATTCCCTCCATACGAACATGGGAATTGAAATAATGACATCTTCATTATTTTATTTGTGTTTTTTTTATCTTTTTCCGGGTTTTTTATTTATTTATTTATTTAAATTTGATTTTTTTTTTCCCCCCCCCCCCCTCAAATTTGGTGCCCCATTTAACTTGCACCCTAGGCGACTGCCTAGTTCGCCTATATGAACGGGCCGCCCCTGGGCATCACCATACAATACTGGACAAAACCATATCTGGTTTTGTCTCAGTACCAGCTGAGGAACAAACCACACAAAAATAGGACACTCTGATTTAAAATCGGACAAATGGCCTAAATATAAGAACATTAGAATGGCCATATTGGGTGAGACCTATGGTCCATCTAGCCCAGGAGTAGGCAACCTATGGCACGTGTGCCGAAGGTGGCATGCGAGCTGATTTTCAGCGGCACTCACACTGCCCAAGTTCTGGCCACTAGTCTAGGGGGCTCTGCATTTTAATTTAATTTTAAATGAAGCTTCTTAAACATTTTAAAAACTTTATTTACTTTACATACAACAATAGTTTAGTTATATATTACAGACTTATAGAAAGAGATCTTCTAAAAACATTAAAATGTATTACTGGCATGCGAAACCTTAAATTAGAGTGAATAAATGAAGACTCGGCACACCGCTTCTGAAAGGTTGCCGACCCCTGATCTAGCCCAAAGGTCCTCAGACTATGGGGCGTGCCCCCTGGGTGAACACAGAGGAATGTTCAGGAGTACAGCTGAGCCTTCACTCCTGGGTCCGCCCACAGCTGTGGTCCCAGCCTCGGTCCCCTTCCCCATAACTGTGTCCTCCCCTTGAGCTGCAGCCCTGCCCCCGGGATGAGGGGGCAAGACCCTGAAAAGTTTGGGTCTAGCCCTGATATCCTGTCTTCTGACAGTGGCCAGTGTCAGCTGCTTCCGGGGGAATGAACAGAATGGCAATTTTGAGAGATCCATCCCCTGTCGTCCAGTCCCAGCTTCTGACAGCCAGAGGTTTAGGGAAACCTGTAGCATGGAGTTGCATCTCTGTCCATCTTGGCTAATAGACATTGACAGACCTTTCCTCCAGGAACTTATCTAATTCTTTTTTGAACCCAGTGGTACTTTTGACTTTCATAACATCCCCTGGCAATGAGTTCCACAGGTTGACTTTGTGTTGCATGAAGAAGTACTTCCTTTTGTTTGGTTTAAACGTGGTGCTGATTAATTTCTTTGGGTGACCCCTAGTTCTTGTGGTATGTGAAAGGGTAAATAACACTTCCCTATTCACTTACTCCATACCATTCTTGGTTTTATAGACCTCTATTAATTCCTCCCCTTAGTCATCTCTTTCCTAAGATCAGCAGTCACAGGCTTTTTAATCTCTCCCCATATGGAGGCTGTTCCATACCCCTAATCATTTTGTTGTCCTTCTCTGTACTTTTCCCAATTCAAATATATCTTTTCTGAGATGGGGCGACCAGAACCGTATGCTGTATTCAAGGTGTGAGCATACCATGATTTTATAAAGTGGCATTATGATATTTTCTGTTTCATTTGTTATCATTCCTAATGGTTCCTAACATTCTGTTAGCTTTTGACTTCCACTGCACACTGAGTGGACGTTTCAAAGAACAATCCATAATGACACCAAGATCTTTCTTGAGTGGTAACAGCTAATTTAGACTCAATAATTTTATATGCATAGTTAGGATCACTTTTTCCAATGTGCATTATTTTGCACTTCTCAGCATTGAATTTCAACTGCCATTTCGTTGCCCGGTCACCCAGTTTCATGAGATCCTTTTGTAACTCTTTGCAGTCAGCTTTGGAATTAACTGTCTGGAGTAATTTTGTATCATTTGCAAATTTTGCCATCTCACTGTTTGCCTCCTTTTAAAAATCATTTATGAATACGTTGAACAGCACATGTCCTGTACTGATCCTTGGTGGACCCCACTATTTACCTCTCTCCATTGTGAAAACCATTTATTCTTACCTTTTGTTTCCTATCTTTTAACCAGTTACTGGTCCATGAGAGAACCTTCCCTCTTATTCCATGCCTGCTTACTTTGCTTAATAGCCTTTGGTAAGGGACCTTGTCAAATGCTTCCTGAAATTCCAGGTACATTATATCCACTGGTTTCAGAGTAGCAGCGTGTTAGTCTGTATCTGCAAAAAGAACAGGAGTACTTATCCTTGTCCACATGCTTGTTGACTCCCTCTAAGAATCCTAATAGGTTGGTGAGGCATGATTTCTCTTTACAAAAACCGTGTTCACTGTTTCCCAAAATGTCATGTTTATCTATGTATCTGGTAGTTCTGTTCTTTCCTATAACTTCATCCAGTCTGCCTACTACTAAAGTTACGTTTACTGGCCTGTAATTGCCAGGATCGCCTCTGGAGCCTTTTTTAAAATCAGCATTATATTAGCTACCCTCCAGTCATCTGGTATAAAGGCTGATTTAAGCAATAGGTGCCATACCATGGTTAGCATAGGGAAGGGACCCCAAAATGTCATCAAGTCCAGCCCCCTGCCTTCACTAGCAGGACCAAGTACTGATTTTGCCCCAGATCCCTAAGTGGCCCCCTTAAGGGCTGAACTCACCACCCTGGGTTTAACAGGCCAATGCTCAAACCGCTAAGCTATAAGTTCCATGAGAACGCTTAGGTGAATACCATCTGGTCCTGGTGACTTATTACTGTTTAATTTATCAATGTGTTCCAAAACCACCTCTATTGACACCTCAATCTGGGACAGTTCCTCAGATCTGTCACTGAAAAAGGATGGCACATCCTGTACAGAAAAGGCCGATACAAATAATTAATTTAGCTTCTCTGCAACAATTTTGTCTTGAGTTCTCCTTTAACACTTTGATTGTCCTGTGGCCCCACTGATTGTCTGGCAGGCTTCCTGCTTCTGAGGTGCTTTAGAAAATATTTTGCTGTTAGTTTTAGTGTCTTTAGTTAGTTGCTCCTCAAATTTTGTCTTGGCCTCCCTAATTATACTTTTACATTTGACTTGCCAGAGTTTTTGCTCCTTTTCCTCAGTAGGATTTGACTTCCAATGTCTGCCTATACAGTATACGTTAGTTAGGGAAACAGTGGTTGATATCTGACTGATTTGTTGGTAAGAATTATTCTAATCTGAGGCAACAGGGAGATTAGGAAATGCCTTTGAATTAGTAAAACTGGGGAGTTCTTACAGCTACTTAGACTGTAAGCTTCGTGGGGCAAGTGCTCTCTTTTTGTTCTGTGTTTGTACAGCACCTAACACAATAGGGTCCTGGTTTGTGACTGGGGCTTATAAGCACTACAGTAATACAAATAATTAATAATAATAGTTAAGGCATCTGGATAAAAATCAGCAACCAAGGGAGATTGGTAGTTTATTATTTTTGATGCTGTGATAGAAATTATTTCTTGTAATCTTAATAAATTAGGTTCGCAGGCGCATAATATGTTGTGAATAGTTACTAAGGGCTGTTGTATCCATCCCTTTCATGAGTTCACAGGCAGGAGAGGGAGTATGGAGCTGCTCAAGGCAAAATTGTAGCCCCTGCATGCTGAGTGGTGCATAGATTAATCCGTAAGTGCTCTGGCAGGCATACACACCCACCAAAATGGGGAGGAACAAAGACAGTTATGTAGCATTGTGCAACAAGTATGTTTGCAGTAGAACAGTTTACTATTCAGAATTAAACTGTGCAACAGACATTTGTGACCAGCAGGTGGCAATATTTCTCCCGTCTATGCAATGCAAAAGTTGAAACGGGCATGTAAACTTCATGAGTTGAAAAGGTCGTGCACGGTCAAGTCCTTTAGGCCAAAACTGTGGCATTCTTTTCAGCATAGCTGTTCTCTGTTTGGAATGCAGGCTCGTACCAACTTTTATGGTTTGTTATTTTTAATCAGTTCTCGCAATGCTGAATAATAAAATAAAACAAAAAAAGGGGCCTTGCAGGATCTGTAAACATGGCTGTGCATGTGACTCATCCCTGATCAGACAAGAATGAACCTCAGGACTTAAAACAAAAACACTGTTTTTCCAGTATCCTGTAATGTCAGTCAACTCATCAGTAGCATTCGTCAATCAGAAGGAAGACAGAGAATGCCGTATCACATGCACACAACTCTTACTGCCTTTATTGGCAACTGAAGCTGAGGGCAAAATTTGGGCTGTGAATTTCCAAAGAGCCTAGGGATTTTTGACGCTCTCAACTTCCACTCAATTTCAATGGGATTTGGGTGCCTAACGCTATTAGTCTATTGCAAAACCTCTAGCCTTCGCCCATAGTGGCAGGTCTTCAAAACCCTGGTTCAGCACACCTGTTGGGAGGGAGGGTATAGGTGACTTTCTGCTACTTTTCCATCTCTTTGATCCTGGGGGGATGCTGGGGATTGGAGCTCAAGTTAGAGCAGCCTCAGTTAGCTGTGGAGTGAAGCACAGGGGATATATGAGGGATCGAGAATCTGGCCTTAGGTGTCTGTCTATCTAATCATCTGTTTGATACTGCCACTGATCACCGTAGAATCTCAGCACTTTCAACATAAAATAAATAGCAATAGTGAAGTCCCTCATTAATTTCAAGGAGTCTCTAGCACGTCTGCCTTTTAATGGATTAAATTCTCTTTGGGGGAGGGATTTTGGTTTCAGTATTTTTGGTAGAGGTATAGAGCAAGAACAGGAGTGTCAGTGTTAGTCTCATTATATCATAGAATCTCAGGGTTGGAAGGGACCTCAGGATGTCATCTAGTCCAACCCCCTGCTCAAAGCAGGACCAATCCCGACAGATTTTTACCCCAGTTCCCTAAATGGCCCCCTCAAGGATTGAACTCACAACTCATTCTTATGGTGAAAAGAATTTTTCAAAGAGGAAGGTTTTGCAGCATTTCCTAAGGCTGCTCAGGCTCTGGATTTGTGTTATCTCCTCTGGAGGTTGTTTGAAAAACATACATCCATAGTTGAAAACCATTGATTTGAGAATGTCTTTGTTTCTGTTTGCACAACTGCCTCTCTGCATTTGTACACTGAGTTATTTTGCACCTGCTTCAGTTGCCTGCTTGGAAAAGTTAGACTGTGTTATAATAAAAGTGTATACTTCCTTAAAAGGATTTGTGCTTTGATTATGCAGGGAGGCTTTCTTATTTTCATCTACAGTGTTTTACCTACTATTTTGTTTGTTTTAGTTTCTTGCTACATTCTTTGTTTCTTGCTCTTCCAGACTGCAAGTATGGGCCACTATGAAACAGACCAAGATGCCGGTTGGGGGATGAGAGGTACTTGGAGAGATGATTCTCAGTCACTCCTGTCTTTCATGTGTTTTGCCCCTTGTATGGGGTTTGTTAACATGCTGTTACTACTGTTACCCTATGAGATCCTCTCATGGCTCTGTTAACGATGGCTAGATGGTAGCACAGCTCAACAGTTTGTCTATCACAGAGAATCAGCCGCTGTTGTTCTTTATTTTTTACCTTATTGAGAAGGTGAAGTATAGAGTACTGCCATCATAAATTGAATCAGACCCAGTACCCCCATGCCCCAGCACTGGGCAGTGGCCTCCGTTGTGCTCTTTTGTTAGCCAGCGATATTCTTATTCCAAAGGCAGAGAGGAAATTCAGTCTAAAATCATAGAATCATAGGACTGGAAGGGACCTCGAGAGGTCATCTAATCCAGTCCCCTGCATTCATGGCAGGACTAAGTAATATCTAGACCAGAGGTGGGCAAACTTTTTGACCCGAGGGCCACATCTGGGTATGGAAATTGTATGACGGGCCATGAATGCTCACAAAATGTGTGTGTGGGGGGTTGGGGTGCAGGAGGAGGTGAGGGCTTCGGCTGGGAATGCGGGTTCTGGGGTGGGGCTGGGGATCGGGTTGAGGGTGCTCTGGGCTGGGACTGACGGGTTTGGAGTGCGGGAGGGAGATCAGGGCTGGGGAAGGGCATTGGGGTGCGGGGGGGTTGGGGCACAGGCTCTGGGCAGCGTTTACCTCAATCAGCTCCCGGAAGCAGCAGCATGTCCTCCCTCTAGCTCCTATGCAGAGGTGTGGCCAGGTGGCTCTGCACGCTGCCCCGTCCATAGGCACTGCCCCTGCAGCTCCCATTGGCTGTGGTTGCTGGCCAATGGGAGCTGCGGGGGCAATGTGTGGAGCCCCCTGGCTGCCCCTATGCATAGGAGGCAGAGCGGGGACATACTGCTGCTTCCAGGAGCCAGCTGAATCTCAAGGGCCGGATTAAAATATCTGTAGGGCCGGATGCAGCCCCTAGGCCATAGTTTGTCCACACTTGATCTAGACCATTCCTGACAGATATTTCTCTAGCCTGCTCTTAAAAATCTCCAGTGATGGAGATTCCACAAGCTCCCTAGGCAATTTATTCCAGTGCTTAACCACCCTGACAGTTAGGAAGTTTTTCCTGATGTCCAACCTAGATCTCCGTTGCTGCAATTTTAGGCAATTGTTTCTTGTTCTATCCTCAGAGGTTAAGAAGAACAATTTTCCTCCCTCTTCCTTGTAACAACCTTTTTGTCTAATCACCGATCACAAAGTGTGATCACTATATTACAATGGAACCTAAACCTTAGCAGGATCTCAACAAGCAGTATCTGTCTGCATTAACTTGCCTTATTATGAGTCAACCTGATTGTGATCATGGTGAGCTAGACCTGGGGTGGGCTTTTCCAAAGAGCTCAAGTGGGAACTTCTGCTCTTAAGTCACTTAAGCTCTTTTGAAAATCCCACCCTTAGGCTTTGCTCTAGGGCTTTGTGTTGATCCTTAATTTATTCTCAGTATCTGAGTAGATAAGGGAGCACAGCTTTAAAGAAAAGCTTCATTGCTGATTTTAAATATTTTAGGCAATAGCGGTTCCACAAAAGCCTCCCCACGATCCTGGTTGCCCTTCCAAGCATCAAAGTACTATGGGGATTAGAGGCCGTGTGATGGTATATCCAGCAACATTGACCTAGACTAGTCTCATGCTAGGTTAGGACCAGTAACCCTAGAAAGAACAGAAAAGAAACCCTCGTTATTCTCACCACAGTCATTCTTTCCACTTCAATTGGTCCAAACATCGGGTGTTGTCACTTTGGAACGTTCTGTTAACATGATGATATTCATACGTTCCAAGATTGTAATGTGCCTAGTGATCTGTATGTTTTAATGATTTTCAGTAAAGAGCAGGAAGGGAGGAGCTTTCAGACAAGAGACTGAGTTAACTCACACACCAGCCACTTGAGAAGAAAGATTTCCAATTTCCCCCCCATAGGTTGCTTTTGCTAAGGACACCCATTGTTTAACCCCATGGCACCAGGAAGCAGACGCCTCTCTCATCAGTCTTTGATGCAGATTACCAGCATCATTGTTTCAGCAATGGATAATGTTAGGGGTATCCAGACCACCAGGGTCAGAAGGTTACCTGTAGATAACTATAAATGCAATTATCCAGCAGCTAGTCAAGCAATGGAGAGAAATGCAGTAATGTGAAACATTCATCTCTGCTAACTGTGCACTAGTACAATCATGAAAGATCCTTATGTATTCTAAACTATCAAACCATTTCCCATTTTCTTACAGAATACAAGGTAAGAAGTGCCATGCCAACACTGGGAGAATGCTCAGATTCACCTCTTCCTAGCAAGGTTAAATGTGTTCCTTTTTTCTTATTGTGTCCATGTGAAATATGTATGTCAAATATGGATACAAGTATGTACCATTTAAATTTGTAAGTTACACACATTGCCATACAGCAGAAGCACATTTCGCTAGAGTTCATGCCTTTGTTACTTTTTGCAACAGATCTATCCTTATGAAACGCTTATTGTAACAAACCGAATTCGGGTGAAACTGCCTAAGGATGTGGACAGGACCAGACTGGAGGTAGGAAACATTTGCTTTTGAAATCCTTGTTCTGTTCATTCGTTATCTGACTTACAGTTACTTCTACTGTTGCTCATTGGTGTAAATGAACTTGGGAGAAGTCATATTCTCAACAGGTGTAAATTGGCATAGCTTTTTTTACCTCTTTGGAGCTAGACCAGTTTACACCAGCTGGTCTGTAGAGGTTTGTCCATTAACCAGATGTTGGTGTTTTGTAGCAATCATTTATTTGGGCAGCAGTGCTTATCAGTCTACATAGTTCACTGAGAGCCCTATCCTGTGAAGTGCTGAGCAAAATATGTTGTCCTTTTAACATCCATTGAATTCAATGGAATTTGAAGGAACTCAGCCCGTTGCAGGATTGGACCTTGGGAGATATCATTCATTTTCAAGTTACTGATCTCTTAAATAAATGAATTAGTTACTATAACATGAGTGAATATTGTGAGTGCAAGGCTACTGCTTCAAATGATATGGTCCTTTTCCAGGGGTGGTCTGTGCCTCTCATCCTTTTTGAAAAAAGAGTAAATGATTTAGTACTTTGATCATTTGTACAAATTGAGTACAAATAGTCTGATAAAATTGACAGAATGGGTCATGAATGGAGAAGAAGAAAAGTTTACAAACTTTCAGGGCATTTATACACCATGACAAAATTGAAAATCTTGAGAGTGAAAAAATTTGCTCCAAAATATAAAATATTTAGAATTCCAGGAGTGCTTCCCATAAATAAAAGGCCTGAATCTGCAATCTTTTTATATACAGAACAATTTCTGAAGCCAGTAAAAGTTCTAAATATGGAAGTCTTGTGGGGTGAACCCAAGTCTTGGTATTGTCAGTCTAATTAGACATGTTAATCAACATGGCGACTTCATTTCACAGGCTGTAACTGTTACTGGTTTAAGGGGGCTGTTTTATAGAACTGTGTGCATGCAAATCTCACCTGCAAAATAAAAACAAAAAAAGTGCTTGAAAATCATAACATGAATGTATATTTTAACTGCATTATGTCAGAGAATAAGGCAAACAAAATTGCTATTACATATGGGAAGTGTTGGCTAGGCTCTGAATCAGCCATTGGGGTTAGATTATTAAATCTCATTTTTAAGTATCACATCCAATTTTCATTAAATGTAAGTTAAAGCTGCAAATTGCCACCCAGGCAAAAATGGAGGCTGATTAAGTTTGAATCTATGAAATTACTCTGGCAGCTTCTCAGTTATGACTGTTCTGTTGTTAATTAAGGACAGTGCTTTATTTCTAATGCATGCTAATTAGGGACATGCTGTATGTGCATGCTGTTGAGCTCAGCACTGCTAGGGACTGAGATTCTGATCAAAATGACACTGTATGGACCAACTGCCATCCCCTCATGAGGGAATTTGGTATATTCTAATTCACCCGATAGATCATATAATCACTCAACTAGCCCCGAATGGATTATTTTTCAAGTTCCTGGAGAGCCACTGGCTGCCTGGTGGTAGTGCAGGAGATCCAATGTTGCTGGACAATTTCTTGGCTTTGATTTTATTACTTCCTAGACTAGCAAGAGCTGGGAGCATTGAAGAGCAGCATGTTGTGTTACTTGAGTGTCTTTCTAGTCAATTTAGAGTGTGATATTGACAGGCTGGAAATAGAGTCCCATCTAGCCTCCCCTAACCAGAAAGATGTTGGTCATGATAGATGCCGGAGATGTGAAAGGGGCAGCCAATAGTTGAGCAACAGATAGGGAAATGGAAGATTTCTCCCTCCTCCTTAAGATAAAGACAATAGGAATAATTTGCATCTAATTTATCTGTATCCCAAAGCACTGCACAAGCTAAGTATATCTATAGACAATACCAGAGAAATGCAGCCATCCCTGGGTGGTGAGGGTGGCAGCCAACAGCCAAACAGCACCCTTCACAAACATGTGGGGAGAAGACTTTTTGACCATAATACTATTGCAACCCACAACTCACAAAAAGTTCCAGGGGATCTTGAATATCCACATTGAACAGCCAGGCCCTTGGCTTTTAAAAGAACCCCACACAGTAAAGTGCATGTTACTAAATTACCTATCCTGAACATATCAAAAGTCTGAGTTTATCTTGCTAGAATTTGAACCTGTATTTCCATGGAGTCTAGGGATCTGATCCTGCTATCACTCACTCTGGTGTAAATCAGAAATATCTCCTTCAAAGTTGATTACATCACACGGGTGTCAGAATCAGGACATGAGTGAACCCCAAACCATGAAACCTCCCCTTTGGCTCTGTGATCCATAATATCAACAAACCAATCTTAACATTAATGAATGTGTTGAACAATTAATTTCTACGGGCCCGTTCCTGAAGTCCACTATCATCCAAAATTCACTGCATCAATGGAAGTTTTGTCTGGGTAAGGACTGAATAATGAATTCAGGATTTGATGTAAATGATTAACTAATTATTGTAGATTAATTTTAGGATTAAGAGGTCGTTCAATAATTGTGAAATAAAAATTCAGTGATTACCAGTCTTAGTCCTTGAAGAAGGTTTTACATGTAAACGGGTAACTGCAAGGTCAAAAATATAATATTTGGCAATAAAAGGAGAGAAAAAGCATTAATCTTTAAGCAGAAAAGAAAGGAAAACTGTGAACTAGTTGTAAGTTCCTGTATAAAGACTAAACAATGGTAAAAATTTTAAAAGATCTGTATGGTATTTATTGGAATTGGTGTTTGTTCTTCAAACGCTTCAATGCGCTTCTTGTTTGATTATCCAGCAGGCGATATTGATTTGATTGTAAGAAACATAATGTCTTAGATGTGTGCTGTTTTATGCCCAGGGTATAGCAAAGCACCAGAGGCAGAATAAAAGGCAAGAAGAGTCCAAGAAAAGGAAAAACACATCTGGACACATCCTATACATTAAAGCATTCTTTTATCTTTTTTTCACATGAAAGAATAGAGTCTTTGTTTAAACTCATCAGCCTGGTCTGAATAGCAGGCACTGCACTAAATTGCTTTTTTTAGACAATGTATAGTTTGCTTTGGATGGATAGTGTATGTTCTGGCTGCCATTATCAATAACTCATACATTGTCCTCAGCTGGGGCTGCTGTTTGTTTAACATTAAAGTTGCTCAGCCTGCTTCACACCAGGTGCAGGCCTGTGCCTAAAGTCTTGAGAAGCCCAACCACTTCAAAGATCTCATAGTGATTTCCAAAAGAACAATAAACAAGACCTGCTTTAAACCTGCAGTAGGAAAGCGATAAGGGGACCAGACAACTGATCCTCTCAATTGCTGTACTATGTTAAAACGGGTATCTGAGAAAAGGAGCTCTTTGTGCCGCATCTTGGATTTATTAGGGATTGGTAGTTTTTTAAACAATTAAATTAGCAGCATTTTAATAGGATGATAGTGACTGGCAAAACAGGTGATGGATCTGCACATTCAAACCATGTGCAAAGCTGAGTGACAGGAGCAGACTGAAGGCTGCTGTGTTGTTGGTTTTTTGTTTGGTTGGTTGTTTCTTTTTTGGAGGGGTTGTATTGGAAAACTGTTGGGATTAAACAGCTTTGCACAGAAAGTCAGTTCATCATTATTTCTTCTCATAGAAAAGGAGGAACCCTGTAACTTAGTTATGAAGAAGGGAAATGTGGTGGGTAAGCTCAGTAGGTTTTGAGGATGGAGGGAGACCAGAACCCAGGAAGCCCCTGACCCATACCTTCACAGGAGCAGAGAAGGATTCCAATCAAACACCATAGGAACGGTAAGAGGGGGCACCCTGCAGCATCATAGGGGTGATGGCTAGAACCCCAGAAGCAGAAAATACAGGAGAGTCCAGGCTAGAGTGCAACACTGGAGCAACACAGGTATTTGCTGCAGTGTATTGCCACCAAATAGGCAGGATGGCTCTGAAAACCCTCCTCTTGTCTGTTATCACTCCCCTCCCCCATAGTTAAGCTCTCTGTTGTAAGGGCTGCTGTGGGTGATAGCAGTGGTAAGGGTAGATAATCCATCTATTCAGCTGTCTATCTCAGATTTTATCTTTTAAAACAACCTACATTTTCTAGCATCCCAGCTTTACTGCAGTAAAATCACTAGGCCTGATTTTTATCTCACTTGCACTGCTGTAAATCAGCAGTAGCTCCCATGAGTCAGTGGATTTGAACCAAAGCAAAACTGGCATAGGTGAGAGGAGACTCAGGCCCATTGTGTTTTCTGCTAAAGGTTGGAGAAGCAAATGACCTCTCCTTGTCCAGTGTGATTAAGATCTGTAAACTCACTACTTTTGATCCCTTTGACAGTCCTCAACGCTGCTGAAGCTGGGGATTGTGAACAAGCAGGGTTTGTTTAGCAGTTTTGACCTAAATTAACTTTAAATGAATTCTTTTTCAGGGAAGAGGAATTTACTGTTAGTTTTCAGTTATCTCTGGTAGATGCCATAGAAATCAGGAGATGTTGTTCATCTCTCTCAATTTTGAGGGGAAATCCATTGTATTGGATATTTCCCAAATGACCAATAGAATCTAGTGACAAAAGTTAGTTCTTTAGAGTCCAGTTAAGAGAAGTTGCAATAAAGGGCATGTTAGGAAGGATAACTGCTTTGGGGTGGAGCTTTCAGAAGGTTTCAGGCTATGCCTTATATGCTCCCATTGTGAGTGATTTTGCGAATCCCACCTTTCTTGTTTAGGAAATCTGTTATAAGATTTAGAATCCTATGTATTTAAATGTGTGCTTCTTAATGTATGGATTAGATAGGTGCAACTGGGAATAAATGTAAATAAATGCATTAAAATAACATAAATTCTTTCTTCTGAGGCCTGGTCTACACTGGAGGGGGGATCGATCTAAGATACGCAACTTCAGCTACAAGAATAGCGTAGCTAAAGTCGACATATCTTAGATCGACTTAGATTGACTTACTTCGCGTCCTCGCGGCACGGGATCGACGGCCGCCGCTCCCCCCTCGACTCCGCTTCCACTCTTGCCCTGGTGGAGTTCCAGAGTCGACGGGGAGCACGTTCGGGGATCGACGTATCACGTCTAGACGAGACGCGATACATCGATCCCCGATAGATCAATCACTACCCGCCGATACGGCGGGTAGTGTAGACATACCCTGAGACGCATACATCTGAGAGGCATAATTAAGGCCTTTATTTTTCTTTGTTTGTTCTAAACTAGCACTGAGGCTGATGTAGCTCAGTTCCTGATGCTTGCAGAGAAGACATTATTAATCCCAGCACTGAACTAATACACTGACCTTTTAGAATTGCTTAAAACAAAAGACCTGCTGATGCACAGATATATCTGAGTCCTTGAATTCAAATTAATGGGCCAGAGCCTCAACTGCTCTAAACTGACTTCAGTGAGATATGTGAATTGCCAACAGCTGAGGATCTGGCCCAATAATCTTTTGAGCTATTTCTTACCATATTGACCTTTATTCTAATTTAAGATGAATGAAGCAGCATTCTCAGGAGTGATTCTGAAACAAAATGTGGAGAGAGATTGGAATGAGCTTCAATAGTATTTCAGTAAAATGAAGTAGTAAGACAGCATTGGTTTGTAATGGTATAATTTTGTTCAGAGCTAATTTTTAATACACAGTGCTTAATACAGTAAAAATAATCCAGGTCTCTATATTTGCCTCTTTCAGCCACCAGTATTTGAAGTTTGTTGGTATTCATGCTCAGTTATGACACATGGATTTAGATTATAAAAAGGCTGACTTCATAGAATAAAGACAGTCAAAGTAGACATATGTAATTCCAGGTATTGAACAGCTTTTTAGACTTGTCTTCCTACAACTCGATCAAAACATATTGATTGCCACACGTGCATATTCTTGCAGGGAAAAAAACCATACCTCTCAAGTGGCCAAACAAAACAATGCACATGGTACATACTTGTGTAATCCTTAAGGGTCAGACTTTGGAACCCTTGCTTTGAGTAGCCCTTACTCATGTGAATAGTCCCCATTGACTTCAGTGGAGACTGCTCACAGGAGAGTTACTAAAGCTGCATCTAAACAAGTAAATTCCAGCAATTTAGGTAAATTGTTTTAGAAGCCAATTTACTTAAATAGGTGCAACCTCCTTGTTTAGATGCGCATGTTTTTGTTTCCATGCCCCATAACAGTTTAGCTTAAATTGATTCCTTACTGGATTAATGAAATTGCAACCACTTTTTTTTGTAGACAGTCTCAGTCTAAAGATTGTAGAATAAAAGTCATAAAATGTTGCCAGTGCTGTTGTTCTGAAAGAAAGGTAGTTTGTTCTGCAGTGTTAGTAAGATTGGTAAGAAGAATAAGTTTATTACTACAAAGCTGTAGACATGCATGTTCCAGAGGAGACATGCCCGTTTTTGGAAAGCTTACAAGCTCAAGTTTCTAAAGACTAAAAGATTCTGTATTGACTATATAAAATTAGCACATTCATTAACTGTTACATTCCCAAAGGTTTTCCTATCCAGTCTTTTTTATTGATGGAAGCCATTCCTCAGCTTGGAATGAAACAGTTTTAAAAGATTATATTATTTAATTATTTTTTTGGCATCTTTAAATATTATAGCATTATTTTTTAAAAAGTCAACCTGAACCTTGATAGCAAGGAATAGATTTTCTCACTCTGTATTTCTCTAGAATAAAATATTCCAGGTCACCTCTGTGACTTATGAGCCTAAGGGCTAGATTTTTTTTAATGTATTTAGGTACTTAAAGATGCAGATGTAACACCCATTGAAATAAAATGGAAATCAATGAGTGTTAGGCACTTAATCTAGTTTAGGTGCTTTTGGAAATCCCACTAGGTGCCTATCTGCACCTTTATGCTTCTTAAAGTTCCAGTATAAATCTGGCTGGTGAGCTCCAAAGTCAGTTTGTTGCTTTTGGAAAATACCCCAGGTATTTATTTTTTCTTCAAGTGATGGTCCCTATGAGTACATGGGTTCGCATGCGTGCCGTGCATCCAAATCCAGAAGTTCTTCAAAGCAGTGTCTGTTGGCCCGCATATGCGCAGTAGCTCTCCTCAGTCTCCCAATCAATGGTACAAAAAGTGGTGTGGCTCAACACCTCTCAGTTCCTTCTCACGACTGCATGGCCTGAGTTGGAATCATCTCCTCCTTCACTTCGTTGCATAACCTATACAGAAAACATGTGCAATTAGTTATTTTCTTAGATTAGTAGTTAACAGTTAAAGAGTAGTTTATACTATAGCATAGAGGGTTTTTTCTCCGCAGTTGGGGAAACCTCCACCCCCAGCTCAGAGTCCTGGAATTGAAGAATTGCATCTTCTGCCCGCAATACCTCTCCATATGTGACAAGAATCAGTGCTGCCTTACTGTCTGGGTGTGGCACATATCTCTGCAAAGCGCAGTGTCTGTTGCTCCTTCACACCCAGAACTTGAGAAGCCCAAGAGCTTCACCTATGGAAGCACCTGATGGAGAAGGCTATGAGACCCCTCTCTGATCCGGGCCAGGGAGAACCCCCTCCCCTCCCCTCCACCGCTGTACATGGGCCTCAACTGCTTAGCAGTGCCCCTCCAAGCACCTGCCTTGGAGAGGAGCCATCACAACTAAGCCCAAGGACTCTTTTTCCAGGACTCCCCATGAGAGCAGAGGGTACTCTCATGGGCACAAGTCCCCGGTAAGGACCATGCTTCCTCCCTGAGCTAGTCCAGGACAGGTGAGACATCGCAAGTGGAACCTAAGGAACTGCCTCAGATGAAGAGCCCCAGTTCTGAGGGCAAGACACGTAAAAAGAAAGATCTGTTGGTCACCTCAGTGCCAAAGCATAAGGATAGACACTCGCTGGTTCTGACTACGAGTGCCAGATCCATTGTCAGTGCTGCCTCATCCATCTAAATACTGTCCAGTCACTGCAGATGCACCGGATCCATCAGACTTATGTGAACCCCTCAGACAGCAGGGCATATAGAGGCTTATATAACACCTCCTTTACCCACAGCCTCCATTTCTTTCCGGCCTGGCCCTCCCCAAGGATGTCCTTACTCTGGAAGAGGAGCCTACATCACTGTTCCAGGAGCTGTCTCACCTCCAACCATCCAGCAGGAATGCCCCAGTACCTAAGGCACTGCCGCTACCAGTGCAGTAGTTCTCAGATTCAGAAGAATCAGAGGAGAAGGCTGCACTGGTATCTCCGCAGAGACCGTTGAGCCCTGATAGACAGTCAAGAGGTTACTCTCACCATTCTGCCAGGTACGCTGCTGGTACCAATTTCCTTGGGGTCCCCCACAACCAATCAATCCTTATTTCTGGCCTTACTGGGATCTGTGGGATCCTTACGGTTAGCGTCTGGGGCCCCTCAGGAGTTGTACTGCTCCCTCTAGTCACCAGTTCTATCAGTATACAAGGAGGAAGAGGTGGAACCGGATCCTTAGGTACCAGCAGTTCCAGTGGGTGCCTCTTCATCTTCCTTGGATGAAGTGGTCACTCCTCCTTCACCTTCTTTGCCAAATGACAATCTCCAGTACCAGGAGCTGTTATGAAGAGTGGCCAGTGACCTACAGATCCCATTAGAGGAGATCTAGAACCCTTAACATGGGCTCCTGGACACCTTGAAGCCACAGGGACTGAGTAAAGTTGCTCTACCCATCGATGAGGCCATTACTAGAACTAGCTAGAGCGGTATGGCACACTCTAGTATCCTGTTCCCCTACACTGGAAAGGAACAAGTGATGATATGTTGTTCCTGCGAAAAGGGATGAATTCTTATTCTTTCATCCTGCCCCCAACTTGCTAGTGATGCAGGTGGCTCCTAAAAGGGCTAAATCATGCTATCAAAGGGCAACCCTGGCAAATAAAGGCTCTAAGAGACTTGACCTCCTGAAAAGGAAGGTCATCTCCTCCACCAGCTTGCAATTTCGTGTTGCTAACTACCAAGCGTTGTTAGCAAAATATGATTTTAATACCTATTTCAGGCTTGTGGACTTCACAGACAAGCTTTCCACAGAGGACAGGGTGCAATTTCAGTCCTTTTAGCTGAGGGAAAGCTAGTGGCAAAGGTGGCACTCCAGGCTTCAGTGGATGCTGCAGACATGGCTTCCAGAAGTTTGACCGCTGAGCTAGTCATGAGGGACTCCTGGGTGCAATCATCAAGGTTTCCTAGAGAAGCCCAAAACACTATCCGGGACCTCGCTTTGTTGAATCAAAACTCTTTTAATGAGCAATCAGACGAGTCCCTGCACTCACTAAAAGACAAGATTGGCTCTGGGTTCCCTGGTGATTTATACTCTGGCCCCAGGAGGAAACACCAGAGGCAACCTTATAAACCCAGGCCATCCCCACCTCATGCACCTTATTAGCAGTGCATAACCAAGCCACTGCACAAACGTCAGAAGATTCAGAGGTCTCGCTTCTCAGCCCCCTCTATTTTCTCAGCCTGTACTCATGCTCAACCATCAGCCAAGAGCCACTTTTGACATATGGTCAAGACCTGTGTACCACCACTGATGCCAGCTACTTCTTCACTCACAACTGGAACAAGATCACTACAGACAGCTGGGTTCTAGAGATTATCCACCAGGGATACTCCATTCCCTTCTCACAAACCCCCTTTCCAGTCCCCTTCAGGGATTACTCTCACGAGGGAATTCTTTAGCGGGAAACAGAATCCCTCTTACTTTGAGGGGCAATAGAGTGCATCCTGCCTCATTACCATGGAAGAGGATTCTACACCCTGTATTTCCTAATTCCCCAAAAAGGCAGCAGGGGTACACCCCTCCTGGGCTTTCGTCAACTCAGCATCTTTATTCTAAAACTGAAGTTCCGGATGATTATGCTGGCATCTATAATCCCCTCCCTTCCAGAAGGGATGTGGTTCACAGCTATTGACACGAAGGACACATATTTCCATGTGGACATCCTGCATGTTATAATAGGCCAGGAATACTTCCAGTTTTGAGTCCTCCCCTTTGAGCTGGCTACAGCACTCATAGTAATTACACAGCTTTTCTCTGTGATAGCAGCCCAGTTGACATGCCAGGACTATACAGTACTCCCATACCTGGATGATTGGCTCCTGGTAGGCCAATCTCATCAGGAGGTCAGGTCATTGACAAGGGTTCCAATACAACTTTTAACAGCCCTAGGCATTTGCATAAATGAAGAAAAGTCTGTGTTGTGACCCACAACTTTTTGGGTGAAAGTTTGACTCAATTTCTGCAGGAGCGTTCCTCCCCTCAGAAAGGTTTCATGCACTGAGCACCCTGATTGCACATATCACTCGCAGACCGTGAGCCACAGTGCACAAGTGCCTCTCGCTGTTAGGCCACTCAACCAAGCAAGGACCATATCAACTCCAGAGTTCACTTACGGTACCTGCAAGTACAAGCAAGGACAATATCAACTCCAGGGTAGTTGTTCCTCCCAGAGTTGTTTCCTCTCTAACTTGGTGGTCAAAACAGGAAGAGGTCATGGTGAGAATTCCCTCCAGCCCTCCCAGCCCCAGGGGCACCACTGTGATGGACACCTCCCATCTGGGGCGGGGTGCTCACTTGGACAATCACACTGCTCAGGGTACCTGTACCCCATGGAGGCCCGGCTACATATACATTTACTGGAACTGAGGGTGGTCCTTCTGCTTATATGCTTGCTACATATTCAGATAATGTCAGATCTTATCACCACTGTATAAACAAACAGGGAAGAGCGAGATCTCCTCCCCTCTGCCAGGAGGCAGTCAGACTTTGGAACAGGTGCATCAGGAACTGCAACATAATACAAGTGGTGTACCATCCCAGTATTCACAGCTCCTTGGCAGGCAAAATAAGCAAAAGCTTCTCAATAGACTACGCGTGGGAGATTCATGACACAGTCCTGAACAAGATATTATCTGTATTCTGCTACCTGCCCTCCGTCCCCTCTGCTTTGGATCCTGTTAGATTGTGGTAAGAAGAGAAACTGGAGAGGCATCGACCCACATTGCCTCTTATGCCCTTATGCCCTTAGCACGAGGCGAACTACTGCAAACGTGTGGGCCAACGGACACTGCTTTGAAGAACAGCCAGACTCGGGTGCTTGCATACCCACATGTGTAGTACAGAAAGGGACCATGCATCTCGAAGAACCTCCAGTTACAGTAAGTAACTTCCACTTACATGATATCATATGTTGTTTACCTCTTCCTGTTCTATCACAATTATGTTAAATGTTTTCACTGTATGCACTTCTAGATTTCATTTCTGCAGTTAGTTTTATCACAGATTTCACATGTGGCCATGATTTGAGAGTCTCACAAGCAAACATGCTTAGAGTATCTCATTTTAAATTAATCTTTTCAGTTTTATCATTTAAATTTATCAGTATGTAGGTATTCCTTTGTTTTTCTTTATGATATTCAAAAGAAAAGCCAAAGTGTTAATGAAGACACGTTATTCAGTCATTCCTATGGAATGCAGTTGAAAAGTGTAACTCATTTCACTCATGTCTGTGCCTGTTAATTGTTGGTTTCAGAAGGATATACTAAAAAAATAATTGTTAATAAAAAAACCCCAGGAATGCAACTGAGTGAATGCCTTGCACAAGGCTTTGCCTGCCATCCTACTCTGGCAAGCAGAAATCAACTGTTTATATATGGGTGTGACCTTGTTTGAACAGAGTCCACATATTGATTCAAACATGTATATTCCTCCTAAAAGTGTTTACTTGGATCTGTTTTAAGGATAAAGTTTTCTGCCCTAGCTTTTACTTAACACTCATGCTGTGTTCTAGCCACTTTTCAAGAAAATGTTGGAATGCTGCATGTGTTGAGATCAGAGGAATGGTTTATCGTTTCAGGCTGGAGTTTTCAAAGGAGCCTAAGGAAGTTAGGGACCCAACCCTCATTGAAATTCACAAGTGGCATGAAGAGGACACAACTCATTGACTTTAATGGAATAGTACCCTTTTAGACTTGCAGAAAATGTGTTTAGTGTTTGCTTATCCTTAATTTATGCCTGGGCTGCTATCAGTGTTGGGTATTTCTTCATATCAGAAAGGTTCAGAGTCCTTATTAAGGAAGCTTTTGTCAGATGAAAATTATTCATTTGGAATGACGTGAAGCATGAAAAACGTGTGAGAATTGCACAGCGGGTAGGTAGAAGATGCTCAGATGGACACTATGAAGCCCAGATGCAGGACAAACTAGAAGACATGTTTTAGGAACAAGATCAAAAGCCCAGTTAATTAAATGGAGACTTTTTGGATCAGGCCTATAGAGCTCAAGTCCAAGTTTGCTGATATCGAGCCTCTGAGCATCAGCTGTCAGTTTGGAATCACACGTAAGCAGTAACATGCATACTAACAAAATAATAAACGCCTTTGGATTCCACAACTTAACATTATCTGCCTTTTTTTAAGGTAAAGCAGTGGTTATAAACCTTGAGTTGTTAAAACAGTCTTCTTTGCATGCACAATACACGCTTTCCATACATTATCATAACGTTTTTAATTACAGATCCCATGCAGGGACCAAGTTTGTAATTCCCAATAGGAACAAGTTCATGTTGTTGAATAATAGTGTGGTGACACAAGTTATCCTCAGAGTTACGGGATGCTATATCACTGGATAGGAGAATAGTTCCACTGAGTGAAATAATTCCTATTTTTTAAATTCCATATTAGAAATCTTCTTTAGCTTCTTGGGTAATTGCATAATTAGGGGAAACTAGTATAGGTTTAGTGGGGCTGCAAATGGTTTTCCTAGAGCTTTGTGATACATCACAAGGGGTTACGAGACGTCCCACAGTAACATCACTGAGTAAAATGGAGCTCCTCTGTAATCTCATAATGTCTTGAGGTATAAGGCAAGGCACATCCAAAGAGCCAGAAGTCCTGTGCAGGACTGGAAGGGCAGGAAAGAGGTCATATGAACCTTCTTCCCATTGCACATCTTGCACCAGGGCACTCAGGAACTGCTCCCTCTGAGCCTTTCAGAGGACACAGATTGCCTGAAGGGGGCAAGAATAAGGCAGGGCCATGGTTCCATCTACCTTTCCCCATCTGCCACAGCAGCAGCTTGAAGATCTGGCCAGGCATGCTGAAGGGGAGTAAATTGTGTGAGTGAAGCGTTCTCACTCCCCGGGGGTTGTGGGATGCTACCACTCCACTCCACCTCCTTACTGCTTAAGGCTGTAGCTAAATGCCAGTGTCTAGCTCGGTGACAGCTGTGGTCACCAGTTATATCCGTAGTCAATGGAGTTATTGTATATTGTGATATCTTTCAACATTCATTAGAAGGCAGCTTGTGCCACCACTTAAGCATTTTTTCAAATCACATAATTACTTAATAGACTGAAATATTTATCAAGTGTGCAGCCTAATTACCCCATAGATGAGAATAACCCCGAATACTCCCCTGGGAGCCTAGCACATGCCTAATTACAGTTTTATAATTAGTCATGTGGTAGGCTTGGAAGAAGCATCCAGGAAGCCTGCTGAGCCACAAGCAGCAAAGCAGAGAGGGGGGGAAGGTTAGACAACTCTTGTAGCAGCAAGGTAGGTAGTCAATAAGGCAGTAGGGTGAAGCACAAAAGGGCCAGATGGTGTCCAAGTAATGATGATCGAACATGATAAGGTTAGGGTCAGGGTTAAATCATGGGGGGGGATTTATTTTTAACCCAAATTCCTTTTATTAGTGAGATATTTAGAATGGTGAAAGTTTTATCATCTTTACACTCAGAAATGAATGATCACCTACCAGGACAGAGTAGCATCTTACTCACATTGGAGAGCTGAAATGAAGCAGGCTACTTGTGTGACTGTCTGCTGTCCCATGTTCATGAGGGGCTGACAGTCTGTCCCAGATTTTTGTGACAATTTTCTATATTGGGAGCTGGATGCTAGCACAGAGCCAGATTCTGCAACTCTTATTCCCAGATTCTGTTGCTCAGAGGTTTGGGAATGTCAATAGCAGTCCTGGCAGAGAAGGATTAATGGGCAGAGTGCAGGTGATATAATCACTGTGGTCCCCACTGAAATGAAACAAAGCAACTATTTAACAGCATACTATATAAATATATATAATATTTTAGAACAAGCATGTCCGACTGGAAGCACAGTATGAATTCAGGTTGGCATAATATAAAGCCTAGTTCTGATTTGCTCAGGACACGGGAGTTAACAGAAATAGAATATTTTTGATGACAAGAAGTGAACAGGACCTTGGTTTTTCTCTTCTTAAATTCATCCTCTCCAGCCATGCAGTACTTTGCATTACATTGGATCGTTGATCCACTATTGACTGACAAGGCTGTATAACACCTACCGAATTTCTAGCACCTTTTCCCTTGAGATCTCCCAGCTAATTACTGACACAGCATAAGCCTGCTTAGCTTGAGCAAGCTGACATGACCGCAGCTTGAGGCAATATGGCTGTAGGTTAATTGCAGCCTTCCCTTACCATAACTTATTCACATTAATGTGATGTTGCTAACCATTAGTTTTGAAGATCTCTGGATTTCATTACAAGCACAATTCTTCTCAAAGAAAACAAAGTTAACTGAACTGAATAAACATTATAAATCTATTTAAACTGCTTTGTGTTTTTTTTTAAACAGGCCACAGAAAAACAGAGACAAGCCTCATTAATTTGCAGAGAAAAGCATCATTTAAAACATTATGTATGACTGTTTGACTGTGCAATTAATTACCCTTCTTCTGGCAGGCAATGTAATGAGCCTGTATCTGAAATACTCGCTTTAATGAGCCTGTATCTTGGAAAATGAGGATTTCACATTGTAATGCTTGCCTTCTTCCTTGCTTTAAAGAGATTTAGCACAACTTTTAATTCATGATACAGTTTCCAAAAGTGGATGGAGTTTACTGTAATTCTTGATAATAAGCTCTTGTGTTCTGATTGTGTGTGTGTATGTGTGTGTGTGTGTGTGTGTTAATGGGAGTTACTAAATTATGATAGGAATATTTTGATGACCCCCTTTTTTTTTACAGTACCATAAATTACTATACTCTAGAATAGTGTTACTATAGAGAGTAGGTGAGGTTAAGAGCAATGGCAGCTCCAAGCAATCAGTTGTTTACACTGCTGTAATCCCACTGAAATCAGTAGAGTTATAGTGGGAGAATGCCAGTGTGGAGAATCAGGCCCTTAGTCGCACAGGCCTATGCTGTTAGAAAAACGTGCACTTATGTGGTAAGGGCGCATGCTCTGACTCAGAAGGTGGGGAAGGAAGGTCAGGAAGTGATGCAGAGGAATCTGTACAACCATCTCTGCCCTCCATGGATTCCCTGAGATCTGCACAATTTCCCCCTAGATCTCAGGGAATCTGCATATTTTAGTGGGCTTTGCCTCCTTGCCTTTCAAGAGAAGGCAACCCACCCCAAGAACAATCTGAAGGAAGCCACACAAGTTGAATTTAGTTTTCTAATCCTTATGCAGGTTTTTACCATGTTGATGTCAGCGTGGCCCTTAGATTATCACTTTGGGAAAGAGAGTTGGTCTCCCTCTGTATTCTGTACAGCACCAAACATGCTGCAAGTGCACAAAAATGTCATTTTTCACTCCCTGTGCCATGCTGCAGGAGACAGTACCAGTGACATCAGATGTAATATCAGTGATCACGCAACCCTGGGGTTTAGATTAATAAAAGATTGTGAGCGTATATGTGGAATAAAAATGATACCGTTAAGTAATATTTTATGATACAATTGAAAATGACTAAAATACTGCAGTTCTGACAAAACCAGCCTGCGTTTCTTTACTGGTGGCTGAGTTGCACAAAACAGGGTTGGAATTTTTAACTTGCTTTTCACTGAGCCATTCCTTCACGGACTTCAAAGTCAGATCATAGCCTTACGAAATACACACATACAAGTTTACATTCTCACTCCCCCTCATACATAAATTTTCAGTTCCCTTTCTTTGGTTTGGCTATTGAGGCCAGAGAATTTCATTTAAGATAATTAATGTTCACACAGCTGATGAGAGAGAAAATTCACTCCTAGATTTCTCTGGGACTTGTTCTCCCCAACTTCATTAGTGAAGAGCATTAAGTTCTCAGCTATAGGTAAAGTCCAACAAAATTAAAATCATATGTACTGAGAAAAATATGAATAATTGCCATAACCTCTCTCAGCGGGTCTTTTCCCTTGGTATTTAGACCCTTCAAACACTTGTAGACATTTATCATACGCCCCTTAGTCATCATTTGGCCAAGCTGATACATTGTTAGGTCTTTTAATCTTTCCTCATAAATCAAATTCTTCAGCCCCATGATCAGTTTTGTTACTTTTATCTGAAGTCTCTCCAGTTTGATGACATCTGTTTGGGAGCAAGTTTTTCCAGAGCTACAGACAGTGTTATAATCACCGCTGCTGCTGCTAGGGAGGAGCCTGGGGTAGGAGCCGGTGTTCATGAAGGGAGGGGCCTGACATTGCTGTGGTGCGGGGACTTGGTGATCCTGAATTGTAGGGGATGGTGCTCCAGTGGGGGAGGAGGGAATAATGCTGGGCTGAGGGGCATGGGTATCCAAAAGGGGGGCTACAGCGGAGTCATGCTGACCAGGATTGTCTCATTGTTTCCTTGTATTCCCCATCTGTCTCCTTCTGTTGTCTCTTGTCTTATACTTAGATTGGAAGCTCTTTGGGGACCATCTTCTTGTTCTGTGTTTGTACAGCGCATAGCACAATGGGGTCATGGTCTGTGACTGAAGCTCCTAGGTGCTATAGTGATTATTACTACTGATAATAGCAATAACAGGTAAGGGAGAGGGGATGTTCCCTTGCTCCCTTTTTCCCAGCCACACAATGCAGAGTAGCAGGGGTTGAGGAGCACCGGTCCAGGGGGCTGTGAAGTTAATCAGGCCAACATTTCCAGAAAGTGGCCTTTGATTTTGTAAACCTTTGTTTTGGGGAGCACTTGAGGCAGTGAGCGGCTGATTTTCAATGTGCTGCACGCGCTCAGCTTGCAGTAATTTCAGTAGGAGTCGTGGGCGCTCTGCATTGGTGAAAATTGGGTCTCAATTGGGTACTCAAAATTGTCACACTTGGTAATTGTGGACTATATCAGTTTTAGATGGTATAATCTCTGCCTTGCAGATGAGGTGAGCCTTAATTAATATTTGTAAAACCCTTTGACAGAATTGAGTCCAAAATACTGTACACCTTTATTCTTTGCAGACTTTTCTGTAAATATAATAACTAGGTATTAAGCATAACTTTATCACAGAGGTCCCTTATGTTAGTCCTATTGGCAGTATTAGTTTCGTAATTTTCTCTTTTTTGCTCTGTATCTGTTTATGCTGCGTAAACTGGAAACATCAAATAAATGCACAGCTCGTGTCACTTCAGATCAGCCTTATCCAACATCTCATTGTGATATGACTCTCACCCCACGTAGAAATACATTTTGCATGTAAGAGCTTAGCAGCATGGTCTCTCGTTTGTTACAAGTCTACTATTAGTGAACTATGATGGTGTCTATTGGACTTATTATAGATCAAGGGGGGAAAATCCAGATCTGAAATTAAATTGATAACAATCTCTTTCAATTCCCAGATTGGCTTAAATAGGTCTCAGTATGTTCTATAATCTAGTTATATGTAGAAATAACTATATCTCCTTCCCAAAGACCCTAGCTTCTACTCCGTGGGAACTTTATTGGAAAAGTTTTCTTTTTGTACTAGTAAGCCACTGCTGTCAATTTCATTTCCCAAGAGATCTTAGCTTATTTGATTTTGATGCAGTCTTTTACAGACTGAGTTTGGGAATTCAAATGAAAATCCCAGTGCATTGTTTCATAGTGCAGGAAAGGGAGAAATACTCCTTCTTTTTGAAAGCACTTACCGTATCTTTGTATTTTCTTTTCCAAGAGGCACTTGTCCCCTGAAGAGTTCCAGGAAGTCTTCAAAATGAACATAGAAGAATTTGATCGTCTGGCACTTTGGAAGCGGAATGACCTAAAGAAAAAGGCCCTGCTTTTCTAACCTCGCTCAGACAGAAAAAAAAAATAATGTGCTTAATCAAAACAAAAATTGTCTTGCCAGAACTATCATATGCAGTTACTGTTGAACCATTGTCCAGCTTCATTGTGTTAGTGTATGTGGGAGGGAAGCAAAGGAAAAGATTAAATGGCAGTGCACTAGTATAGAGGTAATTTGTTGACATTGCATGACTGGCTGGTTCTGTCCTGGTCCTAGCCAGTTTACAACATACAAAAATCTAGCTTTAAATTAATTGTTGCTTGTGGTTATTGCTTGTTGCAAAAGAAGATTTTAAGAGGGAAGAGAAAGAAATGTAGCTGTGACAAAAGAAATCCACCTAACATTTTGTTTCAATAAGTTCTACAATAATGATGAAACTTTTAGAAATCACATGACTAATGAACATAAAGTTCTCCTACGGGGGGGGATAATAGGCTATTTTTTAAAAAAATGCAGGAAAGGCCAAAGAAAAGCATTTCAGCAAGTTGCAACTGTTTTTGTGTGGTACTTTTTAGGAATGAAAGCAAAACTATCAAAGCACCTTAAATATAGTTCTTACACTTTAGATGGAAGCTACTCTCTAAAAGATCACATACATCTAAATAGTAACTAGTTATCTTCAATTACAACACAAAGAGATTTTATTTTATTACAAAATATATTGTGACAAATCACAGTTATAATGACTAAAGCATATAAAGAGACCTACTAAGAAAAGTTTATGTCCCATTCATCAGGAAAACTAAAGCCTTATACAAAACTGGTTCAAGGGTGTAAAGTGCCAGTTACTTGTGTTTTCCTAATCTTTTGGGGATTTTTTACATTTCGTGCTGATACAAATACCGTGAAATCTTAAATCTCTCTCTCTATATCTACATATAAAATAATATTGTTTTGTAAATATATGTTAAAGCATAAAGGCATACTTATTTCCTCTACTCTTTGGCTTTACTTTTTAAGCCTGAAGAGCTATGGTGGCAATTTGATCGCTGTGGAATAGTAGCGTTCAGCATAAAATGTAACAAAAAAATAACAACAAAAAAAGCTTGATGTGCTCTATCAATAATTATCAAATGGTAACCAAATATATATATTATAAAAACCCTTTTTCATTAATATTTGCATGTTTCTGTACAAATCAAATAAAAAACCTCTATTATTGGTGAAGCACCTTGAAACTTTATCTTAAATAACAAGTAAAGTTAACAAAATCTACGTGTTTGATATGAACATTAGATATTAAGACCTCTTCCAGCTGAAAGACAGTATTAAATTTAATAATTTCATATGGTCAAAAATACAGTTGCTGTTGAAGAATGTTTTTAAAATGAGTTGCTAGTTTTATGTGATACTAAAAGAGCATTTAAAGAAAAGTACATTTTTCAGCCATATGTTTAACAGTCTTGAGTGTTTGTACCCATCTTCTACATCACTCTGTCTTTTTGCGTTTCCTTAAAGTAACTTTAATATATGCACTGCTTCACACTAGTTCAACTGGTCCAGTGATGGGGAAATTGTAGCGTTGAACATGCCTTCTTTCAATTAACATTCAAAATTCATGCTGTTGGAAATAAATATTTTCTCATGACCTAAATGTTTTGTGTGATAATACGTATGTCTACAAAAATCATTAAAAAGTAAGACTTAGCTTGATACATGTGCTAATCATTTTAATGTATATAATTTCAAATTGTAATGTTGCTATAGGTCTGTTCATCCCTTGATACTGATCTGTAACTCTCATTAAACTTACAGGGAGTTATGTTCACACATTGAAGAGAGAAGATTCCCCATCATATTTAACACAGAACTGAATTCTTCAGTAGTTTTTCCCACTGAAGTCAGTTGAAGCTATAGACTTAATTCACTCCTGTTCAGAATGCCCACCCAGCCCCTTTGCACGAATCCTCAAAATAAGGGTTAAGTGGCACTTGTGTAGTGCCTGGGCCCCTGCAGACCATCTATACTGGTGTGAATTTCACCTATAGTGATACTGTAAGTCTTTAAATATACTGCCTTCACAGGCATTTTTTTACACTTTCATTACACAGCTATCCTGCACATGTATGTTAGTAAAGATGTTTTGCGTACCATATTGGTTAATCACTCAGTTTCTAAGGAGCCTCTGACTCGTTCACAATAAGGCCATTTTACACTGACCGAACTGTTAAACCAGACTTATTGTGATGAAGCTATGTCTACTTTGCAATCAGAGGTATGATTTGCAGGTTATGTAAACATACCCATGCTTTAATCTAGCTAGCTCATTAAAACAGCAGTAGAGATGTGTTGGTACAGGCTGTACAAGCTGATCCAGTCCCCCTGGATATGTACTTGCATTGCTAGCCTGCACTGTAGTCCATGCCTATGATGGTATCATGGGTCTCAAACCTGGGTCCGTGGCCCTCAGGTAGTTCTTAGAACACAGCCACCATCTGGCAGCAACCTGGTACCACCAGCTGGTAGCATGGGCTGGTGGACCCTAGTTTGCCATAGGCATCACCCAACTTGGAGGAAACATCTGGCCTCTCTGATTGGCTCAGACTTACTGTTAAGCCAGATGGAGGCACAGCAAAGTTATCTGAGCAACCAGGTGAATTTCTTGCTGGCTTCTACATTGGACCCTGCCTTGAGCAGGTCCTCAAGGAATCAATTCTGAAGCACTTAGAGGAGAGGAAAGTGATCAGGAACAGTCAGCATGGATTCACCAAGGGCAAGTCATTCCTAACTAACCTAATTGCCTTCTATGATGAGATAACTGGCTCTGTGGATATGTGGAAAGTGGTGGACGTGTTATTCCTTGACTTTAGCAAAGTTTTTGATATGGTCTCCCACAATATTCTTGCCGGCAAGTTAAAGTAGTATGGGCAGGATGAATGGACTATAAGGTGGATAGAAAGCTGGCTAGTTCGTCGGGCTCAACAGGTAGTGATCAATGGCTCCATGTCTAGTTGGCAGCCAGTATCAGCACTCTTTGTCCCCAGGATACTGTACATCTTGTTGTCTCACCTCCCATCTTGGCATGGGCAAGACAGGGAGAATGAGCACCTCTGTCCTTCCCTATTATTGATTTGTATTCAGTAGCACCTAGCAGCCCCAGACAGGAACCGGGTCCCTATTGTGTTAGGTGCTGTACAAACACAAGCCCTGCCCCAAAGAACTTATAATTTAAGTCCTGGGCAAAGGTGTGTAAAGTTTAGGTGTACATATGCAAATTAATGTTCTTTTTAAAACAATAGGAACATTCAAACTGAACTAGTAATCAGTGCCTATCTATTGCCTTGTTTATATTCCAATTTGCACCATTTTAACTTCAAATATGTTTAAAAACCAAAGTAGTTAAATCAGTCCAAAACTCTCTATGGACAGTTTTAATTTGATTTAAACCTGGTTTAAATTATATTGACTCATTTAACTTGCATCATTAATCTTATTTAAATCTGGTTTGTATTATAGAAATGTAGAGTTGGAAGGGTGTGATGCAGCAGGGGGTGGGGAGTATTGACCTGGGAATGTTGCAGAGGAGTTTTACTGGGACAGTGTGTGGGATGGGAGACTTTCCTTGAGGGAAGATACCTGAGCATGTAACATGAGAGCCCAGGAGGGGTAGGGGTGGGGCCAGGTGTCACCTTCTGCTTGGGAAACTGGACAAAGGCTGGAGGAGGAGTGGGGGGTAGGGGAGGAGGCTGGGTGAGATGACTGCATGGGGGGTTCAGTTTTGGAGTTGGCTGGGGAAATGGAGGGAACCGCAGGACTGAGGTGTAAGCTCCCTGCCTTCCAGAAGGACTTGACTGAGGGGTCCTGGTTGTACCTACAAGCTCTGTTTTGGACTGTGTTCCTGTCGTCCAATAAACCACCTGTTTTACTGGCTGGCTGAGAGTCACGGTGAATCGCAGGAAGTGGGGGGTGCAGGGTCCTGACTCCACCACACTCCGTGATAAAGGGACCTCGAGAAGTCATCTAGTCCAACCCCCTGCACTGAGGCAGGACCAAGTATACCTAGACCATCCCTAATAGGTGTTTGTCTAACCTGTACCGAACTAAGCTAAATCAATATAAGCTAGATATAAACTGATTTAGAAGTGTCTGCACAAGACTGTGCACCGTTTTAACCAAACTGGTTTTAAAATCAAAGGTTTGGTGAAACAGGTACAACTTTCAATATAGCCAGGCTCAGACTTCTGGATTGTTTTCTCAGTTGAGCACATCCCTTGGTAGGAATAGGGAGGAGAGCAGAAGGATGGAAGTCTGGGGGAGGTGGGTTCCAGTTGACTTGGGCAGCAGGACTTTTCTGTCTTGGCATCCTCCCTCCCTATGTGCAGCAGGCTTTATGCCTGTAGCATTTGCAGGCACCATGAGTCTGTCCGCTGACAGCGCAGGGCTAAGAGATGGATGGTGGGGCTTACACTGGCCCCGAGATAACTGATAAAATAGAGGTCAACTGCCTGTGCCCTACAATGATTACAATACAAAGTTCATGTGGAAGGGATGCCACCTACCACCCTGGTAAGCAGCCAGACATTTGTATTGCTGCGTGAAATTAACGCTGTAATACAGGGTAATGAGCATCCTGTATTGAGTTGATATAGGACTCAGGATAAAATGCAAGTAGAGGTGTCATTTAATAAGAATCAGGGCCCTGTATCTGTCCCTGCAAGGAGCAGGCTTGCAACTCTAACCTCAACCTCCTGTTTCCCCCACCAGGAGACTATCTTCCCTCCCTTCACCATACATCCCCCCCCCCCCCCAGCACTTGCTTGTCCCCAGGTAGAATCCATAGCATCTAGCAGCACCCCCCCCCCCATGTCCCCCTGGTTGTCTCGAAGAAACACCCCACACCCCCTCTCATCTCCGCTTGGCCTCAGCCTTAGAGCTCACGTGACCCTTCCGGGACTCCAAGAACTGCCACCTCCCCAGCCCTCATCCCTTCTGCAACCCCCTAGTCCCCTGAATGGTACTGGCCCCCTCCCTGCCCCTTTTGCAACCCCTTAGTCCCCTGGGCGGTGCTGGCCCCCTTGCAACCCCCTAGCCCTCTGGATAGTGCTCGAGACCCCCCTCCCTGGGGTCCCTCCTTCCCTGCCCCCAGGGAGCATTTACCCAGAGGCGCTGTAGCACCCCACGCGCTATAGCCTTTCGGGGCGCAGGCTAGAGCGAGCAGCGCCGCCCCGCGCTACCTGCCCCGGGGCCGGGGGCTGGGGCACTCCCCCTCCCTCCTTTGTTCTGCCTGGCTCCGCCTCCTCCCAGCGCTGCCGGCTGATTGGGCAGCGGAGCCGCCAGTCTGGGCCGGCTCTGGCATGTGTGAATGATACTCCCCGGGCTCGCTCGCGGCGGCGGCTGCTGCCTCCTCCTTTCCCCCGGCCTGGAGCGGAGCCGCTGCTCCCTGCCCGGTCTCCCCATTGTTGCGCCGGGTCTCGGGGTGGGCAGGCGCCCGGCTCTGTGCGGAGAATTGCTGCAGGACAAGGCTCGAGGTAGGAAATGTCTCTCTGCTGCCTGAACTCTCGCTCCGCTGCCCCTGTCCCGGCTCCCTGTTTGCAAACCAGCCCCAGTGCCAAGGCAGCACCGGCCCGCTGGGCTCGGCCGAGGGGGCTCCGAAATGGGAAAGGGGCTTTCTCTGGCCGGGCTCTGACCCTCCCCCCCCAAGGCAGCCCCTGCAAACAGCCGCGGGCTGGAAGTTCTCTGGAAAGCACCCAGCGCAGAGACAAAAAAAGCCCCTTTCTGTTTTGGCTGGGAGAAGCACATGGAAAAAGCGGTGATGGAGCCAGAGCATCAGGCGGCCGCAGTTCAGCCAGTTACTGTTTTCCCCCTTTGCAAGATCTCTGGTGGTTGGGTTCCCCCCCCCCCCCGACTCCTGTTACATGATGCAACCCTTGCGTAGGGTTTGAAAGAGCGAAAATCTGGGTTGAGCTCTTCGCAGATGATGCCATCTGGTTGTGATCCTTGTGACTCCAATCTCCAGTGCAAGGCACCAGCCTGTCTGACGGGCTGCCCCAACTCCGAGAGGCGGCTGCTTTGTAAGGCAGAGGGTTTCATGATTTCCCCCCACCTTTTGGGACAGTCCACCCCGACTTTGTCATTTCAACCGGTTCAGCACGGGGGGGCGGGAATTGCATCGTGTTACAGCCCCAGAGTCAGTAAGGGAGAAGGCAAAAAGCACCATCTTTCCAGACCTATCCCCACTGGCTTCACCAATATATGACCCCCTCCGCTGTATTTCCTGTTTAACGGAGAGGTTAAAACTAAAAAGCAGCAGTGTGATTGGTAGAAATATGTTCAGTTCACAGCGACGTATTTTGATTTCTTCCACTGGGATTTTTTTTTAATTCGGTTTGTACTTTGTCGGTTCTGCTTGGAGATAGGTGACATTTACCCAAGATTTAGCCCGTTGAAAAAGGAGGAGTGAGGCAACAGAGAGAGATGTTTGGAGCCAGGGAAATTGAGCACATTCTCTAGTTTGTGTACAGAGTTCAAAGACTTCCAATAAGCTCTATTGATCTTAAGAAAGGAAGGGATCCACCGGCCTGGAGGGTTGTATGGAGGAATATTCAGGTGTCTCAGAGAAGAAACACCATCTTTCCCTTCCATGGATGTTAGGGGTGGAAAAGAGTTTAGCTTTTCCAATCTCTCCCATTTGTTTCATCAGTGTTTATTCCTCACACTTAAACTAACTAACTAAAAGCCTATTTTCGTGCTTGGACCATGGATGATGGTTTCAAGTAAGATTAGAATTATAAAATAATGAAGCAGACCCCATATGCAGAGAGATCCCTTCAAAAAACATCGTGTTGTAAACTTGTGGGCATGCCAGCCTCACATCTTCTAAAGATTTCTTTTGATATCACTCTTTGTTTTGCTCCATGGGAGAAAACTATATTCTGACAACATGGATCAACTCTACTGCTTATGATATTTTTCACAAATGGAGTAACCCTCCCGCCCACATACAGCCTTGTGGTACTGTCCAGCTACTGCTGTAGGCAGCAAAGTGCCGTACCTTTCTCTGAGATGCTGGATAGGGTATCTAGGGAAATGTGAGGTTAATTTTTCTATGTCAGGTCTGTGTAGGCATGGCAGATGGGGGGAAGGTATCAGCTGGTTTGGCAGCTGGTAGTTTGGTTGGGATACTTAGCAATGGAGGAGGAGTACTTCACCCATCTCTCCTCTACTGGGTATCCCTCAGTCATCTCCTATGCCACCTGGTCACCTCCCAGGAAAAAGCTCCCCAAATACCTTGCTTTTGTAAACAAGTTATTTTTGTCTTTTGGAAGAAAATGGCAATGGAATAGGAGAAGATCTGGGGCATTGGACACTAGGTAGAGTGGGTGAGGGCAGTCATGTTCCCATGGCAACATGATTACCAGAAATAGTCAGGAAAATCTTAAAATGGATTCTGAAAAGAAAAGGAGAGTACACTTTGCTCTATTTTTGTGAAAACACCATGGATTTTAATGGAGGTCCTGTACTGATGGAATGATGAGCACTTATTTCCCATCAGTCAGCCATTGTTTGGTGTTTTGTCAAAGAACAATCTCTAGACAACAGTATCAGCATTATGCTGGTATTATGAGCTCTCCAATAGAATCTTGGATGCTAGGGCTTGGGACGATCACCTGGGCCAGAACTGTTCCAAATAGACTGTCTATCATAATCTCTTGAAAGGAGGGGCTTGTGAGCACCAACAAATGCAGGGAACACAGGAGCTTCATAGAGCAGTCATTGATAGTGTTTTAAAACCTTACAGGTTTGGGACGGAAGTATTTTTGTTTTGTTGTGAACATAAATACTATAGTTATATTTAATATGCATAGCCATCACGGAAGATGCTGAACTCATGCTTTGGAGGGACCTTTTCCAGAAAGTATGTACCTGCCAAGGATTCCACCAAAGCTTTAGTTTGAGCCATGGGAAGGCAAGCAAAATAATAAAATGGACTCCAAGGCTTCTCCAAATTCAGGAGAATTTCTGACCTTTAAAAAGAGAGAGCTCTTATTTATTTATATTTAAGAAACTATCACTGAAAGCAAAATGAGCCAGATTCTGCATTACAGTACACCTGGACAATCCCATTGACTGCAGGGTAGTATAAGAGCAGAATTTAGATGGTCTTCTAAACCTATCATCTGTGAGTTTAGAGTAAGTTAAAGGAGGGAAAGGCTTCCAGGGAAGGATGTTTATGTCTGTAGGAAATAAGTACATTGTGGTTGCATCTTCAGGAGATGATTCTGTTTGTTGTTCCTTTTCAGCGGTGTAAGGAAAATCAACTCTAAGGTCAGAACATGAATCATCTTGTCACTGCTACTCATCAAAACTTCCCTGAAACAGAATGCCCTAGTGCAGTGGTTCTCGATTTTTTTTTTTCCATGGGCCACTAGAAAGTTGCTGAGGGTCTCAGCGGACCACTTAATAATCTTTCCAAATGTTGTTTGTACCATTAGCTAACTATTGTAAAGCGCTTTGACTAAAAGCTCTATATTAAAAAAACCTTAATAATAATTAACTTTTTTTGTTCTACAAATAAAAGCACTCATTTTAATATCAGTAGTCTTACCTTTCTAATGTGATGGATGTGCCCTCTCTCCCCTGCCACAGCAGCCCCTGAGCTGAAGCTGGAAAGGAGGGGGGGGGGTCTCTCCCCCACCAGAGCAGCCACAGAGCAGAGGCTGGGAAGGAGAGCTGTCTCTCCCGGCAGCCGCAGCCCTGGAGCTGGGGAAAGTTGCCTCTTTCTCTGGCCATCACAGCCCTGCATGTCCCAAATTCCCCCCACCTCCTCTTCTCACCCCACTGCCCCCTCCCACCTACCTCCTATTCCCCCCAAGGCCACCACCTCACCTTACATGTGCATCTTCTCCAGGATCCAGGCACCTAATTAGTGGAGCCACGTCTGCGGGGCTCCACAAATTAGGTGGCTGGCCCTTCGTTCTCTTGTCTATGGCTGCCCAGGCGTGCACCTTAGAGGGAACTATCTGCGGACCACCTGAATGGAGCTCGGACCACAGTGTGAGATCCTCTGCCCTAGTGCAAAGAGTTGTCACTTCAGTGCTCCTTAGCAGTATATGGAGAGGTATAGGCGTTGTTTCAGGCATTTATCTAAAACTTTCATTTCAAATACCTCTATCAAGGGGAGTATGGTTAACCAGGCAGCCACGTGGTTAACCACATTGATCAAAGCTGTTTCCTTTGTTTTGGAAAAGGTGTGGAGGGAAGGGGTGTGTTTTTATATTTATCTAAAAAGATGATATATCCTGATAAGTGGAAGGGGGTGTTGATGGCCTACTTTTTCTTCCAAATGATTGGGCACATTTAGTTCATGTTTTTGTGCCTATAGCACTCTAAAACCCTTTTATTGGCAGCCTCTTCAAAAGATTGATGCATCTTTTCCATCTAGACAGATCAGTTACATGTCTCATGACTTTCTATGGATATATTTCTGTGTTTCCACTTAGTCATCATTGTGTTTATTGATTATTCACTGAGAACACAGAAATGGACAGGTATCTAGGTTAATGTACTTCTTAAGTTTTTCAATGAAATCCAGATTTTAGACCTAATGGAAATTACTTGAAAAACCGGGCTGGACTTAGGTTCTATAAGGCTACTATAAACAGTGAAACAAAGGCCTTATGCCTTCTAAAACATAACTTTGAGAAATATACCTGTTTTAAGTTCTTTATCCATTGAGGTGTCCTTGGGTCCCTATTGTTGTATGGCATCTAAGGCTGCCTTGCAGAGAAGTCACCTTCTCTAAATGAGGGTATGTCTACACTTGCTATTTAAAGTGGAAAAAGTCCCTTTTTTTCGCAAAAACCATGGGAGTGTCTACACTTGGCAATGATTCTTTGATATGAAACTCCACTGCAAAAAGAAAACCACCTCCCCGAGAGGCATACAGCTCTTACCGGTGATGCTTTTGCGGTGATGTGCAAGTGGAGACACGTTCTTCCTGTTTATACAGCTTTTAGCCTCCGCAGGATATCCCACAGTGCCTAGGTGACCACTCTTGCCAGCAGCTCTGCTGCTCTGATGCCAGGTAAACAGACATTCACCCCTCCCCCAGGAAAGCCCCGGGAACTTTGAAACTCCCCTTCCTGTTTTCTTGGCAAATGCTCACTTATCTGGCCAGATGACAATGCCTGCTCCACAAGCAAAGGGTCCCCTGCTTGGAGCCATGCTGAACTGCTGGAGCTGATCAGTGTTTGGGGAGAGGAGGTTGTGCAGGGACCCAGGATGCCCTGCGATCACCCCCTCCCACAAGACCCATCCTCAAACTAGAGAGAGCTGCACTGTGGGATAGCTGCCTTCAGTGCGCTGCTCTCGTCTGATGGAAGTGCTGCTAGTGTAAACACTCTGACGCCTGTGGAAGTAAGGGAGTACACAAACCAGCACTTTTCTTTCACTGGTTCAGTATCACTGGGTGAAGCTGACAGTGCAAAAACTCTGCAAGTGTAATATAATAATAATAATAATTAATTGGAGATATACCTATCTCATAGAACTGGAAGGGACCCTGAAAGGTCATTGAGTCTAGCCCCCTGCCTTCACTAGCAGGACCAAGTGTAGGCATAGCCTGACTCTTAGAAAAGTCACTGAGATCTTGCATTTAGATCTCTTGTGGGAAGGCAACTGGAAAAGCTTAAATGCATATTTACCAAATGAGAACAAGGTAATCAAAGAGAAAAATAATGTAAACACTTATTTTTCTACCTGGAAGTGGGTTACATTCTACCTTTGGCTGGGTGAATGGGATGGCATGAGTGACTGTAAAAGTGGCCTTACTTATGTTTGTTTCTTTCGGGGATGCTTACAGGAATAGGGTGGGAAATAATCAGAAATAAAGTCAAAAGGTGGTGTAGGCACAGCTGTGCCATCAAGGGCAGAACGTGGTTCAAAGCATGCATGATGCAGTAAGGTCTGACCCTGCAAGCTGCTGAACACCCTCAATTCCCATTGGAGTCAATGTGAGTTAATGGCACTCCACTCATTGTGGAAGTGGCCCTGGGAGAATATAATAGGCTATTGGGCAGACTGATCAACAGCTTTCCTGATCTACACTAGAAAATTACATTGGCTTATCTATGTTGTTCAGGGCTGTGAAAAATCCTGAGTAGTGTAATTAAGCCAACCTAGCTCTCACTGTAGACAGCCCTACGTTGAGGGAAGAATTCTTCCATTGACCTAGCTACTACCTCTTGGGCAGGTGGATTACCTGCACCGATGGCAGTGGCTACACTGAAACACTACAGCAGTGCAGCTGTAGCATTTCAAGTGTAGGCAAGCCCTCTGTTTCACATTTTGCCACTGTGTCTATCAAAATAAATAGGGGGAAATGTTACCGTAAAGGATTGCTTTTGGCTTTCCTTTATAATGGCTTTGCTGTCAAAAATACAAGCACCTTGGGAGTAGACTGTGTATGTTTGCCAGTATAACTGACAAAAAATGATTAGAAACCTATGGTAAAAAACAAAACAAAACTCTTGCATAAATAAGAAAAGTTAATCTGCTAATTTTAAGAAAAAGTAAAAAGGAATAAATATAAAAAACAGTGCACTGGTTTAATTCTGAGTTCTGAGGCAATCCTGGGATTTCTGTTTTCTGACTGGCTTTCTCCTTGGGCATATCTTTGCCAGGACATGTTTTAGAACGGATGGGGATGGCTTTTTTGCTCCAGGGCAGATACAGATAATTTATAAGCACTAAATACTGAACAAAAAAATCCCATCATTCATCAGTAATAAGCATCAGAAATCAGTGCACAAGTGCTTTCAGTTTAATCTGTACTGTTGCTGATGTCTCAGAGGTTGGGTATTTTATCCCTCAGCTGGTAAAATGCAGCATTTGTGTATGTGAGGTAATTGTGGTGAGCTGTACTAAGTATACATTATTCATTAGGGAACTGTCATCATATCATGGTTGTGAATCCCTGAAGTCTCTATCCCTTTCCTAATCATATCTAAACATTTATAGAACACAAGAACTTGGTGTTATTCCACTTGACTGGCTGACCAATCTTCTGGTTCATTTAGTACATCGTCAGCTGGTAGCCACGGCTAAGGAGTAGGTCCCTTACAGTTAATCTAAACTAGAGTTCAGAAACTTGGCATATTTCATACATCCATAGTAACTAAACTAGCACTGTGATCTTTAATAGACTAGTCATAATTGCATGTTATCTTCATGGAAAAAAGGTGAAAACCAAAGGCTACTTAATGAGACACGTTCTTGTTAAACCAACAAATAATATTAAGCATTAGGACTGTCAAGGTGCCACCTGCATTTTAGGCCTCTGAACTTGAGTGTTAGGAATGATTTGTTTGTCCAATAAAAAAATCTCATTACGTAGTTGATTTAATTTTTAAGAGATAAATTACAGATGCTAGAGCGATTTAGAATCTTAACTGGTGTTTGAGTTATGCGCCCGTATCATGGTAATGTCATTGTTCTAAAAGGGGAGTGGAAGAAGTGATGTATTGTTACTAGCAATTAGCATATGTGATTAAATTGCTTAGGCATTTCTTATCAAGACCAGCTGCAAACAATTGAGTGGCCTTCACAGAATTTACTAGTGTAGTCGTCAATCAGATATGGCACAAAGCTTTATCACATCCTGTCTGTGTGGCTCACAGGCCGCATGCTGTTAAGTCTAAGGAGAGAAACAAGGGAAACTACTGTAGGTTTTACATTAAACAAAACAAACAACAGTGAGCTTCTCCCATCTGCACTAACTTCATTGACAGATTTTGACTTGTACATTGTGCTGCTGGTCTGGTCTAATAAAATGAAACTGTTTTAAATCAATGTGACAGACCTGCACGAGACTCTTATAAATTGCAATCTCATTGATGAATCATCCACAAAGCCTTCATCGCATCTTCTGCCTTCCACAGTCAAAACAGCTCAATTCTGACCCCAGGCAGAGCACTGTTTTATTAAGAAGGGATCAGTGTGATTTGTTTAAAAAAACTAGGAGTCTGGTGTCAGCTTTAAGACTTAACTGATTTATTTGGGCATAAGCTTTCGTGGGTAAAAAAACCACTTCTTCAGATGCATGGAGTGAAAATTACAGATGCAGGCATAAATATACTGATACATGAAGAGAAGGGAGTTACTTTACAAGTGGAAAACCAGTGTGACAGGATGGATGTGGTCCACTCCCAATAATTGATGCGGATGTGTCAATACCAAGAGAGGGAAAATTGCTTTTGTAGTGAGCCAGCCACTCCCAGTCCCTATTCAAGCCCAAATTAATGGTGTTAAATTTGCAATGAATTGTAGCTCTGCAGGTTCTCTTTGAAGTCTGTTTTTGAAGATTTTTGTTGAAGGATGGCGACTTTTTAAATCTGTTATTGAATGTCCACAGAGATTGAAGTGTTCTCCTGCTGGCTTTTATATGTTACCATTCCTGATGTCTGATTTGTGTCCATTTATTCTTTTACGTAGCGACTGTCCACTTTGGCCAATGTACATGGCAGAGGGACATTGCTGGCACATGATGGCATCTATCACATTAGTAGATGTGCAGGTGAATAAGCCCCTGAAGGTGTGGCTCATGTGGTTGGGTCCTCTGATGGTGTCACTAGAGTAGATATGGAGACAGAGTAGGCAGTGGGGTTTGTTACAGGGATTGGTTCCTGGGTTAGTGTTTCTGTGATGTGGTGTGTAGTTGCTGGTGAGTATTTGCTTCAGGTTGGGGGGCTGTCTGTAAGCAAGAACTGGCCTGTCTTCCAAGGTCTGTGAGAGTGAGGGATCATTTTCCAGGATAGGTTGTAGTTTGTTGATGACTTGCTGGAGAGGTTTTAGCTGGGGGCTGTATGTGATTTGTTGTTTATTTTCAAATGCTTGCTGCAAATCTGGGTGCAAAGTAAATAAAGGGTTTTGGACTGCACTTGCTTCTAAATGAATTAATGCGTTTTTTCAGAGATTTGAACCTATGAGTGGGTGTTTTCATTTACGGGAGTCGGGGGGGGGGCAGGGTTGGTTATTACCTTAGCAAATGTAGTTGTGGTGTTGTGGTGGTGTGGCTGTGGTCTGCTGACGGAGGTCTGAGCATTGAACTAGAAACACGTGTTGCAGTATTTTGTTCAGCATGGGTGACAGCTGCATGAGGGGTGATAGCTGCATGAGTGGTGTACGACAGTTTGTCTTGAGAATATGTGGAGAAGGCGGCCCCGCTGTGATGTCCACTGACTAGGGATTGTCTACATTAGAAGCAATGGGCTTGGCAGCCCACCTTGGACTGTAGCCCCGCAGTACTGTGATGTTCTCTCTCTCTATGTGCACCCGCCCCGCGTTCTTCTCTATGCAAACATTTTTCATTCTTGGCACTTTTGAACTTTTCCCTCTTGGGGGCCTGCTCTGGGCTGGTGAGGAATTACTTTGAATATAATTCGGTTTTTCATTCTTTTTTTGTGTGTTTTTTTTGGTTGGTCGGTTTTTTTTTTTTTGTTAAGACTCCTGAGGGTTTGGCAGCAGGGCTCCTTTGACATGATGAAGGAAAGGAGGAACCCTTGGATCAAGTAGCCCAGAACAGAATCTGTGGTTGACACCAGTGAGCAAAGGCTCTGTCTTCCTGGTCTTAGCCTCCTGCATTGCTCTGCCATCCCCCAGAGTTTAGATGGCACTTACAGACTGGTTTCTAGCCTCTTTGTCAGGATACTATGAATATAGCATAACCTCATAGATATAGGCTTTTTACCCTTTTGAGTTCCTTTCCTTTTCCAAACCCCCGCTCCCCAATCTACTCAAAATGCTGCCACAAAGATTGTCCTTTTCTTCTACTGCTCAGACCATATCATTCCCTTTTTCAAATTCCCTTGCTAGCTTCCTTTTGCCTTCTGCGTTAAGTGCAAGCTTCCTAGCTAAAAGAAAGGAATTTTCCTGTAGGATGAGAGAATGGGAGGCAATTATGACAAACAAAATTGCAGTATCTAATTTCATCTTCCTGTAGCACTGTCCATTACGTGAAGGTGTGTACATAGATGATGTTTATTACAGACTCAATTGTAACACAATCTATTTGGCTGAGACTGGTTTTTGTTTCCTAAAATACATTTAAGGTATTGACCTTCTTGCTGGTTTAAAAAAAAAAATACCGCCTTGAACTGTTAACTGGTTAAGCCATTGGTGGAGATAGGATGATCTGACCTTATTTGCTAAATGAGGCAAGTCTCAGCACAAGCTATCTGAAGCTATTTGCATCACATGCCGGCAAACAAATTCTAAAAGGCGTAATAAACAGATGCGTATGGAAGCATTTAAATAGAGTTGGTCACAAAAAACACTAAATATTTTTGCAAAAATACTTGTCCTCATATGTGGAATCATTGAGGTTAATTTTCCAGCTGGCTTGAAAAAAACATGACTCCAATGGACAATGATTCGCTCTAGTGAGGTTTCAAAGTCTGTCTGGGCTTCTGTGGTATAGAAGTGTGACAATATTTTTTTTCCCTGTGATCCAATAGCTGAGCTAAGGACTGTGTTAAACAATGGGTGTGATGAGTACACTACTCACAGTCCACAACACAGGGGATATACTGAATACATGTCCAAGGGAAAGGGGCGCCAGCCAGAATACCGCTGTCTTTCTGCAGATCAGGCATTGTCCCTTAGAGCTGTTGGCAGCTGAGTGTAAGTTAGAGAAACCCTGAAGCTATTTTAGTTTATGAGGAGGTGCAGGTAGTTTCTGACCAGCCCTGAGAGATGGGAGACACAAAGATGGTGTTAAAAATCCATCTCGGGAACTACAGAACTAACCAGACCTTCCACTTTTTACTGAAATATCCCATTACTAAAGAATACCTATTTAAAATGAAAAAATCATGCTTGTTTTTTGTTTTTTATTTAAACAAATGTCTTCATGGTCTAGAGCCTGCCCGGATGTGCAGAAGTGTTCTACTTGGACAACCCCTCATCCACACCCTGTGCTTATAATGAAGAGCATAAAAAAGCAGTGAGATTCTCTCTGGTCCAGGGATTTTCTAGGTGGATAGCAGGTCCTTTAGGGAAAACCCTAACTGCTTGGCCAGAGATGAATGTCCAGGGTGTGATTTTTTTTGTTGTGAGCTTAGAAGCCAAAGAAACCCAACCATAAATATCTCGGGGGAACTTCTGGACAATAGCCAGTGTGAAGACTGTTGAGTTTAGTTGGGTTGGACCCCAGCGGCGTACACAAAACAACCACATTTCCAGGGTTTTTTTGTTGAAAAATTATATTTGACAATCATGGTCTCATCTAAAATGAAAAAACAGCTGGGAAGGTACAAAATTTCCCATTTTAAAAACAAATAAAAGCAAAAACCAAAACAACCCCACAAATCAACCAACTACATAAATAAACCCAAACAAACAAAACAAATTCCTTTGCAGAAAGGAAAAGGAGTCCATCTGTTGGAGAGTTTGTTTGCTCACATGACGCATCAGCTTTTCAGAAGTCCATGAGACTACTTGCATGCTTATGTTCTTTGCTGCATCAGGGCCCTAGCCTCGTCCTCTCCCTGCGTCCCTTGGGTCATGTCTAGATTAGGAAAACAGGTTGTGTTTTAACATGATTTCACTAGCTGTGGTCAACCCCAGGCTCTCCGAGGTTAGTCTCTCTCCTAGTGGCCAGCTAGCATGTTTTAAAACACAAATTATTTTCCTAGCTTTAGCATTTTCTCCTTTCTGCCCAATTCCATTATCTTTCTGTCCACTTCCTGGAACAATCATTCTTCCTTCTTCTAGCTTCTATGGTGCTACTCAGCCGTGGCTCTCTGAATATTAATGCATGCTGGGTTGGTCACAGGAGGGTGCAACTTTTTGAATTTCTCAGACAAAAACGGGCCAGTGTTGGTTTTTTGTGAGAGACACATTCAATTCCTGATCATCAGGAGGACTTGCTGAAGGAGTGGGAAGGGGAAGGTTTCTCAAGCCATGGCTCCAGTGGTGGCGTAGCTGTTCTTTTCTCCCGAGGATGCAACTTCTCTCTGAAGGAGATGGTTCAGGTGGAGGCATGTATTGGTGCTGTTGTTGTTAATTTTGTTTTTACTGTCTATCCCCATACTCTGGGGTGGGGCTCTGTCTCCTTCCTGCAGACGCTTCTCCAGGCCTTACTTCGCTGTCATCCTGAGAGTATTATTGTGCTGTACTGTAGCCTGGGTTTTAGGGCATGGCTACACTTGCATGAGCACTTTGAGTTGAACCAGCCTTCGTAGAGAAAGCGCTGCAGTCTGTCCACACTGACAGCTGCAAGCGCACTGGCGTGGCCACATTAGCAGTTCTTGCAATGGCCACAGAGAGCAGTGCATTGTGGTAGATATCCCAGCATGCAAGTGACTGCAACGTGCTTTGTAGGGTGAGAGAGAATGGGTTCTTGGGGGGCTGAGAGCATGTCAGCATGCTGTCTTGTAAGTTCAGACAGCAGCAGACTCCCCCTCTCCCCACCTCTCTCTCTCACACAGCATTCGACAGTAACAGTTGCTTTGTCTCAGAGCAGATGACATGCCAGCTGTCAGAAACGGAGCTTTCAAAGGGCATATCTGCATTCCTGCAGTGATTACAAAACAATGACAAGAGTGGCGACTTGACTTAAGGGGATTATGGGATGTTTCCGGAGGCTGATCAGAGCGCAGTAATGCAACATCTCGTTCACACAGACGCTTGGGCATTTCAGACAATCCTCACCAAGCGTTACTCTTCTCGCCGAGGTGGAATACCAGGAGCTCTCTAGCCCTGGAGTCAGAGCGCTCTACGTGCCTTGCCAGTGTGGACAGGTAGTGAGCTAGGGCACCTGGGGTTGCTTTAATGCGCTGTAACTCGCAAGTGTAGCCAAGCCCTTAGACAGAAATCATGAAGATCCACACCCAAAGTCAGCCAGGGAACTGCACTGTTTCCTGCAGACTTTTGTGATAGTGATGTCTGGAGCTGCTCCCACTCCACTGTTAGGCAGCACTGCTGGCCGAAGGCTACTCCCAGTCACTTCATTTTTACACTGTCAAATCCAGTGTGAATATATTTGTTCAGTCTTCCATGTCTCCCACACACTTTTCTGACCATTGTTATGTTTCTGTTAGCATGTGTCTCCCACTCTCTGCCTGTGCTTCCTACTGAGGCTTTAATTCCAAACTCTTGCTGGACCTGAATTTCCCCCAGGTGTTTGGTATGTTCTGGGAGTATTGTCGGGAGAAGTCGTCCCTGTATGAGTCCCTGAGACAGTGGTGGGATGTTGGGAAGGTCCAAATCTAGCTGTGCTGCCAGCAGAACACTCAGGCTGCTGCACAGTCTGTATATCCTGCTGTGAGTGCCCTGAAATGGACCTTCATGGATCTTTGTGACAGCCTCGATGTGGGGAATGTGGCGCAGATGCACCAGACTCTTACGGAGAAGACCAATTTCTGAGTTGCTTGGTGGAGGAGAAGGTGCAGGGAGCCGTGGTTTGACCCCTTTTCACCCAGATGCATGACACTGATGCTTCCATGAGGGTTTTTTTGTTTGTTTGTTTGTTTTTTGTTTCAGTTTGAAGAGAAAGACTAGGGACTGCCAGCAGATTCACAGTCTCTGGCTGCCTGGTGGTCATCAGATGGCTGATTCTACCAGGACCTGGAAAGTAACAGTTTCCTTTTACAGAGCTCTGTACTTGCGTGAAATGCTGCTGATGGATGAGCTGCACCAGCGGTTACACCATCTGAGTGGCAAGGAGAAGCAGCATCTGGATGCCCCTCTCTTCTTACAGGTGCCCTGTAAGGAAGGCCCCAGGTATCGACGAGCTGCCTGCTGAATTTTATAAACGTTTCTGGTATCTTACTGGTTCTGATTTGTCCACCCCCTTCCCATCACACTGCTCCAGAAAGGGGACCTTTGTGACTTACGAAACCAGAGACCTATTTCCCTTCTCTGTTCAGATTATAATGTTATATACAGGGCCTAGCAAATCAGCTGGAGGACTATCTGGACCCTTTGATATACCTTGATCAAACATATCCCTATCCTCTGTGCTTTTAAATCATGATTCAGCCATCTTCTTAATCTGGATGCGGGGTTTATTTCAGTGGACTAGGAGAAAGCATTTGGTAGAACTGACCATGGCTCTCTTTTTAAAATGTGAGAAGCATCTGGGATTGGGCCACTCATACCATAATGTTTTTAGTGTTTTAAAAGTTAATGGAGCTCTTTGCTCCATCCCTCAGACAGAGACAAACACCTACAGGATCTCTATCAAGCATTCTTAAAACTGCAGTACACACCTGATGAAGTGAAGAAACAGATTGACAGATCCTGAAGGGTACTGAGAAGTCACCTACTACAAGAAGGCCCAACAAAGAAAGTAACAGAACGCCACTAGCCGTCACCTACAGCCCCCAACTAAAACCTCTCCAGCACATCAGCAAGGATCTACAACCTATCCTGAAGGATGATCCCTCACTCTCACAGACCTTGGGAGACAGGCCAGTCCTTGTTTATAGACAGCCCCTCAAACTTGAATCAAATACTTGCAACTACACACCACACAACAAAACCACCAACCCAGGAACCAAACCCTGCAACAAACCCCACTGCCAACTCTGTCCACATATCTATTCAAGGGACACCATCATAGGACCTAACCACATCAGCCACACCATCAGGGGCTCATTCACCTGCATATCTACCAATGTGATATATGCCATCATGTGCCAGCAATCCCCCTCTGCCATGTACATTGGCCAGATTGGATAGTCTCTACACAAAAGAATAAATGGACACAAATCTGACATCAGGAATCATAACATTCAAAAACCAGTAGGAGAACACTTCATTCTCTCTGGTCACTCAATAACAGACCTAAAAGTGGCAATTCTTCAACAAAAAACCTTCAAAAACAGACTCCAATGTGAAAGTGCAGAACTGGAATTAATTTGCAAATTCGACACCATCAGATTAGGCCTGAATAAAGACTGGGAGTGGCTTGGTCATTACAAAACATAAACCTAATTTCCCCAATACTAATTTTCCCCTACTGTTACTCATACCTTCTTGTCAACTGTCTGAAATGGGCCACTCTCATTACCACTTCAAAAGTTATTTTTCCTCCCTTGGTATCCTGCTGTTTAACTAATTGTCTTGTTAGACTGACCTCACACTTGGTAAGGCAACTCCCATCTTTTCCTGTATTTATACCTGCTCCTGTATTTTCCACTCCATGCATCTGATGAAGTGGGTTCTAGCCCACGAAAGCTTTATGCCCAAGTAAATTTGTTAGTCTCTAAGGTGCCACAAGGACTCCTCGTTTTTGCTGATATAGACTAACACGGCTACCACTCGGAAACCTGTATCTCTGTAGTGTAGCCAGAGTTTACAGTGGCCACGACTGTAGCACTGCTAGTGGAGACACTGTAAGCTGATGGGAGAAAGTTCTCCAGTCGATTTCATTACCTCAGCCTCTGTGAGTTGCAGGACTATGCTGGCAGGAGAAGACTTTTTTAGAAGTTTTTCAACAGCTTGTTAGCAGTTTGGAACTGGTTTTCTCCAGTTTCCTGTTTATTCTTGGAGTGAGATACAGCACTCATGTATTGCCTGTTTCCTGCAGTCCAGTTTTTTACTGGTTAGGCCAAACTGGCCATTTTGAAATCTCACAGTAACAGTAGTGGGGGAGAGGGAAGTGATGTGCTGGGATGTTCTGGGCACTGAGTGTCACCTTCCTGCAGACTGACTACACCTTTTATAAATTGACTTGTAATCTGGGCACTTTTCTGCTGACCCTGGTGTGTTAACAATGTTTTGGGTGAACTTGGTGATGGTCGTGCCGTGGTGATCCATGTGTAATGGTTGCTTAGGAGTTGTTTGTTGTTCTTTATTTCTTTCTCTGTGTATATGGTCATGCACAATGTTTATATGATTTTATATTGCATAAACGAGTTTTTCATGTCACGTCTCTCTTTTTAAAATCCAGCTATGGAGCTCTTAAAAGGAAATCTAGTGTGAAAATAAGCAGTATTGTAAGAGTACTCTGTAAACAGTAGCTCTTTGTGCAACATAGGCAGAACTGCGGATATGCATAAGAGGTCTGTGTTAGCGTATAGTCCAAACGGACAACTACAATATTGTTCATTTTACAAACAGAACAAAAAAAGTAAACCTAGTTAGCATTTGATTTTTAAAAGATGTTATATTTAATTTTATGTTGTTTCCCCCTTCTTTTCCCATCGTTTTAACGTCTTGTTAAAGAGAAACTGTTTCTTCTATTACATTTACACAAAAGCAGTATGAAGAGAGAGAGAGTTATAATGTACACAAGACTTCTCCGAGCCAAGAAAGAGCTGTTATAAATGGACTTAAATATCCTATTTTGAAATCTATCTCCCCACCCCATTAAATTTTAACAGACAACCTTTGTGAGACATTTTTGCCAGACTTCCGAAGCTGGAGAGAATGGGGGCAGTCTGTTTACAAAATGGAAAAGGACCAAACTAGTAGTAAAAAATGCTATTTTCAAACTGCTAAATGAGTACTAAAAACAATGAAGAGACACAGACGAATGTAAAAGTTTTGATTGCGAGCCGTCACTCAAAGTGCACTTTCCAGTGTGGTTTTAAAGCAGCTAATAACTCTGGTAACATTGTTACACTATAGCAACATTTAGTACTTCTGTATTTTCTTTGGGTTTAAATAAGAAGGAAACATACCTTAGGCCATGTCCACGCTAGCCCCAATGTTGTCAAACCTTTTGTCACTCAGGGGTGTGAAAAAAACCACAAAGACCGACATAAGTTTTGCCGGCATAAGTGCTCGTGTGCGGGAGTCGCTCTCCCACCAACATGGGTATCGCTGCTCATTGAGCTGGTTTTATTATGTCAACAGGAGAGCTCTCGTCCATCCGCATAACGTGGCTACACGAGCGCTCTTACAGCAGGACAGCTGTATTGGTACAGCTGTGCTGCTGTAAGCTTGTTAGTGTTGTAGACACGGCCTTAGAAGAACAGTAATTGTCCTTATGATGGCCCTACTCCTGCCTTGATAGAAGTCTAGCCATTGACTTCAAAGGGCTCAAGATCAGGCCCAATGAGTCAATATGTATAAAACCTCATAATGGGACTGAGTAAATCTCTGCACTCCAACAGAGAGAACCTTCCATGTGAGGTTTTTTTTTAAATCTCTTCTATTAACATGTTTTATTGTGCATCTTGGCTGCTGACTACTAGCCTGTGAGGATTATTAGAATCTCTGCTTCCAAGAACCCAATTATTTTCCTTTCTTTATCAGATCACAACATGAGAATTATGTCATGAAATTAAAATCCTAACTGCACGAGTTAGGCTCTACATCTTGGATGATGAAAAGCTTGGTTCATAAAGCTACATGTGTTTTTAATGTAAGGAATGGGAGCCGCATCCCATCTGACTATAGCTTTCTGTAAATGTCAGTGCTAAGATTTGACATTACTATACCATAATATTTAATAGTACTTGGGAAAGAAATTTAACTTGTGTAATTCTGTATAACCCTGGCAGCTTTGCATGCGCTCTCTAATTCATGCACACACAGAAGTTCTGAGAATCGTTCAAGGAAAGAAACATATATAATTCAAGATAAGAAACACAATATATAGTGTATCAGTGTTTGTTTTACTGCATTGTTACCATGGGATTCTCTTGTTATCAAGAAACTTTATAGCGAGTTCAGATTAATATTGGTCTCCAAGATCAAATGTTAACTGCCCCCAAAATGGTCTTAAAAAGGATTGCAACTCATAGTTATGCAGGCCCATTTCTTTGTGCCTGTCCATCTGTGTCTACATATATAGCAGTATGCCATATTTCACTACATGTCATGAGTGGAATCAAATTGCATTAAAACTACCAAGGAAAAATATTAAGGGTTTTCAAAATCACTTAGCATTGGCCTGACCCAGGTCCCATTGAAGTCACCGTGCTTTGGAAAATCCCACCCCCAAATACATATTCTTCTATATACACATGCGGTTGGTCTTAGGCAAAGGCAAAAGTAGTAAATGGCCCCCACACGTAGTCCCTATGCACACATGACTGAATTGTGTCCCAATTTACCTTTGCAACACCCCTCTTCACAACTGTAGATCAGCCTCTCTTTGTTTGGCAAGTACCTGGCCTCCAGACATATTAGGTTGAGTAGCAGGGTCCATTGTGATTTTCATGCAAGAGGTGGCTAGGGGTGTGTGTCAGAACCCAACCAGGTGAAGGGGATGAGGGCAAGCAGAAAACAGATGGAAGAGATCCCCTTTTTAGAAGAAACTAGATAGGGGTGCTCAAACTTGGTGCTTTGCATGGAGTCCCACAATCCATAGGGCCATCATTAGGAATACGCTCTGAAGATGGGTAAAGATTGCATGGGTGGGGGATTAGTGTTATGTTATTTGATCACTATTTTTAGAGGCCAGAATATAGTTTGACTTGTGCCAGGTTTGTAACTAAAGGCAAAGTGAAGCAGAGGGCAACCAAGCCTAGGAGCCAGGGTATGGCCGGTCAAGCCTAGTGGTTAGAGTCAGGCTCCTGGAGCTGGTGACAGAGTCAGGAGTTAAGCCATAGGTCAGAGATGGAGACAAAGTCAGGAATCAGCATCAGAGATAGGGCATAAGAACAGGGAACTGGAGCGAAACAGGAACAGGGAACAGACGGGGGTCTGCGATAAAGAGGACAGGTACCAGAAACAGGCAGGAAGGCAGGGCTCAGGGGTCAGGCAAGTAGTCAGCCACCATAAGAGCAGCCAGCCAAGGATTCCTCTGATTGCTCAGAGAACTTTCCCTCTAATTTTTCCCACCCATGTGCAGAATGAATTATCTCCATATTGAAGCACATAACAAACTTCATGTGATGGGGTGGGGCCGAGAGATTCGGAGTATGGGAGTGGGCTCAAGGCTGGGGCAGAGGGTTGTGGTGGCGGGGGGGGAGGCCTCCGGCTGGGGGTGCAGGCTCTGGGGTGGGCCGGGGATGAGGGGCTCAGGGGTGGGGCAGAGGGTTGCCTGTCCCCCGGCTGCGGCAGGTTCGGTCCGGGTTGGGTCGAGGCCGGGGAAGGGATGCCGCGGCAGGTCCGTGCTGGGGGAAAGGCATCACTACCTGCCAGAGCACTGAGGGCCTGTGTGATGCTTAATAGGCAACTGTGCAGACATGTGGCTGTGCAGCTTAGAGGGAATTTAGCTGCCTGGGGAACCCTAGGTGTGGGTTCGAGGCCTGTGATTCCTCACACCAAGGAGGATATTGAAATAAGAGCAGAATGAAATTCTGATAATGTCAAATGGATAAAATGTTTCTGGGTTCTTTCTTGGAGGATGAGGCAGAGTTCTGGTTCATTCAATGAGGAGATGTAGTCTATGTTGTCTTTACTCGCTGACAACAGCCAATTCTATGTCTCCATGTCATCTGACCCTGCTACTGTGCTGGAATGAATGACCCAATATCCATGGAAGCTAGTTAGCTGAGGCTGAAGTTGTGTTGGTGGGTTGGGAAAAGGGAAAGAATTGGCTGCTGTATAAATCTGCACTCTGACTTGGAGCAGGGTTTGGGAATAGAGGAGGATCTGCCATTTGTTGCAATTTAGGGGATGTTATTACATCCTTGGTGGTCTGGATGTTCAGGTGGCAGCTGTGCCCATGCATGCTTTCTGCCTGTTTGTGCTTAGTGAGTTGAGTGTGACCTTCAGAGTTACATTGAACTTGCTGCTGTTGTCATGAGGTGAAAGAAGCATGAACAACTGTTGTGTGCTCTATAGGAGGCTGTGCTATAAGACTATATGGAAGATGAAGCTAGAGCAGAATGAGGATGCCCTCTTACCAAGCAGTGTGTCATACAGACACCAGTCCTTATGACCAACACTTGGAAACTTATTTGCAGCTAGGGGAAGTTGTTATTTTGCTTCAGTCTATAAACCCCTAAATGATTTAGGGTTCACTTACTTCTGAGCCTACCAGACACTAAGAAAAGCACTCAGCTGAGCCATCTTAGAAGAAATAAAAACATAAACGTGGAAGTCATTTACTGAAGACACAACAACCCATGCTTGCAACAGCCTCGTTTACATGCTGAACAAAAGGGAGGATATGATGGAAATGTGTGAGATTCCACATAAAAGTACTAGAGAGCATTGTAGGTGCTCAGCACATCTGCAAATAAAAAATCTAAAAATTGAAGTACCCAAAATTAGTGGGCACTTTGGAAAATCTGAGCCTAGTCCTTTCCGTGTCTCATTTCCTCTGTCTACAAAATGAGCATATTATTGGTTATCCACTTCTTTTTAAGATGTTTTGATAGCTGCAGATGAAAAGTTGTATATAAATGTGAAGTACTGTGATTAGTGTTCATTATTATTACTCTTTTGATTGATTTCACTGACTCTAATAGGTCTGTGTTAAGTATTGCAGGATCTTGCTATACAATAGCTTCATCACTACATTACATGACAATATCATTGCTTGCCAAATTATTTTTTTAATCAAAGCAGTTTTTGAGATTTATATATGCAAAGGAAGTCTCAACCAGTAACATTGAGAAGTATGTTGTAAATATGGGATCAGGTTTTCAAATTTGATACACATACATTGGTGTACACCTATTTTATGACCTAAAATTGGGTGTGCAACTCTCTTTGCATTTACAGGCATGTAAATTAGAAGTAACTTCCCGGAAGTCAGTGGAGTTACATGGGATTAAAACTGGTGTAAATGAAGGGATGGCCATCTCCTGGATTTGTGCAAACATATTGACTCTTTAAACTCATAGATTATGTGCACCCAAATATAGGCAAATGTAGCTGTGCGTGCCTAACTCTGAAAAACTGGCCCAGACTATTTAGATGTCTGCTTATGTATTATTTTGGAAGTCGATGAAAGTAAACAAAAATGTCTTATAGATGAGACTTGTAACCCAGGAGTGAACTTCTTATAGTCGAGACATAACCCTAGGAAAATGGGTTTTATGGTAGAAATTGTCTGCTATATGCCAGCTGCCCTACCAGGTATTCCTATAAAATTTATTTCACCATCTTTGCAGAAATTTGCTTTGCAATGTCTGGGTCTCATGGAAGACCATCTGTATACCAAATGTTAATTTATTAGTTACTAGGAGACTTTCCATGTAGATGGAGGTATTGCAATACATCAGTAGTTTTAAATCATTTGATTCTGGGTAAGTTAAATTACAAAAATTAAATAATAGGCTAAAAATAATGGGGTTTTGCATGGGATTCGGCAATATTTAAAGAATAAAAAACCTTGTCCTCAAGTCACTGTAAAAAATATTTCTACTATAGAGAATGTGAAAAGGAAATCACCCATGCATGATGCCTTGTACTTCGCAGTCAGCAGTGTGAGGTAAATTGACAGCTGTTTATATAGCTACTGTTTGTGGAAAAACTTTTGATTCCAGTGCTGTTAGAAAAGGTACACATGGAGGCCATATTTTCATAGAAGAGATAGCATCTGGCTTCAACCAGTTATGTGAACCAGTTTATAATATTAAACTTATTTCTTAATAATGCCCAAAACATTTGTTTCTGTTGAGTGCTGAAAGGAAGTCCATAGAAAACTGATAATTTGAGTTTATATATAAGTATCAGTCCTTGGTGAGATACTACAGTGAGGTATAGAGAGGGCATATAAATAGACAATTGAAGAATGTGGTTTTCATCAGCAGAAATCTGATGTAAAATATTGTATTGCAAGTTGATCCCCTTAGCGTGGTAATTTTTTTTATTTGTAACTGCATACCGGCTTTAAAATATTTTAGCTCTCACACCGAGACAGCTGTATAAAACAATGGGTCCTACTGTCCCATCTTTTTGTTTTTGTTGTTTTAAACAAAACAAACAAAACAAGCCCTAGAATTCAATAAGGAGTTCAGTTTAAAAGTGGATTAGGTGTTATAGTTCAATAATCCTTACTGGGTATCTGGGCCCTATTTTTAAACAACAACATACCAAGTAGCCTAAAGTGTTGGGAATCCTGTATCACAGCACCCAGCAATACCAAAACCTCTCAAAAAGGAAATGGAAATATAAAGGCATGGTATATTTGTACAGTAATCCCTGATCAGCAAAGCACTTTAAGCATGTGAGTAGCCTATTCAAGTTTATGGGACTAATCACCTAGTTCAAATTAAGTGTGTCCTTAAATTCTTTGTTGCATCAGGCCAAATAACACATCTCAGTGGTGCAAAGGGCATTGTGCAAGCTCCCTGGATTGGACTTAATTTTACCCATGAAGTATATTAGTGTACATAACTCTAGTTATCTATATTTCCTTTCGGTTTCATTGTTTTGCTGCCTTTCTGTGATATATTTTAAGTATTGGAGGGTGTGCTATTTTTATTAATAATGTCACTCCTTATGAATAGTTTCATTTAAAGCTGAATAATATCCCCTATCTGAAGATGGGTTTGTTTTGATTATCTTACTTAGAGTACATGACCTTTCTGAAAGGCTGTTAGTTTATTATTCTTCAAAACTAGGACAATTGTGGAGAGCCATTCCTGTAGTTGTTTTAACTGTACTCCATACAAAACAAAGCATTCTTTTGCTGAAAGATTAAGTGTTAAATATGGTTAGGATCTGTAGAGGTGAAATTTGCAACACTGTAGCATTTATAAGAAAGTATCCTTCATAAACACATCAAATTCATGTAAGTCTAGACTGCCACATAGCTAGAGTTTAGTTTAGACAAGCATGTATTTACATGTTCTTTACAAGGAGGTATAACATGGAGAACAGCTGGAGTTTGTGTTAATCAGTTTGTATTAAAACAAGGACAAAATAAAGCTAAATTATGAGGACATCAGACCTTTTCCGATATTTTTTCACTGCCCCTGATATTGTACCATGATAATCAGGATCCGTAACATAACAAAATAAGCTGTATAACAAGGCCTTCTAGGAGGTGATGTAGCTCTCTCAGATACTTAACAGTCCCCGTTACCGTTGTATCTGAGCAACTCACAATCTCTGATGTGTTCATCCTCACAAGACCCCTGGAAGTGCTGTTATCCACATTTTACAGATGGGGAACTGAGCCACAGAGAGACTAAGCGATTTGCCCAAGGTCCTAAATCCCAGGGTAGCACCCTATCTGCTTGGCCAATGAACATCTATGCTATCTGTTAAGCTTAAAGAGCTCCCTCAGCCTGAAAAGTGGGGCTACAAGGGTATTGAAGGCTTTTTGCGTAGGCCCTATTTGATGGGGATGCGTTTCATCCCCAATGAATAGGTATCAATTAGCAACATTCAGTGTTATACATATTTATAACTTTGTCAACGCTTAAGCGAATCACCTATTGCATGGTGCTTTAAGTTTTTTACTTAGAACTATAAGTTACATACAGGGTCTTTATTTAGGAAGGTAGGGAGTTCTGACCCAGCAATCTAGTTAGTGCACATTCCACATGTGAATTGATTCTGGACTTGAGTCATGTGGTCCTTGACAAGTGGGCTGGGAATACTACATAAGCAGCATGTGTGCTCTATCTTTCAGACAGTGGAAGTGCCTAATATTTTTCTTTAAGCAACTTCACCGACAGACTTGAGAATGCTTGGTGGGAGCTGAGTCTATTCTCCTCTGTCAGAAGCATGGCTTGCCAGCCATCTTACCCCACCACTTAGCCATTCCATTATCAACATTCTGACAATGTTTTAAAAAAAAATCCAGTTAGTTTTGGACTAATTTGGAGAGTGCATCTAGGCTGATAAAAACTTTGTCTCGTATTGCCTAAACTGTCGTGCCTTTTCATTGTGATTCTACACGCTTGTGTGGCATGACAAGAAAGTTGTTTGCATGCTGTCAAAAATGTGCAGTAATAGGAAAGTTAAAGAATATCTGCTTCACATAAATAATTATTACACATTATCTGTACTCTGGTAGCTCCTGGTAGGGTTTGGGGCCCAGTTATGCTAGGTGTTATGCAAATACTCTGGGTATGTCTTCATGGCAGTTAGCTTGAGTCAACAATGCTTAGATTTCTTGAGTTGGTCCAGTTTGACCGAGAGAAGTCATTGCAAAATCACACCTTTGAGCTGCTGTATCTATATTGGTGCTGCACTTGCTGGGGTGTGATGCTGAAACTTCTGGGGACGAATCTCATGGTACTATGCACTTCAGTAGGCTGAGCCACTCAACAAATTCTTTCCTAATGAATTGTGGGAGAACTTGTCTGTTCTTTCCAGGCACACGGGGGGAATTGTGGGAAAGCATTGGTGGAATAGTGCCACTGTAAGTGGCACTAGGCTATTTGTGGCCACACTGCAAAGTGGTCATGTTAGTACCTGACATATGGTGCTAACTAGCGTGTTAGCGTGTAGACCTAACAGGCCAGCCAACTTGAGTTAAAAGCACCACGTCTTTGGAGTTAAGGGGTTTTGTGTGTGGATGGGAGCTGAATTAGGGGCAATACTTGAGTGATAACTTGAGTTAACTTTGCAGTGAAGACCTAGTTGTGCAGATTGTACTATGAACAGTGCAGTTATACATGAATTTGTTGTGTTCCCTTGTATTCAAATACTCTGCATAAAATTCTGCACTCATTTTCACTTACCCCAGTCTAAATCTGTAGAAATTCTATTAAATATAAATTAATCTGGATTTTCACGGGTGTAATTGAGAGCAGATATTCTTCATGTTTTCTCTCGCTCGCTCAAAGGCCTAAAAGCCAATGGCTTTTGGGCTCATGGCCTAAATCCTAAGTTTCTCAGTCTTTATTCAAGCAAAATCCCATGTGTAGCTTATCCCATGTTATGCCGTTGCTGCCTTGCTGTATAGCTCTGTACTCTGTTGGCTGATCCTAATCACAATTGACCAAGTGCAGAAAGGTGTGGTGGACAGGGGCCAGAGGGTCTCTAGGCCTGCTTCAGTCAGCTGCCTTGCCTGCTGTTCAGATACAGGATGACAGAGCCACCACCACATGCTAATATATTGGGAGGAGCTGCTTCTTTGACATCTTCCAGAGTCTGGGTGCCCCTGGGGAGGGAGCAGGGTTGAGTGGTCAGGTTGATACTACACGGCTGCTTCTGAGACTGGGGACAGCCCTCAGGTCTGGATTTTGCGAAAGGATCTGTGCCACAGACTCTCTGTAGACCAGGACCAGTGTCAGCAGTGGAGAAGAAAACATGAGATAATGTTGAACCTTAGGACACTTCTGTAAATCATTTTTAATAGGAGGAACAGTTTATATGTGTATGAAATATAACAGTGGCAATATAAACAGCGCTTCATTGACCTTCTCCTTGCATGATAAAAAAGCCTATTGTAGGAAAACATTGATCTGCTTATCTGACAAATTAGGAGAACATAAAGAAATGGAACCAGGGCCAATTCAACCAATTATGGAGTGAGGGGAACAGGTTATCTGCCACTATTCAATCTGTCCAGAATATTATTGCAAAGTTTCAGTCAAGAGGGAAGATAGAGACAGGGATATTTATAGGACACAGGTCTATACGTGCCCTTCTAATACAATCATTCTTGTGGCATTCTACAGGACTCTTTGTTATACAATGTGTTAAAAGCTTAGATTGTAAACATAAGAAAAAGGTATGCATGATACACTTTTTTCTAAGCTCTCCTCACTCCTAATTTTAGTAAGTTAATTAGTTTTAACTTTGAGAGAGTTATATGCAAAACAGTTTCTTATGAATTACCATATTTAAATATGACTGTGCGATGTAAATAGGGAGGAAAGGTGGAAATCAGAATGTAAAGGAATCTATTCTCTTTGAGAGAGATTTGAATAGAGATTTTTTTTAATAACTTCATAACTCTTAAATCTCTGTTACGATAGCTTCCCAAAATAATACAGTCAGAAAAATTAGGAAAAGAAACCTTTGACAGTGTAACAAGAGTAAAGTTTTAAAGGGAAGCTATTAATTTGTGCTGCTTTAGACTGAGTAGCTTCAAACAATTTAGTTTTTGGTAGAGCATCTTTTATGATTTTCTTAAGTTACAACTTACTCATTTCTCCTTGTTGATGTTCATGAGGGACCTTTTCAGCAAGGGAGAAAATTCACCTTTTTTTGTGAGCTTTAGATGTTGCTGGGCTCCGGGTCTTCCAATCCTTGAGGCTGTTTTGAACATTTTATTTAAAGCCAGGTGCAGTCAGGTTGCAGGCTACCTTTCCAGTCTTACTCCTCGGAAGAAATGGGGGGGTGGGGAGCTGCATCACTTTCTGAAACGTGAAGGAGAATTTTGGCAGCTTCCACCAATCTCTGTATATACAAGTGAGAATCTCTCGCTCTCGGTTTTTCATAGATAATGAGTCTATCACCTCTCTCCACCCCCTCTTTCCCTGTTACAGATGGGCATGAGCATCACTGTTACTGCTGCTCAAGATGCTGCACAAATGTTGGGAGATGGGAGGGAGTGGGGTGGGAGGGGATCAAGTTTTATGGTGCATGATGGGAAACATGGCACTCATTCTGAGGTCTTGGAAGGTCCCTGGAGGTCCCTGGGCGTGCAGGTTTGTGTGTGCGTGTGCATTTATATTATGTATATATTTTTATTTGTTTATTTTTTAGGGAGCAGTATCAGCGTGGAAAGGGAAAATGAGGGCTGGGTGTTGTGCAGCAAGGTTGCTTTTCCTTTGACTTGGTAGAGCAATAGTGGTCATCCTGTGGTGAACTGCACCCACCGCGACCTGTGGGCTGCCGTGCCTGTGAGTGGTCAGTGTAAACAAACTGTCTCGCGGCCCACCAGCGGATTACCCTGATGGGCTGCAGGTTGCCCACCGCTGTGTTAAGCTGTGTATATTTGCTCTTCAGCAGGCCATCAGAGCATGCCTTTCTCGGAAGGCCACAGAAATTCTGTGTTGGATAGGTAAAAAGCGACAAAGAGTCCTGTGGCACCTTATAGACTAACAGACATATTGGAGTTGGATAGGTCACTTTACAACAAAACAACTGGAAGATGCAATAGCCAAGATTTATTAACCACACATGCAAAAGCTATTTGTGTGTGTGTGTGTATGTGTATGTGTATGTATTCTGTATCAAACACATTCAAATATTGTGAACTCCTGAAATTACGGTAATGCCGTCTTTGGCCTTAATGTTTATAACTATTTTCAAATGCCAGCAACAGCTACAGGTGGATTACATTGGGTTCTCCCCTCCCACCCCGGGGAAATACATTCCAAATACGTGTACTGTCACGTATCTCTATGGAATGTATTCGCTAGTTTGATTACAGTGCAGCTCTTTCTTTTTAAAGGCTAGAAAGTACCTAATGCAAAGAAAATAGTAAACTTTATTCTGAATATTTCTGATGGAGTTTAACAGTCCAGTAATGTTTCATGTATTTTTTTTTTCTTCTGAAGTTTGACTTTAGGCTCAATAATCATGATCTCAATAGAGAAATGTTTCTGTAGCATGGAGGTAGGACAGCAGTCTATCACACCTAATCTTTACATTTCAAGTATCTTTATTGATAATTAGGTTAAGTGTCCACATCTGAAACTGGGTGAGCAAATATTACATCAGTGGATTGTGAGTGATTGTTCACATCACTTAATGTCACGGGAACATAAATGAAATTTGAGGAGCTAGTCCTCTAGATGAAAAATGATGCAGTGTAGTTTTTATTTCTAAGCCTTGTTTTCAAATAAGTACAGCTTGACCATATACGCAAGCCTCAAAGTTATGGAAATATTATTTGTAATTGAAAATTCTTAAGCAATGAGATTAATTTAGTTATGCTATTACACAATTCGTCGGAGAAAAAGCTAATATGTTTTAGCCAGTGTTGAGATGAGACCACAGAGAGAGAAGTCAGCATTTTTTAGCCGCCTCCAATAAACTTGTGGGATCCATACACAACGGGGAAAATTGGTGCAGAAAACAGGTCCTTAAAAATTGAGAGTTGGTAGGACAACTCCCACCTTTTCATGTTCTCTATATGTGTATGTATATCTCCTTACCATATGTTCCATTCTGTGCATCCGATGAAGTAGCTCAGATAAATTTGTTATTCTCTAAGGTGCCACAAGTACTCCTGTTCTTTTTGTGGATACAGACTAACATGGCTGCTACTCTGAAAGAAAGCAAGGAGGCTCTGATGCTTGTAGTATATGAGGCGAGAGAATGCATTTTGAAGAGTAGAAAGAGTTCTTTTGGTGTAACTCAAGACGCAGGTGCAGCATGTACATAGTATATCCTGAAATCTGTTGCCTGTAGGTAGGGTGACCAGATGTCCCAATTTTATAGGGACAGTCCTGATTTTTGGGTATTTTTCTTACACAACCTCCTATTACCCCCACCCCCATCCCGATTTTTCCCACTTGCTGTCTGGTGACCCTACCTGTAGGTATCAGTACTCACTCCCTTGTGAGTAATGATTGAAGTAAGAAAGTGTGAGTTGATGTTAACATTGTTCGTTTAAAGGGCTACCAATTATAAAGAGTCTAGGGCTTAGCCTACTACTGTTCTGTCCTACTTCTAGATAATACACATATTTCTCTGTAACCAGGTAATAGATCTGGTTCTCTCCTTTCTTTTCTTTAAAACAGTGATGCCAAACATGGTGACTAAATCCAAAATAACTATATGATTGCCAAACAGAGCAAAAATAGCTCATTTTCTTTTTAAGTACCAATTTGGAAACAATCTTTCTATAAAATAAATAAAATACTATGTAAACATTGTGTTGTGGTCTCCTGCTCCTGCTCCTTCACCTCCCCACAAATCTCCCTCTCTTGCTGATTCCCCTTCCCTTCCATCTTTTAGTGTCAGTTTTCATTCAAACAAATATTTTATTTATTGTTTTAATTCTCATCAAATATGAACTTAAACATTGTCTGGGGGGTCAAAGCCTGGGTTCTATTAATAACTTGACTACTGATTCACTCAATGAACTTTGGGAACTATATGCCTCCATTTCCTCCATCTGAAAATGGGATGATGATACAGAAGCTAACTTATCTTTGTAGAAATGTTTTATCTGTCTTGGATGAACTGCTAAAGTTGTAGTGTTTGAAAGGAACTTCAGGTGCCAAACATTATTATTACTCTTTTACATTTCAGTTCTTTCCTCTTGGGTCATATTCTCTTATTCATCTAATCCCCACCCCCTTACTCTTCATCTCAATGTTTTATTTATTATATAGTATTACTCTGTACTTATTTCTATTATCCTATTAGAATCTGATTGTGCAGTCCTTACCGAAAGCAAAACTCCCACTGATTTCTTGCCTTGGATGACGACTACAGGATTTTCCATGTTTTCAGGTATTCTTTTCAGTACAATTGCCTCCCTCCCCCCCCCCCCCCAGCTTTTCTCCATCTCCCTCACAAGACTGCAGTCTGCCCAAAAGCATCTTTTTGGTCACTCACAGTGCAACAATCAACCAGCAGACAAAGTTCTTGTAGAATAAGTGCTGTCCTCTCTCAATTTAGTCTGGAGTGGATGTCACTTTCCATTCTATGGTGAAAATAGCTGGTTGTGGTAAGAGACCAGGAACTCCTACTTCAGCTATTGATGGATTTTTCTGTACAGATGACCATGTACCTAGAATAGGTTAGCAATCCCTGATGAGTGTAGCCTGAGTTTTGTGGTAGAAATAACAAACCAACCACTTAGAGGAAGTGGTTGGGCAAGCAGCTGTGTTTGGAAGGGACTTGGAGGAAGAGAGCAAATTGTTCTTTAGTTGTACTTTCTTTTGACTTGGTCCCCTTTCATCTCCATTCTGTTGCTCTTCTTCCCATTCGTTCTAATTGGTGCCTCACCCTTAAAAACTGGGATTTTAGCCATCCAGAGAAGCTGCCACCGTGGAGGCATTCCAAATGTCACTGCTCACTTGATTTATCAAATGTTATGTAAGTGAGTGTGGAAATAATACTTATAAGAAAGTACAATCATTAAATGTCAGGTTTTCTGTCTTTTCTCATCCTAGTCTATGTAGAATGCAACATCGAGAGTTGTGCCTTTTCCCCCTCATTTAACATGAAAACTTTCAGTGACATTTTTGGTTCAATTAGTTTTGGCAGACTAGATTTCTCTAAGTCAGACCCTCGCACTTGTATAAACATGACAGACTTCAAGCTGCTTTAAATACAATCACATTGTTACAAAAACAAAAAACAGAGATGATGACCAAGATTAAGATTCCATTTTATTAATAAACATTTCATGCTGAAAGGTTGCAAAATTGCAATAAAAAACCCACTCTCAACGGTTCTTTCCTTGTCTCTTTGTTGTTCTTTAACTTTCACCATCCATGTCGCTCTCTCTTGTTCTCCTTTTTTCTTTTTCTTTGCTAAAAATGCATTGCTCTTATTTTGCACCCTAGTCAGGGGTGATACTGGGCTGAAGTCGCAGTCTTTAGAAAGTGCTGTGGCATGTGACAATAGGAAGATGTAAAGTGAAATGTTAAAATGATACTGACTCTCTTTAGAGACAGGCACACTGAATATTAAACCAACTCTTGAAGTTCCCCAGGTTGTCATATGCAGTGAATATTTTAAAAAGAAAACAATGGAAAGACCACAACACAGCAACAGAATCATACTAAGAACACACATGCTTCATGTATGTTCACTATAAATGTTTGTTTTATGGTACAACTGAAATAAACAAGGCAAAAAGAAACTTGCATGTATAGACTAGCAAACAAAAGAATATGGGTTAAAACTGGTCTGCAGTTTCTTTTTTTTTTTTTTTAAATCCTCCAATATTGTTTGTTAAACTACCTTCTTTCCTCACAATTCCCCAGTGAAATAAATCATTTTTACTCTTTGCTTGAAAGAAAAGATTTACCGAAAACTCTACTTTTAAGAAGTGTAATTGAAACCAGGGAAAACTATTTATAGCAAATGGGGTCAAAACAAACTCCCAGCACTCTCCTACCTTTGGACAAACTGAAACTTATTAAAAGAAGCTTCCTGAAATTTACAAAATCTGTCACATTAAACTAACATCATAAGCTATAATGATTATATGTAGGGTTGGCAGAATTCAATTAAAATAAGTTTGATGGATAATATCAATGTTTATTTTTAAACTTTTTTTATTTTTATCAATTTAAATTTTCATAATTGTGTAAATTATGGTGCTTAGGAATTTTTATTTATTTAAATTTTCACAGTTCCATGAAATTATGGGGGAATCAGACAATTATTTAAGACTGTAGATGTTGAGATTTAAAAATTTAGAGCTTTATATCTGTTAAAACACACATTTTCAACATCAAATATCAAAATACACAAAGTAAATATCCTTAAAACATACTCTAATAGTATGATTTAAGTATTCTCAAGTAGAATTTTTCTTACATTGCCTATCTGTAAATTTTGATTATTATTGATGGAAATAGTTTTTCATCAATTTATGTATGTTCAGTGAAATCTGTTTACTGATATTTATGGTAAAAATCTGATCCTTCTAAACTAAACCATATTTATATCACATGCTTGACAGATCCATCTTTGTAACCCCGGCTTTCAATTCAAACAAAAATTCAGTCATGTTTAATATTATTGTTTGGCACAATGTTAATTCCAATTAAGTTACAGTTCTGGAATTCTTCAAATGCTACAATGAAAAGATGGATATAGAGTTAACCACTAGTGGTATGACTTTACTACAGCGTTAACTCAGGTTCTTGCTCAAGTGTTGTCCCTAACCCAGGGTAGTCTATTATTCCATTTTGTCAAGGTTCAGATTTCTTGGTCAAGGTGTAGTCAGGGTCCGGACACTAGAGAAACATTTTTCACACTGCATGTGCCCCTGTTCAACATACCCAGGGCCTATTGCTTATAGTTTCAGTGTACTAAATTACATCTGAGACTTTAAGAAAGTACTTTGAGAAAATGTCAAACAGATGCAAATATTAGCATTAAAACACAACACTTCATCGTTTATGATTCAAGTCAGTCCAGTAAGAAATGCACACTGACCTACATGTGTATTATACAAAAATAATCATGAATAATTACTGTGACGTGCCTGTTAAGACTAGTTTCACTACTGAAGATGTAATTGTATATGGCAATACAAATTTAAAATGTGTGTAATTAATTTCTACTCAGCATCAGTTGGAAAAGTGACAGGTCCTCTGCTGGACAAGGGCCTTGAAGTTTGGAGTGAGTTCAGTCAAGGCAAGATGGAGGCAATTGCACAGATGATTATCGGTCAGAACGGAGCAATTACGCAATTTAATGTTGTTCATTGTTGAGAATGCTGACTCACACACATGTGTCAAGCCAAACATAGTCAAAATGTTAAATGCCACCTTCCTCAAGTGTGGATACATGGAGTCTAGCACAAAGATAGTCCAGAAAGTTTCTGATGTAGTTTCGGTGTGTCGCAACTTAAGTACTTCATCCTCTTGTAAATCAGTAAGCTCGAGCTGTGGTTTTGCTTCTTCAACATCTGGAAAGGATGCTTTTGCTTGATTACTCCACATGCCATTTGCTTGTACCATAAATGAGTTCCTTATAAACAGGAAGATGTCTTTTACACTTTCAAGTTCTCGGAACCTCTGCTGGAAGTTTGAAGAAGCGTGTCCAGAGATGATGCCATCTGATTCACATCTTCAGTGTCACGGCAACTTAGCAGCTTTGGGAAATGCAGCATCTCCCAAGTTTCCAAATCACTTTTCAGGAGACTCCATTTGTTTTGAAATGAGATGATACTACTGTGGAGAGCCACTACATTGAGATTTCGCCCCAGTAGCTTTAAGTTGAAATAATTGAAGTGGCCTGTTAAATCAACATGGAAGGCCATGATGACCATGCTTGTGGCATCCCTCAAAAAAGGGTGTAGCCCTTATGCCTTTTTCCCTGGAATGTTATGTAGATATTCTGCCACATGAACTCTAATTTCCCACAGTTTTCTTAGTACTTGCCCTCTGCTCAGCCAGCAGAGGTCATCATAATGGGCAGATACTTCTGACAGAAAGCTTTTGAACTGTCTGTGTTGCAGTGATGACTTGGACCAAAGGAAGTTGACAAGTTTAATCACCATTGCCATTACATCAGCATACTCATCACTAAGCTTTGCACAAAGTGAGGTTTGGTGGATTACACAGTAATAGAAAATCAAATTGAGGTTCTGATCTTGAAGATGTTTCACAAGCCCTCGGTGACTACCAATCATGGCAAGAGCACCAGCTGTTGTAATAGACGCAATCTGAGTCATGTCAAAACCTTCATTAGACAAAACAGTTTAAACAGAATTAAACAAATCCTCACATGTTGTGTGATTGTTTATGTAGTATAAGGGACAACAAATCCTCTCCGAATTTATCTTCTTTAAAAAAAAAAAAAAACCCTCCCCAAAGAACAGACATACAGCACTATCTGCTCTATGTCCCTGATATCACAGGATTCGTCCATTGCCATGGAAAATTTTCCAGTTTTCAGTTTCCTACACAACTGCTTGAAAATGTCCTGTACCATCATCTCAGCGTGACTAACAGTCGTCGTGCCTGGGAGTGGCAGTTGTCTGAAGGCGTCAACAATGTTTTTTTTCCCCCTATAGAAAAGAGTTTCAGCTGTAGTAACCATAAACTGATTAGTAATGTCCGCATCTGTAAAAGGTTTCCTGTGTTTTGCTGTTACCCACACACACCTCAATGAAACTTCAGTTGCCTTTTCCTGAGCACAAGTAGCCTTTTAAATAATACCTGTGCTCTGAAAATATGCATCCTTTAATGAAGCACTCTTGGAGCCCAGTTGATATTTGTGGTCAAAGTCCATCTGCTTCGTTTCGTAGTGCCTTGATGTTCCCACTTTTTACAGCAGCCACAGTCTCTGTACAAATTAAACATACTTGTTGACCCTCTGGATGTTGTGGCAAAATAAAATGGTAAGCGTTTCTTTTTTAAATGCACGGCTTTTGGTGTCAACTTTCCTTTTTTTTGCTGCCATGTTTAAGCACAGTGCCGTTAAATGTCAAAAGCGCTGGAGGTGGGACTATCTTGGTTCGCCTTTGCTCCTCCTGCAGTTCCTGAGGTGCAGGGAAGGAGAGGAGACAAGGGAGAGGCACAAGAGCCCTCCCCTTGTCACAGGAGTAGAGTGAAGGGAAGAACAGAGCTGCCGCAAGCCAATGAGCTCTTTCTTCTCCTTCTTGTCTCCTGTAAGAATGTTGCCTGCTGAGGTGCTGGGGCAGAGAGCACTGCCGGCTTCCTGCAGCAGCCCTGATTGGCGGCTCTTTCCCTTGCTGTCAAGCAGAGGAGGTTTCTGCAAGACAGACAGGAAATATGTACCCCTCAGCAGCTTAGGTGGAATTGTGGACATTTTAATTGCAGGGTCCATGATCCCAGGGGCACCATTTCAGATTTTGATTTGGGTTGGGGGCGGGAGGTGATTTTAACCGTGGTTCCGGAGGCTACTTGGCGGTCAGCCCTGTGCAGCAGGGCTCCCACTGTCAGCCCTGCACAGGGCTTAAATTCAGCCAGGGCCCGCTGGAGCAGAGCTTTGGTAAACATTTTCAAACCTACGGGAAGCCCGGTGCCCACCTGTGGGGCTGAGGCCCCGAATCCCAACAGGGCTGAGGCCCCCCCTCCCGTGGGGATGAAGACCTCAGTTCTGGTGCGCCCCATGGTATGCTTTGGCAATTCGGATTTGGACCGCTGGCTGCCTATTGAGTACCCCTGCTCTAAACCCATTCTCATCCAAGTGTGGAGCTTTCAACCCAGCTGACTCATCTGTGGCTGCAGGCTAACGCCAGCGTGAGGCCTTCACTAGGGCTGGTAACCTTCCCACTTTGCATGAATCACTTGGATGTTGATAGTCCTCCAGTGCCTTCCCACAGTTCGTCCCCCCCCATGTGCCTAGGAGGACAGACAAGTTGTATAATTTACTGGAAAAGAATCATAGAGCAGCTCATCTTACTGCAGTGCAAATAATGGTGGGATATTACCCCAATAGTCCTAGAGGCACACATAGGAGAGTGCAGCACCAGTGAGGACACAGTAACTTGGTTATGGCATTGCAGTGTGGCTGCTTACATCCAGGCTAGGCTTACATCCCAGGTACTTATAATCTGAGGTAACTCTGCAGTGAAGACTTACCCTCGAGGACATTCAACTAGAAGTTTCCTTTTGATTACTCCATTCTTCCTTTATTTAATGAGACGTGTTACCAAGCACTTTGCACTTATGTAACAGGGTCATGTAAAACAATTGTTAGAGGGCTTATTCCTTCACCCTTTCACTTTCCTGGTCCTTCTTGCATGAACAGAGAGCAACAGTACCTGAAGTCCGAAGATGCAAATAATTGGATGTCTATTGGTGAACTTTCAGCAAATAGTGATTTTAATTTTCTTCCTCAGTGTCCTCCTTCCCAGCTCTGACACCACAGAGCCTTGCCTGTGTTCCTGTTCCCATTCTCCCCCCTTAGCAAAACATGATTCCAATTCTCCCCCATTACTTCCTGATTGACTGCAGACTATATAGTAAAACTTAAGTTCTGCTTAGCTATACCTTAACCAATCATTTTATTGAAATTTAACTAACCAATCCTAATATATTGTAACATGATTATTTAACCAATTATATCCCACCAACTTAATTGGTTTACACCTAACAAAATTAATTATACAGCAGACAGAAACAATTACAGAACCAGACAGATTATACCAGGGGCGGCTCTAGGGATTTTGCCGCCCCAAGCACGGCAGGCAGGCTGCCTCCGGCGGTTTGCCTGCGGAGGGTCTGCTGGTCCCACGGCTTTGAAGCCTCCGAAGCCACGGGACCAGCGGACCCTCCGCAGGCAAGCCGCCGGAAGCAGCCTGCCTGCTGCCCTCGTGGCGCCGGCAGAGAGCCCCCCGCGGCTTGCCGCCCCAAGCACGTGCTTGGCGTGCAGGGGCCTGGAGCCGCCTCTGGATTATACAGACAAACAGTAGGGAAGTGGGAACTACAGTGATAGAACAACAAAGAAATGAGGACAGGTTTCAGAGTGGTAGTCGTGTTAGTCTGTATCAGCAAAAAGAACAGGAGTACTTGTGGCACCTTAGAGACTAACAAATTTATTTGAGCATAAACTTTCGTGGACTACAGCCCACTTCATCGGATGCATAGAGTGGAATATATAGTAAGGAGATATACATACACATACAGAGAACATGAAAAGGTGGAAGTTGTCCTACCAACTCTCAATCTTTAAGGACCTGTTTTCTGCACCAATTTTCCAGGTTATGTATGGATCCCACAAGTTTCCTGGAGGTGGCTAAAAAATGCTGACTTCTCTCTCTGTGGTCTCATCTCAACACTGGCCAAAATATATTAGCTTTTTCTCCATGCTAATTTTCCCCTACTGTTACTCACACCTTCTTGTCAACTGTTGGAAATGGGCCATTCTGATTATCACTACAAAAGTTTTTTTCTCCTGCAGATAATATCCCACCGTAATTGATTAGTCTTGTTATAGTTGGTATGGCAACACCCATTTTTTCATGTTCTCTATGTGTATATATATCTTCCTACTGTATTTTCCACTGCATGCATCCGATGAAGTGGGTTTTAGCCCACAAAAGCTTATGCCCAAATAAATTTGTTAGTTTCTAAGGTGCCACAAGTACTCCTCATGCTTTTTTTTTTTTTAAGAAATGAAGATTTCACACCTCAAGTGAGTTCTTGCCAGACAGGATGCTATTAAACTAAGTTTTCTTTAAATCTTCTAGGCTCTTCCCTTTTTCTAGAGGTGATTGATTGGATTACCTTTTTAACAGCCCAAAACTGCCTTATTTCAGCGTGACTGGTGAGGACATGACCGTACGCTTCCCAATTTATGGCTGCCCCTGCTGTTTAGCCAAAGGCCTTAGCCTAAGAACAAGACCTTAGACTATCATAGTAAGAAAAGCCCTGTAAACAGGCAGAGTGATTTTGATTCTTGTTTTGTACCTCTAGAACTAAGTGATAAGAATACACCTCAATTCTTAAAGTATAGGCCTTTGCAGGCAGGCCTGAATATCTATATCCTAACAACAATCAATACACAGGGAAATTCTTCAAAAAATTTCTAGCGATGGTAGGAAATAAGAAACACTTTAGCCTGGGGTGAATCCTTTCTAATCCCTTATACTTAATATGAACATTAGTTATATTTTAAATGTGTAAAAATAAAAACAACTTGCATGGTAACGTAGATCAATATAGCATGTTTTATAAATATGCTACAGTGGTCCAAGATGGATGTTTGAGTTCTGGGTAACTTTCTCTAAGGTCTGTAAACTTTTAAGTGGTTATAATTAAATAACATACTTAACACCCCATTAAAGATAGAAAGTGCATATTTTCATTGGTGGCATTGTTTTACTTTTGTAGATGGTGGAAAACACTGATATATTTAAAGTCCAGATGCAAATGATTAGATGAGAGGAAAAACTACCAAGTACAACTGGGTAATCCTAAATCTGCAGAAACCATGAACTTTCTGTATAACTGGATTGCTATTCTCCTGGTAATGAGTAACAGGACCCAGAAACCTTTTAGTGTATGCTACATGCACAGTGAATGAATCCACAGTTTTACTCATACCATTTCTGTTTTTAAAATAAAATGTGGAGATAGTACTAAGGTTCCAGGATTTTAGAGAAGGTTCATGACAATCTAGTCACGTACCTTGAAATGTTTTGGAGTATTTGAAGTGTACTGAAATATTTTGCAAATACCTGTTTTAACAATTTAGTAATAATGAAGTAATAAACTTTTAATATGTTGCAAAAGTAAAATTGTATTTAATTTGAATACAAATCTTGACTAAATATTCACTGTCATATAGATTCTTGGAACATCTTTCATTTCTCCTTTGCCTCTGAGATGGGTAATGTGTATAATGGTAATGGTTGCAGGTGGTTTAACTTTTGTTAAATGTATGTGTAGCTGGTGTATTTGAATTGATTGGGCATAAACTGACAGATCTATTTGTATGTTCCTGTGTTGTTGTTTTTTACTAGATTGACATGACCAGCTAAGGCACTGAATGGGTGGCAGTTCTTTAATTGTATCTCAGTAAAAATCAGAATAAATAAATAATAATAATTAATAATAATAAATAATATCTGCATAAAGCTATTCTCACTTTCTTCATCAGTTTTCAGGGAAAGTGAGAGAGAGTATAGTGCCTGCATGTTAATGTGAGGGCCAGCAGAGTACCCCGTGACTTCCATGGAAATTATGGATACTTAGAATCTCTGAAAAATGTCACCATTGGCACTTACACACTCGAATTTGGATATAGGCATCCAAATGTGAGCATTTTGGCCTTCATGTTTTAATATTGCCTATAGGATGTTAATCTCAATGAGATGAAATACCCTATACATTTTCTAGTAACTTCTGCTCCTTAACTTTTTCTTTGGCAGTTTAAAGTAACAGTTATTGACAAGCAAATTACACCTTGATTCTTTGCTTTGTCAGATAAGATTTGCAGTAATGCAATAACTAGAAGTGAAAGCACGTACAAGTGTAAAACTGTTAATGATGGAAATATTTGCTTCCACTGTACAGTACTTAAGTTTCAAGACATGACTGAAATCAATAGACCTCACACTGCTCTTATGCTGGTGCAAATCAGGAATGAGTAAATCCATTGAAGTTAAGGGTTTCACTTTGGTTTATGTATGAGGAGAGAATTTAGCCCACTGACTCCATAATTATGTACAGAGGCACCCACCATTGTGGTATCTGAGAGCAGGTGTTGGTGAAAGTGATTTTATTCATGTAAAAATTCTGTGCCAAAAAATTAAAAATTCTGTGCTCAGTATTTTAAAATTCTGCATATTTTATTTGCCAAAATAACACAATATAATCATGCCAGTTTCAATAGTGTTGGTAATTTTATTTCAAAATACCTGTCAGCAAGTATGTCTGTAACAATACAGACAACAAAAAAGATTAAGGAAATGTTTTTTGACAAAGAGATTCCTTACTAGGCATGTTAATAGAGAACTTTGAGTAAGAATTTGTTTAAACTACACCCACCTCCCCGTGTGTCCCTGCACCCTCACTGAGCCACCCCTCCTCCTCTGTCCCCATTTGGCCCTGCACTCCCACATAGTCACCATGCCTGCCCCCATCCCCATATGGACCTGCACTCCTATTCAGCCCCTGGCTCAATGCCCTCACCTCAGTCTGTCCCCCACACTAGCCCTTCTGAACCCCAGTCTGTGATCCTTGAGCTGCCCCATGTCTGTCCCCCATCCTGTGTCTCCTCACCTGGGGCATCCAACGTGCTGTGAGGAAGGCAGCCACTTCCTCCTCCCTCTCTGTGGCTGGCTGCTCTGGTCCTGAGCTGGCTGCCCTCTCTTCTGGTGCCACACCAGCCCCTAGTGGTCGAAACGTGTAATTGCAGTGACTCCCTGGAAGAATCTTATTTTTTGCAGGGCTAGGGGGAATCTGCGGGGAACATGAATTCTGCATGTGTGCAGTGGTGCAGAATTCCCACAGGAGTAGTGATTTCACATCTACAGCAGTTATCTCTTAGCTGGCTGCCTCAGTCTACATGTTGTGTCTCTTCTGGGAACTACACCTATTCAAATATTGTTCTTAAGTGTTTAATACAACCACTGTAGTAGGTCACTTAAGGTGTGTTAGCATTTTCTAACCTCTTTCCTCAGAGGATCTCAGTGAATTAATAACTCCTCAGCCTCACAAGTGCTGTGAGACTGAAAGTGTTGTTTGCAGATGGAGAAACTGAGACTCAGAGAGATTAAATGGTTTACATAAAGTCACACAGCAAGTCAGTGACAGAGTCAGAGTCCAAGTTCCTAGTTTCCTGTTCTAACCACTACCCTCTCAGTCAGATTCTGATCCTTCATTACAAAAATATAAAACTGGAATAAAATCACTAGCTTTATGGCTGTGTAACTGATGTCAGAATGTACCCCTCTGCCTCATCGTTATAGTCTCCTTGCCTTTCAGTCCTATCTCAGAGGGTCCATTTTTTGTTTAGCAGTATGGAAACGGCATTTCCCTCCTGCATTACACCTTCTTCAGAGTCAGCAAAAAACAAGGCCCACAAAGCAGTGCTCTGCTTTGAGATTGACTACCGCTTAGTCATTTAGTGTCTGTCTGAACCGTATGGATATGTGTGTCACCTGGGACACGGCCCATGTCTCTTCTACATTCTTAGATGGTCAGATAATAAATAAATAATTTCTAACAAATTTTCCATCTGACATCTAATAAATTAAGTGATTCATTTTTTAATTATCTGGCCAACTATCATATTTATTCCCTACTTGTGTGCTTAAGTGTTCATGTTTATTTACAGAATGCTAAATGGAGTGACAATAGGGTATTAAACAGAGAATATGTCCAGTAATAAAGACAAAACTTTTGTAAGTTTGAAGCAAAAAATAACCTATCATTTAAAATATATAATAATAGAGCATCTTGCAATTTTTCTCTTTATTTCTGTGACATTCTTAGCTTTGATTACTCTCTCGCTTCATTTCTGCATAATCGGAGATATTTTAACTTGGGCTCACAACATAAAGTTTCTACATTCTCACATTTCAGATTTACCAAATATTTCTTTTTCATGTGAAAGCATTTTTTATTTGCTCAGTTTGTGGTGAGTTATCCCAGATAAAAGAGAAGAACAAGAAGTGTTAGGCACTCATAAATCTATAGGAAACTTGGACTGAACAGCTACCAGTTGCAGTTGTTATTCTGTATTGTAATTTACTAGTTCTGAACGTGCATACGAGCAATTAGGCACAAACTCCACCTAGACTATTAGGAACTGAGGATCAGATCACATATTAGAAAGATTATTCCCGCAGATTTCGAATAAGGTCATGGGTTCCAAGTATGATCTTCCTTTCATGCCAGTTTTACAATTGTTTATATTTTTGCAGTGGTAGATCTACTACTTATTCCATATGGTTACAAAAGAATGGGATTCTGCTTTTGCTAACTTAGCTGAGTAAGGGGAGCTCTCCTTTTCCTTATCTGATTCAATTAATGTCCGTTTGGGGGACAGGATTGCTTGGGAGATTAGTAATTGGACTCCTGGGACTTTTCACCTTTTAAGATCTCCAGTTTGAAATCTGGCCCACATCAAAAGTCCCCATTTGATGGCTGTTCACTGGCTAACGTGAAATGAGTTGGAGGTCTCAGTCTAGTTCTTGAGAGACATCTCTTGCAAAATAACTCCCACCAGAATTGATGCACAATGGATGCACTTTAAACAATAAATAATATAATAAAGCATCTTCCTAGAGACAGAAGAGCCTCTTGCCCAGAGATATACTCTCTCCAGGTCAAGGGTGGAGACATTATAGGCAAGTTTGCACTCCTGATGCCATGAATGGAATGTTATGTTATGAATGGAATACTTGAGTTTTCAAGACTGTGATTCTAGTACATTTTAGAAGCATTACACTTCCCTTTTACAATAAAATTAAAGTGTGTCTGTGAGGGGCGGAGGGAGGAAACCCTAAAAAGCCTATCTTGAAAAGTAAAAACTTAACTTTGGCAAGGGAGCGGGGGAAGAGATCAAGACTATTGGATGCATGTTGTTACCATGATCCAATAGGGAAAAGGTAGATTCAACTTACTTGTGTGTTGGCTAACATTTAACTGGAGAGTGGGGGAGAAAGAAGGAGAGGAGAGAGATTGATCAGTAGATTGTTCTTTCCATTTATAATCTGAACATCCAAAACCACAGCCAGTGTTAATCTATGAAAGCAAATCTTGTGCCTTGCTAATATTACGTTAGAAAGTCTGAATGGTGCCTAAAAATTAACCCTCTTTAGCTCTGTTTTGTAATTATTTGTATTTTATTCTAATGAGGGGAGTGACGCTGTTTCCAAATTTATTGTGAAAAATTTCTGCTTTTATTTTCACTGTGACAGCCAAGAAGGCTTTAGTCCTCAGAAAAGTCCCAGAACAATTGCTGAGAACTGCAGAGTGTTTAGCTAAGGGCTTAATTACGTCTAGGGTGCCTTAGCTTCTGTGGGAAAAGAGACTCTCTTTCTGTGAAATTCACAACACAGTCATTGCTATTGGATTAAACAATGCCTGCACTTGCCATTGTGGTTGTAGAAAAATGTTAAATTCTTTGCTGGTGTAGACCACTTAATTGAATGTCGTCTTTTATAATAATAGATGGTAGAGGAAGAAATGGATTTATATGTGTCTGCTGAGGAATTTTTCAGAATGGGGCTTTAGAGTTCAATCTATAGGCTAATAGGGGTGATGTAGAGACAGCGCATTAAGCCATAGGGAAGGGTGTGCGTGTGTCTGTCTGTGCATGTGTGTCATTGCTCTCAAGTGATCTCATCTAGTCAGTTGAAGGTAGATGCATCCAGGGCATGATCTTGCCTTCTAAGGTGCAAGGAGAATAAGGGCTCTATCCTGCCAGGAGCTGAGCACTCTGGACCAATTCAGCAAAGCATTTAAGCATATGCTTAACTTTTTAAGAATGTGAGCAGACTATTCACAAACCCTAAGTGAAAACAATGTGGAATCCTTGTGATACTTTATAATTTATTTGTTAGTCTCTAAGGCCTGATCTACACTGGTGGGGGATCGATCTAAGATACGCAACTTCAGCTAGGAGAATAGTGTAGCTGAAGTCGACGTATCTTAGATAGACTTAGAATCACTTACTTTGCATCCTCGCGGCACGGGATCAACTGCCGCCGCTCCCCCGTTGACTCTGCTTCCGCCTCTTGCCCTGGTGGAATTCCGGAGTCGAGGGGGAGTGAGTTCGGGGATCGATTTGTCGTGTCTAGACAAGACACGATACATCGATCCCCAATAGATCGATCACTATCTGCCGATCCAGTGGGTAGTGTAGACATACCCTAAGGTGCCACAAAGATTCCTCATTGTTTTTGCTGACACAGACTAATACGGCTATCCCTCTGAAGCCCTAAGTGCTTTGCTGAATTGAGTCCAAAAGGAGAAAAATGAGGCGGCTGCCGAGCATAAGAACATAGAACATAAGAATGGCCGTACTGGGTCAGACTAAAGGTCCATCTAGCCCAGTATTCTGTCTACCAACAGTGGCCAATGCCAGGTGCCCCAGAGGGAGTGAACCTAACAGGCAATGATCAAGTGATCTCTCTCCTGCCATCCATCTCCATCCTCTGACAAACAGAGGCTAGGGACACCATTCCTTACCCGTCCTGGCTAATAGCCATTTATGGACTTAACCACCATGAATTTATCCAGTTCTCTTTCAGTGTGCCAATGACGTCTGCCAGCCCTTGAGAAGGTTATACTGAGTGTTGGCAACCAGAAATCAATCACATGGTTTCTTCTATGTTTAATTATATTCTCTTTTTTTCCTCCAACCTCTTGCTATCTGAGGCAAATAAGTATCATCCCTCCAGGGTGGCTGCTGTGGATTGCCACGTACATGCAGGGGTGAAAGAAAATGCAGGCCTGTTATTTACCAGGCTGCACGTGGCAATAGACTATATTGGTAAGGGATGCAAGGAGAATATGGGTCACAATGCAAACTGCAGACACACACACACAACTAAAGTTAATCAATTTAAAGTTTTATTGGGGATAATTACAAGGGGTAAGGGAGCAGCATATGATTAGCTAATAGAGTTAATGAAACTTAAAACACACAATGACTAAAATATCTACTAACAATATTTATAAACAAAGATGCAGCATTTAGTAATAACCGATACTTACAAATACAAACCAACGCATAACAACCGGCAAACGTAGAAACTCTGTTTGAAACACGTGAGCTGAGAGAGAGGCTTCGAGGTGATCAGGCTCGGTTACGGGTGTACACAGGATACACAGGATTAGTTTTTCTTTCTCCTTTCCCTGCCTGCACATGGCAGGCAGGCCTAAAGTACCAACTATGACATCATAGAAGTGTCATAGGGGACGGGGCCCAAAACCTGTTTGTGTTCGTTTCTGATTGGCACAAGCAAAGTTTACACCAAGTAGGGGAGCAGGTGCCTTAAAGTCTGAAAGGTGAGGAAATGCATATTGTTTTAGAATGCGTTCAACACTGAATGACAAAAGAAGAGGCCAGGGCAATACCGGTATGGGCAAGTTTTACAGGATGCAGACAGGAACTCATCTCAACAGCTGCCAGTTCTCTTTTGTGGCATGAGTTTGCTTAGGAAGTATTCACAAAAAATAGTTTAGCGATACAAGGTGCGTGAGGTAATATCTTTTATTGGACCAATTTCTGTTGGTGAGAGGGACAAGCTTTCGAGCCACACAGAGCTCTTCTTCAGGTCTGGGAAAGGACACAGGAGGTAATTGTCCCCCTCTGCTCAGCACTGGTGAGGCCTCAGCTGGAGAACTGTGTTCGTTTCTGGGTCTCACACTTCAGGAAAGATGTGGACAAATTGGAGGGAGTACAGTGGAGGGCAACAAAAATGATAAAATGTTTAGAAAACCTGACCTACAAGGAAAGGTTTAAAAAAACTGGGTATGTTTAATCTTGAGAAAAGAAGATTAAGGGCAGGGGGACCTGATAACAGTCTTCAAATACATTAAAAGCTATTATTTTATAGAGGGCTGTGATCAGTTGTTCTCTATGTCTACTGAAAGTAGGACAAGAAGCAGCAAAAGAGATGTAGGTTAGATATTAGGAAAAATATTCTAAGTATCAGGGTAGTTAGGCACTGGAATAGGCTTCCAGGGAAGGTTGTGGAATCCCCATCCTTGGAGGTTTTTTAAGAAGAAGGTTGAACAAACACCTGTCCTGGATGATCTAGGTTACATGGTGCTGCTTTAGAGCAGTAGGCTAGAATAGATGACCTGTTGAAGTCCCTTTTCCATTTCCATGAGTCTGTTAAATTTCATAAGGCTCCATTTGGGTGGAGCAGTCTGCCTGTGTCCTGTCAGTTCGAGACTCAAGGCCTACAGATCTGAAAAGAACATGTTGGTAGAGAGAGTCTACGTTCTACTTTTTGCTTGATTGAGTAGCCCCTTATTTTAAATGCAGCCCCTACAGAACTTCAGTCACAGGTGGATTTTATAAGAAAAACATTCTGTTTAAGTCTCAGTTTTACTAAACCTGTAGATATTGGTGTAAAACAACATGGTGCCGCATGTCTGAGAAGAGGAGAGGGTTGGCAAGATCTTATATATGTTGTTTTGACATCCTGAAGATTTTTTTTTAATGTTTAGCCACACGCTGTCATTGTCATTAATTCTATATTGTTCAAAATAATTATTTTATTTTATTTAGAAAGCACTCAACCAAAGGTGAAGTGCTTGATAAAGAAGGAAGGGCCTCCTGGATGAAACCCACAACTGGGATTCAGGAGAGCTGGATTCTCTTCCTAGCTGTGATGCCAACTCACTGCATAACCTTCAGCAGCTTACTTCGGCCAAACTTTTAAAACTCTGATGTCTAGAATTAAGCAGATTGGGCCTGGTTTTCAGAGGGGTTGTGGACCTGCAACTGAAATGTGGGTACACAGTATCTCTGAAAACCAACCGTTGTGAAGTTTGGTGTCAAACTTTGGGCATTCGGGATTGAGAATTTTGACACTGGAGCTTTGTCCTGAAAAGTGCTGAGCACCTTCATTACTGAATGGAAAGTGCTCAGTTTCTCAAAATATGCATGATATGGTGCAGGATACAACCATTTGTTTCTTCTGCTTTGCTTTCTGTAAAATGGGCTAATAGTTATCTATCTACTTCCCAGTGGTACTGAGATACTTAAAACTAAAGCTATTTTTTAAAAGCAAAAATGTATTACCGGTATAAATGGCAAAATAGCCCCAAATGATATCAGAACATTTATTTTTGTATCCTCCAAAAGAAATACATTCTATTTTGTATAAACACACTAATTAAGCATATAAAACACTTTTTAAAAAGAAAAATATTTTTATTTATATATTTTCAGGAAATATTTGACTTGATTGAATTGAATTTCTGCTTCAGAGGGCAAGATGTTAACTTGGGAAAAACTTGGAATTTCTCTTGTGACAGATGATTTTAATCTAATGAATCTCACTTTTATCCTACTCATTCTCCTGGGGTCTGATTAGAAATTGTCTGACAAGGAAAGACTTTTTTTTCCCCCTGAAAAGTCACACTTCCTTCTGGAGATGAGTAATGTGAGTGTTTGTTTTAATGAGAGATTCATTTTTTCAAAAAAATAAATAAAAGACCTTCCTAAATAAGAGAAGTTGCCAAGAAGCAGATAATTTCCTTTTTACTCATATGTAGGGCCCTATCAAATTCACGGCCCTGGAAAAACACGTCACGGACCATGAAATCTGGTCTCCCCCTATGAAATCTGGTCTTTTGTGTGCTTTTACTCTATACTATACAGATTTACCCTATACTATACAGATTTCACAGGGGAGTCAAGCGTTTCTCAAACTGGGGGTCCCAACCCAAAAGGGGACTGTGAGTGAGGGTGTCGCAGAGTTATTGTAGGGGGTCGCAGTATTGTCACCCTTACTTCTGCGTTGCTTTCAGAGCTGGCTTGCCGGAGAGTGGCGGCTGCTAGCCGAGGGCCCAGCTCTAAAGGCAGCAGCACAGAAGTAAGGGTGGTAATACTGTGACCCCTTTTCAATAACTTTGCAACTTACCCACACAGCTCCCTTTTGGGTCAGGACCCCTTGCATTACAACACCATGAAATTTCAGATTTAAATAGCTGAAATCATGAAATTTATGATTTTTAAAATCCTATGACTGTGAAATTGACCAAAATGGACCATGAATTTGGTAGGGCCCTACTCATACGGTAAGTTTCCAGAGCATCTTTTTCTAATCCTTCTTGTTGCATCTGAACAATTTGAGTGAAAATGAAATGTCCCACATCAAAAAGACCAATAGCCTTGAAAGCAGAAACAGATATTTCTGGGGGATTGGTTATGAGTTCGACAGCCTTTCAGCCTCCACCTCACTGGTTAATGAGTGGTCCAGTCAGTAGTGACTGAAAATTATTGCTATATAAAGGCTGTTACAAGGGTCTTTGTAATATGAATTAATAGTTCAGGCCCTAAAGGAAGTTACAAACATTACCATTGTTACAAATTGACACCTTTGCTAATATCCTCAACAAAAGTGATGCTGGCATGGAGAGTGAATTTTGGTCTCTTTCCAGAACAAGGAAGAGATACATTAGCAGGTCGTTGCAAGAAATCAGTTCAGTGACTTACTTCTATTGAGAACCTCTGCCACCGAGGCTGTGAGCCTGCTGACTTTCCTGAACACTAAAATAGTTTGAAATGGGAGGAAAGGTGTTCTAGTGCTTAGCGCACACAACTACTTATCAAGAGATCAATATTCTGTTCCCTGCTTTGACACCCTTTCAGTTAAGTGACCTTGGGCAAATCACCTGACATCTCTGTTGTTTTACAGATGAGAAGACGTGTCTTCTTCACAGGGATTGTGAAGCTAAGTTCATTTTATGAATTTGAAGCACTTTGAGATCCTTGGCTGTAAAATATTGTACTCATCTGTCGAGTGTGTATGTGTATTTCACTGTTTTCTACTGGAGAGCATCAGAACTATTTAACTATGAGAGATGCCAACTTGCTAACATGTTAGTTCAAGTGCATTGTGCTTTTAGAACTCTGGTGCTCCTCCTCCATCCCTCCAGCTGCTGCTTCAAAGTTCTTGTTAACTGTAGTGTGAATCTTAGTGGCTACTATAGATGGCCATGAGCTTATTACAATATTAGGGGATGTCTACACAGGGATAATAGACCCACAGCTGGTCCGGGTCAACTGACTCCGGCTGCAGGGCTAAACATTTCTGTGTAGATGGTTGGACTCTGGCCAGAGCCCAGGCTCTGGGACATTCCACTATTACAGGGTTCCATACCTTGGGCTCCAGCCCAAATGTCTAAACAGCAATTTTGCAGCATGGAGCCCGAGTCCTGCAAGCCTGAGTCAGTTCTGGCTACACAGAGACTTTTGCATCCACGAATATAACATACTTTTCCAGAAGGCCAAAATAAACAAAGGGGGACAAAATGAAACAACGTGCAGGAGGATTTTTTGCTAAGAGAATGTTTAGATCAGGGATTGTCAACCTTTGGCACGTGGTTTGCCAGGGAAAGCCCCTGGCGGGCTGGGCTGGTTTGTTTTCCTGCCGCGTCCTCAGGTTCGGTGGATCGTGGCTTCCACTGGCCAATGGGGGTGCAGGTTCAGCCAATCACCGCTCCAGGCCAATGGGGGTGGCGGGAAGCAGTGGCCAGCGCATCCCTCAGCCCATGCCGCTTCCCACAGCCCCCATTGGCCTGGAGCAGCAAACCGCGGCCAGTGGGAGCCGCGATCCGCCGAACTTGCGGACGCGGCAGGTAAACAACTTACCCTGGCGAACCGCATGCCAAAGGTTGCCGATCCCTGGTTTAGATTATAAACTTTTTCGGGGCTTAGAGTGTATCCACGCTCGTGTTTTGTGGAAGACTGACCTCACTGTTAGCTTGAGGAACAGCTCTCAAAACAGCGTCGGGGAGACCCATAGCTAAAGGTAGGCGTGCTTTATGTGGCTGCTGTCCAAGTGCCATTATAAAAGGCAGCCTTTGAAAGCCACTTGTGAACTTTCACCGTCTTCCCTCTCCACAGACTCAGCGTTTTTAAGATTTGTACCTCCATGTTGCCTCCTAGTCTCTTTCTCTTTTCTTTGTTTTTGTTCTCCTTGATGTTCTTAAATTACTTAGCTCTAGGTTGTTTACTTTAAAGTGGGGAGGCTTCAAGACATATATTTATTTGTTCATTTAGAAAAAGCTCACCATTTCCTGGGCCGAACAGATTAAACCCAAACGCTTGTACCTTTTGTGACCTTCTCTCTTTGTTATATGTTCTAGAAATGTATCCTGTAAATGAGGATTGGTCTTGTTTTTTTATGAGCTCTCCCTGAAAACTTTATCATAAAAGGTGGCTTCTTCATTTCTTTTTTTACACCGGGAAAATTCTTAACATTACTGAACGAATGACTGGTGGCTTGTTTTGATTTCTCACCGAGGAAGCTCAGATTAGAGTCTTACTCACATTAACTGTGTTTCTAGACACTCAAATGTCTCATTATACATATTTCTTAGAGAAGCTGACACTCTGGAAACTCTTAATTAAGCAAGTAAATGGTACATACAAGAATTCTGGTGCAGCTGTCAGTGTGATTTTGAAAAGGGTTTTGCACCACGAACATTCTACTCTTCTGTCTTCCTCGTTTTCTGACATAGTTCATTAGTGAACTATGGTAATTTGTTTGTGAAATAAAGAGGGAGGTTCTGTCGGTTTTATTGCTCCACTGGATCTGCAGTGCCTTAGTCTTGCAGCTGAGTGCCTTTTTCTCTAAAGGAGTTCTGGAGGTTTACAGGAGCCTCCTGGGGCAAACCAGTTTGGGCCATTTCTTGACTGCAGTGTGGGGATGCTTTGACTTTTTCATGAAGGCAATGATATTCACTCTCACAATGAGGAGGATGTATTCTGGTATTGCTGCTAGTTGGTTGCGGATCAGATGAAGTGTGCGTCAAGCTGATTGGAGACAACCCGTGAGAAACTTGTGTTATTTTCCAAAATGGATATAATAGTGCAGATCATCATGGCAGAGCTGAGAGAAGCCATATAGTCTGAGAGATGCCATAGAGATTGGAGGAGTGAAGTCCCTCCATTTGGCACGGAGGCAATGCAGCCTAGTGGCTAGAGCACTGGACTTGGATTTTATGGACCTTTTCATAAAAGCTTTACAACTGCTTTAATGAATGACCATGGGCAAGCCATTTCCCGCCCTGTTCCTCAGTTTTCCAATCTGTAAAATGAGGATAAAGATACACCTTTACCTTGATATAACGCTGTCCTCGGGAGCCAAAAAATCTTACCGTGTTATAGGTGAAACAGTGTTATATCGAACTTGCTTTGATCCACCAGAGTGCGCAGCCCTCCCCCCCCCCCCCCCCGGAGTGCTGCTTTACTGCGTTATATCCGAATTCATGTTATATCGGGTCGTGTTATATTGAGGGAGAGGTATACTGACCTCCTTTGTAAAGCACTTGGAGATCTATGGATGAAAAGCACTATATATGAAAAGCACTATATAAGAACAAGATGGTATTATTGTAAGAATATTAAAAGCAATTAATTTGTTAGGTGTCCATGTTGCTATCAGTTATAGAGTGGCTAGCTGCTTCTTGAGGAATCTCATAGTAATTCTTTCTTAAAGAGAAAATGGATGATGTAGAGGATGGAGTTGGGTGGCGTACAATTAAGTATCTCTGAGTTCCAATCCTGTGCCTGACATTGACTGACATAGAATCATAGGACTGGAAGGGACCTCAAGAGATCATCTAGTCCAGTCCCCTGCACTAATGGCAGGACTAATTATCTAGACCGGGGTCGGCAACCTTTCAGGAGTGGTGTGCCGAGTCTTCATTTATTCACTCTAATTTAAGGTTTCGCGTGCCAGTAATACAGTTTAATGTTTTTAGAAGGTCTCTTTCTAGAAGTCTATAATATATAACTAAACTATTGTTGTATGTAAAGTAAATAAGGTTTTTAAAATGTTTAAGAAGCTTCATTTAAAATTAAATTAAAATGCAGAGGTCCCTCCCAGACCGGTGGCCAGGACCCAGGCAGTGTGAGTGTCACTGAAAATCAGCTTGCATACTGCCTTTGGCACGCGTGCCATAGGTTGCCTACCCCTGCTCTAATGGTTGGGGCAACTTTCTGCTTCTGTTTTCCCCATGTAAAATAAAGATAATAATGCTCCTCTTGCAAGGATGTTGTGAGAGCTAATGTTTGAGGTGCTTTGTAAAACAAGTGCTTAAGAATTTTCAAAATATTGAACCAGCCTATTACAAAGCATTTTAAGACCCCATGCACTTTTCCATCCATTTCAAAATTTGTCCTTTCCAGTTTCCACAGTGAAATTGAGAACTTTTATTTGGAATTTTTACACAAATATTTCAGTTATTTTTTTTCCGCTGTGCCTCGTGACTCTTTTTATTCTATTTAATCTCTCCCACCACTCTTGTTCCCGAATCAAAAGCTTGGCTTACATAGTGGGATATATTTTCATCCTGGTGCCTGGGAAATGAGTTGTGCAACTATCTTTGTTGCTAACAAGAATAGTGCCAGCCACCTTACTCCCTCCACATGTGATGTGAATGTGCCCTGGCACAAATAGTATTCTGTTATTGGTGGGAGGGGGAGTGGAGGAATACTGGCGCTTAAAATTTTTATCTGAAACATTTCTTCTTACTGTATGCACAAAAAAAAAAGTGAAATTGAAGTAATTTTAATTAATCCAGGCTGCAGATGATCATTGACTTGGCTTGAAATCCAATCCTCTTACTCACAAATTGCTTAGTCAAGTCCAGGAGTGGAATGCAGGGCAGTGCATCTAGTTCTGCAGGCTGTTTGAATGGAGCATTATACTGAGCGTTGCCTATGGGACATTGTCTGTGTGCTGAGATCTGTTGTCCCCATGATCTCTCACTTCCCTATTTGGCATGCAGGTAACTGCAGTCCATTTCATTCAAATTAGGTGTGGCCCTTCCTGGTTTGAGAAAGCTGCCAGTGTGGCCCTCAGCATCTGACTTCTCTCGTGATTGGAGGCAGTGTGGCTTTATGGATTGACTGCCCCCGGGTAGCTAAAACAGCTGCATTTTTACTTTGGTTCTGCCATTGAATCACTGGCATGTGGGCCTGGTAAAGTTCAGTGACATTTGACAGGAACTGAATCAAAAGAGTTCGATAGAAATGATTATTTTAAAATGATCTTCATTACGTTCAGAATTTTGTAGCAAGGATATATAATTCTGATCTATATTCTATCAGAAGCTTACTTAAAAATATTTTTGCAAATAAGTAACACGTTGCAGTTAAGACCCTTAGGACGACTTCTCCTAATATTCAACCGCGGGGGCCAAAAGTTAAAATAGATAAAAATGGCCCAGTTTTCAGAAGGAGCCACAGATGCTTTTGATGATTGGTTAGTCTAATTTTATGACCGATTTCAGCTGGAGCTGTTAGGCAAAGGCTGAGCATGTTTGAAATTCCCACCTTAAGTGCCTAGCTTTGGGCACCTAGATACAGAAGAGTTTGGACGTAACATGTCTGCTTCGCTTTCCCCAATATGTAAAACAAGGATAGTTATACTTTCCTTCCTCCAAAGGGCCTTAAAAGGATGAAGCAGTTAACGTTTGTACAGCACTTTTAAAATGTAAGACATTACAGAAATGTTATATGCGGTTAATATCTGCTGCACTTTTTCATCTTCTCTCTTAAAGAGGGTAAAGGTTGTTTTCTAGAATTAATGCCTTCGTTGTAATGCCTTTCTTGATTTGTCCATTTGTCATTTTCCATCACTCCCACATCTGGAATGAAGAGAGAGCTTGACTTGATGTACATCTGTTCACTTTGCATGCTATTAACAAACAATTAAGAAAAAGCACAATCATGGCAAGCTAGCACAAAATAGAAACCGTGGAAATTATTTTTGCCACAAATGTGTGTTTGCATCATTCATATAAACAAGCAAGCTTACAGTGACAGACATTTTTTCTTTAAAGGGATATTGTCAAGATTTATAGACTCCAAATTACCCATCTCTGCTTACTCCTACTCCAGTGGTTGTCTAGCTTTTTCAAAACATACCCCTTTTATGGTGAATCTCCTGAAATATAGCGATCCTTTCTTTCACTGACCTGTCCTGTCTTTGTCCTTCAGCCTACCGTTGTTTGACTGGCAGGTATTATAGTAGAAGACTAAGTTGAACTTTCATTATTCTGTTGCCAGTATGTAACCCTATATAACCAGTATAAAAAGAAGGACAACACTGGAGAAGATCTAGGGCACAGTGAAGCGTTCTGTCCCATTCCACTTACTTTATTCTCTTTAACAGTCAGCGGGATGCTAAATAGTTTAAAGCCATAATCAGAAGGGTATCCATGTTAGCCTGTATCCACAAAAACAAGGAGTCTGGTGGCACCTTAAAGACAAACAGATTTATTTGGGCATAAGCTTTCATGGGTAAAAAGCCCACTTCTTCAGATGCATGGAGTGCAAATTACAGATGCAGGCATAAATATACTGACACACGAAGAGAAGGGAATTACCTTACAAAAGTCCCAACTCCCTTCTCTTTATGTATCAGTATATTTACGCCTGCATCTGTAATTTTCACTCCAGGCATCTGAAGGCGGTCTTTTACCCACAAAAAGCTTATGCCCAAATAAATCTGTTAGTCTTTAAGGTGCCACCGGACTGCTCGTTGCTTTAAAGCCAAAATGTGACTTTTTAAAATATTTTTTTTTAAATTAGAGACTCCGTTGTTAACAGCAGCATTTTCATTGCATTGCTTTTAAACTTCAGTGAATATAGTTTTTGTTTGGATATAAACATTTCATCATGGGGTATACAACCCAAAATGTAAAATTTCGCTAGTATTTGAGGATGAGAAAGTGAAACTAACTATTGTGTTTGTGTGGTTTGCAACAAATGAACAGCCTTCATTAATGGTGAGATGTTTAAACTCCTTAATATGTTAAGATATTATTAATTCAGACACTTTTTAAATAAGACCTTTTTTTTTTCCCCCCTCTGACAGTGCCCCTTTAAGATTGAATGGTGTTTCAAGTTGGATGTAACTGGGGAAGAAGTTTACAGTGTTCTGCTTCAGACTGTTTTCCTGAAGGTTTGTGAAATGTTTTTGTGAAGGTTTGTGACATTAATTCTCCTAGTGCAAGTTAAGACTACAGCATCATGGCTTTACTTGGGAAAAAATCATATTTGACCTCGGGTAGATTTACCTGATTAAAGAGAACAGAATTAGGATCCTTTGAAAATATTAACATGAGGGAGTTTTAGGGCTCTTTAAGACATCTTTGATTTCTCTTTCCCATTACTTACTCTAGCTCTGGCTCAAGCCAGATGAAAATAGAAGTGTTAAGAATGAGTCTTTAGAGGGCAAAAATCAATCTCATTTGGCCATGAGTGAGAACAGGCACTAGGAACTGGGCTTGTAGATGTCATTTATACACGCAATGGCAGTCCTCACGGTTTTTTTATATCTAAGTGTGAAAGGCACACATTTATTATGTCCTTCAAAAGACATTTAAATTTTGGTACAGCTGATTTTTGTTGTTGTTCTGTGAGCAAAGTGTGTGTGGGGGAATTAAATCTCAAGAACCAATTTAATGTAATTCAGGGATTGCAACTGCAGATGAAACATTATAGCTTTTTCTTTAGGCAAGGAAATGGTCCTGTCAGATTAGAGGCTATTGAACCCTCATGCTAATTGCAAGAGCAGTTATGTGCACAGTCTAGTAATTATCTGTAATTTTAAGGAAGACAGATGTAGCATTAGCTTCTGATTTAGATAACAGCCTTATTAATTTTCAAGTGAGCAGCAGAAGAAGCAGATGGTGAGATGAGGGAAGTAGTCAAATGTTTGCCATTGATAGCTCTTACTTTTGTGTAATAAATTTGGCTAGTGATTGGCTAAGCCAGCAGGGTCCTGATTGCTATCAGGACTCTAACCAGCTGGGTCCTTCCTGGGGCTGTTTTCAGAAGGCTGGTGCATGCTAATGTCTGAGGACATGACAAGTATTGTTTTAGTTACGATGCCATGGGATGGCTTTTATATAAGTAGATACACTAATAATACTCTGAGACCAACAGATCCGAATCCTCAGTGAGATTCTTTGGTCCATGAAAAGCAAAACATGCAAACAAAAAATCTTCACCTGTTACAAACTGAGCCACTTCTTTAAAAAGCAGCAAGGTGTGGGGATTTTTGCATTTGAAATCTTGGTGGAAGCGAATTTGGCAATACTGCCCCTTTAATGTTACTTGAGATTATAGGAAGAACTGTTCAGTCATGCACAGCACTTTTTTGTCAAATATTGTCGAGCATGCTATTCAGGAAACGATCCAGCGACTTAAGGTACTAGACAGGTGGCATGCATGATTCCTGGTGAGGATCTTGTTAATCTGCCTAGAGCCTGGCCACCACTGATAAAAGCATGACACAGACAAGGGGAATTGCATGCTGTCCTCCCAGTCATAGAATGCAGCTGGCCAGGTCATTTTTTTTACCTTCACAATAACTATCAACTCAACTGACCCCAATTGGCAGCCGTGAGGACAGTTTCAGAAGAAGCTAAGGATGGCATCAGCATGAAGCCTGCCCCCCACCTCCCACCTCCAATAGATTGGTCAAAGATGGGGCATGCAGGTGGTGGAAATTGCACACTGCCTGTGCTGTGATCATTCTGTCGATGAGGAGAGGACTCCTTCACCAGGGCCATCATTCTGGCACTTTTCACAAATACTAAATTGACTCCACTGGTGTCCCTCTTAGTGAATGCATTCAGAATCACGTTAACCTACGTGAGAGTACAGCATGGTGAATGTATGTAACAAAGTCAGAGGATACCACATATGGACTTGTGTGTTGCAGCATATAGATGTTTCTTTTACAGTAATAATGACACTTAGTTGGAGTGCTGCATGCATAATTTTCAAAGTCAGTTAGTTCTGGCAGCACTGAATCTCTGGACATATTTCTACAGTGTTATGAAACATTGTACCACTGGAGAATAATTTGCACAATTGGAAAGGACCAGCTTTAAGTAAGCAGGGAGCAGACACAACTGGCAGGTCAGTTTCCTTAATTATAGTAGACTACTGGACATTAAATGATGAGGTCACTGTTTCCTGACAGCTGATTTATATCTCTCCTGTTCTGCTTCTGTCGGGATAAACACAAATCCATCTATTCGTGTATTTTTCTCCTTTTGCCCACGAGTGAAATTACCAAGTATTAAATGTCAATAATTAAAATAACAAACCACTGATTTTCTTCAAACCTGGCTTGATTTTTAGGTCAGTGGAGCTATTTATGTGAGCAGGGACTGGAAAAGGGTTTGCGAGGTCTAACCCAAAGGTCGGTAAGAAAAACAGATGCAAGATCAGACAGGGCACAACTGTTAGAGCAGGGAGAGTATGAGATCATTGTGGAAGGGAGTGCTGAAAGAAGTGGGCTTAAGGAGGTATTTCAAGGGGGCAGAGAAAAGGAAGACCTGCCAAACATATGGGGCAACATGACAGAATGCAGGGAGCTTAGAGAATAATAAGGCAAAGGAAATTGATATAATGTAGGGAGTGGAAGAGGAGCAGGGGTCAGATTTTATGTAGGATTTTGTAGAGGAGAATATGGGGCTTGAAACTGATAAATGTAAGAGACAAGTACCTAGGAGAGCAGAGGTGGATGGAGTAGTAGGAGAGGAAGATGATTTTACCATTAGCATCTAGCGTTTTTGTGTTAGCATTCAGACAAATTTGATTTAATTTTTCATTCTTGATGCTCAATTCAAATGACATCTATATATCATTAAAATAGTGGATCAGATTCTCATCTGGTGTGAATTAGGTTAGTGCCATTGAAATCAATGAAACTATGGAGATTTACACCAGATGAGGTTCTGGAGAAACACATTTAATTAACGGTTATGATAAGAGGACATACTTTTTATGCAGTTCTGATGACTATTTGTTCACTCACAATCTGCCTATATAGTATATAAATATATTTTAGTGGGCTTTTGGTTGGGTAGTTTTGGGGGGGCGGTTTCAGTCCATAGTCGAAGCTTCATGTTCAGGAAGGCTTCAGTAATTTTTGAAAACGTTTTCAAACAGATTTTTAAGGATGTGCATTTTTTTCAGCTTACTCTTCCCTCTGGAAACCAATACTCTTCAAGAACATTTTGACAACCAAAAACTAAAATTGTATTCAATATTGGTGAATTAAAGCTTAATTTGTTCACACAATGTAGCAATGCATATTTATGCTTCATAAAGCTTTGCAGGTTCCACCCCTAAGTACAACATTGTAAATATGACTAATTAAAGCAATATAAAACTTACATGATTTTTCAAGATCCATATTATAATTTTTGTTAAGAGGAGAAGCCTGATTGGATAGATCTTCAGCCAGCCACATGTTGTTATAACTTAAAGCAATATAATAAAAATCCAACAGACAGAAAAATTGTGCAGATTTCTGCTGAAGTTCTAAATATGAGCATATTGCAGATAAAACTGCAGCTGTTGTCCATTAAATTCTCTCTGAGAATAGCTGCTGGCATGCTCTATCCTGCCTTCAGTGTACTGTAGAGAACCCAGCTGAAAAGCAGGTTCAGAGCATGTCTCACATTTCACTTACATGTATGCAATATGCCACAAAATGCTGAAGTCGCTTTTTTCTTTTGAAATCTAACCTCTCTGTAACAATGTTTACTGTCTTGATAGAGTTGGGCATAGGAATTACCGTGTAGGACTTTTCACGTATTTTTGGACAATTGATTCTATACAATCTTTTGGGGTGCCTGTTTTGGCCCTTGTGCTTAGCGTAGATGTAAATGTTCTACAGAAAGTACAATTCCAGTTAAGATGATGATATTTGAAAATATAGGAGTTTTTTGGGGCTGAGTAAATAACACTTAAGTGTCTACATACACTCAAATGACTTTTTGTCATATAAGGGAATATGTATTTAAGTGAGAAAGTCTCCTTGTTTATTTTAAAGCCCTTAAAATAAGTTTATTAGATAAAATATCATTTGCCATTGACATCAGTGGAGCCAGGATTTCACCAGTGTCTCACCTTCATTTCTAATTGCTATATAATATGCATTTTCAAAACTGTCATTTCAAATATAGTTTAGACCCTTGGGGCCAGATTTTTAATGGGTTTCTAAAAATGCACTTGCAAAATGTACCTGTTCATCAGTTTTTGGTGTGTGAGCAAATAGCTGCAATTGCAAGCACATTTTTAGAGCTTAGTCTTTGGTCTTGAGGATTTGGCCCAGGGAATTCAAAGTTAATAATGAAGGTCCAGCTGCGGTTTATGCCATTGTGCCTAGCCCAGGGGTAGGCAACCTATGGCACGGGTGCCGAAGGCGGCACACGAGCTGATTTTCAGTGGCATTCTCACTGCCTGGGTCCTGGCCACTGGTCCAGGGAGCTCAGCATTTTAATTTAATTTTAAATGAAGCTTCTTAAACATTTTAAAAACCTTATTTATATTACATACAACCATAGTTTAGTTATATATTATAGACTTAGAGAAAGAGACCTTCTAAAAATGTTAAAATGTATTACCGGCACGCGAAACCTTAAATCAGAGTGAATAAATGAAGACTCGGCACAGCACTTCTGAAAGGTTGCTGACCCCTGGACTAGACATTACATCTGATGTGGACTTATTTTTAGGTGTTGGGATTTACCCAAACCTCGTGGAGACCTGACACTACAACCATTCTGCCAGAGTGCCTACTCCACTCCAGTCCATTGTGCTACCAGCACAGTGGACCTGCAAAGTAAAGCTTTCTAAACTATTTGGTCTTAGTTTAATGCTGTGCGGTATGCACCCAGCACAAACTGTCTTAGAAGAGTAGCTGGGCTCCGAGTTACTGCACATTTTTCATTTCACTTCCTTTGCGTTCTCCCCATAGATTGTAAAATGTATCTTTATGCAAATTTTGGTAATTTGCACTGTCTAAACCCCACAATGATGCTGTTCATAAGCAAGATAGAAAAAAGAAACCACAAGAGACAACTGATTAGGGGAAGTTAATTGTACTGATGGTAAGAATACAAGGAACTGTGGGAGTTAAAATCAACAGCATCACAGTTACTGCTTTCTTGCTCTATAAAAATTAAAATAGGTAATTTGTAGAAATGCACGAACTTCTTGTTGTCAGCTAGGAACTGGCTCATGGTTACTCCTGTGGGACAAGTCTTCCCTCTAGGGGTTCACTCCAAGTATGTGATCTGGATGCTGGAGGAACTGTGCACAGTGAAGTGGGTGGGGGGACGTGTAGAGCAATTGTTCCAAGCTGCAGTGTAGGAGGAGTGTCACTGTGTAGACTATTGGGGGTTTTGCTTAGTGGTTCTGCCTCCATTCTTTCTTGTACATGGCTATGGAGGGGGTTCTTGCATCCAGTAATGCTTGATTTCCCAGAATCCTGCTCCCTATCTTACTCGGTAGAACTGCAGCAGTTCCGCTGCCAGGAGATCCCTCTGTGTGTGTTGTGCTACTCCAGTGCATGCTACATGGGACTACATCTTAAATCCACCTGGACACTGCCGCTGGTGCAGAACACAGTGGCCCACTTGTTAAGTTGGGCATATCTTTTCTGCGAGTACACTAAACCAATTCTCTGTGATCTGCACTGGTTGTGTCTTGGTTCTGGAGTCGATTTTAAGATGTTGGTTTTGATCTGTAAAACCCTGTAAAAAAATGCCCTGTGTCGTACCTATCTAAAAGACCCAAAATTCATGGAAACTTTTGACCTTAATCTTTGTCTCAATTCTCCATCTGTAAAATGGGGATCATAATACCTCCTATTTTACGGGGGTATTGTGAAAATAAGTTCATTAGTATTTGTGAAGCACTCACATACTGTAGTGATGAATGCCATAGAGAAACCCATGAGAAAATTAATTCTGTCTTTAGAGCAGGGTTTGAATAGTGTACAGTAAATGAGGCCTGGGCTGCAAGCTGAATAACGAGGAGAAAACAAAATATGGAATAGTTGCTCATTAAGCAAGCACCATCATCCTGTGCACTGAGTGTGGCAGGGTTCCTGTGGAAAATAAAGTATGCGTTTATATAAAGTATGGATTTCATATAATTAAAGACTGTACCATACTGCAAATGCACAAGTGGGCCAAATTAAGATTGCACAGGCAACTTTAATTCAGGCATTTCCAAACTTTGGAATGCTTAACTTTGCAACTTTCATACCATTCTTTAGTGTGCAATGTTGATATAGTTTGAGACTTTGCTGTTTTGGAGGACTTGTTGAAAGCTCTTGGGGATTTATGTACTTTTTTAAAAGGCTCTGCTTTAAATTTCTGTTACACTGACAGCTATATTTGACAGCCCAGGGAACATAAGATTTGCCAAATATCAGAAGATAGGAAACTGGAGATAGAAAAGATTTATACATTGTGACAAAGTTCCTCCTCTACCTTGGTGGGTCCTGCGCTTATTGGCAGAGTTTGCTCACCTCAGTGATCTTCCCCACAGTCTGGGTCAACTTCTCCTGTGTCTGATCAGGAGTTGGGAGGTTTGGGGGGAACCCGGGCCCACCCTCTACTCTGGGTTCCAGCCCAGGGCCTTGTGGATTGCAGCTGTCTATAGTGCCTCCTGTACCAGCTGCGTGACAGCTACAACTCCCTGGGTTACTTCCCCATTGCCTCCTCCAAACACCTTCTTTATCCTCTCCACAGGACCTTCCTCCTGGTGTCTGATAACGCTTGTACTCCTTAGTCCTCCAGCAGCACACCCTCTCACTCTCACTCTCAGCATCTTGCGCCTCTTGCTCCCAGCTCCTCACACACACTTCCTCTCCTCTGGCTCCCCCTCGCCTGACTGGAGTGAGCTCCATTTTAAACCCAGGCACCCTGATTAGCCTGCCTTGATTGGCTGCAGGTGTTCTAATCAGCCTGTCTGCCTTAATTGGTTCTAGCAGGTTCCTGATTACTCTAGTGCAGCCCCTGCTCTGGTCACTCAGGGAACAGAAAACTACTCATCCAGTGACCAGTATATTTGCCCTCTACCAGACTCCTGTACCCCACTGGTTTGGGTCTGTCACAACATTTAATCAGGTTTCAGAGTAGCAGCCGTGTTAGTCTCTATCCGCAAAAAGAACAGTACTTGTGGCACCTTAGAGACTAACAAATTTATTTCAGCATGAGCTTTCGTGAGCTACAGCTCACTTCTTCGGATGCATAGAATGGACTCCGTTCTCCATTCTATGCATCCGAAGAAGTGAGCTGTAGCTCACGAAAGCTCATGCTGAAATAAATTTGTTAGTCTCTAAGGTGCCACAAGTACTCCTGTTCTTTTAACATTTAATCAGTCTTTCAAGTTCAGTTTTTTCCCTTATGTATTTTCTAGGGCTTTTTCCTTTCTTGATAGAAACTATGGTTCAGACCTTGAAGTCCTAACTTGTTTGTTTGTTTCACCCTTTCTTGGTTAAAAGTGGGTGGAAGGACTTTTGGATATGATCACAAGAAAAATGGTTTATCATCTTATTCCCCGTTTAAAATTAGTAACAAACTAGACAAATACTCAGAGAAACTTTAATGTCAAATTCACATAATACAAAATATTCCTAGTTTGCATGGAAGATAATCTACTTAAAATATACATGCCTAGGAATGTAAAAGAGGTTTTAAGTGTTTGAGGTATTGTTACAAGAATTAGACTGCTTAGTACAAAAATAGAAACATGACACTGAAAAATCCTATGGTTGCCTTCTGTGTATGTATCCCTCCATTGTTACATTTGTTTGTGTTTCAACTGAATTAATTAATTTGCTTTCTGACATTTTGCTCTTTGAATAACACATTTTAAAGACATGCTGAACTAAAAACAGATAAGCAGGCAGTTCTCAAGCAGGGTCCATATGAGCTTATGGGGTGTATTGTATGCTTTAATTTCTTTTATTTAACATGCATTACCCATACCCTCGAGTCTTTGTTGTGTATCTGGCCACCATCTGCTACTGAGATCTGGAGTCTTGGGCAGAGCTTTTGTCTTCTATCACACAATTGCTGTCAACCTTTTGTAGCGTATGAGACTTCCTTGCCTGAGCATGTTTGCTGGTACTGTGGAGTCGCATCTTACGCGGGGTTAGGTTCTAAAGTCAGCGCGTAAGGTGAAAATCATGTATAGTCAAAATTACCCTTGAAAATCCCTTAAATCGTACATAAAGTACAGTATACAGTACATGGTTTTGTGTATACAACCCTGTACAGTAATATGTACACATGTATAATGTATACAGTAATGTACAGTATATAATAAAGAGTACATATGCAAAATACAATTTTACAGTACTGTATTTTTAATTACAGGGGGTAATTACAGGGGGTAGTCAGGGCTTGATGTTGATCCAGGAAACGGAGGTGATGGAGAGCTTGGGTGTGACAGAGAGTGAGTCATAGATGAAGTGGTTGGCTCTGGCTCAGCTCGAGAAGTTGATTGCATAAGCTCATCTGCTGCTGGTTGTTTTTCCTTGAAAAACATGGTGATTGGCAACTTGTCTGTTGTGCTTCTCAAACATTTCTCGATATGGTCTCAAATCGTCCGTAATACTACGTGTGATTTTGAGGCTTCGTTCCATAGAGGGATTGTATTCAGAAATTAAATCATTCTAGTGTTTCGCTGCTTGGAACACCTCAGCAAATTTATGAAGATTCCAACTTGCTGGCTCTTCCTGTTCGTCGTCATAATCTTTGTCTTCTGTAGACAATTTTATCAGTTCCTCTAACTCTTCATTAGTCAATCTTTCTCTATGGCTCTCAATTAATTCTTCAATTTCTTCCTCAAGGATGTCAATGAAGCCATCACCACCCACTTGCCTGGCCACGTGAACAATGCGTTTCACTTCTTTGTCAATGGTCGGGAAACCCTTAAAATCATTCACACATTCTTTCCATAGGTTTCACCAACATGCATTGACTGTTTCAAGCTTGATTGCATCCATTGCGTGTTTAATATAAGTGATGCAATCGGCAATGTTGAAGGACTTCCAATACTCCATCACATTAAGATTAGGATCAGCATCCATAGTGCTACATATCCGTGAGAACAAAGGCCACATGCACGAGACCTAGAAACAGCGAATCATGCCTTGGTCAAGAGGTTGGAGGATGGAGGTGGTATTGGGGGAGGAGAAAGATGACTTCAACATCGTTATGTGCAAACCGGAGTGCCGCAGGATGGCCAGGAGCATTGTCTACAATCAGCAACACTTTAAAGTCAAGTCCTTTCTCTTCGAGGTACCGCTTGACCTCCGGAATGAAACACTTGTGGAACCAATCCAGAAATAATGCTGCCATCACCCAAGCCTTTTTATTTGATTGCCAGAACACAGGCAGGAGATTTTTGTTCTTGCCTTTTAGGGCATGGGGATTTGCAGCCCTGTAGAGCAAGCCCAGCTTTATTAAGTATGTCCCGGAGTGAGCATGAGATGGGAGACGTGAATCTCCTGTTCCCTAAGTTGGTCTCAGTTCCCGCGTGCCTCTCATAGTGTGAGCATCTCGCTGCGCTGAATGTGATTCTAGTGTTTAAAGATACGTATTTTTCGTACAACATGGCCCCTAAATGAAAGCCAACTACTTCATCTGGTGCTCAACTGAAGAAACAGCGATCTGGTCCAGTGCTGGAGGAAAAACTGGCTGTGTTGGACTTATTGAGACACAGTATGTCAATCTCCAACATGGTGCGTAAATATGGCCACAACGAATCCGTGCCATCAAGATTCGAGAGGGAGAAATTCATCGAGCCGTGGCACCAAGTGCTCCAATAATTGCTAAGGTGACGAGCCAGGTATGTGATAAGACTTTAGTGAAGACTGAAAAGCATTAAACTTATGGCTGGAAGACATGAATTGTAAACGTGTGCCTATCGATGGCAACACGTTGTGAGAAAAGGCTCTTACCCTCTACGTGCTGTTCAAACCTCCTGCCGAAGAGGGACAGCCTTCTGATGAGAAGGAATTCAAAGCCAGCCATGTTTGGCTTAGCAGTTTTAGGAACCGCTTCAACCTCAAAAATGTGCAGACTACTGGTGAAGCTGCAGCTGCCAATGAAGAGGCAGCAAAAGCCTACCCCGAACAATTAAAGATAATCATAGAAGAAAAGGGCTGTCTTCTGGAACAAGTTTTTAACACTGACAAGACTGGGCTCTTCTGGAAAAAAATGCCCAACTGCACTTACATTTTGAAATCAGAAAGACAAGCCCCTGGCTTCAAAGCAGCGAAAGACTGTGTGACTGTGTTGTTTTGTGGCAATGCGGCTGGGCACATTGGGTGGAATCACCTGCACTATTTACAGGTATCTGTTTTTCTTTTTTTTGCTGAGCGCGTATAATTGAATTCGTGTAAGTTAAATGCGCTTATGATGTACCGTAATAGTTGCTTATCTTCTGTGGTTTGACCAGGGCCAGCTGCAGTGTTTTTGCTGCCCCAAGCGGTGGGGGAAAAAAAAGCCACGAATTCGGCAGCAGGTCCTTTCCTCCAAGAGGGACTGAGGGACCCGCTGCCGAAGAGCTGGACGGGCCGCCCCTCAACGTTGGCCGCCCCAAGCACCTGCTTGTTGCGCTGGTGCCTGGAGCTGGCCTGGTGCCTGGGTTTGACGCAACACAAGAGCTGAGTTAGTGCACGAGCTATGAAGCAAGACTTGGAACGTCATGGTGACAAGATGATATGAACCAAAATAAACTGAGACGCTTCAATGTAAGAAACTCAAATTTCTTCATTGGTAAGAATAGTGGAATCTGGAAAGGAAAGTGAAATAAAATTCCTACAATGAACTGAAAAATAAGCATGGCCTGGGCTTTCTATTTCGTTTGGACTGCAAGGTGGAGTGAGATCCATATGTCTGGACTTTTCAGAGTATATTTTGGGGAGAAAAAAACATTTTTTTGCTTGAAAAATATATCTTTAGAGGAAAACTTCAAAAACCTAAGTGAATTATGCTTTACATTTCTGTTCTTAGTTACTGACATTTCTTATTTGTGCAGCACATTGTTATAACTGGCTTAATTTATACAATTAATATTGTGTTAAATAAATAATTGATTATAATATTAATTCTTCATCACTAGCTCTTTGATTTTTCTGCTTTTATGGACTTGTTTAAAAGCAGACTTTCTTTACATTTTGTGGTAGTGCATAAAACACTGAACTTAAAAAAAAAAAAAAAAAAGCCTTATCCATCTGCCCTATACTAATGGGATTACACTCCAGTGAGTCTGTCAGTCAAACAACAGCTGTAGATGAGTAAGCAGAATTTTTGGCAACTTGTTTCTTGCCCAAATATTCCTTATCTGTTTTCCCACCTCTTGTTTTTCACCTTAATGCTTTGACTGCAGCAGGAGGAGTTCTGATTATTTATTTGGAAACCGAAGTTTGTACAAGCCAGTGCCTTGAAGACTGAAGTGGAAGGGGAAAAAAAGGAGGAATATATGTGGATTGTAACTATAATGATCCCCCGGAGCTCATTAAGGATTACCATAAATCTGTATGAAGCGGGAGGAGTGTTTAGTGGCTGTGTCTTTTGTCTCTGCTGTTCTTCATGCTGTTTGAAAAGATAGTTGGTAACAATCTGGATGGCTCCAAGTTTGGAATAAAAGATCACTGCTAAATTTTCCAGCAGGGCTCACCTATATTATTCTGTGGATAAAGTGACCTGCTGAGGAATCTTACCCGTGTTTCACTTCATCCTCGGGATGGTTATAAGAACATAAAAATGTCCATACTGGGTCAGAGCAGTGGTCCGTCTAGTCCAGGGGTAGGCAACCTATGGCACAGGTGCCGAAGGCGGCACGTGAGCTGATTTTCAGTGGCACTCACACTTCCCGGGTCCTGGCCACCGGTCCATGGGGCTCTGCATTTTAATTTAATTTTAAATGAAGCTTCTTAAACATTTTAAAAATCTTATTTACTTTACATGTAACAATAGTTTAGTTATATATTATAGACTTATAGAAAGAGACCTTCTAAAAACGTTAAATTGTATTACTGGCACGCAAAACCTTAAATTAGAGTGAATAAATGAAGACTCGGCACACCACTTCTGAAAGATTGCTGACCCCTGATCTAGTCCAACATTCAGTCTTCTAACAATGGCTGGTGCCAGATGCTTCAGAGAGCATGAACAAAACAGGACAATTATCAAGAGATCCATGCCTTGTCCTCTAGTTTCAGCTTCTGGCAGTCAGAGGTTTAGGGACACCCAGGGCATGCATAGGGTTGCATCCCTGACCAGCTTGGCTAATAGCTAGGGTTGCCAATTTTGGTTGGACATATTCCTGGAAGTTTCATCACATGACAACTTTAATTAAAGATTAATGTTTAATTCCTGGAAATTCCAGACCCATCCTGGAAAGTTGGCAACCCTACTAATATCCATTGATGAACCGATCTTCTCTGAACTTACCTAATTATTTTTGTAACTCGGTTATATTTTTGGCCTGGTAATAAGTTTCAGTTTGACTCTGTGTTGTGTGAAGAACTTCCTTTCGTTTGTTTTTAAATTTGCTGCCTTTTAATTTCATTGGGTGGACCTGGATCTTTGATTATGTGAAGGGCTAAATAACACTTCCTTATTCACTGCCTCCACATCATTCATCATTTTATAGACGTCTATGATATCCTCCGCCTCCCCTTCGTTGCCTCTTCTGTAAGATGTGCAGTCCCAGTCTTTTTATTCTCTCTTCATATGGAAGTTGTTCCATAATCCTAATAATCTTTGTTGCCCTTCTCTGTACTTTTTCCAATTCTAATATATCTTTGTTGAGATGGGGCATCCAGAACTGCATGCAGGTGTGAGTGTACAATAGATTCATATAGTGGCATTATGATATTTTCTGCCTTATTATATACCCCTTTCCTAATGGTTCCTAACATTTGTTAGCTTAATAAGTACAACATCCACTACACTCACCATGAACTGGAACGTCTACACTGCAATTTTTACTCCAGAGCTCGAGCCTCACAAGCCCGAATCAACTGCGGCCATGATACGGGCCAGCTGCGGCCATGATGCGAGTTTTTTATTGCAATGTAGACGTACCATTAGGAACATTCTTAAGTCTTTTAGGCTATGCTTAGGAGGAAGTAACCTCCTCTTTCATTTATTCCACCTCCATTATTTACACAATTTAGAGGAAGAGATGACATTAGTGGCCTATTTAAAAGGTGCTGAAGTCTCTCTAGCTAAATCAAAGAAGAGGCTGTCAAGCATTTTAGGGCTGAAGTAGGGCTGTCAAGCATTTTAAAGGGTCTCTTGAGATCTCTTGAAGAGATGGAGGCAAATAAGGAAACAATGTCCATCTGCCTAGCTATTATGAACAGAATGCCTTCCTATTAGTAGGATCATTGCAGTTTTCAGTTACTGTAGATTTCTCCCAGTTGTGTGTTGGGAAAAGTAAGAATTGTTCCTAATGCGGAATCTGCTATTACTGCCTGCTTCCAGAAATCATGTGTTTCTGTAGGGGACTGTCATCACTTATGGTGAGGAAGCAGCCGTGAAAGAAACTTATTCCACCACCTGACAGTTGTAATGGATGTACAACAGATTATATGAAACACAGGCTCAGCCTCATGCTTTCCTCATAGATTCCCCATCCCCCCCCCCCCCATTATTTTTAAAACACTCTCATGGATAGATTAGAAGCTGACACAGCTTAATAGTTATGATGATGAGCTCATTTCAGTAGAAATGGGCTTAGTACCATGGTAGCATACATTAATTCATACAATAGTTTCTCTGATAAACTAGTTCTTGCAGGCAGCTTCTCTGTGCCTCCCTCTTTAGGATAAAATGCTGATTTGAAAATTCAGGCGGTGGATTGGTACGGTTTGTTTTCTGTGTGTTTCAGGTTTTTGCAAATGCTGGACCTAAAAAACTGCCTAAAACCAAAAATTTGGTCATCTGAAAGACAAGGATTTGTTTTTCCTAATACTTTTGTATGTTTTAATAGCATTAGTCTTGGGCCTATAACCCTAAGTCTCCCAGGTCTCATACCTGCTCCCAGGGAATGGAAGCTTGAATTTTTGAGTGGAAAATGTTCACGTTTTAAAGTGATTCCAAGTAATGTGGGGGCTGGGAACATTTTTGTTTATACTTATCCTGCAGTTTGTATCACATCTTTAAACACCTTTCTGTGTGTAAAATATTTTAACCATTATGGGAGTGTGCATGTATTTTATTTTAATTAATGTATTTCATGCAAAAACTAGCATCAAAACAAGGTTATGGCCTTGAAATCCAAGGTCTGAAAAGTCAGTAAATGCAGCAGTAAGGCTGAAAACTCAACATCAATTCGTACTCCTTGTTGTGTCTTAAAATATGGGCTCTCTGTATTACCTTAAGTAGATAATACACAAATTGGAACTTCATATGAATGTAAATACACTAAATTACAACACATAGTCTTCATATTTGACTAGAAGACTGGTACTAATCAGATGTACAAAGCCAACCACATTTGAGTAAAATCAGTTTGGGAAGTTAAATCTAAACTTTTAAAATTAAACAATCCAGAGTCTGAGATAATGAGCTTTTGAAATAGCTCAGTAGTTTGATAGGACACAAATTTTGAGCCAGCCTACTGTTCCAAACCTTTTTCTAGCGTGAAAAATAATCTGGCTATTATTAAACAGCCATAACCTTTTAAAACCACCAGACCAGTTTTCTGCAAGCTTTATTTGTTCCTTAGCTCCCATTGACATCTACACTCTGAGTGAACAAAAACAATCTGAACATTCTTGTAATGAGCTCATTCTTGTCTTTTGCTTCTGGTTTAAGAAAACTCGGGAGACCATGTACACGATATGGCACTGTTCCTAGGAATTTTAAAATCTATTTGCAATGAAAACTTCAAATACATTTTTAAAAAAATGTTTATAGAATATTGCCCATACATGTGTAGATCTGGAATAACTGCATCATTATTTTGTTTAAGTTCCAATTGATTTTAGTTTTGGTTTGGAACAAAAATTGCAGCACTAGGTAATTGTCTTTCCGTGATGGTTTTTACCTTGCTGTCTTCCTTTTCTGGCTTGTGAGTGTAGGTTTTATGTGCTGTCTTTTGAAAAAGTCAAAAACGTTGAGTGCCAAAGCTGGAAACCCTTCTGAGATGTCATTATTTTTGATTTGTGCATGGCAAGTGCAAAAGCACATTAGGGACCTATCACTCTAATTGATGAGACATTCATTCTCTACTCAATAAACATTGAGTTTCTTCTTCAATATTTGATGGCATTGCACTAATTTAAAGGAGAGTAGGGAGCTGCATTCCATACATTTCCTTAATATTTGTGATGCTATCAGCTCCTGCAGAAGAAACACAGACCCTAACCCTGGCAGGACAGTAAGAGAAGAAATTTCTGAAACGTGTTTTAAATATTTATAACGATTTTTAAAATCTAGCAAATTATTCTGTTGTTGCTTTTAAAATCTTACACAGCTTTTTGTATTATTTATTGTAAAATGAGTAGGGCTGTCAAGCGGTTAAAAATTAATTGTGATTAATCACACAATTAAAAAACTAATCACAATTAGTCACACAATTAATTGTGCTGTTAAATGATAATATAATACTGTTTAAATATTATTGGATATTTTCTACATTTTCAAATATATTGATTTCAATTACAACACCGAATACAAATACACTACTCACTTTATATTTTATTACAAATATTTGCATTGTAAAAAAACAAAAGAAATAGTATTTTTCAATTCACTAATACAAGTACTGTAGTGCAATCTCTTTATCATGCAAGTTGAACTTATAAATGTAGAATTATGTACAAAAAATAATTGCATTCAAAAATAAAAAAATGTAAAACTTTAGAGCGTACAAATCCACGTAGTCCTACTTCCTGTTCAGCCAATCGCTCAGATATGTTTACATTAGCAGGCAATAATGCTGCCTGCATCTTGTTTATAATGTCACCTGAAAGTGAGAACAGGCGTTCGCATGGCACTGTTGTAGCCGGCGTCACAAGATACGCTAAAGATTCATATGTCCCTTCATGCTTCGGCCACCATTCCAGAGGACATGCATCCAGGCTGATGACGGGTTCTGCTCGATAATGACTTAAAGCAGTGCGGACTTACACATGTTCATTTTCATAATCCGAGTCGGATGCCACCAGCAGAAGGTTAATTTTCTTTTTTTTGGTGGTTCAGGTTCTGTAGTTTCCGCATCGGAGTGTTTGCTCTTTTAAGGCTTCTGAAAGCATGTTCCACACCTTGTCCCTTTCAGATTTTGGAAGGCACTTCAGATTCTTAAACCTTGGGTCGAATGCTGTAGCTATCTTAGAAATCTCACATTAGTACCATTGCATTTTGTCAAATCTGCAGTGAAAGTGTTCTTAAAATGAACAGCATGTGCTAGGTCATCATCTGAGACTGCTGTACAGCAACTCCCCACTTAATGCCCTCTCGCATAGCGTTGTTTTGATCTTACGTCCCTGCTCCATTACAGGACATGCTTGTTTAAAGTTGTGCAACGCTCCACTATAACGTCGTTTGGCTGCCTCCTTTGTCCACAGCTGGCAGCCCCCCATCAGCTCCCCTACACCCTCTCCCCCCAGCGCCGCCCGCCGGAAGACCCCGGGGACTTGGCGGAAGGGGTGGAGTGGGGAGGCTGAGGATTGACCTCCCCCCCCTCATGCTTGCAGAGTAGGGGAAGCTGCCGCTGCTGCTGCACAAAGTGTTTCCCCTAGCCTACAGCACCTTCAGCCTCCTTACCTGCCTCATTGTCTGCAGTGCCAGTGGGCTGTGCCTGTGTGGGGTAAGGTGGGGGCACCTCCCATTGCTTCGTACTCAGCAGTGATGATTGTAGTATTAAATTGTTTCTTTAAAATTGTTTAAAATTTATACCTGTATTAAATTCCTTATTTACATTTCTTTAAAATTTATATAATGCCTTTTGTCTGGCAAAAAAAAAAAATCCCTGGAACATAACCCCTTCCCCCCCTTACATTAATCCTTATGGGGAAATTGGATTCGCTTAACATCGTTTTGCTTAAAGTCGCATTTTTCAGGAACGTAACTACAATGTTAAGTGAGGAGTTACTGTAGTATGAAATACATGGCAGAATGCAGGTAAAACAGAGCAGGAGACATACTATTCTCCCCCAAGGAGTTCAGTCAAAATGTAATTAATGCATTATTTTTTTAACCAGCGTCATCAGCATTGAAGCATGTCCTCTGGAATGGTGGCCGAAGCATGAAAGGGCATACAAATGTTCAGCATATCTGACATGTAAATACCTTGCAATGCCAGCTACAAAAGTGCCATGCAAATGCCTGTTCTCACTTTCAGGTGACATAAATAAGAAGCGAGCAGCATTAGCTCCCATAAATGTAAACAAACTTGTTTATCATAATGACTGATTGAACAAGAAGTAGGAGCGAGTGGATTTGTAGGCGCTAAAGTTTTACATTGTGTTGTTTTTGAGTGCAGTTATGTAACAAAAAATATATAAAAATAAATCTTTAATAAATTTCAATTGGTATTCTGTTGTTTAACAGTGCGATTAAAACTGCGATTAATTGCAATTAAGTTTTTTGAGTTTATCGCGTGAGTTAACTGCGATTAATCGACAGCCTTAAAAATCAGTACAATTAACTTTAAAGTTCAAAGCAGTGGTTCTCAGTACTGGTGACCCCTTTCACACAGCAAGCCTCTGTGTGTGACCCCCCCCTTATAAATTAAAAACACTTTTAAATATATTTATCACCATTATAAATGCTGGAGGCAAAACGGGGCTTGGGGTGGAGGCTGACAGCTCACGACCCCCCATGTAATAACCTCGTGACCCCCTGAGGGATCCTGATCCCCAATTTGAGAACCACTGGTTTAAAGGAATGGAGGAACAAGTCAGACCTGCATTCTGAAAGTTTGCGTTATTTAGTATTTTTAGTATTCTTGAAACACATGGCATGAAACAGGTTATTTGAACAAGTCACTTATCCTCTCTGCCCCTCTGATTATCCATTTTTTAAATGTGTTTATAAGCTTTTCTATGACACTCCTCACCTTAGTATCTGAGCACCTTAATCATTTAATGATTTTATCCTCACAAGACCCCCTCTGTTACAAAGATGAACTGAGGCATGCACACACTAGGTGGCTTGCCCAGTGTCATACAGGAAGTCTGTGGCAGAGCCAGGAATAGAACCTAGATAACTTCAGGTTGCAGGCCACTAAGGCTATCCTCCCTCTAGAAAGGGGATAATACTACTTAGTACTTACAATGGTGCTGAGGGATTGGATTTTAATGTACCATTTGTCATGTGAGGGTCTGCAGAATTTTATAAAGTCATATTATTAACTGAAATATTAAAAGTTTCACACAATCATTGATCCCTCTTCTGAGTTCTTATTTCTGATCCCAACATTTGGAGCACCTTCATGTTACTGCAAAACTTGCAGACCAGCTGTGGTTTCCTGGAGCACTGTTTGGGATAGCCTACAGTTGGAAAGTCACATGATACAGAAAATATATAACAGTAAAAGAATGCTTAAAAGATTTCCTCTGCACACTTTTAAATTTTAAATTGGGAAAAAATTTAATTTCTACCATTCTGACTTGGTAGCATTTTACACACACTTTTCAAAGGTCCAAATGACTCTACATAATACACATGGAACTGGAAATGATGTAGTTGTCTTGAAACAGACATGTAAAATAATAGCAAGCTAATAGCAAGTAGTAAGTTTACCAAGAACCAAATAAACCATCCCTTTTCGGTTCTTATCATAAGCTGATTTTTGAAGAGGCTTGGGGCAGATTTTTTTTGCTACCCCTTTTAAGAGACTTTCTAAAAACCACGGTGGAATATACATCTTGAAAGAATGCACAATTAACTTAAAAGTAGCTGTATAACTCAGCTAAAGTAGAAAAACATGCCAGGCAATAGAAAACTTGGATGGGGCAGATAAGTGTCTTTAAGCAGATGAATAGTGTCTTTCAGAAGGGGAATTTGCAAAAATGTAATCTTAACTATTTGTTCATGATTGATTTTGGTGTCATTATACAGTCTGCGCCTCTAGCTCATTGCTATTTCAGAACAGTGCTATTTGTCTGAGCACTGATTTGAGTGTGGGGAGGGGAGAATTAACAGTAAAGCTTTGTTGCTGCATAAAGCTTTTTCTCTATATACTTGCTTCACAAGCCAGAATTGTGGATGGATTTCCTATTATTTTAGCTTCTGGGCTTAGATGACCGACATGTTTTCTCCCTCAGTCTGTCTGCAGTGTATCAGCTATGCCGTAGACTCCTGATCCTGCTTGCATTGAAGTCAACGGTATAACTTGAATTCAGTAGGGGCAGGAATGGGACCACAGCATACTGTAAAACATATGGTCACAATTATACACAAGAGCTTGGTAAACATTATTGCAGTTAAAAAAAATCCTGACTGAAGCGGTGCTAGAGATAAGGTATAGGAGAGCCTGTGGTGAGACCAGATAGAGTGGGGTGCTGGGCATTTCTCAGTTAGAGACTATTAGCCAGAATGCTTTTCCAGCTCACAGTTGTTTCACGGTAATACTTCACTCTTGCATTAAATGTCATATCTTAAGAATTTTGTTATATTATTGGTACTGAATAATTTAGTCATGGACTATGGAAATATGTCATTTAATGAATAAAACAATTCAAAGCTGTTAATACGACAGAATTAAAAATGAGCTCAGAGAAGGCCTATGTTGAAAAAAGGTGGCCATTTCTAAAGATAAAGTGTTCAAACATTCGCAAGTGTAGTACCAATGTGCACTGTTCAGCAAGCTGCGATATGCACGGTGGTGGTCATATGAACAGATTAGTCACTTATTTTACTGCGCTGTAGGAACTGGCTTTATGGAAATACTGTGTTAGAAAACGAACGTGTGGATATGATGGGAGGGAAGGCAAGGAAGGAGCAAAGTAGGTAAGGAAATTGATTTCTGCTTCATTCTTTCCAAGAGTAATATAAAGAATACTGGTAATTTTTTGTGTATTATTTTGTTTTAAATCCAGACAGAGTCCAGCACATTAAAAATGCTTTTCTCTAAAGTCTTATACCCTTGTGTATCTGATAGCCAAACAAATACCTCTCTACCTCGATATAACGCTGTCCTCAGGAGCCAAAAAATCTTACTGCGTTATAGGTGAAACCGCATTATATCAAACTTGATTTGATCTGCCGGAGTGCACAGCCCCCTCCCCCCCCCCGAGCACTGCTTTACCGCGTTATATCAGAATTTGTGTTATATCGGGTGGCGTTATATCGGGGTAGAGGTGTAGTCCTTAAGACCATGTGTCTTTGTCTTTGCTCATTTTTGAGGAATATACAATTCTTTGGTTTGTGGACTAGCACATAGGGCTTCTGCTAATAATAAGAGAGAGACTTTTCTCAGCCACAACATGCAGCCCTTCCAAACGCTTCTTCCTACTGTTACATGGGCTGGCTCCAGGCATCAGTGAAGGAAGCAGGTACTTAGGGCAGCCAATGGAAAGGTCTTAGAGCTGCCACCAAAGAGGAAGAGAGGGAGCGAAGGACCTGCCACCGAATTGCCGCCAAAGAATGAAGCGGCACGATTGAGCTGCCGCCGAAGTGCCGCCGATCTGCTTTATCTTTTTTTTAATTATTATTATTATTTTCTTTTTTTTTTTTTGCTTTGCCACTTGGGGCGGCAGAAAAGCTGGAGCCGGCCCTGACTGTTGCTACTTCATTTATCACATAGCGTTTGTATGGCTGCATCCCTGCAAACTCCAGAAGCCTCGGTAGCGTCACCCTGTCTCTAGCGTATTAGACACCCTCAGAGAAGAGTTCTTTCCTAAGATGATGATGCCTGGAGAATTAGCCTACTATGTCACAGTCAACACTCTAGGCTAGCACTGGGCATAGACAGCAGGGACAAATGGTGCGGTCCTGGGGACTGGCCTTGCTATCTGTGTACACACCTACATGGGGTCTATGTGGAAAAACCACCTCCCTTTGGACCTGTGAGCCTCCTCATCTCTGAGTGTGGAGCTGCGTAGTTTGGAGGCTCAGTATCTGGATCCACTTTATATTTTTACATGTTCTAACTAGAACTGATAAAATAACGGAGGGAGGAATATTTCATGAAAAATGTGGGGGCTGAGACTTTTTCATTCTTTTTTAATAACATTTTTCATATTTAACAAAATTCTTTTACATTTTTGTAGAGAAAAAATGACATTCCTGTTTGTTTGTTTTTAATCCCGTCCATTGTTTTTTTTCCACCAGAAACAAGGGATGGAATGTTTAAGGGGGTAGGAGTGGAGGGAGATTTTCCCCAAAATTCCGAAATCAAAATTTTTGAAAATGTCAGTGCATTTAGAAATTTTTGTCACAACCTTTTCCATTTTAAATGACACTAAAAAGAAAAAAATGTTTAAAAAAATCTAGCCAGGTTCCGTTGTGACATTTATGAGGGAGGGTGGTTCACCAGAGACTAATGGTGGGATGGGTGACACTGTGGCTAGTTTTTATAGTTTGCCTAATTAATGCAATATGTTCCCAGCTAGATTTAGGCCTGGTCTACATTGAAAGTTAGGTTGACATGCAGATGGGTCGACAGTGTAGACGCAGCTATGTCAAAGGAAGAATGCTTCTGTCAGTGTAGCTACTGTCACTCATGAAGGTGGTGCTCCTGCACTGATGGAAAATCCCCTTCCATCAGTAGGGACCACATGTAGACTATGCAGTTATGCTGGCATAGCTATGATGACACAGCTGTGCTTGTATAGTCTGTGTAGTGTAGACATATCTTTAGTGTATGTGTGGGTTTTGGGGGAGGACTGAGGGGAAGAGTACAGGTTAAATAAAATTGACAAGGAATCTCTTTAAATAAGAGAATTCACTGACCTGTCTAAATCAAGTTTACATCTTTAGAAAAGTTAATTCTTGTTTTTGTTTTGTTTTTTCCAGCCATGGAAGAATTAATAGTTGAATTGCGTCTGTTTCTTGAACTTTTGGACCATGAATATCTAACATCCACTGTCAGGGAGAAAAAAGCAGTAATAACTAACATTCTCCTGAGGATACAGTCATCAAAAGGTCAGTGTCAAAGATTTATTTTGTTCTTTGCAGAATGGGAAGAATTAGTTTATGCTCAAAGTGTTTCTCTTTCCCCCAGAAGCCAAATTGAAACAAAGCAAAAAGACATGCAAACAGGCAAAAAATAAATGTAAGTTTGCTGAGTGCTTTCCTTTGTTACATTTTATTGTAAAATGTAACAAAGGGCTTGGAATTAAGTTACTACACGTATCTTCCACCATATGAATGTTAACACAATCTAGCTGCAAAGTAATTTATTGTACTGCAAATAATCTGCCAACCACAGTGTTTTTCTGATCTGTGAATTAAGCACTTACTTTATTTAAATTGTGGGTGCACTTGCAATTGATGGTATTGACTGAAAATAGTGTTATATTATGGAGCATTGACAGTTGCTCTGTAGCTTACCATTACAATGCTAATTTTGTTTTCTCTCCAAACCCCTTCCTCCTTAACTTCCACAAAAGAAGCCAGTCTCCGTGAGATTCCAGGGTATGTCTACACAGCAAGAAAAGATCTGCAGCAGCAAGTTTCAGAGACTGGGTCAACTGACTTGTGCTTGTGGGGCTAAAAATAGCAGTGTAGATGGTCAGGCTGGAGCCTGGGCTCTGAGACCCTCCCTATTCACAAGGTTTCAACATCCGGGCCTGAATGTCTGCTGCCCCATGTTCCGTCACATGGCATTCTCTCTGCAGAGAAATTTTGTTCTCTGGGGAGGTTTTTTTGAGGGGGGCGGGGGTAGAGGAGATAAGAACTTTTAGAGTTAGTGTTCTCCAATAATTTCCCCACTTTCGTGTCACCCTATTCTATTTTAAATACCTCATGACCTTAATCACCCTTTGATATTTGTAAAAACTTGTATTCATGAATCAAAGTAATAAGTTGATGAGGAGCTTTTTTATATTGCTGAATATAGTGAAAGTGTGACACATTTCATTTCTCACTGTAAAGGAACCTACACATGGCAGTTGTTGCACAATATAGGTAAAAATGCACATTTGTAAGCTTTCAAAGTATGTCATTCAACTATTGTCCCAGTCATTATACTTGCAAATGGAATAGAAGAAAAATAAAGCAACTGATCAAAAAGAGATAACAGACACATTTTAAGTGCTACAAAAAATAAAACTGTTTCCATTTTCAGGAACTCTTTTAAAACATACAGTTTTGGAAAACCAACAAATATTGTGCAGATAGCTAAAATAAAAAAGTCAAACTTGAAGTGAGATACCAGCAGTTGAAATTAGGAATGCTACAAAGGACTTTCCAAATGTCGGGTGTCCTGGGCTGGACACTGTCAGCACAAGGTCTATAAATCTTTACAGAAGCTTCTGGTGCCTTGAATACTTCAAATGAGCAGTCACTCCCTTGAACAAAGAAAATAGCCTAATTCTTGTCTGGAAGCCAGTATAACTATACCCCTGAAAAAAGATAAAAATCCAGAAGACTGTAAATCATAGTGGCCAGTATAACTAACCAATCTGGACAATAAAGTATTAGCAAAATGCTTAAGAAACCAACTACCTGGCTTCATTCCAGGGAAAGCCACAATTTATAATATTTAATGTGAAACATTATTCATCATATTAAAGAAATGAATAAAAATGGCCTTCTAGCATTAGATGCAGAAAAGATGTTGGTTAAGGTTCTTTGGAACTATCTTTTTATAGTACTGGAGAACTACAGTTTCAAAAATGAATTTATAACCTCTTTCTCAAGCTGATCTGTGGTTCTCCATATACCTTCCTTTACTTGAATGGCTTCTGAAGGACCCTCTCTTTAAAGAGTGGCACAAGTCAAGATTGTTCTTTGTCACGTCCTCTTGTTTGCTCCCATTCGTGAACTACTTGCAATAGCTGACATGTTCCCCAGAGATTCAGGGAATTATGTTAATGAACTTAAATTTGCTCTCTTCACGGGTGACACTTTGCTTTGTCTCTGTGAAATACAAACCTCCATTCAGTGCCTCAGATAAGACTTTAGGCTTGTCTACACTGACTGGAAGTTCAGACTATGGGGATGTGAATAATAGTGCACAACAAAGTGCTGTTCTGTAACTCCTCCATGTGGACGTTGCGGATGCAGTCTGAAAGCATCCTAGTTCACATAACCATAGTCCTCTTCAAAAAGGAAATTGCACTGTATCTTGTCATCGGAACCACTCTGCAAATATAGAAAAAAAGGCATCAGGTACCTTTCTCACTGACTGGCTGGATATGTGGGTTATCAGGTTTTCCTCCATGACACAAAGGCACAATATTTTTAAAAGAAGGAAGATCAAAGACTATAGACCGTTAGTGGATTTTTCCATGCTCCTGAATGTTGAATGCTTCTGAATAAAATTTACCTACTATTTTCCAGATTCCTATATGTACTTTACAAGTTAAAAATGTCTAGATGCTGTTACTATAGGAGAAACTACAAAATTGGAAGAACTGATTAAAAGAAACTTTAAGATTATATGGCCGTACCCAGTTAATCTCCTATCTCTACTGTACAAACTTGTTCACTGCAAAACACTCCCAAGTGCATACACTAGATCTTGAGATCTTAAAATTCCTATTCGGATACTCAGTGGCAAGAAAACATCTGAATACCAAGTGTGATTGTCACACTCACCTCTATGTTGTTTTTCGAAGTGCCATTACAATAAAAGATTTTGAACATAGACCCACCATTCCGTACATTCCACACTGGTAATTGAACCAGTGAATGAGATTGATTAAGTCCATAGGACCAGCTTTCTGGCTATGATTTAAAAGTACAGAACATTGTCTATGGTTGTGGTGTTCAATGGGGGGCAAAAAGCTTTACACCAACAGGGCCCATGTGATAGATATGACAAAATTAAGTCCTAACTTCCCTTAGCTGACTGAAAACAGCACCTTGGATCATCACCAAAGAGAGCTTATATGAACTCTCTCATTTTCTCTCTCTCACACACACACACATGCACAATAAATTCAAGTGAATCAATCTGTAGTTGAAAGTATTATTAGTATTTGGCATTCAGGTTATAATGAAGGTCAGATGATATGAGGGAAAGTTTGTTATCTAGAATTTATAATGATTATATTAAACATTTGTGAAAAAGACTAAACTAATCTTTATTGAATATTGAGTGCCTTTATAAAGTAAAGCAAGTTTCTTTTGATGTCTGTTATGTGATATAACATTAAGTACTCCCTTGATACAATAAGAGAATACATAAACATACAATATCATATAACTAAACTGAACAATCATATTATTTCTGGTATTTTAAAATATCCTTTTACTCCACCCACACAACACTATGAGAGAATTTATGAAACTGTGGTATAGAGTGCCCTGGGACTATACTGATTTCAGAATCTTCACCACACAGCTATACAATTGTATATACCAGGGACCGGCAACCTCTGCCACGCTTGTTTCTTTACCTGCCGCATCCGCAGGTTTGGCCGATCATGGCTCCCACTAGCTGTGGTTCACCATTCCAAGCCAATGTGCGTGGCCCATCCCTCAGCCCGCGCCACTTTCCGCAGCCCCCATTGGCCTGGGTAATTGAGGATTCTATTTAAGTGGGAATTGGCTGCTTCCTTTAACTGTTCATTTCCAGAATTTTTTAATGTTTTGGGTTTTTAAAGCTGTCAAACATTGTAAAGAAACTGTTATTTGGCAGGGGGTGTTAGTAGGATTTTACTGAAACACTTTAAACCATAACTATCTTGTACCTAAGTTATTTGTTAAGGGAATCTTTTATAAATCTTTCATCAGCATGTGCATTGTAGCACCATTGAACATTGACTTCAGTGGTGTGACATGAAGACTACATTTAACCAGTGCTTAATTTGTGCCAGGGCTTGCCAGAGCTGATCCCCGGCACCTCTAGGCTTGGCAGTTCATAGTTCCAGCACCTTTGGGTTTGCTGTGTCAGTTACGAAAAAAAAATAAAAAATGCTTGAGCCCCAACACCTCTTTCATTACAAATTAAGCACTGCATTTAATGAGTATGAGGCTACGTCTTCACTACCCGCCGTATCGGTGGGTAGCGATCGATTTTTTCGGATATATCGCGCGTCTCATCTACGCGATATATCGATCCGATCCCCGCGCTCCGATTCCAGAACTCCACCACACACCCACCGGCGGGCGCGGAGGAATGATGGAGAGACCCGGACATCGATCCGCTCGATCCGGGGGATGTGATATCGGATCGATATAAGATACTTTATTCACGTTCATTCAACTGAATAGCTGAAGGCTTTATTTCGATTTTTCCCTTTCCCCCCCATAGCTGAGTTAGTCTAATGCAGTGATACTCAGACTGAGGCTCCCAAGCTGCAAGTAGCTCTTTAATGTGTCTCCTGTGGCTCTTGCAACACATGATATTAAAACACTGTGTGATTTAATTATTAACCAATCAGGATGCTTTTTACTCTGTTATTAACCAATTGTAGTTGACAAAATAAAAATACTTGGAGAGTCATTTTTCTGTGAGAATTAACATATATTATAAATAGTAAGTGAAACAATGAATTCACATCAGTCTGGCTCTCTTGGGTAATGTTTATCACTAATTGAGATCTGAGTAACCACTGAAGTCTGAGTATCACTGGTCTAATGATACATGTCACAGGGTTACATGTAGATATCACCTTTTGGCCTTCATTTATATGTATCTTCCTCCTGCTTCTTGAAATTCCCTTTCAGGTTTCAGCTTTGAACAAACTAAAACTCTAAACTAAATCTCGATGAAGCCCATTTTGCTTCACCTTGTTTTGTGGAAAAAACAGGGGTTGTCCTGCAAAAATCAAGTTTATTCTGTTGCTAGAGCCTGCAATGAATTTATAATTGTGTGATTGACAGCATAGTCTGTTTCCATAGAAATGGCTGATGTCACAAACATCATTCTGACATCACTGCATAAGGAAATGCAAGATGGACTATTGAGGCAAGTCCTTATTTAACACATACAGCTTTGGCTGTTAGCAAACGAAGTAATAAGAATGTGAGAAAAAATGTATTTATTTATTCAGCAGAATTAATTTTAATTTTTTGTCCCAGAAAACTTTAATTTTCAATCAAAGACAGCAAAAGAAAGCAAAAAAAAAAAGCAAATGGGTAAAATTCTAAAGATGGGTTTGTCCGACATGAAGAGGCACAACTGGAAGTTATGACCTTTTAAAAAAAAAAAAAAGAATGTTTTTTAAGAAATATCTCTAAACTTGATTTTCAGGAAGAGGAATTATCTCTGGCCCTGAGTCATGGTCTGTTTAATCGGCATTGTTTTTTCCATCTATTACTTCACACCTACTAGGACTGTGGTGTTATGACAAGAAGTATTTAATCATTGATTACACTTTTGGGAGTTGTATGGCTTCAGACAAAGATGTTCAAATATGTATGTAAAAGCTAAACAAAACACTAAGAGCTAAATTCAGTCCTGGGGTAAGCAGGATGCAGCTCCATTGACTGAATTTATGCCAGAATGTTGAAGAATGAACCCGAGTCTCCCAAGCTGATTATTTTTGATAAACTATACAACATTCCTATTAAGAGAGTGTGATTGGGATTCAAATTAGTTTACTGAATTGTTCTTCTTACTTGATGATTGACAGGCAAGAGTGCCTGGTAGGAGGACACAGCTTTTACACGTAACCTCCCTTCCACTTCCAAGTTCTCTTCTCTGTTTTTTCCAGAGGCAGTTGCACTAATGAAACTCTGTTGTTGTTAGACCTTTTGGAAACCATTGTTCCTCATAACAAAAATTGTGAGTTTATGCAAAAGAAGAAAATATTTGGAGGACAGAACTTTTCTGTAACTCTGTTCAAATAGTTTATTTTGTTAACGCTTTCTAGCCTAGTAAATGATGGCTGAGGGCACCCTCTTCTCCACTGGCACATAGAATCATAGAATATCAGGGTTGGAAGGGGCCTCTGGAGGTCATCTAGTCCAACCCCCTGCTCAAAGCAGGACCAAACCCCAACTAAATCATCCCAGCCAGGGCTTTGTCAAGCCTGACCTTAAAAACCTCTAAGGAAGGAGATTCCGCCACCTCCCTAGGTAACCCATTCCAGTGCTTCACCACCCTCCTAGTGAAAAAGTTTTTCCTCATATCCAACCTAAACCTCCCCCACTGCAACTTGAGACCATTGCTTCTTGTTCTGTCATCTGATACCACTGAGAACAGTCTAGACCCATCCTCTTTGGAACCCCCCTATAGGTAGTTGAAAGCAGCTATCAAATCCCCCCTCACTCTTCTCTTCTGCAGACTAAACAATCCCAGTTCCCTCAGCCTCTCCTCATAAGTCATGTGCTCCAGCCCCCTAATCATTTTTGTTCACATCCACATTTTCTATATCTTCCTCTTGCAAACAGCAGGGACTCTTTAGCTATTAGGTGTCTAGTAAATTGTTCAAACTCTGGCTATTTAGATCAGTGGCTCTCAACCTTTCCAGACTACTGTACCCTTTTCAGGAGTCTGATTTGTCTTGAATACCCCCAAGTTTCACCACACTTAAAAACGACTTGCTTACAAAATCAGACATAAAAATACAAAAGTGTCACAGCTCACTATTACTGAAAAAATTGCTTACTTTCTCATTTTTACCATATGATTATAAAATAAATTGATTGGAATACAAATATTGTACTTACATTTCAGTGTGTAATATATAGAGCAGTGTAAACAAGTCATATGAAATTTTAGTTTGTACTGACATTGTTAGTGCTTTTTATGTAGCATGTTGTAAAACTAGGCAAATATCTAGATGAGTTGATGGTTGAGAACCACTGATTTAGGTCCCTTAAATTCTGATTTTTTTCACACTAATCTAGAACTATTTCCTGAATACTTTTCTATATCTGGTATTCAGAAGACTAGATTGGCTTTCTCAGATACAGTTAGGTGGGTGAGCGTGAGTTTGTTTTGTTTAATTAGAAGCTTAAATTATAGCATTGATTCTATTAAGTTGTGTTTTAAGTCACTAAGCCATTCATCGGTGTGGCTTTGGAAATCAATTATGATCTGGGGAATGGGTATGAGGCCAAGAGGGAAAGTTTTGCCCTAGATGTCCATGTTCTGGGAGCTTGTGTTGGTCTCTACTCTCTGCCATTTATGAAGGTGGATGAATACAACCTTTGTTGGTAAATTTTTGGATGCTAAAAACAAACGTGCAGGTAAAAATGTTTCAGAAGTTCTTTGAAATGGAGAACTAACAGATTGTGTGAATAGTAAATAGATATAATGGAGCAGTGTCCCAGCTTAATACTTTGGTTTACTGTCTTATATGGCATGCATTTTTTCCCCTGCAGGTTTTGAAATAAAAGAACATGTACAGAAACAAGAAGTTTCCAATAGTTTGCCTGCCCCACCTCAGATGCCTCTACCAGAGATACCTCAGCAATGGCTGGTATGTGTTAATTTAACTGTACATTCAGCCCTTAGAAAATATTTACTTACTATTGTTGTGATAACCATTAACACAAATAATTAAAAGAAAGCTACTCTCGTTTTCCTCAGGACAGCTCAACATGACGATACTTTTCTGTTTGCAATATATAATTAACAAAATACAGGCCCAGAGTCTGAAAAATCAAACTGGCTTGCTGGGGAAGAAAGGACTTTAATGCTGTCCAATGTAGTTAACTTTCTAGAGCAGGAAATTCTCTGAAAGAGTAAAATTTTAAGTTTCCAGCTATGTTTATAGAAAATATGAGAGCTGGACTGAGATCTGCACTGAAAATTGTCCAGCTTGAAGCAGCTGTTTTGCTGAAAAGTGACCTAATTACAAACAAGTTTTAGTCATTCTTTATTATTGACTTGACAATAGCTTAGAAGAAAATAATGGAAGTAGGTTCCTAGCAGTGAATTTGCAAAGAATTGCTTTGCACTGTTTTGACAACTACTTTAGCCCTGATATTAGAGACGATTAATTATTGATAAATTGTGCTGCTTCTTACTTATTCCTGATCAGCTTCCTACAGAAAGGTATTAGATGAGTCCCCACTAAGGAGATGCAGTTTTATAAAAGTATCTATGTTTAGCTTGCAATGCAGAATTCAGTATTCCCAAGATATGAGAGATGGACTAGATGACCCTAGCATGTTTTTTTAATCTCTTTTTAAATTACCAGATTGAAATTTTTGTTTACAGTTACATCCAGTGATGTAATGCATCGGATCAATGTGCCATTATTCTCCATTATTCATCTTGAGACAGCGGACAGTATTAAATGCTTCAGAGGAAGGTGCAAGAATCCCCGTCATGGGCAGTTTTAGAATAACTTGATCATAGGAATAGTTTCTTCCTAACCACTGTTGGTGTTTTGGTTTATGTCTTGAAACAAAATTTTAAAAAATCCTATCTAATATAACTGGATGTTCATAAACCAGGAATATTTATGCTAGTGATATCCATATAACTAATTCATATATAAAATCTGACAAAACTCAGCAAAAATATGTGCTAATATTCTTTGCAGATAACTATATAGAATTATTATGCAATAGATTTGAGTGAATGTCAAAGTGCATGTTAATATGCATTGGAATCTGGAGAATCTATTCCATGGTTATAGTGTTTGATAATAAAACATACAAGAAGTGCATAACATAAAATCCAGTGGAAATTATTGAGATATAAGAAAATCGCAAAAAAAAAAAAAAAATGCACATGCCTGCAAATTTTTGAAGATGTAGCCTTCACAAGCTAATTCCATAAAATCAAGCCAACTTACCGTATATACTCGTTCATAAGCCAAATATTTTTGGTAAAAAAGTCACGCATCAAGAGCGGGGGTCGGCTTATAAATGGGTCTACACCAAAATTTGATGATCTTAAACGCCATGGAATCATTGAATTGAATATCTAATACAGGGATTGGCAACTTTTGGCACATGGCCTGCCAAGGTAAGCACCCTGGTGGGCTGGGCCAGTTTGTTTACCTGCCGCGTCCGCAGGTTCAGCCGATCGTGGCTCCCACTGGCCGCGGTTTGCTGCTCCAGGCCAATGGGGGCAGCAGGAAGTGGCGGCCAGCACATCCCTCGGCCCGCGCTGCTTGCCCCAGTTCCCATTGGCTGGGAACGGTGAACTGCAGCCACAGGGAGCTGAGGAGCTCCATGCCTGCAGATGCTCCAAGTAAACAAAACGTCCCAACCCGCCAGTGGCTTACCCTGATGGGCCGGGAACCAAAGTTTTCCAACCCCTGAAATATAGGGTCGGCTTATGAAAGGGTCATACAGTTTTTCTATTTTTACCTATCCATTTTGAGGGGTTTGGCTTATAAACGAACAGGCTAATGAACGAATATATATGGTAATTCTTTATTTTCTAGTATTTGTGTAGGCTCCATTCAGTAAATTGGCTGCAGAAACTGCCACCAAACTAAGTTCTTCTGTTGGTTCAAAAGAAATGTGCCTGATTCTCATCTCCCTTACACCAATGTATAAATATAGTTAAAACTAAGAAAGCTGTATGAGGGTGAACTATAAATAGGGTCCAATATGTCGACAATTTCTGCAGCAGTTAAATTCTTTTGAATTCTGAAGTAACAAAATTATTGCTGGAAGATATTGTGAGAACTGACTTTGAAATTGAGCCAGTTAGAGCCAGTGGGCCTACGACTGAAAGTTCTAAACAGAACTGATTCCCATTGCAATGAGAAAGGGATGCTTGTGAGTGCCCAGTCAGTCTGTGGAATCGGAGGTCTTCAATTATGGATTGAGGAATATTGCAAAATTATAGTGTTTTGTATGCTTGGTCTTTTCTTAATTTAGCCCTTCCACTACTGATCCAACCACTGGAGTACTTCCTAGCGTGCTTGGCTGGGGGGAAGAGGGAAAGAGTGGTGGTGGGAGGGACCCACCTCCAGTGCTGTCCCATGAGCCCACGGCATCCTAACTGAAGCTCCCATGTTTCAAACAGATCAAAATGAGTTGACGAAAGAAGGTAGAAGATAGAGCTCCGCAAACACATTGCGCACGGCAATGGCTGTTTATTTTCTCACACAAACATTTGCCCGTTACACTGTTATTTTACTGTATGTTTTTATTACTTTGCTTTCTTCGACCCCTTTAGCATGGTAAAGAGGAGCTTGAAGATTTCTTCCCCTCTCTGACCTACGAGTAGTCTTGCTCACGTCTCTCCTGAGTCCGGGGCAGTGCTGCCTGAGTCAGATTCTGCCTGCCTTTCTTGAGCTCTTTCACTAAGTGAAGGCTCAGAGCACTCTGTTTTTTTCTAGAATGATGGTGATGGATTCTCCCAGCTCCTCTTCTCAGTTCTTTTGACTGTTGCTGATGCTGGCAGAGGCTGATGCTCTTTGGTCCTTGAGACATAAGGTTAAGATCTGAGCCTGAGTCTCCAGAACCACTTTTATACTAACCCACCAAAGGCTTGATGTAAAGCCCATTGAAGTCAATAGAAAGATTCCTATCGATTTCAGTGGGCTCTGGATCTTTAAAAACTGAAACAGAGCTGAGACCTGCATTGGCAGGTCCTCCTAAAAACTAATGTTATGTGTGTCACACACCACCCTCCCTCCTCTCACCCGTGACTGCTCCCCTGCACTCCACACTATGCACTCCCGGCCTGGCAGGCCCACTCACTCAGTGCATGTCTACGTTTGAGCTGGGAGGTGTGATTCCCGCACTAGCTGTGCTAAAGCTGGCACCAAAAAATAGCATTGCGTGCACAGAGCATGGGTGGCAGCTTGGGCTAGCCATCGGAGTACTTACCAGGGAGTTGGGTGGGACTGTATTCAGGGCAGCTAGCCTGAGCGGCTGCCCACTCTGCACTGCTGTTTTTAGGGGATAGCTTGAGCAGAGCTAGCGCAGGTACATTTACGCGAGCTGGGAATCATGCCTCCCAGCTCAAATGTAGACATACCCTCAGCTTTGTCAGCACAACATCTCCCTTTATTTAACCTGTCTATATGGCTCCATTGGCGCTAGTGACCTTTTTTGTGGGCCAGCAAGGCAGAAGCTGAGCTGAAGAATAACTTTCCAAGGGGGCAGCATAATTCCTTCCACCATTTTCTGTCTGAAGTGGAAATCCGACAGTGTCTGCACTTGCATCTTCCAGGGGTTTTTTGCACATAGTTGCTGTTCTTAGTTAGCTAGTTCATTCATTCTGGTGTTTAGGGGGTTTCTCCCAGGCACTGTTTGGGGCATCTATTTTATGCCCAAGATCCCCAACTTTCAACCCCATGTGGCCAGTGCCCAGGTTTTCCTGGTTAGTGACCCCCCACATCTCTTGTCTCTGTTGCCTTGGGGAGTTGCATATCCCATCTAAATGCGAGATTTATAATTCGTTCCCTACTTGTACATGACAGTCTCACAAGTTTTGCTCTAGGAATCATCTGATGGAGCTCTCTGTGTGACCATAGCCCAGTGCAGGGTACTCCGACCCCCATCTACGTTGGCGAGATCCGCCTGTTAGTGTCCTTTCAGATTTGGTGCTTCATGGTCCTGGATCATTGGAGCCTAAGGCTAAAGACTCCGATAGACATGGGCATGATGAGAGTAAGAGAAAACACCCTCAAAAAACCTGGGAGGTCCCCAGCTAAATACTTTAAGAAGAGGTTAGCCTCTGTCACTGCCTCTTGGGGTGATCTCTCGAGGGTCTCAGCTTTTCCTGACTGCCTCTCCTTAGTTTGCTCTCAATCAGATCAGTTCTTGGATCCTCACCTTCAATTAAGCCTGTCAGCCCTTCTCTTTATGGTCTTATAGTCTCTTTCAGTCTCTTGGCTGTGTTTACAAAGTCAGCCTGGTGCAGGGCTGTCGCCACCTTGCTATCCCAGGCCTTTCTGCCTCCCATTTCCTTCTCTGCACTCTCCCTTTTATAGCGCGCCTTGTTTCCGCTATTGGTTGCAGCTGTGGGTGCCTGCCTCCATGCTTACCTGGCGAGCCACGTGCCAAAGGTTGCTGACCCCTGCTCTAGGAGATGGGAGCATTCACTTCCTAGGGAAGAACCTCAACCCCCTCAGGAACCTTTATGAGGAGGAAGAACAAATTGCCCAATCCACCAGTAGTTCTTCCCTCTTCATTCCCTGATGAGGCAATGGAGCTGGCTTCACCATCACTGCCGGATGATTTTAAACAATTTCAGGAACTTCTCAGAAAGGCAGGGTCTTTACAGATTCCTCCAGAGGAAGTTCAGGACCCTACTCACAAGCTTCTGGACATTCTCCAGACTACAGGCCCTACCAGAGTGGCACTTCCCATCAACAGGCCATTCTGGAACTGGCGAAGACTGGCACATCCCAGCCACCTGCAACCCAGCTTCCAAAAGAGAACGTTTACTTTATTCCAGCTCAAGGGATGGAATATCTATTTTCCCACCCAGTACTGAATGGTGCAGGCCATTACTGAGTGCAGCAAGCTACCCTCTCTGATAAGGACTCTAAAAATCTGGACCTTTGGTGGGGGGAAAGAGTTCCTCTTGTGTCCATCTACAATCCAAGATAGCAAATTTATTAATTTCTCCAAACTTTCTGAGTTAGCTAACAAGCTTCCTGAGGAGCTAAGACCTCAGTTCCAAGCTCTCCTGGATGAAGGGAAACTCATAGCCCAGTCATCTCTTCAAGCATTACTGGACAATGCAGCTGACCCTGCCTCCCACTCCAATCATAAGGCAGGCTTCTTGGCGTCACTCCATAGGGTTTCCAAAGTAAGTCCAGGCCTCCCCTTCAAGGGAAAAGGTTCAATGAAAAAATGAACAAATTGTTGCACACAGTTAAGGATTCCCCAGCTATCCTCCATTCCTGTGGGATTTATGCCCTGGCCCCCCAGAGGAAATGCTCTTAACCACTTCCTAATAGGCAGAGTCCCACTTCTCAGCCCTTTTTTCATCAGTCGAGTTACCAACTACCCACGAAATGCCATAGGGTTCACCATAACAGACAGAACACCCTGTCAATCACACACACCCAGTCCCTTCAGTGAATGCCTGTTCTGTCTCCTCCCAATGTGTCAGTGTATCTCTGTGGATAGATGGGTCCTGGAGATTAACTCCATGGGCTACACAACAGAATTCCTGTCAATCCCTTCTTCCAATCCCCCTCTCATTGGACTTCCTTCTTTGACTAGGAGCCATAGTGTCCTAGGGGAAGGGTTTCCATTTGAGATATTTTCTCATTTCCCAACAACAGGGCAGATGGATGCCCATTTTAGATCTCAGATAATTAAATATCTTCATACATGGTTCGAGATTCAGGTGACAACTCTGGTCTCAATAATCCCCTTCCTCAACAAAGAATGATTGGTTTGCAGCTTTCAGTTTGAAGGATACCTCTTTTCATATAGACATCCACCTAGCCCAAAAGACATTTCTATGCTTTACAGTGAGCCTAGAACATTACCAATACAGAGTGTTCATGAAGGCGCTTGCCATGGTAGCAGTGCACCTTCATCATCAAGGCTGGCTTTCTTACCTCAACAACTGGCTGCTTACAGGTCATTCATAGAATCATAGGGTTGGAACGGACCTCAGGAGGTCATCTAGTCCAACCCCCTGCTCAAAGCAGGACCTAATCCCCAGTTAGGTCCTGGAAGTCCAGTCATTGGCACACTTCCCCCTAAGATTCCTACAATCTTTAGGACTTTGAGTAAACTTAGAAAAGTCCACTTTAATCCCAACACAGGTTATAGAATTTGGTGGAGCAAACCTGGAGTGGACAACCGCCAAAGCCAATTTACCTCAAGGATAGGTTCCTTGCGATAAGGAACGTCATTGACCGACTCCAAATAAGCCCAGATGACAACCTGTTCCTGCCTAGTTCTTCTAGGCCTCATGGCTGCCTGCATACATGTAGAACCCTTCTCAAGGCTCCACCATAGTTGCCTCTAAGCGTGGCTTCATACAGTCTATTGATAGCTTCTCGATGTTCAGACACCCTATAATCATGAGATTTCTGAAAGTCCTTATTCAGAACCTTCCCTTGTGTGTCAGCACCAACTCCTAGTTAGGATTTCAACCTGGTGCTGTCAGCACTTACGAATTCTCCACTTGAGCCCTTGGCTTCCTGCTCACTTCTCCATCTAACCATGAAAGTGTGGCCTTCCTTAAAGCAGTCATTTCCACTTGGAGAGTAGGGGAATTTGCAGCTCTTGCAGCATATCTCATAAGGACAAAGTGACCCTAAAGTTATTTCCCAAGTTCATCACAAAGGTTCCTTCTGAATTCCACCTGAATCAGACCATTCATGTGCTAGTGTTCCATCAGGAACCTCACATTTCCAGAGAGGACAGGAAGCTACATTCCCTGGGCATTCATGGAACTCCGACTTTCTACCTGTACAGGACTAAGCCCTTCAGAAAATCCCCGAGATTGTTCGTCTCATTCACTGACCAGATAAAAGGGAAGCAATTTAATTGCAAAGATTTTTGAAATGGATCTTGTATCCAACTTATGAACAGATGGAAGACTCTTCTCCTCAGCATGTAAGGATCCACTCTACTAGAGCACACACTATCTCAGTAGCTTGTCTCCAAAGTATACCTCCAGAGGAAATCTGTAGAGTGGTAACATGGAGCTCATTGCACACCTTTACCAGACCTTGGTCCAGGCTTCTTTACTTGATGCATACTTCAGCACCACAGTGCTTCAGTCTGTGGTTCAGCATGGGTCCTTGCATCCCCTTCCTCATCAGTGAGTACTGCTTGTGAGTCACTGATGGTGAATACCCATAGGGACTGGCACTCAAAGAAGAAAGTATGGTTACAGTAACTTACAGTAACTGGAGTTCTTCAGGATGTCGTTCCTAAGGGTATTCACAACCTGCCATTCTTCCCCTCTGCCTGGATCCTCCCTTTATTCAAGGTAAAGTAGGAACTGGGTATCCGGTTGGTCTGCACTACCCCTTATGCCCTCAGTTCGGAGCTCGAGGAGGCACAGGATGCAGGCGTGGATTAATGGGCACTGCTAATAAAGAATTTCCAGTCTTGGGCGCATAGAGTACAAGCGTACCTATAGTGACCACACATGTTGAAGAACTCTAGTTATTAAAAGGTAAGTAACCTTCCTTTCTAGCCTGAGTACTTGAGTATGTCTTGGTGTACATTTTCCCTGTTGTTAAATGTGTACTAGTTCTCTTGTAGAAGATGCTGGTGCTGTGACACTGCAAACAATGGTTCTTGCTCACAGGTTTGGAGTAACAAAGGAGCCCATGCTCCATGTCCTGCTCAACTGCTGCTAGTTTATCACCTAGGATCCCACCACGGTGGCATCATCAAGCAACTTTAAAAATACCCTTTCCAGGGAAGCAATGATATATCCTGTAGGTCCTGCTATTCAGATATTCCTGAGGAAGACTAGCATAAATTACCCACAACATGACAGGGAGAGAACACATATAACTTTCATCATTAGGTTGTCATAGTTCATCTGACTGTCAGTGATTTCAGAGATAATGCTCTGTGCAGTCAAAAAAAAAAAAAAAAAAAAAGTCCAACAGCACACACAGTTATTTTGCATTATTTCCACAGTAAAGTGCATGCGTATTTTTGTTTTTCCTGGAACACTGACAGTCTAATAACTATTTAACCACAACAAGTGTCCAGCAATGTGCCAGACTCCCTATAGGCATAAATCAAAAGAGTAGGTCAATTCTATGCCCTACACTTCCCCACGTACGTACGTACTTACTCTGTAGGAGTGTTCCACATAAATGGGCTTCCTATTGTTGGGAATCAGTTTGACAGCCTCGTTTTATCTTGCTCTCTGTCAGGTATGCTCACTGACTTCTATTAGAAAGTGTCAAAAAGGACATGGTGCCCTTGGAGAAGAAAATCCGTAGTGAAATCAAAAGGATTTTTTAAAGTGAGATGTTGCAAATTACATGAATCACTCTGTAAACACAAAGTATGCCAACTCTCTGGGTTCTTTCTGAAACATGCCGATAGGATTATGATATAAGAAAAATACACTTCTTGAATACTAAAGAGGAAATTGTGTCTCTTTATTTTATCTCAAGACTTCTTCTAGGGTTCAATATTACTCATTGCTTTCTGGTCTCCCTTATAAAAATAAAATTCTATGACATTATTACATATTTTTTCCTTTCAGAAAAATGTTGGAAATTAGCTTTTTCCTGCCTTCTATTAAAAGGTCAAATTGTGTAAATTCAATAGAAGTTCATTGATTAAAGCCATTTAAGTATGGTTAAAAGCTGAATAGTGATATCAGTTTAAAAGGACCTTGAATAGCATCTTCCATGGTTAACAATAATGCAAGATTTTTAGTACTCTAGATTCTGTTGGCAGCTTATTACTTTTAAGGCTATAGCCAAGGACACGCTGGTGGTTCATGAAGGAAAGAATAATTAAATTAATGGAAGTAAATGGTAAAGGGGATATAATGCAACATGGATTTACCAAAGGTAGATCATGCCAGACTAACCTGATTTCCTTCTTTGAGAAAATAACTGATTTTTTAGAAAAGGGAAGTGCAGTAGATCTGATATATACTTTGACTTCATTATTAGGAAATGATTAGTTAAGTAGGGGAGATGGGGCTAATTACAAGAATTGTAAGATAAATAAAGAACTGGCTAAAAGGGAGAAAGGCAATGGGTTGTGCTGAAAGGTGGATTATCAGACGAGAAGGAGGTTACTAGTGGATTTCCTCAAAGGTTGGTCTTCGGACCAATCTTATTCAATGTTTTTGTTAATGGCTTTAGCACAAAGGAATGTGCTAATGAAATTTGGTGATAATACAAAGTTGGGAGTTATCGTCAGTGCAGAGGAGGATCCAAATATTATACATGTGCGACACTCAGAGAAAAATGTCAAACAGTTATTATTTACAAAGTGCAAACACTTTGCAGCCATGTAAATGATGTCCCTGCCCCAAACAGTTGACAATATAACTCAGACTTATAAATATGTAATAACCGCTAACTGCTAAAATGCTGAGGCAGGCTGATTCTTGCAGCTATTGGTATTCTTGCAGCTAATCTTGAGTATCCCATTGCAGTAAAGACTCTGGAATGAACCCAAACCTGTGTACATTCCAGTGACTGGAGGACAGCCTTCCTCAACTGAAGATGATTGGCCCGTTCTTTGAAAATTTCCCCCCTTCTAGCCATGGTTGCCTTTGTCTTTGTTAAATGTGCATATGTAACTGATTCTGGGACCAGAGATCATCTGGGGAGGTGTTTGCTTAAGTAAATGAAGCTAAAAAATTCAAACTTTGGATGCCTTTCTGTCCTTTCTTCTGGCTATGTTGTCCTTCAGAATTCTGTTTCCTTTGTCATTCCTATGTTTTCCCTGATACTCGAATTGGTCTTGGGTATTATTATTATTTATTTTATGTATTATTCTTTTTCATATTTGTATATAGCATCATAGGAATATCTTTGATTAAGTGATCTAATTCTGAGACTTCTATAACACCCTTTTATGAAGAATAACATAAATTGAGTCTTATTTCAAAACTTTCTTCATCTCTGGTCTGCAAGGGCATACAGTCTTGGATTGGCTTTTATTACAGTTCGGCCATTTGCTCAGTCCACTACAGTTAGGGTTTACAGTGGACTCAAAGTGCTCTACTAAAGGCATATAGTGACCTGTCTGTCTAAATGAAGCAGAATGTCATCTCTTCTAATCATATTAGATCTGTTGGTGAATTTCAACCCACTGGACTATAAGAGTATTATTTTGCTTCTTGCTTTCTTTGCTTTTCTAGAGCAACGGTCTCAACCTTTTCAAATTGTTGTACCCCTTTCAGGAGGCTTGCGTACCCCCAAGTTTCACCTTATTTAAAAACTACTTGCTTACAAAATCAGACATAAAAATACAAAAGTGTCATAGCACCCTCTTACTGAAAAATGCTTCCTTTCTCATTTTTACCATATACATTTTATAATTATAAAAGTAAGTGTGACCCCTGCGTTGAGAAACACTGATATAGTACATACAGCAGTATAAACAAGTCATTGTCTGTATGAAATTTTAGTTTGTAGGGACTTCGCCAGTGCTTTTCATGTAGCCTGTTGTAAAACTAGGCAAATATCTAGATGAGTTGACGTACCATTCCCTTGGTTGAGATCCACTGCTTTAGGGCTTTGTGCTCTCGTTTACTGTGGTCGGGTCTCATCATTTTGCCAGTTTCTTATTGCCATGTCTTCCCTATCCATGCAATGCCATTCCTCAGCTGGTTTCCTCTTTTAAACTTAAAAGTGAAATTTTCCGAAGCGCTCATCATTGGCCTAACTCTGCTCCCGTTGAAGTCAATGATATAACTCCTGTTGATTTTAATGGGAGCAGAGTTAGGACAATGCTGACCACTTGTGAAAATCCTACCCAAATTCTCCTCCTGTTTTGTTTTAGTTTTTAAAAGAAAACTCTTCACTGCATCATGCTGTGGACTAACCTTCACAGAATAATGGCATAAATTAATTGGCATTGCCCTGTCCATCCTCTCGTCTTCTTCCTGTGTCTGCTGTTTCTTGTCTTAACCCTTCATCATGTCATCTGCATAAATATCTTGTAAGCTCCTTCAGGAGGAAAGTGTCTTTCATCTGTAGTAGGAAGTGCCTAGCACAGTTACAATAAAAAAAATCAGTAATCATGTCTGACTGGTACTTTCACATAGACTATAATTTAAATACATCTTCCTGGGATTAATATCAAGGCATTTGCAAGAATTCTGAGTTAGACCCATTGCTCTTCTCTATGCACCTGAACCTTTTTGATACATAGGTCAATTCTTATTGATTTTATATACAAATTTGCTCTGCCTTTTCTTTATTTTCTGGGTTCTTCATCTGTATATTTCCGGTTGTCTAAGTGACACCTCCAAGTGGATATGTATTAATATTTCATTATTCATCCTAAATAAAACAGAAATTTTATTTTTTCATTCTTTTTACTTTTGAATCTCTGAGGTAAATTAATTCTTCATTTCTTCTCTCACTGTGCCACGGAGTTTGGGTGTAACTCTTGCCTGCCTTTCTCATTTAAGTGGTGTGTACTGTACTTGAGTTTTGCAAATTTTATTTAATAAATATCTCAAATTCAAGCCTGTCTGACAGATGTTACAGGAAAAGTTTAAGTGCATCTCTAGGTTCTGTCCCAGGGCAGCAGTGCCGTTGCATAGAACAATCAGCTGGAATCTGAGCTCAGTTCAATGCTGTTAGATGCTTACCATTTGCCACTTCTACATATTATGATTTATTTGCTTGGGTTGCCCCACTGATGTGGAATTCTTTTCTTTCTGAGGTTCGTGGTATTAACTTAAAGTTCTAAAACCACAGCTTAATTTTTTTTTAAATTTTCTATCCTCCATAACCCACCATATATTATTTATAATGGTTTTAGGTATGATGCAAGAAGAATTTGTTCAACAATGCAAAGAAATACTGCACAAGGGTTTAGGATAGTGTATCATGTTCTGGATGTTGGATGATAACATGAAAGGACTCCATGCTTGTAAATCTAAACTGGCTCTTTATTAAGACAACTATCTACAGAGATATTGCAGCTAGTATTCTGACCATGTGCACACAGACTGACTTCCTGGTGCCTCCTGCAACTGGTGCTCCCCTCTCCAAGTTTTTTGCTTTGTGAGGTTCATGGTGCTCAATAGACGCTCCTCCCAATTGTAATGTAGACATATATTCTGTATTGGGTTACTATCTGGTCCCTGGGGAAGGTGTATTGCGTTTACACAACATTGTCAGGTAGGGATTCCTTCCTATCAGTTTTGCCTTTGCTATCAGTCTCTTGGCTGTCTTTACTGCCAACTCCATCTTCTGGTTCCTTTTTGGGTATCTAGAGGAAGATACCTTGTGCTCAAATTCCCATTTGGCGCTGAATTGTTTGTTTTAATTCTGGTACAGTGTACTGTCACCCACTGTCTGAGCATAGCATGCCAAGTATGCCATACCTTGCAAAATGCAACTTTCATTTCCTAATCACAGTCCTTACCTGAGTGTCCTCTGAAGAGATCACTTCTCAGAAATTGGAGAAGTAGTCTACTGTAACCATGTGGTTCTTGTCATTAAAAGTGATCAGGTCTGTGCCAGTCTTTTTCCAGGGTTGGGTGGGATTTCATGAAGCTATATAGAGTCTCCATCTGTTGCTAGTCACTATGCTCTTTGCACACCTCACACTGTTCTGTATACTCTCTGTTGGGCATTCATGCCTAGCCATTAGACACGTTCCCTGTTTCATCTCCTATAAGCCTCTGTCCCCAGGTGTGAAGTGTGTATCCATCTCATTATGTCAGCTCTTAACTCCGCTGGAATTACTGCTTTGTTTCCTTTAAACAAAATCCTATCTTGCATGTACAGCTGATGATTCACCTGGCAGTAGTGGGTAAACTCCTGTGGCATTTTGTTCCTTGCAATCTGGCCAACCTTGGAGTATGACCTTGCATTTTTTTTAAACTGCATGTAGTACCCAGCAGTGTTTGGTGCTTTGTTAGAATGTCCAGAGCCTCTCGTTTGAGATTTGAAGGTACTCTGATAGACTCTGTGACCTTTTCCACAGTTATATGTGTTGTAGTCTGGGAAGTATGCCCTGCTAGGCAGTGCTTAATTTGTGCCAGGGCTTGCCAGAGCTGAGCCCCGGCACCTCTAGGCTTGGCAGTTCATAGCCCCAGCACTTCTGGGCTTGCTACATCAGCTCTGAATGTAAAAAAATTGCTTCAGCCCTGGCACCAAATTGCTTGAGCCCTGGTACCTCTTTTGTTACACTTAGCAGCAGTGCTTAATTTGTATCTGCCACTAGTAGTGACTTGCTTGGTCAGTATCTCATCCTCACATCCTTGTGCTAAAGTCTCAGTGACAATAATTTGTAGTCCCTCCAAGTCCCATGCCGTTTGCTACAGATAGGAAATGAAGAATACTCTAGCCAGGTCAGAATGTAACTACTTAATCTGTAGTGTTTGGCTAGAACAAAACAGAAATTTAGCAATGACATAGAGGTATCATAGCTACTCTTATAGAAAGTGCAGTAGCTTCTTTAATGATCCCGGGTACTCAGGTTGTCAGGATTCACTTCATTCTAAGGTAGTAACATAATACCAATTTAAATATTAGAAGATATATGCCAGATTGAAAAGTTTAAAAAAAAAAAAAAGGAGCAATTTGTCTAGTTGTGCAGGGTTACCTAATTTTCATCAGACTTAATCATTTTATCTAATCAAGCTAGTTGCATTTGGGGATGCTTGTCAGTTGCAGATGAATTAATAAAGTTTTATTGAAATCAGATGTTCTTTTTTGATGCATTCCATGTAAGTTCTGCTCTTGAAAAGTTGCCAGAAAAATTTACAACTTTCTAGTGAATTGAAAGGTGTCAATAATGCAACTAGCAATAACTTGGGTTTTTTTTTTAATTATAAATATCAGTAACATCAGAATGTCTGCATGTAGATTCATACATTTTTGATTTGCTGTACAGAGCATTAGTCGTGCCAGATCTCATAGAAAACACAGGGGTTTATAGTACAGACTTTGAATGTGGTCTATGTTTCTGCTTAAAAAAAAAAAAGACAAAAGCAAGCTGTCTCACTTTAATCAGAAAACATTCTTTATAGTGGACATTTTTGAAAAGTGCCTTCAGTCGTTTCTACTAATTGTGCCTCTTTCAAAAGCCATTGTGCTGGGGGGGTTTCATTGTTTTTAAAACTTTGTGTATGGCAAGCACTGCAAAATACATTTCAGAATCCAGGTCCTGGTTAATTCAGAAATGGATTCCATCTGTGTTGACATTGGCTGCACATGTTTACTCGCTCCAGCTGTGTGAAGTAACCAGTGTTCTAAAGGGGTCGAATTCAGACAAGCACCATTTGTGTTTCATTTCCCTTCTTTTTTCCCCACTTTCTTTTTGAATAACATTTAGACTAAAAACAAGCATTTTTCAGATCTCTATTGGAATCTCTTATTTATTGCTGAATAAAAAATAGCTTAGAAACCTTGTGTCTGTGCTGCATCAAAATATGCATGACTCTCTAGACCAATATTTCCTAGATGAATTGGTTTAATAATAGGAAGTTCATACATATACATATGATCTCACACACATACTGGGAAAATAGTTTAAGGCTAGACTGGGATATTAAAGTCTGCCTGGGCAAGGGGAGGCATATGTCCAAGAGCAGACCAGGGAGCAAACTGACCCTAAGAGTCACAATTCATTACTTAGTTTCGCCCCTTGCTCCAAAGGGAAGTAATCTGCAACTGATATAAACCATAAGGAGATTACTTCCCCCTTTTTTCCCTGGCTCAACAGAACAAAGCTCTGTCCACTTGTGCGTGAGGGGGCAATACCAGCCCCACAGAGGCTGCTCTCCACACTGTGCGGTGTCTGGCAATACAGGTAGCTCATAGCTAGCACCCGTTTGCTCCCTTGTAGAATCATAGAACATCAGGGTTGGAAGGGACCTCAGGATGTCATCTAGTCCAACCCCCTGCTCAAAGCAGGACCAATCCCCAGACAGATTTTTGCCCCAGATCCCTAAATGGCCTCCTCAAGGATTGAACTCACAACCCTGGGTTTAGCAGGCCATTTCTATCGTGCAGCAACAGATAAGCTTGAAAGGCTATTTTATTTGACCAATAATGTGTTCAAAGTAGGCCTGCAGTTTAGCAGAATCGGACAAGGTGTTTGTCTAAAAATTTAATGTGCGTGTGACAAAGGCTGTCGTCATGGGCTCATCGGAGTTGAGCGTTGACAGCTCAATAGCAAATGAGAGATGATATATAGGTTGTGATTGACTGTGAATTGCCTTGAAAGTGAATAGAAGCAGCTTATGTTATGTGGGATAGAGAAGGGGAGTCAGTGGAGGGATGCAAAGAGAGGGTATGACATTCCAGGATGCAGTCCAGACCAGTGAGGGGTTGTATCACCACCTGCCTTGCATCCTGGAGTGCTTCACAATGCTTTGCTGCTGTAGCTCCCAACCTAGGGTCCTCACAAACAGCCCGCAGGTCACTCTCTGAGTGTCTGTGTATAACTCCAGCCTGCCAGCACACTCTGGCTTCCACCAGCCTTGGTTACCACTTGCAGGCTGAGCCCCAACACATTCTCAGTCCCAGATTTTCCCTAGAAAACCACGTGTTCTGAAGTGTCCAGCCCTCTCCTGCATCACTGAGATATTTTAGGTCTGTTGCCCCTATAAGAGAACAATATACAACAGTTTGCTACTTTAATTGAAGTTACCAAACAATTCACAACACTGGTTAAGTTTTGATTAAAAAATAAAACCCGTTTATTTAACTACAAAGAGAGATTTTAAAGGAGTACAGGTATAAGGAATTCAAGTCAGAAATGGTTATATGAGAGAGAAAATTAAAACACTTTCTAGTGCTAAAACTTAACAAACTAGACTTGGTTCAAGACAAATTCTTACCACATGCTCCCAACAACAAGGCTGACCAAATTTCAGGTCAGGATCTTTCCGAAAGTCAAACGGCTGCTTCCTTTGTCATTCCTCCACTTCCCCCACGGCTGGTAGTGAAAGCGATTCCATGGTGTTTGTTCCTACCCCTCTTCCATGCCAAAGAGTGGCCATTTGACAGGTGATTGCCCATCAGCTTTGATGACACTTGGCTAGAGGTGTCAGCTTGTCCTCTGTCTTCAAGAAACTGGTTTAACCAGACTTGTCTGGTAGGTCTAAAATGTGTTTAATTTCAGCTCATGTTTATAACATTACATATACTGTTGCTACAGACATTTCACCATGATATTATGGAGCAGTGAATTTATTAGTTTTCAAATGCTACCTCACAAGGTGTATTTTGTACAAAGATTACTACAGTAGTATGTAGGCTGTGAATACAGGGGTGGATTTGGTCACACATGGTCGAAGTGATGGGCTTGGAAAATGGTGCAGCATTCTGAATGGATACAAGCAGAGCAAGATTGTGTTTGTCAATGCCAGAGAGAAGGATGTTGCAGTAATCAAGACCTGAGATTATAAGAGCTTGGATGAGAGTTTTAGCCATAAGGATAGATTTTAAAAGGCTATATCTTGGAGATGTTATGCAGAAAGAATCAGTAAAATTTAGACATAACGTGAATTTGAGGACCTGAAGGAAGAGATGACACCCAGGTTACAGACCTCCGTGACAGGTAGGATGGTGACGTTGTCCCTAGTGAGTGGAAGAGGAGGTAGCAGGGAGGACTTGAGAGGGAGGGAGGAGATTAAGAGCTCTGTTTCAGCCACGCTGAGCCTGATTGGCGCTAGATATCTTTAAGGAGATGTCAGGGAGACAAGAGAAGATATTTGTTTGGTCAAAAGGAGACAGGTCTGGAATAGAGAGGTAGGTCTGTGAGTTCTCACCATCGACATGGTAGTTGAATTTGTGTTTGCAGAGGAGATTACCCAGAGATAAGGCGTAGAGAGAGAAGAAGATGTAACATACCATATAATAAATCTATGGTATTGAAAGGAGGTATAAAAATTCTCTTCAGTGTGAAACTGTAGAATTAAGATCTTGCAGCATGAGTGAAATCTATAAAATATGGTTGTTTTCCTACTTGTCAAAGAAATATGACAGTAACCTGATATGGTATATATCATGCAGTACTAAAATTTACCTTGGTACTGTATCAGCCTATCAGCAACTAGAGTTTAAAACTCAAAACAGATTTATATTTAGAAAGCCAGCATTTTAAAAATTGATCTGGTATGTGAAATATTTTTTATCAGTAAGTGTCGATTTTCTGAACTATTATATTGTCATAGAAGGCTCTACATCAAGCTATTTGGATTAATTTATTCATTCAGAAATGTAATGTAACTGAAGAACTAACTGATCACTGAACTGTGAACTAGGTGATCCTCCAAAGGTCTCTTGCAATCCAGTGAATTTGGTATTAAGATGATCTGTGCATTGTTAGTGGAGGGTGTATTTATGTCTTTTTACAACATGAACATTTGTGTCTCCGTAGAACAGCACACTGTTAGCATCCTCTGCCCTGATCCTGTACAATTGTCTGCACAGAAGAATCCTTGAATGGAGATTCCATGCAAGGATAGAATCCAGCTGCATGGATTCCATTGTAGGATCCCGGGTTTATAATAAATAAATAAATAAAAGTCTTCCTTTCAAGATGTTAGACTGCAAAACGTTTTTGACCTCTTAATATTTACATAGTAAGAGTATTTTTTTTAATGTAGTTTCCATCCTTTATCCTAGTTCTGCTACTCTGATGATGTTGAGTAATACTTTAGTCTGCATGTTGTCCTGCTGGAATCACTTGTTGTATTTACAGAGTAAGGTACTACTCGACATGAGCAATGGGGACAGATTTGGGCCCTTTGTGGTTTCAGAACATATCACCAGGATATGGAAGATGGTGTGGCTAAATTCCTTCTGCTGCTTTGCTAATCTCAACCACTAACCTATTATTTTATTATGACTACCCGTGGGGAGCTTGAAACTTGGACCTATTTACTTTCCAAAAACTGCTACTCTCCACAACCTCTGTTGTATAAAGAAGCATGACTACTTCACCTTTCCTGAGCCTCACTTTTATGTATAATCGACATTACAAAAAATCACAAGGGAATTAGTTGGCATTGCTAACCTTGGTAATGTTCCCATAATTAACAGTGAACATTAGGTGCGTTTTATTGGTCAGTGATCTGTTGGGCTTTTGATCTCATTAATTTATTTCTTCATTTAGCCACCAGATAATGGGCCTCCACCTCTACCAACATCGTCCCTACCTGAAGGCTATTATGAGGAGGCGGTGCCACTTAGTCCTGGAAAGGCTCCTGAATATATCACTTCCAGTGAGTAATATATATCCTGATGCCATCCTAAGCAATTGTCAGTTTTAAGTATCAGAGGGGTAGCCGTGTTAGTCTGGTTCTGTAGAAGCAGCAAAGAATCCTGTGGCACCTTATAGACTAACAGATGTTTTGCAGCATGAGCTTTCGTGGGTGAATCTTCACTTCTTCTGCAAGCAATGTCAAAATCAGGGGGGGGGTGTGTGTATATATAAGCAAGAGCAAGAAGCAGGCTAGAGATATTAGGGTTAGATCAGAGGATGGGGCCCTGGCCAGCAGCTGAAGGTGTGAAACCAAAGTCAGTTTTAGTGGCTTTCAGTGCTTTAAAACATGAAGACATAAACAAAAAAGAAAACTTCTCTCTCTTTACATCCTCTATATTTAAGAATTATATGAAGGGCTCACTATTGTCCGTATCTATAAGGATAGATTGTGGCTGGTTTATGACAGTGGGATCAGGTAGGCATGCTGGACCCCACAGCAGTTTCTGATGTGAGTGACCAATACCTCCAATGCTATCCTGTGACACTAGTTCAATATCGACTTGAGTGCTACCTCCTGATTAATCACCAAAACCGATTACCTCAGTACTCAGGTCTCCCATGATCATATCCAAATACTTACCTAGTCTAATCTATTTTACATTGCCGTATGGTTGGATCACAGTGATAGAATGATGGCATGCCTGCCATTGAACAGTTGTGCAGGTTTAGAGAGCTCAGCATTTAAGTACTAAAAGATGGAGGGTGTTTTCCTGTGGGTTGGAGGAGGTAAAAAGGTTTCTTTTGCTGCCCTTATTTATTGTCTGACAGAGTTAATCCATCACTTCTGTATGAATACTTTTCTGCTGGATCGTCATCATTCATGACCTTAAATTTGTTAGACCATTTTTATTGTTGTTTAAATCTAAATGAATGACTAAATAAAATCTGTTCTCCTAAACAATAAAACAAGAGAAACATTATAGCACTAACAAATGATCTGTGTGCCATTTGTACACTGTGGTTTAAGGAGAGTCCTTTGTTTTTCTTGGAGAATGATATGTATGCATTAGCTCTAAACATAAAAAATACCAAGCCAAAGAAAATCTGGCCCTTGTTAATAGGAATAACTTAACCTAGGCAATTTGAGCAAAAAAATAAGCGCTCCAAAAATGTAAAATGAATGTAGACACACTCAGCCTCAGCAGTGCACAGGGAATTTCCACTCCCTGCTTCTCCCCCAGAAATAGTGCAGGGTGGTCCTGCTCACACCCTCTGACCCAGGGAACTGCCAGTTCATGGTTAGCTGCTAACTGCAAGGGCCCAGCTCAAGGAGAAAATATTAGCTGCATTTTAAAGTACTGTACAGTAGTTGTTTCAGTGGGGCGATAACCCAGAACATGCTAACCAAATTTCAGACTTATTTTTATTAACCTTCATTACTGTCCAGACCCACAGGAACATTTAGGGGAGATGGACCATCCCTCCACCTCCCATAAATCAAAGCTATAACTTTTACAAAAGTTATATGCATAACTAGCATAACTCATAACCTGTATTGCCTCAAATCCGCTGAATTCAATTACCTTTTGTATTTGTCATCCACTCTTTTAACCCCTCTAGAAGAATACAAATACTGTCAAGAATTCTGTTGGTGTTAGTGGCTAAATTCAGTGCTTGTTACCCATCTACTCTAGCAAAATTCCCATTGAGCTCATTTGTGCTAGCTTGTCTTATGGCTTTGTGAATAATATGAACATAAGTGACTAAAATAAAACCACCAAACTCACTTTACTTGTAAAAACTGCAGCCAGGATATGGCGCTGTTTCTGAAGTGGACATGATTGAGAAGACTCAGATTCTAAGGGCCCAGACTACAAGAACAGCATCATGAAGAGTGGAGGGAAAAAAGAGAGAATGCGATCTCTAATGGATTAAATAAATGTTCAAACAGATATATCTCTCTATAGTATATGTTTCTTCATACAGTAGAACTGGGGTAGGCAACCTATGGCACGCGTGCCAAAGGCGGCACGTGAGCTGATTTTCAGTGGCACTCCCACTGCCCGGGTCCTGGCCACCGGTCCGGGGGGCTCTGCATTTTAATCTAATTTTAAATGAAGCTTCTTAAACATTTTAAAAACCTTATTTACTTTACATACAACAATAGTTTAGTTATATGTTATAGACTTAGAGAAAGAGACCTTCTAAAAATGTTTAAATGTATTACTGGCATGCGAAACCTTAAATTAGAGTGAATAAATGAAGACTCGGCACACCACTTCTGAAAGGTTGCTGACCCCTGCAGTAGAACCTCAGAGTTACAAGGGGGTGGAGGTTGTTCATAACTCTGAAATCTTTGTAAACTCTGAACAAAATGTTATGGTGGTTCTTTCAAAAGTTTACAACGGAATACTGATTTAATACAGCTTTGAAGCTACTATGCAGAAGGAAAATGCTGCTTTTAACCATTTTAATTTAAATGAAGCAAGCACAGAAACTGTTTCCCTACCTTGTCAAATCTTTTTTTTTAAATGTTTCCATTTTTTTTTAGTAGTTTATGTTTAGCACAGTACTGTACTGTATTTGGGTTTTTTCTTTTTTTTCTCTGCTGCTGCCTGATTGCCCATTTCCAGTTCCAAATGAGGTCTGTGGTTGACCGGTCATTTCGTAACTCTGGTGTTCATAACTCCTGAGGTTGTACTGTAATAAGAAGATTTTTTTCTACTATAATTAACAGTAAATAGGCTCACATGATCCATGTTCCTATAAAAAGGTGAAAAATCCACAGGAGTATAGTTCATGAAAACAAAATGATGGTGATTTCCCTATCTGTGGTCTGTAAATAAATATTTATCTGCAGATAAGAACAAGTCGAAGTGTGCCTCAGCTGATGATGACTCTCTTTTCCATCTCCATTTATTGAAAAATACTGTTCCAGAGTGACCTGGTTTAAATTAGCTTCAGGTTAATCCTTTGAATACCTTATTGGGAATAATGTGAAAATGTATTAGGGTATTATTTTCCTTAACAATTTGTATTATTTTTGTACACAGAAAAGTATGTAATTCATACAACAAAAACTAGAATAACCATCAAGCTCTGCCAAAAAGTGTGTGTGTATGTATGTGTATATATATGTGTATGTATGTGTATGTATGTATAAAATATGTGTGTGTGTATGTATATGTATATATGTATTATTTATATATATATATAAAACTAGGCTTGGAAGGATCAGATTTTTACTGGTAAGTGTCGGTGAACGTTGATTTCACGTTCATACACAACACCCCCAAAATATTTCCATTGATAACAATCAAAATGTACAGCTAGTCAAGTAAGAAAAATGCTACTTGAGAACTTATTAAAGTTTAATTTAAGGATATTTAATTTGTATATTTTGACATGTTATGTTGACAATTTGTGTTTTGACAGTTGTAAAGCATTAATTTTTTGAATCCCAGGGTCCACTGTAATTAAATTAATGTCTGACTCCCCTGTTGTCTGAACCGCCCATAATTTCCCACAACTGTGAAAATTTTAAATCAATAAAAATTGAAAAAATTGCTTTAAAATAAACATTGATATTATCGGTTGAAATTATGTATTTAAAAAATTGAATCCTGCCTGTTCAGTACATATTAGAATGTACTGCCTAAAATGTATGCCATGGCCCTCTACTGCATTGAGCCTGGACTCAAGTCAGTGGGAGCTACTGGATGCTCTGCACTTTTGAAAGTCAGACCACTCAGTTTAGGAACCTCAATGAGGATTTAGGAGCCTAACTTTAAACACCTTTTAAAAATAATCTTGATCATTGTGTGTGTTCTGCTAGTATGAAATTTTGAGGTCTAGCGGAAGGTCAATTCACTGTAGGTTATAGAGACATTAATCTCTGGTTAATGAGTCTGGATAGGCTTGAACCCCTTCCCTTCACCCTGTGTTGCTGCGGGAAAGGAGCAATCTCTTTTCCTTGATACCCGTCAACCTTAATGTATTCTGAGTGTTGGGTTGGCATTCTCGACTACTCTGTCCTCCCACAGTGTTCTGTCTTCTGCAGAGGGGGTGGGGTAAGGTCTAACTACTCCCCCTTCCTCTAACTTTTTAAAAAATCTTTCCCATGAAGATCACCACTGTACACCTCTGCTGTAGCTCATTGCCTTGGTTAGCAGTTGCACTCACAACTTGTTTGTCAGTTTCCCTGTTGTTGCCATCAGGTTTCTGAATTGCTGCAGTGGTACTGCGTCTTTCACATTCAGGTCACACTTGGAAGGTTATCTTTGCAACAGTAAGGACTAGAAACTTTTTATTTAAGGAAAGCTTAAATCTGCAGGCTTATAGTAGAGGTCTATAAAATCATGAATGGCGTGGAGAAAATGAATAAGGAAGTACAGAGGAGGTGTGGTGAGGAAGGACAAGGGTTTACAGTGCTGAGATTATATGGTTACTCAGTATTGATAATTTCTCTTGTTTGTACCATGATGGCAACAGCAGTTGGGGTAGTAGGGAGCCAGGTGAATAAGTATTTTATGCAGGGATAAATGACCCAGCCCATGCTTTAACTCCCAAAGGGAGAACTCTGTGCCAAAACAGATGTGCCAAAATAAGATGTCTAATAAAATATGACTTGGTCTATATTTTATTTTGTTAAGAGTGAGTGTGTGTGTGTGTGTGTGTATGTATATATATATGTGTGTGTGTGTGTGTATGGGTGTATATATATATATATACACATACATATATACATACACACATACACACACACACATTATTAGCAAAATAAAATATAGACCAAGTCATTTATTATATATATACATTCCAAATCAAGACTTTTTAAATTGTTGGATGCAGAGTGGCATGATGGTGGTGTGTGTCTGTGTATATGGATACTTGAAATGCAAAACTGAACCTTTAAATTTGGAGTCCCCACCGGCACCTCCATAATTGTGATATTAATAACCTTGATGAAAGTATGTGGGTGTTGTGAAGAGAAGTGCAGTGGTTAAGCAAATGACCTTGCTGAAAAGCAATGAAGGAAACAAGATATTTGCTTGGGGCTTGAGGTAAAAAGAAACCAAGTCTTCATAATATAGTAAGGAGATGACTGATAACAATGGTATTTGGAAGGTGGAACATTCTTTTGTGGAATATGAGAAAGTTAAAACATCCCATAAAATGGAAATGATTTATTAAAATACAGCGAAGACTGATGTCTGTAACACAGCAGAAGAGTCTTAAATGTGGCCTAATGAAAGCAAGATTGGAAGTGTGTAGCTTCTATATGCTCTCTTATTTGGATCTGATCTTTAACAAAGAGCCTTGTCAGTTCATTTTGGAGATAGAAATCCCACCTGTGATTAAATTGATGCACACCATCAGGAATGGGGTCCCTTCTTCTCACTTAAATACTATAATTTTTTTTGCCTTTTCTGCTCTCCTCCACTGCTGGCCACCCCTCTGGGAGTTTTCAGATTCCGAGGCAGTCTGGTGGCAGAGAATAGAGCAATCAGGAAGAATAGAGTGTGAGTCAGTTGCTGCCTTTCAAGGAGGATTGTTGCCAGAGGGATGGACCAGGGTTCTGGATATAACTCTAGGGCAAAGGGGATAGGCAGGCCTCCCTGAAATGCTGGTTTAAGTACTGAATTCTACATTTTCATGTTTAGTAATTTCACCACTTTAACTCTCTTGTCTCTGCAGGTAAGATGTGGGTGTTCTTTTGTATGTCTGAGTTTGATCAATAACCTCCTAGGTATTTTCTAATTTAGTGGTGTAAACTTTCATAGAGCTTCCTGAATAACCCCTCCAGAAGGGTGTGTTTGTTTAGGCTCTTTTGTCCTGGTTTTCAGGGAGGTAATTAGAAGAAAATGGAGATCTCACATATCATTTTACATGATTATGAGAAAATGAACAGTCTTTAATATAAAACCATTTTCCAGTTTGTCAGTTTAAATTAAATAATAGATAGTCCCTAACCTTTCCCACTCTTCCCTTATATTTCATTTTTTTTTAAAACAATAAAAACCTTGTAGTGTTTCTTAACTTTGGCTTCATTTGTAGCTCTTAGCCATTGCCTTGCATTGGCTTAGTGCTGAGCCCTGTCATTCCACAGCTTAGGAAGGATTGTGCCTTCTGGAGCTTCTAGGCATACCAGCTGACAGAAAGCTCCTCATTTAGTGGGGGGGGGGGCGATTTCTGTGATAAGGATAACACCGTTTCGCAGTAGTAGAGAACTAACTCCTGGCTCTTGATAACAAAGGGGGTGATACGAAGCCCACTTAAATCAAAAAGAGTCTTGCCATTAGGCCCAAAGCATGTGAACTAAGGAACATAAGGAGAGAGGTTTTTTTCAGAATGCTTTCAACATCAGCAGAGGCACTGACGCAATCAACAGCACTGGCTAGTTAGCATTAATGGTCTCATGGTTGGTATCTTGTTGCTGTTATAATTGTATGAAATTTTGTACAGACATGCATTTTTCTACTGTATACGGTGTAAATTACTTGAACATACAGAAATACTTGATTCCTTGTGAGCTCTGTCATTCTCCATGTTTAATTCTCTACGTGCTATGTCCTGAATATTTACATTTATTTCTTTCCATGCAGACATTGTTACCAAGAGTTTAGTATTGCATTAAGGAATGGGGAAAGATTATAATCGCTTCCTCTAGAAAAGCTGCAAAAAGGGGGAAAATGAAATTGCAAGTAGCACTTTCAAAATAAGCAGTATTTAAATGCTAAGTATTAATTCCCAAGTTACAGTTTTAGTTAAAATTCCTGGGGTATAATTATGGTTCTATAGTTAAATCTAATGATGATGCACTTCTCATTTTTATAGCATCTCATACTCAATAAACTTAATGTATTGATATTACTGAGGATTGAAAAATATATTGTTTTTGGTTTGTCTTTAGAATAAAAGGTAGTATACTTAAAATAGATCCCATTACAGTTGTTCAGTTCTATAGGTGTGTTTCATGGTTGATGGTTTTAACTGGGCACTTTTATACTTTCCTTAAAGATTATGACTCAGATGCTATGAGCAGCTCTTACGAATCTTATGATGAAGAGGAAGAGGATGGAAAAGGAAAAAAAATGAGACATCAATGGCCTTCTGAGGAGGCTTCTATGGACCTTGTAAAGGATGCCAGAATCTGTGCCTTCCTCTTGAGAAAGAAGCGATTTGGACAATGGACCAAACTACTGTGTGTTATCAAAGAAAACAAACTACTGGTAATTATTATTTTATTTCCATATTATTTTATGGCTTATGGTAAATACATTGTTGTCATAACTATGAAGGGAAGGGTAACAACCCTCCTGTATACAATACTATAAAATCCCTCCTGGCCAGAGGCACCAAAATTCTTTTACCTGTAAAGGATTAAGAAGCTCAGGTAACCTGGTGGACACCTGACCCAAAGGACCAATAAGGGGACAAGATACTTTCAAATCTTGGAGGGGTGGGGGGAGGGCTTTTGTTTGTGCTCTTGGAACTAAGAGGGACTGGACATCAATCCATGTTCTCCAAATCTTTCTGAACAAGTCTCTCATATTTCAAACTTGTAAGTAACAGCCAGGCAAGGCGTATTAGCTTATCTTTGTTTTCTCAACTTGTGAATTTTGCCTTTGCTAGAGGGAGGTTTACCTTTGCTAGAGGGAGGTTTTTTGTTGTAACTTTGAAACTAAAGCTAGAGGGAGTTCCTCTGTGCTCTTTGAATCTGATTACTCTGTAAAGTTATTTTCCATCCTGATTTTACAGAGATGATTCTTACGTTTTCTTTTTAATAAAATCCTTCTTTTAAGAACCTGACTGATTTTTTCCATTTCCAAAGACCCAGGGGTTTGGGTCTTTGATCACTTTGTAACCAATTGGTTAGGATATTATTCTCAAGCCTCCCCAGGAAAGGGGGTATAACGGCTTGGGGAGATATTTTGTGGGGAGAGGAACTCCAAGTGGTCCTTTCCCTGTTTCTTGTTAAATCACTTGGTGGTGGCAGTGTACCAGGTTTAACCTAAGCTGGTAGAAATAAGCTTAGGGGGCTTTCATGCGGGTCCCCACATCTGCACCCTAGAGTTCAAAGTGGGGAAGGAACCCTGACAATTGTAAATAGCGATCAAGTGTAGTAGTGCTGTCAGAGAGCGTTGTCATGAACAAGAACCCAAGACGAGGGGCCCCATATCAATTGATCGATTGCTTTTTTTAAAGCCACTTAGAACATGGAACCTGTCAGAGTGAAACTTACACCCTAGAAAATTCTCTGATGCAGAGAACATAGCCTGAAGCCTATTTCTGTCTAATATATTTCATCCCTGAAACCTTGTAAACCTAACCCTTATGGAGGCAAAAATCCCACTAGATTCTGTGAGAGTTTTCCCTATATCAGAGCTCTTGGATCAGACCCTTAAGAGAGAAACAAGTCCCTTGGTAGATTGAGCAATCACTTTGCAGCATATGTTATTGTAATGTATATACTTAAAACTAAACCTTCGCCATCTGTTCTGCTATAATTACAGATGCAGTATTCACATAACTCACAGCTGCATCATAGAAAGGAAAGATGGAAGTGATTTAAATGTCTTTGTGTGTTCATCCTCTAGAACTCTATTATGTTTCTTTTGTATAGTGCTCACCAGTTGCAGGTCCATGACTCAGTAAACTTCCTGCTGCAAGACTTGTTTCTGTTTAGTGAAAAAAGGGTTATCTTATGAGTAGGGCCGACCCTCGGGGGGTGCAGGGCCCGGGACATAGGTGCCGAGTTTCTGTCTGCCAGGAGTGCTCCCCCTGGCTCTGGTAGGCCCTGCCCCCACTCCACCACTTCCCCCAATGCCCCACCTGCTCCCCCACCTCTTTCCGTCCTGCCTCTTCCCTACCCAGGTCCACCCCCTCCCCTGAGTGCGCTGCGTCCTCGCTGCTCCCTCCACAGCACCTCCAGACGAAGCAGCTGATCGGCGGTAGGCACTGGGAGATGGGGGGAGGCGCTGATCAGCGGGGCCCGCTGGTGGGCCCGGAGGCACTGGGGTTAGGGGGAGGTTGCTAGGGGGGCTTCTCCTTGCCCTCCCCACCTCACCTTCCTGCCCACCTCCTCATCAAACGTGGGGCCCATGGCGGTTGCCCTGATTCACCATACCCTAGAGACGGCTCTGCTTATGAAAGGGTTTCGTTTCTATATTATTAAAAAAAATACAAGGGTTTTAAACTACACCCTAAATCACGTGGGGTCTGTTTACTCTCTTCCTGTGTGGCGCCAACAAAGTTGCAATTAGCAGATGAGCTTATGATGGCTGCATCCCAACAGAAAAATTTAGTAATGAAGGGTAGCAACTGGAAAAGGATATTCCACAAAGTGGGGACCCTCAATTTAGCAACTCATTTTCCCTTGTTGGTCCTCCATGGCCCAGATCTGTCAATGTTCAGAATATGCTGCAAAGTTCGTCTTCTACTTTGGCTGAAGGGGGAATGGACAGATTTTGGGACATAGATGGTCACAGAGAAGAGATTGCTGTAAATATGGTGGGAAATTGTTATTAAATGGGCAGTTCAATTTATGTTTTAAGTATATTATTCTTGCACTGTATATATTTTAATTGTCAAAAAAAAGTTTGACTCTGATTTCATTCACCCTTATATTGGTGTAAATCCATCGGATTCACTGTTGTTAGTCCAGATTTACGCCAACATATGCAAGATCGGAATCAGACTTTTGAAATGAAGGATAGAAGCTTAAAATCAAAATTGAGAGAGAAAGAAAGAGAAATTAAAAAGACACATTATATTTCTTCTACAATTAAGTTTATTTATTTATTTAAAATCCTGGTGGTACTCTTTTCCCTTTTAACCACATGTTCCTTTAACCACTTGTGTGGTCTAAGAAATTGTTATTTTCCCCCCCGGGGTTTTTTCTTCCAGTAATACTGTAATGAGGATTAAGAAAATAAAAATCATAACAGGAGTTGAATGAGCAATTTAAACAAGATTAGTTTACTATTGGAAGAAAGACCTAGAAGACTTAACCTATGAGTTATGCAGAAAGTAATACAAATATATATGTGTTTAGGGATTAGTTATTCCCTATATTATAAATGCAGCATTCAAATGGGACCAAAATGTGATATTTTAGATCAGAACCAGACATTCTATATAAATAATTTGGCCAATAATTGCTTTCTATAAGCCTCATCTGGCGCTATTTGTTATGTAAATGTGTGTTTTTAGTAAACTTCTTATATATACTCTGAAAAATAAAATCTAGAAATATATATTAAGATAACAGAACTGCATTTTAAACTGCTAAAAGGTGATGGTGGCTTTTCATGCTCATATAACTTAAGCATGATTTTTTTAATAAAACAAATTTCCTCAAAAAATTATTTACCACTCCGCTGAGACCAGGCCAAAGGCATTTTAGTCTGAAAGGAAAACAATTAGAAAATTGTGAGCAGTTACAAAGATTGGTTTTAAATGATTCCCTTCTCAGCCTTGATTGTAGAGTGTTTGTAATATCCTGTTAACAATTGCTATATGTTCCTGAATCTTATCACATGAAGTGGGTAAGGCAAGATTTTAAAATAAGGGGTCTCAGATCCATGTATAAAAATGCATGTGCATTTGTTAGTCTACCTTTGTGTTCAGTTATCCTTATTGCATATGCAGATTGGTCTTTTTTAATATCCAAATAGCTATTGTACATGCACATGAAAATGTAGATGGGGTAAAAAGGCCAATTTGCACATGTTGTTAAGGTAACTGGACATGGAAATACAGGCACACAACGCTATGAGCTTGAGTTGTTTTTGTTTCAAATCTGTTATTCTGTGTACGACATCTAAATAAAACTGAACTACACTGAAAGATTGAAAGAACTGAAGGATGGAAGCTCAGAATGGGTACTAGATGAGCCATCAGATGTTACAGCTTCAAATCTGGGCCAGGTTCATCAATGACCCAGCATTTGAAGGGGGTTCACTAACGTTTCTCATCGTTGAGGAGGAGAAAAGTTCATGTCAGTCTTAGCAGAGAGGGCAAAGAGTAAACCACCATGGAGACTGAACTATCCCCGGACTCTCTTATCCAGTTCAGGGTTGAGGCTTATTGGTAGGTAAAAGAAGCCTGCGACGGTATTCCCCAGGCTGTACCTATTCTATGATTAAACAGTCTCCAGTAATGTCAATCTGGCAGCCATTTCACTTTAGGAAAGGGGGTGATAAAGATTGATGCCAAGTTAGCATTGATTAACTTCGGTATGTAGTAAGGGGATGAGTGAGAAAAGCTAAAGCAGTGAAGTACTGCTATACAATAAGGGCTTTCACCAAAAGTGCATGAAATTAAGTTTTAACCTAATAACATACTTCATTTTTATTTAGTGTTATAAAAGTTCTAAGGATCAGCAACCTCAGATGGAACTGCTGTTGAATGACTGCAGTATCACATACATTCCCAAAGACAGTAAAAAGAAGAAGCATGAGCTGAAAATCACTCACCAAGGAACAGATGCACTGGTTCTAGCAGTACAGAGCAAAGAGCAGGCGGAGCAGTGGTTGAAGGTACTGGACGGTTTCTGACCAGTTACATATCTAAAAACATTTCTGGTAATAAAACATTGTGTAAAAAAGGTGAGATATGAAAATGTGACTGTTTTTTAAATTAATGTTTTAGGTAGTTGGGTGTATTTTTCTTATTCAGAAGAATGGCCCCATATATCCAGCCTTTGAGCTCTTTCACCTGCCACTGACAAAATCCTTTCACTTTTTGCCTTGTATGATGACAGTTCTTCCCGAATAGGAATGGCTGTGTTTACTGAATTCTGCTGGTCATGTGAAATATCAGGCAGCCCCTTTCAAGTGTACAATTTTATGAGAGACCAGATTTTGAATCCGTGAAGAGCAAGTCATAAGATCTGCTTTGTGCCACTAAAGTCTCTGAAACAAATTAGTATTTATTAAAATGCCACATGATGCTAAATATTGAGACGGGAGAAGGACGTTTTCCCAGTAACTTCAAAATACTGAAATTAGTTTTGGTATTGAGTAAAAAAAAATACAAGCAAAAGACAGAAAGTTTTAGGTTTTATGGTTGGGGTTTTTTAAGAATTAATTAACAAGTAACTAGTGATTTGCTTTCAAACAGCCACTCCCTTCTCCCTGTTTAAAAAACTAACATCTGTTATGCTTACGTTGCTTCTCTTCAAATGTAGAATTTCTCCCCAAAATGATAGTATAATATTTACTCCTGAAACAGCAACAACACTGCTATCTTGTAATGAATCAAAGCCAGAAATGGTTGTTTTATGCCAATAAAAAGCCAATCCTCACCTTCTTTCAAATGAATACCATGCTTTGCATCATCATATATGCTCCCTCTTAAGCCTATGCAGTGGGAACTCTTGCTTCAAAGGCAGTTGACTCCACAGGGCCTAGCATTACCGTTGGTGTTTCAAAAATAATAAATTGTAACCAAGGCAGAAAGAGAGGGAAACAATACCAATAAAGTGTGTGTTAGCTTTCTAGAACACACACAAAAAATGGGGGGAGTGGTTTCTGTAAATTTTGTCTAATGCAAAGTAGATGATGATGAGATTGGTTAAAGGTTTTATTGGTATTCCTTTGGCATGACCTGCATAACTTACAAGAATTCATGGTTTTACCATTCATGAGTGAAGCAGCTACTCCAAATTCATACCAGTAAATTTCTGTGTCCACCCATATATTTACATTCTTGGGCCCTTGATCCTGTGAGAGCTTATGTGCCTGAGTAACTATGCGTGTGAGTAATTGCACTGAGAGTTCATACGCCATGTATGTTGTGGATGGGAGTTGCAGAGATTAGTACACATTGTTCACTTATCTTCTTAACATCCTGGTTTATGGAAGAAATTCTTTGTGCACATAGGTGAAAATGGTTTCTACCAAACCTGGCGCAGGGCTTGTAAAATCCCTCTTGACTAGGGCAAGTCAAACTTGGAGTAGGTAGAGGGAGCTGTTGAGCAGAAAGACCCAGGTGCTGCTTGCTCCTTTCTGATATAGCAAGGGAATAGTGTAGCCCTGAACCGCTACACCTTTAAGCGAAGGGGAAGGGGAGCTATGGAGCAGTTATAGGAGGGGAGAGGGAAGCTGGGGAGCCTATGAGTAGCAGGTGTGGTTGTGGAGGTAAATGGATGAGCTTATGTGAGAGTGGCTGTGAATATGGACAGGTATGACGATGCATAGCTGCTATGCTTTGCACAGCCCCATGTGGCATTTTATGCAAATTAGTTCATGGGCTAATTTGCATATATCCATAAACGTCAAGCTTATGATACACGTGTTCTCTCTAAACAGTGGTAGGGGTATGCTCAGGAGCTGGCCAAAATCTTGACAGTAGAAAGTGGGGGTGACTGAGGGCAGCTGGTGGTAGGGTGACCTGGTGTCCCGATTTTATAGGGACAGTCCCGATTTTGGGGTCTTTTTCTTATATAGGCTCCTATTACCACCCCCTGTCTCGATTTTTCACATTTGCTGTCTGGTCACCCTAGCTGGTGGCTATCTTAGGGGCAGCTGGGTGAGTGTGGCAGAGCTGAAAGCAGTATGGAGGTGCCTGGAGGGGTTTTTGATTGTTGGGGTTGCTGAGACTGGCCGGTTACTGGGGGAAGATGCAGGGCGGGAATTGATGTTGGCTGATTGGTTGCTGGGGGGTGATTGCTGCTGCTGGGGAATTTAGGGTGTGTCTTCTGATGGGTGTGCAGATGTTTGCTGGTGAGAAGCCTGATGGAGCTGGATGTGGGCAGTTGTAGGGACAAAATAAGAGAGCCTGATGCCAGCTGAGCCTCTCACCTTGCGTTGCTGGTGCCAACGCTCCTTCCTTCAGCTGGGATCCAGCAGGGGGAGCAGTGAGAGTAAAGCCTGCCTGCTCAGCAGGGGACATAGAGGTCAGAAGGCAGAACTGCAATTCCTGCCTGCAGAGCTATGGGTAGGTGTGACAGTGTTGCCAAATGAGTGTGTCCCATGACACCTGTCAGCTCTGTAGATGGGTGCAGATGTCTGTGTGAAGAGGAGGGGGGAGAAGAAAAAGGTGGCGGAGGAACTGGAGAGCATGATGTAGCAAAAGAATGAGGAAGGTACAGAAGGGAAGGAGGGAAATGGAAGGGGAGCAGATGACACTTCAGGAAAAAGATTAATCCTGAGCTATGATAGGAAAGAGAAAAAAAGAGAGATGAAAGCAGAAGGGGAACGAATATATAACAAATCGAGAGACACAGTTAGAAGTAGCACTTTAAAATGTATTAAAGAAAAAGTTAATTGGCAATATGTTACTGTAAGTACATGACTCAGTAAACACAGGCACAGCTGTAGTAGTACTGTCAGTTGCAGGGAGCATGTGTTTTGTGCATGCAGAAGTGCAGGTATGTTTCAGTCTGTCTAGAAGGTTTAGTCCAGTTTTCAAGTTCTGTTCTAGCAGCATGCCATGTGTTGCAGTTTGTCCTGCAGACTTCTGAGAAACAGGATTTTGCCATTTTTCACTCTGTTTTGTTCAGTGTCTAGAAATCTGGAAGTTCCCAGTGCAAGTACTGCAGTTTCAGATCCTAACCAGATTACTAGTATTTATGTTGGACTTTGCTGTTCTCAGATGTGAAGGTCAGTGAAGTAGTGTGGGAAACTATCACTTAAGCTATAGTGGCTATTTTAAAAAACGTTTAATCCAGCAATTTAAGAGCATGTAGAAGTCTGAATACATAAGAATCCACCCAACATTCTCTATGCTTTGCTCTGATGTACCCATATATGGTACTTATTTTCTTAAGAATAAATTGTATGTTTCTAAACACGTTTGATTAAACACATAAGAATTTCCTATGGAAAGAGAAGAAGTGAAGAGCTGTTTCAGAGGCATGACTGCACGATGACTTGCTGAATGGAAAAATAATCTGTAATTTTCTATACCACCAGATTAGCCTGTGTTCTGCTCTTTAATATCTCAGACAGATTTCAGTGTGCCACCTTCCTCCTAATTGCTTAGAAGTTTGTGGCAGGGATCTACCCCCACCAGGAGCCAAGAACCTGCTCCCTATCTTCCCCTCACAAGTCTTCCCTTATATCCTCCACCCCCTGGGCCAGTCACCCACTCCCCATCCACCTCCTGTAACCCTTCCCCGGCCTCCTCCATCCCTCCCAGGGCCAGGGACTCCTGACCCACACTTCAGTTCTTTTCCAAGAGCCACACAGCTCAACCGAGGCCCCCCCGCACTTCTCACCCCCAAGCCTGCACCTCTGCCTGGTCCCCAGCAAGCCCCAGACCACTCATACCATTCCAGATGAGCTCTTCACTGTACAGGGCCATCGCAGTGTGAGTCCAGGTTAGCAGCCAGGGCAGGTGCTGAGAGCTGCCCAGGCACCAGGGTCTGCAGAGGTTGGGCGCTGAGCAGCAAATGTGGGCTGGGTGCTGACGTGGAGCCAGGCAGGTCACTGCTTTGGGCAGTGCTGCCAGGAGTAGCTCTGAGCCACTCAGTGCCTGAGCTGCATCTGCCGCCACAATCGTACCTGCACTAGGGGTGGGGAGCATCTAGGAATGAGAACATTTCCTCAGCAGCCCGGCTGGGGTCCGCTTCCTGCTCCTGGAAGCCCCAACTGGCAGCCCCACCAGCCTCATCACCTGCCACCACTGTGGAAGGAACCAGGGGATGGTCCTGAAATCTGCCATCCTAGGTAACTGCCTAACTTGCCTGTGTCTAGAGCAGCCTCTGACCTCAGGATCTGATATTTGGATTTTCATAGAAAGTAACAATGAGCTCTTATAGGCTATTTATAACACCAGTACTTTTAAAAAGTAGCACTGAATAAGTGTCCTGTTAATTCATTTAACATTTCATGAACACTGATTGGAATCTGTCCTGCATGTGCATATGGCAACTGATTGGAATGAAATGGCATTAGTCTGTCACATTCTTTTTCAAAGGAATTTCATTGTAATTAGATCATACTAAATGCACTGTTATTTCCTGTGTTGTTCTAAACTTGGATTTTGCAATGCTGAATGCATTGGCGCTTATCAGGCTTTCTTTCATAAAACATGTTTAATGTATTTATTTATACATAAAACAGTCTTCACAGACACAGGCAGAGATAGTTATTTCCACATACAAGGCACATTCCTGCTACTAAAAAAAAAAAAAGCTTTAAAATTGTATCTGTGCTGAGAGTGAAAGACTAGGCAATCTGCAGAACATTTGGAGACAGATTGACAGTAGTTTATTCAGTTCCATCACACTACAAAGCTTTTCATTAATAAAGCTATTTCAAGTACATGGCAAAGCTACTGTCCTCTCAACTTTCAAGATTACAACTGTGCTATAACATACTCCATACTTACTATACAGTACAAATTGCCTACCCAGAACAATCCGAAAGCAGTTTATGCTGTGCTTGCAGCAGCTCAGTTTTAGTCAATTAGAAATACTACTTTTCAGTGGAATACAATGGTCAGATGCATCAGATTTCAAGTTGCACTATTTTGCAGCTAATTTTCTTTTTACTGTTTACCCCATAACTCCCTGTGAGCTCTTGCAGTGTGTGCAGGAAAGGACAATACTGGGAATGAGTTCACTGTGTTGTGTTGGGAGGAGTGGCTTGGGCCTGGGGGAGAGGTCCTGCTTCTACAAATAGATGGGGAAGCATTTTTAGTGCTGAAGAGCCACTATTGATTCTTCCTGGCTGTCAAAAGTGTTGGAGTTCTTGACCAAACACAGCTCTTTCCAGAGTGTACCAGATTTTTTTCCCAGTGAAATAGATCATTGACTTCAACGGGCAGATGATGGGGCCCTCAGTTTCCCTCTGTCTTTCAATCAGCTGGGAGGCACTCTCTCCCATGATCTCTGTCCCCAGCACGTGATTTCTAGATTTGATTGTCAGACTGGGCAGCGTCATAGACTGCCACGGGGAAGTGCCACAGTTTCAGGGTACCTGCATCTGTATTCTCCCTTTGTGGTCCCTCAGGGGCACCCACCTAAAGTTTCAAGCTCACAACCATCACCTCTCTTGGGCAGACACCAGCATCCCTCTCCCTCCTGACCAGGGGTTTTAAGGCTGCATAGCCCCCTACCATATACTGTGACATCCCTCACAAGCCAGTCTGCCTAACGGCTGGTACTTATGCATTGCTTACTTTCCAAGGGCTATGACCGGTATATTGAGCAGTTACAGGTGACCACACAGCACATTCTCAGAAGAGGACATTTATTTTAAGGACAAAGCATTACAGAGAAGACATATAAAAACAATAAAAGTTCCCACACACTTACTGATAAACATAGCAGAAATGACGCATCACTCCTTTGGTCCCACAGAGGTCCAATCCTTCAGCCAGTCTGGGACCTCTCCTTAGACAGAATATCCTGTCCATTTGCCCAGTTAAAATGTGGGCCCACAGTTGGGGTTGCCTACTTTATAATAGCAGATGACCAAACACTCTTGCCCCACTCCTTCCCCAAGGCCCCGCCCACCACTCACTCCTGAAATGGAGACGCTCTACACAGCCATGTTAGTGCTATGGGATATCTGAGGTTGGTATTCTTTTAGTGTTAGCAGCCCCACGCTTTGCAAGTGCAGCAGAGCAGCTGATGGTTCTGCACAATAGACATTGCATGGGCCAGATTTAAGTTCTATATCCCCATGCAGGAATTGCTTCACCCACCTTGGAGGAAATGCAGCCATGGCTATATCCAGCACACTTAGGTCCCCAAACTTCTGAGACTATTGTACTGTTTAGACAAGAGGGCTGATTGGATCCTTATTTTCCTCCTATCAGAACACTTCCATTTCCACCTATCAAACAGGGATGCCATCTTCTTCAAAAATATGAACCTGTGGGGCCAGCTTAGAAGCCAAGCACAAGTTGGTCTCATGCAAGGATCCAAATTTAAGTCTCAAGCTATACCTCTACCCCGATATAACGCAGTCCTATATAACCTTATAGGTGAGACTGTGTTATATTGGATTTGATCTGGTACGGCGTACCGGCAAGAGCCGGTACGCCGTGCCGGACTGGACTGGCTTCCCCGGTGGTGATTTAAAGGGCCTGGTGCTCCAGCCGCTGCGGGGAGCCCCGGGCCCTTTAAATCCCCGCCAGAGCTCCGGCAGTGGGGCTCAAGCAGGGATTTAAAGGGCCCGGGGCTCCCCTCTGCTTTACCACGTTCTATCCGAATTCGTGTTATTTCAGGTCGCGTTCTATCGGGGTAGAGGTGTAGTACTTTTTCCTTTAGCCTGAAGAGACCAAGATCGGTATCTAGGGAGACGAGGACTGGTCAAGTGATTTTCCTCTGTGGCCTGAAGAAATTGATTTTATCCTTTTATAAGCTGTAATTTTGACAATATACATTACTTTATTTAGGCAATTGATTTTAAAATGTCGATTCAAATATGATTATTTCATGGTAGAACAAATAGAAGTCTAGTACATACATAGACAATTTTAAAGAATTCTATAGAGATGACACCAGAAAACAGCTGAGAAATCTAAAGTCTAGACAGCAAACCACATAGGCAGTTTCAGGCTTACCAACTAAAGAATGCTTGGTTGAAAGAATAGCTGATGTCACCAGTCTGTCAGAATTTCAGAGCACCAAGCATAACCAGTACAGATTCCAGGCTGCTATAGAGATTACATCAGTAACACTGAATTGTGCCTATAAACATGCACATGAAAAGATGTGCACAGTTACTCTTTGTGCCCCAAAAGTGAGCTTTGTCAGTGGATGTTTGAGAATATGCATGTGTGCAGCTACGGATATGTTCTGAATATTTGTTCCAATATATCCAATTGGCTGTGAGAAATTACACTTGTTTAGCATGCCCCAAAGAGGTAGCGGATGAAGAAATAAAAATACTAATAAATGGTATTACAACAATATACTTCCTTTAGTGACTTCATTCATGCAGGTAAATGGGTTCTGTGTTGCAAGCAACCCCTTCATATGAAGACTGGTCTTTGACTAAAAAAACAATTTTATGCCAAAGATACTTAAGATGTCTTTGGCCTTAAGGTCCAAAATCATGACCATTACAGAAACGAAGTAGTAATGAAGTCCATCCTCTTGCCGTTGTAGTATTGCTTGCTAGAGTATGTTTTCTAATGTTTGTCTCTCACACAGTGCTTGATGACCAATCTAAAAAATCCATTTTATCAAAATATATTCTTTTTTAATAATGTTATGCATTGTTTGGGTAAAGTTTCTTTAGTTTAATATTTCCAACTATACTGCTGTGATTCCATCAGCTTTCATAAGCTAAGCAGGGTTGGGCTGGGTCAATGCTGATGGTGTACCTAGATGCTTCTGGAAGTAGAGTTCTTTGAGTGCTTGCTCATGTCGATTCCATTCTAGTTGTGCACGCGCCCACATGCACAACTGTCGGAGACTTTTGCCTTAGCAGGATCCATAGGGCTGACTGTGTCACCCTCTGGAGTGCCGCATTCATGCAGCAGTTTATCAGGCGCCACCGGCCCTACACCTTCTCAGTTCCTTCTTACCACCCATGACAGTTGGTTGGAGTGCCTGGTCTTGCTTGGCAAGAACATGAGTGGTTCTTCACTGTTTAGATCGTTCCCCTTTGTTATTTAGTCGAGTGATTAGTTAGCTGTTAAGTGCATAGTAGTAGCTTAGTAGTTAGTCCCAGCTGGGACTTTGTCCCGAAGCTGGACATGCCCCACTCCCCAGGCTCCAAGCAATGTTCTGATCAGTGACCCTCACAAGAGTTGTTTGAAGCCCCACAGAAAAGAAAAGTGCTGGAACTGCAAAAATTTACGTCCCCAAAGTCAAAAAGAATGGGATATTCAGTTGAAGGCCCTCCTCATGGAGGATGGTCTGTGCCCAGCATCTGAGCCCTTGCACTTGGACTCCATGCCAGGTACTTCAGCACTGGCACGGAGTGCATTGCCAGCACTGGGATCCACCTGGCATCTTTCCCCCTCTCCGGTACCAAAGAAGTGGTCTAAATCAACTGGGCCACAGTCATCATGCAAGGGGACTTTGGGAGAAGGACCTGTGTTAGACCTCATGCCTGCAATGGTGGCTCTCTGGGGTACTGCTGTGGTTGGACCCCCAGCCCAGCCAGGGACCCGACTCTGACTCCGGGGAGAGGTAGAGGGTCCCGGCCCATTGCAGGGACCTCTGCGCCCAAAGTGGGCCTGGCGGCCAAAGAACAGTTAGGCCAACTGGCACCGCAGACGCCTGGCCGCATGGCGGATCCCACCAAGACACCAGTTCAGATGACCAAATCAGCTGTAGGACCACCCCTAAAGGCCGTGGGACGTCCCCGGACTGCAGGTGTTATTCCCCTTGTCACGGTCAAGGACCCTGATACCACAACTTTGGTCTCCGGTCAGGAGGCCCAGATCTCAGATGCCACTTTCCTCACCTACGAGACATGGAACTCCAGAATCGCAATGCTGATCCCCATACACCCAGTACCGACAGTCCTCCCACCAGAGATCACCAAGGCGCAGGTCACCATCGCCTTGCAGATCTCTCAGTTGTCAGTCCCCTCCAGCACAAGACTGTTCCTGGTCGCGGCACCAGTCACCGGGACGCTGATACCGTTCTTCAGGCAGGCACCAACCCTCACCTTCCCCGTACCGCCAGCAAGAGTCAGTCGACAGACTCAGGCTTCCACAGCCCTGCCGTGGTCACCGGAAGGGCAGTGGTCCAGGTCGGAGGGACAGTTCAGTCTTCCTTTGTAAAGAATGAATCATCCCCTATCTGGGAGCCGGCATGGGGTCACGGGCAATGGCCCACCCAGTGGCAATACTGGAACCCATGGGGGTGCGTCTTATGCCTGCACCATACTCCCACTGCTCCTCCCAGACGGCTTTGGAGAACATACCCCTGGCGTTGCTGGCACCAGTGTTGGAGCAAGGGGCCAAATCCGAAGCGGCAGTTTCACGGGAGGCCCCAGTGGCTGAAGAACAGTCCTTACGCAGCACAGGGATGCTCCCCTCCCTCCAGCGGTGCAGTTGTCCTCGTTGTCCCCAGACGAGGCGGTGGCGGGGCCCTCGCAAACTGGCAGCCCCTCTCGTTCCCCCCTCCCATGACTTCAGGGAGCACCAAGCCCTACTTAAAAGGGTGGCGGCCAACCTGAACTTGGAGGTTGAGGAGCTAGCTGAGGAGCCTGATGACCTCTTCAATGTCATCCCCCCCTCTGCCCCAGCCCGGGTGGCATTGCCCGTTCACACAGGGGTCCTGAAGATCACCACGTCAGGGTGGCAGACCCTATCTTCCATTCCACCAACATCCAAGAATGCGGAAAAGAAGTATTATGTCCCCACAAAGGGGGTTGAATATTTATACACACACCCTCCCCCGGGGTTGCTGGTCATATCTGCCGTCAATGAAAAGGCCAGGTGGTTGGCACCTCCAAAAATAAAGATGCCAAGAGGCTGGATTTATTTGGCAGAAAGATTTATTCAGCAGCGAGCCTCCAATCTAGGGTCTCAAACTATCAGGCCCTACTTGTCAGATACAATTTCAACCTGTGGGACTCAGTCAGCAAGTTCAGGGAGAGCCTCCCACATGATCAGGCACTGGAGTTCACCACTCTGGTGGAAGAGGGCCAGGCGGTAGCTAGGGGTGCCCTTCAGATGGCTTGGGATGCCACAGATTTGGCATCCAGGGTGGTCGCCTCTGCAATAGCCATGAGCATAGCTCCTGGTTACAGACCTCCGGGTTGTCCCAGGAGATGCAATATACCCTCCAGGACCTCCCTTTCGAGGGAACGGGGCTTCTCTCAGAGCTGACTGATGCAAGGCTCCATGGCCTTAAAGACTCCTGGGCCACCCTCCGCTCCTTGGGCCTGCATACTCAGCGGGCTAGAAGGCCATTCCGTCCATTGCCGCCTCCGCCGTCATCAAGGTCTTGGGGTGTCTCTAGATCCGGCCCCTACAAAAAGAAGAAAAAAGATGGGGTTTTAAGCGACGCCACCAGTTGTTATCTCACCCATCTGTCCAGCCTGGTCCTTCCAGGGACTAAGGCAGCCAAAAGCCGTCATTTTGAGAGTGCGCCCGAGGACAACACCCCAGTCACTGCAATGGATCCGCTCCCCGTCTTCCTCAACTGCCTCAACTCTTCTGATTGGCCTGGTCCCATATCACCTTGTAACACCGGGGGCTCAACACAGTCTTGTCGGGCTATCCCCTGCAGTTTGTAGCCGACCAACCCTTCCATCCTCCTTCCCCACCCCTCTTCAGGGACCCTTTTCACAAGCAACGCCTCATTCAGGAGGTCTTTTAACCTTACACCGTTTTCTACAAGGACAAGATCCAAGTAAGACTACACCCAGCCTTCCTTCCACAAGGTGGTCTCTCAGTTTCATTCAAACCAAGATATTTACTTACTGGTCGTCTTCCTGAAGCTGCATAAGTCAGAAGAGGAGTGCATGCTGCATGCCCTCAACGTCAGACGAGCACTGGCCTTTTATATTGACAGTACCAAGCCGTTCTGTAAGTCAATGCAATTATTCGTCGCCGTGGCCGACAGAATGAAAGGTCACCCTGTTTCTGCTCAGATAATATCATCCTGCATTCACTTTTGCTATGATCAAGCACAGATGCCACCCCTGACGATCATCACCACCCACTGTACCAGGGCATAGGCCTCTTCGGCAGCCTTTTTGGCTCAAGTGCCTATGCAGGATATCTGGTCGTCGGTCTATACCTTCACGGCCCACTATGCACTTACCCAGCAGGCCCTGGATGATGCTGGCTTCGGCAGAGCAGTATTTCAAGCCTCAAGCGGTGAACTCCAAGCCCACCTCCGTGGATACTGCTTGCGGATCACCTAGAATGGAATCAACATGAGCAAGCACTCAAAGAAGAAAAAATGGTTACTTCTCTTTTGTTCTTAAAGCACTTCACAAACATTAATTTATTACACCCAATAATAGCCCTTTGAGGGGTTGTTTCCTCCCATTTTGCAGGTGGGTAAACGGAGACACAAAAAGGTTAAATTGTGGTTGTGTCTTAAAAGTGGCTTTGTAAAAGTGGCATTGTGTGGTTCCCTTTTTGTTGTGCCTGACAGACTTCTATGTCACATTTGCTCAGTTTGCATATGAAAAGAGGGTTTTTACAAACATATTTGCACACTCCATCCATGTCTGTCAGACTGGGCTCTGTCTAGCCTCATCTAACTGTACAACCCCTTTGTCTTTAGATTATGTTTTCAATTACACTAGTGCAAACCAATGAAAGGCCAGTGGGCTTATGTAAGTGTTGTTGAAGGCATAACGTGAAGACTACATGAGTGACAGAGGTGTACCTGAAAGTTTAGTCTGGCTTGCAGAATCTCTGCTATTGCTGTTGATATGAAAGGACACAGCTTTACTGCCACAGTCCAGAGTGGGCTCGGGGGGCTGGCAGTAAGAAAAAGAATGTTTGTGTGTAAAATGAGCACATGTGATTTGAAAATCAGAGAAACGATTAATATGTCGTACTTGCATAATACTTTCTAGGGCAGAATTGCACTTTCCTAAAAGTCACAGATACAGTCTGTAGTAGGTATGGTAAGAGAATCCAGGAGTTCTGATACTCAGTTACCTGCTTTCAGCACTAGATAATAGTCCTTCCCTAATAATTTTCCCCTTCTTTCACATAGAATCAGTGATTTGTTAGCTCATGGGTTGAGCTCCTTTCTTTGCATTTGTTTTCATAAAACGGGCATTAAAACATCTGTTTGTAGAAAATCATATCCGTGATTACAAGGGGAGCTTTTCGGCCTAAATAAAATCCGCATCCAGAGGACGGTGTATGCAGCTGTCCGTTCTGAGGGGGGGACCTCCACACTTGTAGCAGCAGTGCAATGCCAGTGCCTAAAGCAACATTACGCAGCTGCCCAATGCTCTTTTTTTCACAAGACTCTGATCCAGTTGCCATATATGGCAGAAGGTTTAATGGTAATAACACAGGCCAGTGTGTATGGTGGTTGGCCTGATTGAATGTCAGACAGGAGGGAATTTTTAAAGGGGATATATGTGGACTAAAGACCATCTTGGTGGCTGCTAGCTCGTTTGAAGTCCCCTGCCACTCTCCACTCCACCCAACCGATGGTAATGGGCAGGGGAGATGGTCCTTTTCACTTCAGTCTAGGGGTGCTTTACAAGTGGTGTGTCGTTGCAATGGGGAGAACGAGCTCCTCTTTAGCACTTGGAGAGTAGTGTGGGAAAGTTATTTCTTCTCTCCCTCTTAGCCTGCTGGGGCTACTTATGTGAATTGCTAGACGGCGAGGTCTTCAGGGGATTTCCCATATCTGCCTGTAAAACATCAGCACTTTGTTGGTACTATACTAGGGCCGTAACGCTCACAGGCTGAAGAGTAAGACAGACAGACTGAGGATTCCATTGTCACGTTTGATAATGGTAAATAATCGCCTTATTCTAACACAGAGCAAAGAGCTATATGAGAATAAGAACCACAGGGATTGGCCTTAAGGCTACTTTTTCTCCCTCTCTTTCATTCTATCACTCCTATATAGAACCCTCCCCAGCCACCACTTTTAAAGAGACAGTATACCTATCTTCAGAGTTAGGAAGCAGTGGCCAGGAAGCAAGGAGTTCATTTACTCAAGTGCTTCTAACTTAGCGCATCTCTGCCATTTTGTGGAATGCAGGGGAGTTTTTCTTTTTCTGGAGGGTTCTATGTAGCAGGCAACCTGTTCTCTGGCTTACTACATAGCCAGTATCTTATCTGCAGCCTGTATCATGGAAGATGGGTGGATAATTTCTGGTGACTAGAGCCTTTGAGTTTTACAAGCATGTAAAAGAAAGAAAGGTAGATCAAATATTTGGCCTTCCAGCCTTGATAGTGTTAATTTAAAACAGTACACCTCTACCCCGATATAACACTGTCCTCAGAGCCAAAAGTTCTTACCACGTTATAGGTGAAACCGCGTTATATTTAACTTTCTTTGATCCACCAGAGCATGCAGCCCCGCCCCCCTGGAACGCTGCTTTACCGTGTCATATCCGAATTCGTGTTATATCGGGTCGTGTTATATTGGGGTAGAGGTGTATATAGTAATTGTGGAAATTGATGAATTCAGTACAGGTGAGCACCCTATAATTAACTCAAATGCTTATGTAGTAGGAGCCTGTAGGCCCAGCACCTGGGAACACCAAGAATGTAATCCTGGCCGTTGAAGTCAATGGCAAAACTCCTATTGATTTCAGTGGGACCAGGATTTCACACCTAGATGGCAAGCTCCTTGGGGCAGGTACTCTGTCTTCTATTTGGCCCTGATCCTGTAAACACTTACCTTATGTGCCTCGTCCCACTGAAGTCAATAAGACACAATGTGTGTGTTCGCATGATCAGACCTATGTTGGTACAATAGTTTGGACTACAGACTCCTGATCTAGTTGAGGCCTCCAGGCACTATTGTAATAGAAAAAAATATTAATCATATAGTTCAGGCTGCACAAAAATGTCCAGCCTTCACATTTTCAACCTCTTCATTCCAACAGTCCATTTTCACATGCTAAGAACTGAAATATTTTTAACTTTTTGGGGCTTCAATTTGACAGGTTTATTTTTAAACTGGTTTAGCTTTAAATTGATCCAAAAAAAATGAAAAGCCTGCAGCGTGCTGACTTTACATGGTCCTAAACTTTAAAATAATGCTTCATTTCACACAAACTTGGATTGACTTTCTCAATGTATCGGTGTTGGCAGATGGCATATATGAACGCTACTTCTGTCTGTGTGTGTGTGTGTGTGTGTGTGTGTGTGTGTGTGTGTGTGTGTGTGTGAGAGAGAGAGAGAGAGAAAGAGAGAGAGGGAGGAAAACTCTTCCTCCCACCCACCCCTCATACTGAAATGTAAAATACTGATGGAATTTTGTTCAATCTTTCCATGAAAGACTCTTTTTTGAGTAGACACTGCATGAGATAGTAGTAGCATTCAAAAATCACAAGTCAGATCACCAAATAATGAGATTATATTAAAAATAAAATTTTATTTGCCTTTTTGAGCCATTAGGATATACTTATGTCACATTTTCATGCTTTTCTCTGTGACCAGGAGGGATGCAAACTTAGTTGTTTTAAATGAAAGCTGAGGTAACAATTGGAGATATACCAATCTCCTAGAACTGGAAGGGATCTTGAAAGGTCATTGAGTCCAGCCCCCTGCCTTCACTAGCAGGACCAATTTTTGCCCCAGATCCCTAAGTGGCCCCCTCAAGGATTGAACTCATAACCTTGCATTTAGCAGGCCAATGCTCAAACCACTGAGCTACCCCTCCCCCCTGAGATTCTTGTGTATTTGTATGACTCCAGGTCCTGGGGCTTTAAGAAAATCAACATGTATTCTAAGACTTGTGATGAAATCATGAGATTTGGCCACACTGATGTTTCAGCTTCAGGAGTTGTGAGTAAAAACTACGAGCATGTGACAACAGCAGTTATTGTGGCACCAGAATTATAGAAGGGGCATCAAAGCACTCATCCAGAACACCATGGAAGTACAAGTTTGAAACTGTGTATGAAACATAGTAATGTTCCACCTAGAAATTGATGCACTCAGTCTTCACCAGCTGAAGATGGATCCATTGAACCCCAAAATGTTCACATACTGAATTTTTGAATATGCATTTGCTTCAGAGTTTGCCATGAGGTTCCTATGATAGTGCATCATTTTTATTCAAAATTTAATTAAAACCCAATTAAGCACTTTGGGAAAGCTTTCCCTTAAGTGTGTGAGGTATTTTGAGAACAGTATTTACTCGAGTGCATGACTTGCACATACTATTCTGTGGCTGCTGCCAAATCATTTCCCTCTGTTCTGTCTGTAACTTCCATTACTATCTGCCTTTGCCAAAATTAACTAACTGTGTGGTGTGACCAGATGCTGAAAACATGAGCCGTTGTATCAAGGTCATGCAGGAGACAGGAATGAATGTTCCCAGAAACTGAATGGTCAAGTTTCTTTACAAATAAAACACTAAGATACTTCCACTAAACAGAAGCACAGGAATTAAATCTGACCATAAGTTGTATCTGTATCTGGTCTTGATGCCAAAGTTGGTGTTAAGTGGTATTCATACCCTGCTACTGACAAGAGAGAGTGAGCGCTGGGGCCAGACCTCAAGATGCAGAGTTGCATGAGTTGTGTGGCCCTCAAAAGAGTGTGGGTGTGTTTATGGGGCAGGGAGGAAGGGAGTAGAGTGGTAACAGGCCTGAGAGGAGGGATAGCCTAGTGTTTAGGCTGCTGGCCTGGGAAGCAAGAGACCTGGGTTCAGTTCCTTGCTCTGTTAGCATCTTCCTGTATGATCTTGGGTAAGACACTTAGACTCTCTGTGCCTCAATTCCCCTTCTGTTCAGATACTGCAATAACAGGGCCATATAAGTACTTTAGATAGACACTTAGTATGCTCTTAAAGGAGGGATTCAGCTCTAGTAACTAGAAAAGGACATTATTTGATGCCATCTTTGTTACGTCTTAATGGTTTCCATATCAAATTTTCTCAGTTTACAAGTAAAAGACATTTTTATTTCAGCCATGCAAACAGCCTGGGATCTGATTGTTAAGTTTGTATTCTGGCTTGCGTACCATCACTGGGAGTGAAGGTTCTGTGGGCCAAGTTCTTTCGCTAGATAAATCATGTGATGTCACAAGTATAAATGAGGGCAGAATTTGGCCCTACATTTGGAATTTAGTTCACATTTCTGTTAATGATGCCTCAGCCACAATAAAATGCATTTCTCTCTTAGTTGGATGGACTCTGCAAGGGCAAAAGGCAATAAAGCCATATTTATGTCATTCAGGTCAACAGATACTACTCTGACTACACCCAGGGAGGAGAGTTGTTAATTAAGAAGGTCCCACTTTTGCATAGTCGCTTGTCTGGCCATATCTACACTCTAAGGCATCTAAGGCAATCAAGAACTCAAACATTCCCCTCAACACCAGGTACTCCAGTATGAAGATTGGTAGGTGGCAACCCCATCTAAGAATCAAAACCTAACTGTGTGCACAGAGAAAACAGGAAAAGTAAAAGCCTTCTGCCTTTATATTTTTTCAGGCCTTATTTTACAGATGCAGTTTTTGAGCTCCCATAAATTCTATCAAAATCCATCTCCGTCTGTGAATTTTTTTTTCTTTCTTTCTTTCTTTGCAGGGGCGGCACGCATAAAATAACTCACATTTCCTAAGAGATATTTGCAATTAGTATGATCTATGCTTCAGTGTCAATGTTACTGTGACCACTGAACATCACATAATGAATATGAAAAATCCATTTAAACCACACACTCAGGAGTATCAGATACAGATCTGCAATTTGGTCAGCACATCATTATTTCTTCATTAGAAAAAGAGCAGCTGGGTAGCATACTAGGCAGCAGTGCTGTCCCCTGGCTTGCAGGACCTTGGATCTAATCCTATTTTTTAGTCATAACGAAATGAATTTGGTGGTGTCAGCTGAGTTCATGTTGCAAAACTGTAAGTGCTGGCAGCTTCTTTACTCAGGAGAGGCTTGGAGATTAGCTCGTCTAGAAATTGAAACCTTTCACCTCTAGACATTATGGCTCCTCCAGGTCATTCATGAAGCGACTTAGTGAGGCAATGTGGAGAAGCTCAAGCAGTGGCAGCCTGCCTAACATATTGCCTATGGATAAAGAGAATAATTTCCACACTGCTGTTTTAACCTTCAGGATAGCAAATATTCTTAGTGCTTCATCTCGAATAAAGTTCTCTGCTCAGCAAAATATAATTTTTCTGTTCTTTTACTTGTGTGCTAGGAAACATTTTGTATATCTTTTTAAGGTGATAAAAGATGTTTGCAGCAACTTCACTGGAGTGATAGATTCAGATGGACCATCATCTAGTTCTCCGATACACAAGACAGAACTGGAAAAGGTAAAGTTAAAGAATTACTATGCTAATGCAAAGATAGATGATGATGTTCTATTATGGAGGTGTCGATAGTGACGCTAAAGTTCAGGTTGCATTTACCCTTAAAGCAGGACTCTAATTAATGATTGAATTCAATCTCTACATTTGACACAGTAACTTTTTCAGTAAAATACTTGGTAACTTTTGCAGAGGAACCATTTTAAGATGCTGCATTTTTAGAAATTTTGCCCCTTCTTCCTCACATTTTTGGGTTCCTCTAGATAAGTTGCACAGTTCCCAAAGACTCCACATTTCTCTCACATTCTGATAACATCTCTGGCAGAGGCCATTTTTTAAATGAAACACACACAATTATTCCTCATATTCAGACAATCCAAAATTGGCCAACTTCAGCAACTCATATCCATCAGCAGCTTTTTATTTTAGATGTTTACCAGCAGGCCTGCTGAGTAGCACAGGACATGGTGGGTGAGCTCTGGTGTAGAGATGGACCTGTGGGGGCGGAGGGAAACAAGCGCAGGGATGTGGAACCTGGGGAGGAATGGGTGGTGGGTATATGATGGGCTGGACTGGGGTTTTGGAGGCCTGGCAGAGGAAGTCCATTCTGTATAGAGGCTTAAACACCCCGGCATTCCGAGGTAGCAGTGTTTAGAGCTTGTGAAGTGCTCATGTCTTGGCACAGAGACACTTAGCTCCCTGACTCACTAAGGGTATATCTACACTGCAGGTAGACCACCGTGGCTGGCCCATGCCAGCTGATTCGAGCTCACAGGGCTGTTTAATTGTGGTGAGACATTGAGGCTTAGGCTGTAGCCTGAACTCTGAGACCTCTCCCACCTCCCAAGGTCCTAGAACCTAGGCTCTAGCCCAAGCCTGAACATTTACACCGTAATTGAACAGCCCCTTAGCCCAAGCCCCACAAACCCAAGTCAGCTGGCACAGGCCAGCTGTGGGTTTTTAATTGTGGTGTAGACATACCCTGAGGCAGCAGACTAACAATGAACAGGATGTCTGTGAAGTGAGGCATCAATGCACCAAGTGCTCACCAAGGCAGCGCTGCTTTAGGCCTCTAGCCTGCGTGATATCTGCGCAGTCAGACCCCATTGCAAGATGGCAGTCCTATTTGTTATGGGCCATCTCCTGGTCCCATTAAAGATTAATGTTTAAAAGTCCCATTGACTAGGATTTGACCTCAAGACTCTGGAGGTCAAAGTCCATTCATAGGTAGCCTAGATTTACATTTTTGTATTGCCATTGACATCAATGGAATTTCTCTGCATTTACACCAGTATAACTAAGATCAGGATTTGGCTTATGGTAATTAAGGTATATTTGTATATAATTTCCCTTGCCTGTTATACAATATAATATTCTAAAATGTTGCTGTCTATTAATGTGCTAAACAGCAAGATCAGGTAAGAAGTGCTCATAGATGAAAGAAATCTTCAAAATGATATTTTTAATGAATGCTTTAGATATACATTTACAATTGACCGCCTTACACAAACAACGCATTTGTATAGGTAGCATTTCAGACCTTTCAATGTATGTAAGAAAAAAGTCTGTTCAATTAAGTTTTTAGCACTCTGTGCGGGGTAGGAAGGAAACACACGGTGGTGCGGTATAAAGTTTTCCTTGCCACAAATTTGGGATGCCGATGTTACTCATAGGTGGTGAAGCCATGAGTGAGTTATGTAAAACATGTTAAACAGATGCCAATAAAAAGTTTTATGGCACACCACCACATATGAGTTTTGTTTATGCCACGCATTTTAGGTAATAGCTATTTTATAAACTTTAGATTTTTAATTTTTTTATTAGTAATATACACATAATTGCTAGTCTCTAACTTCACAGACTTTTTTATAGTCTCAGACTCTAAGGAAACCATTGTGATAATCTATTCTCACCTCTTGCACATTGCAGGCCAGAGAACCGCACCCCCATACTGCTGTAATAGAGCCATAACCTCTGGCTGAGTTACCGAAATCATAATTTAAATGCTTCCAGTTGCAGAGAATCCACCATTTACTCTAGTTCATACCAGCAAGGGACCCTTACTTACACACATCGAAAGTACTGAAAGTACTGAAATATAAAAATGTGTTGTGTTTGATAAGTTGTCAGTTGTAAATTACCTAAAGCATTCATTAAAGATATAGTTTTGAAGATTGATTGTATGTAAAATGAGCACTTGTTGGTTAGCACATTAATAGAGAGCAACATTTTAGAATCTATAAATGTAATAAAAATATATTATGGCTAACATGGTTCATTGTTAGATTTGGGTTACATGATTGGACTGTTACTCTTAAAAGGATAAAAGAATGGGATATATTTGGCAATACAGTTCTAGTGTGTGCTTAGTTTTGTTTTGTTTTAGCAAAACTTATGCTTGTGTGGTGACATAAGAAGTCTATGTAATGTAAATGAACTCTTGGCTATCTCATATTTGTCCTCAGGATGGATGCTTGGCATGTATTTAATGTAATAATAAGCATAACTTTAATTTGACCGATGACACATTATTTGGCCAGTGTGACCACATGAGAAATGACCTAATTTATTTTGTCCATGCAGAAATTGTCCTCCGAGAGGCCAAGCTCAGATGGGGAGGGTGCTATAGAAAATGGAATCACTGCCGTGTGTAATGGAAAAGAGCAAGGTGAATCCCAGATGCAGAGTGTGTTTTACATATTCAGTATAAAAATATAATATTTTTTCCTTTTATGACTTAGGGGCTTTGTAAGTAATATAATTAGTCTTATATCTACCCTGAAAGTTGAACTGTGCCAAGGTTGAATTACATAAACCTTTACATTGGTGGTGTAGGTGAGCGGACTCACCCCTGCGGCACCTCCTGCTGGTCTGTCAGTGAATTAGCTCATTCCAGCCTCCAGAGCGCCCTCTGCAGGCCGGTGATCCACCTGTCCTGTGGCCCCCCCATATCCCTCCCTGGACCCAGTGCCCTGGTCTTAGGGTCTCCCCTCCCCGGGGAACCCCCACCCACTATTCCCATCTCACCTCAGTAAAAGGCTACTGCCAGTCATCGTCTAGCCCCACGCCCTGGGGCAGACTGCAGTATCAGCCTATTCATCAGTGGCAAGGAGGGTTTGGACCTGTTGCCTTGGCCTACCCCTGGGCTGCCCTCTGCAACCCCCAGTACCTCTTGGCCTTATGCTAGGTCGCAGCCTGGAGCCTTCCAAGCAGGAGCTCCCCAGCTCCTCTGCCTTTCCCCAGCCCTGCTCCACTCAGCTACCCTATGTCTAGCTCCCTGAGCCAGGCCCTTCTCTCTCTGAATGCAGAGAGAGAGAGTGTCTGGGCCTCTGGCTCACTGCCTCTTATAAGGGCCAGCTGGGCCTGATTGGGGCATGGCCACAGCTGAGCCTACTTTCCCCAATCAGCCCAGACTTCCTCTCCTGGACTGTTTCAAGCCCTTCAGGGCAGGAGCAGGGGACCACCCTACTACAGTGGATATTAGAATACCTCCATTCTAGTTAAGAGTTATCCACATGTAACATTGATGTAAGTGACAGCAAGATCAAGGTCCATATGTAAGTTTTGAAATGACTTTTTCCTGTGTTTATAAAGTATGCTGTCTTCTATAGGGGAGTTGAGCCAATCACCATGTTGCATGTAAGGTTTTCCCCTACAATTTTAAACAGGAAGGGTGTCATAGCATTTTATAAGGGAAGACAAGAATCATGTATGCTAAATTACTTTAAAATGATGTACTCCACTTTGGAGTCAGAAAGCTTGTTCCCAGTCCTTAGATTCCAAGCTGAGGGACATTCCAAATTCAATTTCCTGAGTAAGGTCTGCAAAAGCAATCCACAGATTATCTTTTTGTTTCCCCTTGAAGAAAAGACTCCTGTAAATAGGTGATACCACCCTATACCATATACCGATGCTCAGTCTTGTTCAGAAGAGCACATTTGCTTTAATCAGTACTTCCCTGTAGCTGTGAAAAAGCTGATGTAAGCTCTGTTGGAAAACAGTTGCCTTAGCACTGGCTTTTGGGCAAGCACTGTGTCTCCCTTTCCTGACACAAATGGGTGTTTGTTTCCTTTGGGTGTTTTAGTTTGTAATCTTTGCCCTCCCTTTCCAATGGAGATTTTGAATGACTCTCCCAAATGTATAGATCTCCACACTCCAGTCAACAGAATGGAGCACAGTAGCTCACTGTGACTTCTATATCCAAAATGTATGGCTACAGTTACATACTACAGAAACTTTCGTAAAACTACAGAAGGCATAAAAAATTGTGTTGCGGTAGACACCCAAGCCGGTTTCATGTGTCTGTGGTACGGAAATACAAAATATGTGCATAGTCCACAATTTTCACAAGTGTCTAGTGATTTGAATGCCCAACTTGAGGCACCTTATAGGGGCTTGATTTTCAAAAGAGTGCTGAATGCACACCCTCTGAAAATCAGGCCCATTTGAAGTGTCCAAAGCTGGGTAATCAAAAGCACTAGTCCAGGGGTAGGCAACCCATAGCACGGGTGCCGAAAGGGGGCACACGAGCTGATTTTCAGTGGCACTCACACTGCCTGGGTCCTGGCCACTGGTCAGAGGGCTCTGCATTTTAATTTAATTGTAAATGAAGCTTCTTAAACATTTTAAAAACCTTATTTACTTTACATACAACAATAGTTTAGTTATATATTATAGACTTAGAGAAAGAGACATTCTAAAAATGTTTAAATGTATTATTGGCACACGAAACCTTAAATCAGAGTGAATAAATGAAGACTCGGCACGCCACTTCTGAAAGGTTGCCGACCCCTGCACTAGTCACTTGAAACTCTTGGCCTTCAACTCCGTCATAGTAGAGTCAGACTTTTGTAGTAGTGAAGAGAATAATACAAAATAATGACATTTAATGCATTAACACATGGCTGTCATCACAAAATCATTTTAAGAGGTTCTGAATGAGTTTCAGGTTCTTTTTTAAATCAGCTGTAGCAGTGAGAGTGAAAGCTCAGTTAGCCATTTGAGGGAATCTGGCTTCACTGTGCACTGATCTCCCTTCTACTCCCACAGAGCTTCTGCCCCCCTCTCTCCACCAGCATCTTGTTCTGCTGTGGTGAAGGAGGTGAGAATAAATGGCTTACTTGCCAGTCTGTCTTGAGATCAGGGGATGTATCCCTTTCACATACTGCAGGAGAAAGAGGTTAGGAGAAAGGTCATTTCCTCTGCCTTTCTTCTCCATGGCAGAATAAAACACCATGGGGAGTGAAGGTAGAGGAAGTAAGAACATTAGAATTCACGTGGGCTCCTTTCACTGCATTTTCCCGGAGCTAGGAATTCTTCCCTTGCACTTTCCACTTTACTGAGCTTGATTTGACTTTCTTTGAACTCTGGGGTGTGTGGACATTTATTCCCCAAACCCAGACATAAGCATTCTTCCCTCCCTCCCTCCCCTACTCCACAGCTGCAGATGTTCTTAAGCTGTTCTTAAGCTGCTGCTGTGTGAGATAGCAGCCTGTCTTCAGTCAAGTGCTGCCTCCTGCTGTCTCTCTGTGCTCATGATGATATGAGCAGATGGGATGCTCTCCTTCCCTAGAACTTTGGGAATTCATTGCATGTAGGGACAGCACAATATTAGGTTACACCAGCCCTGCAGATCCATGGGCAGGATTTAGCTTTTTGTTCCCACACACAAATCATCATTCTACTGAAGGTTTTCAGATAATCCACTTTCACCTGCAAAAACAGGACTCTCCCACTGCATATACGTTGGTGGCGGAGTCTCACTGAAAGAGACAGTCTTGATGACAGATGGAATTTCTAATAATTTCCCATGTTAACAAATAATGAAGGCTAAAAAAAAAGACAACAAATTGTGGTTTGAGAATTTGTGAATTATTTCTTTTTCCCGTGAGTTGCCAATTCACATAATTTGCACCAGTTATTTTTTTAAGTCAACGTTTCACATTTCAGTTCATATCTTTCAAATTAACCTTTTATTTGTTTTTGGGGGAGGGCTCAGTTCAAACCCACAGAGTTGTTTTTGTGCATGCGTGCTTGTGTGTGTAGAGACGGGGAAAGATGGTTCTAACAAGCTGAAAGTCCGCTCAGCTCTGTCAAAACCACGAAGTTAAATTTCATTTCTTGTCTGTCAGCTAAGATTGAGCTCAAAATGGGCCCCCGTTTGCAATAATAGTTGGTCAAGGGTGAGTTTTATATTGTTGATAAAACTCAAGCCAGATAATTATGGTTCTGGTTTCACAAAGAAAGTTTTGTGCAGCTTTTTGGGGTTTTTTTATTGGTTGTGATTGTCTACTATATTATTAAAAAATATCTAATGTAGGCTCTTCAGTCATTTAGCCACTTTGGAAAGTTGTCCCCCCAGTACTGATCTTGTTCACTTCAATGGGAGCAAGTTAAGTTCAGCACCAATCTCTATGTTCATACCAATCATACTGATGCATTATTTTAAGTTCCCATATGTAATGATTAGATCCAATAAACTATTTTTTTCTGCACTGTCCTTTCCATAAAAATGAACACCAGCTCCTAGTCATTGGGAGTGTTAAGTGATCTTAATTTTTCCATTATAAAGGAAAGTTATCTTATAATACATGCCTTTCCCAAAGACCCATTCTGATATTTATAGTTACCTAGTTCCAATAACAGGGATATTTTTGCCAGGCATATACTTACTATACTAAAAAGAATGGTCTGATTCATTGCCATGGCATTATGTTGAAAATGCATTTAAGGAACAATGACAGGAGATCATCCAACTTCCATTTTTGTTCCAGTGCAGTCAGGTTGAATGAACAGCATGGAATTACCACATCCACACTTCTAAATTAGAAGATGGTTCTAGTGGAGAGGAGCAATTAGACTATGAATTTTAATGATAAACTTGCTTTAGTCTTACCTTCCTGTGTGCCATATTTTTGATATTGTGCTGGGCATGTGATATGGGCATCAGCATTAATGGCACCTGCAATTGTGTGTCTCTTGTCAGAAGGCAGCTGTTTTGTCCAAATGCTCATGTTAAGAATTAAGTCAGTTTTGTGCTTGTGTATCTGCAGTGAAGTTGTTTTCCTTTCTATTTTGATCCATGTGCTTTAATATAATTGGTTTCATTCAAACATACTAAGATGTCCATGTTTGTTTTCTTGATAGTTAAGAGGAAGAAGAGTTCCAAGTCAGAGACCAAGGGCGCAGTGACTAAAGTAACAGGGAAAAAAATAACAAAGATCATCAGTTTAGGAAAGAAAAAGCCATCAACAGATGAACAGACCTCATCAGCTGAGGAAGATGTTCCAACATGTGGTAAGTGATTTGACTCTCTTAGATTCTCAAGCTTACACTGCAACTAAAGCACTATAGACTCCTAGCCTAGCCGTTCGTATACAATTGCCCCTACTGCAATGGTTTTCAAACTAGTTGGTATTGTGTAAAACTTCACAAGATAACTAATTTCTTGTAGGCCATTTCCCTCCTCATTCCTGATCCCCCTTTCCTGTAGGAACCGTAGTACTTGATAACATCAGGATAGTATTTACATATTTAAGGATACCAGGTGAAAATGTGATAGGTGGAGTTGCTTGCTTAACTCTTTTCCATCCCAAAATTTTGTATCCATGCTATTTATTCTCTGTCTCTCTCTCTCTTCCTGCCTGTAGGTATGTGTATATTTAGTGCTGACCTTTCCCTCATTCCCTAAAAAAAGAAAGCCATGAAGCAACTATACAGGGTTCAACGGTGCCCAAAGGGATTATTTTCCCCTTTAGATGATCAGAAAAGTCTCTGGAAATCCTAGAGCATGGGGTAGCAAATGGCAGAAAATATTATTGCCTAAAGCCTGACAGATAGAAGCAACTCCATGGACTGTGTCATAAACACAGGTGGTCCACAGACCACAGCTTGAGAATCACATGTTTAAGCAACTTTTTTTATTAAAAATATGTTTATGTGTGTGTGACATATAAGAGAGTACAGATGTGTTTATCAACCAAAAAGAGCAGCTGGAAAAAGCACAACTGACCTTCTGCAACATCTGGCTTCCATGGAAGCTAAAAACTTTCTGGGCTTTGCAGTTAATTGACTACTCTCTTATTATGTGAGATATTTCTTTTCCCAGAATATTTTCCTCTAGACTGTAGTTATATAATGTAAGCTGTAGTATTTCTATAGTGCTCATTATCTCCTATCTGGCCACTAAATATAGTTGTTAGTATTTTTGGTAATGGGCTCTACTCAGCATCCTTTCTAGGTTTTATCTGGAAATATGTATTACTAAAGCTTCTGCTTTGGTCATCGTGGGAAGCCTTTGCAGAAGAACGAGTTTTGCATCATTTTCCGAAATTGGCTCGTTCTTGCTGCCTGCGCCATAGGTTGAGGCTTTTTTCACTGAGTATGCCTTACTTCCAAATCAAAAAAGGGAAGGAAAAAGATAAATGAAGTTGTGGTGAGGTGACACAGTGTGAGAAAAGGAAATCCCCCTGCACTCTGGCAATCACAAGGCGGGTTCTTCAAAGTTGGATTGCTTTTCTTTGTAAATCTGGCCAATAGGCAGAGTCCAAAGCTGTCTCTCCTCCTCCCCTGGCCCGCCCCCCATTTAAGACCATTCACAGGACTTGGATACATGTTGATTTTTGAAAGTTAAACAGGGCCATTTGGGACAGGCTAAGGGGTGGCGCTCTTTTAATTCAGGGAAAGTACGTTGGACTGGGAGAGCTTCTGTGAGGGGCACAATGGGAGAAAAAAGAGAGATTTAGCTTAAATAATAGGAACCCCTCATCGTTCCTAAATAGGTCAGCCGCCATGTATATGAGAAGGCTTTTCCGTCCCTGCACCAACTCTACAATCTCTTCCAGTCTTCAAGAGGGGGAATGTGGGGGTGGGGTGGGGTGGACAATACTGAGAATCCTAAATAACCAAGATCAGGAGACTCTTTCCTTCTCCAGATTTCCAGGGGTTTTTTTGGGGGGGGGCGTTATTTTTTTGTGTATGTGACATCTTTCCAAGAGTTGCACGGTTCAGATATGCTGATATATCCTGCTGGATCAAGACCTGAATTTGTAACTATGATGTTGGAATGGAAACCCAGAAAAATTAAGCTATATAACACATAATTTTAATGAAAACCAAAAAGATAGCTATCCGGAATGATTAAGAGCTTTCCTCCTTGGGACTGAAAATGAAAATCGGCAATGAGGTAAAAGATGAGTCATTTCATATAAATTCTGCCCTGAAGAAAATGTCATTCAATCTTTTCCTCTTTTAATACACTCTTTGGAAGTGGAAATATACTGTCTATAATTCATGCACCATATGTGATTGGGAGCCAAGTTCAAAGGTCCTTTTCTCTTCCAATATAAACTAGTGGTTTAACTAAACCTAATATGAAGGTGTTCTTGGAGGGGGGTTGTTTTTTGTTTTGTTTGGTTTTGTTTAGTTTAGTTTTTAAGTTACTTATTTTAATTTCAGTGAAATCCCCGTGGAGATTTTTTTATTCATTTTTAAAATTTCCATGCAGTGAACTCAAAGAACAGCAGAAGTGGGTGTTTTACACAAAATTAAATACAATGAGCAACAAGTAAAACTGATCACTCTGGTTTAGCTATTCTAGCTAAGTAGAATGAATTGCCAAATGAATCCAGTTTAATGGGTCTTTATGAAATTGTTTTCAGACATTATAGACAGAAGCGCACTCCTTGATCATCTCACAGTAGCACAGGGTTTTCTGTGTGTGTCATTTTTCAACCCGTTTACACATAGTTCCCTGAAACTCCACCACCACATTTAACTTACCGTCCATATACATGCAACTTTTCACTCGGTTTGTAACCAGTTAATGGCATGGTTGGTTCTACACATCTTGCATGTACACAAGAAACATAATTAATAACACATGGTAACCATGGCCCTGTAATGGTGTTTTGCCCTCGTCAGCAGCTTAGGTTGCGTACGGTTGTTTCCTGCAGCCAGGTCATAACATTCATATTTTGCTGTGCAGCTGGGACCTCATAATCATGCCTGTGTAACCACTTTTGCTGATGTTGCTTCCTTCCAACTCTCTAAGCAGTGGGATGCCTTTTGAGTGCTTAGTCCCATGTGCTGCTGGTGCTGTTTTATGTGCATGTCCATTAGTCCCCTTGTTCCTTGTTGAGTCATCATGGGTTAGCTGTCACTATTTTCCCAGAAAGCACTATGAACAGGGCCGGCTCCAGACCCCAGCGTGCCAAGCAGGCGCGTGGGGCGGCATTGTCCCGGTAGGGCGTCATTTGGCTCCGGCGGACCTTCCGCAGTCATGCCTGCGGGGGGTCCACCGGAGCTCCGGGACGAGCGGACCTGCCGCAGGCATGACTGCGGAGGGTCCCATCTTCCCGCGGCTCCGTTTGAGCTCCCGCAGGCATGACTGCGGCGGGTGCGCTGGTGCCGCGGCTCGGACGGAGCTCCCGCAGGCATGCCTGCGGATGCTCCACCGGAGCCGCGGAACCAGCGCACCCGCCGCAGACACTTCTGCCCCGGCCGCGGGACCGGGGAAGGGCGTTGAGCGCGCCGCCCTGCTTGGGGCGGCGTAATTTCTAGAGCCGCCCCTGACTATGAAAACACAATTTGCAGTGTGATAGATCTAGATATATCCACAGAACTGTAGAATGTGGTTCAGTTGTGAAAAAGCTGTGTGGGTACAAATCAGCTGTGCATGTAACTCTCACATGAGCAGGTTATGTTTCTAGTGTAGTCTAGGATATACTGAAACCTTTTAAATGGTGCTTTTAAACATCATCCTACTTTGGGGTTCACAGTGGGAACACCTCTTGACTCCCACACCCACACTCCCGCCTCCATTTTTACTAAAATCTCAGGGAAACCCTGTGGCAGAGGAGCTCTGGAATATTCAGCCATAACTGTCACTAACTCAGCACAGTCATTTGCATATGTTCAGAATACGACCAGGATCAACTCTTTATAAGCCATGCTTTCTGAGTTACTGGTACAGTGAGAGTTTCAATAAAACATTTTTTAAAGGCCATTTATTTGTCTTCCTAAAATCATCTGGATTTTCAATCTGCACATAAAGAAATAAGTTTTATACGAACTACCATTACATTAAAAAAGCCATTTCTTTTTTAAAGTAAGCGAAGGATACAATATCTCGTATTTTGTTTTATTGCAGGATATCTGAATGTGCTCTCAAATAACCGGTGGCGTGAACGCTGGTGCAGAGTGAAAGATAATAAGCTCATTTTCCATAAGGACAGAACAGATCTGAAGACCCACATTGTTTCTATTCCTCTGCGTGGCTGTGAAGTCATTCCAGGCTTGGATTCCAAGCATCCCTTGACATTCCGTCTGCTTCGAAATGGGCAGGAGGTCGCAGTGTTAGAGGTGCGATGTTTATTAATGTGCATACTTTGCAGAGATGCACATGGGCTAATTACCTGACCGCTCGTTCATGCAATCTGCCTTTCAAAATGCTTTCCACGGTTAAATAATACAGTTACAGAGCTGGGTAACAAACATTACAGAAATAAACAAATTAAGAGTTACAGGCAAAAGAGACTTATCTGGATGAGAATTGATGTAAGGGGAAAACCCTAATATTGTTGATTTTTAACTCACAACAGTCTTCCCTGTTAAGATGTTTTCTGCTGTCTCTCTCTCCACTCTGACCTTTTCTCTTCCCTTTATAAGTGCTTATGCACCTCCCCTGTTAGAGTCTTCTATCAAGGAGGTAACTCAGAATACAGATGACTGAGTGCTAATTAAATAACCTTGCTGTGGCTCACTACACTGAAGATTAGAGCTCTGGATCTCTGTTTCTCCTGGGCATATTAATCAACTTTAAGATTTGTTATTCTGAAGTCATCGTCAGGGGGTGTATCTGTACTAGAGAAATTTGGTTTCTAGCCACAAGTTGGGCCTCCTACCATGCACACCACACATGTAAACAGTGAAACACTTCCAGTTGTACACAGGCCATTATACCATCATTTACATTAGACTTGTTTCAAGCAAGGCTAAGCACTGTGTACTCTTCCAGCATTGGATGGAAAAAGCTAGCATAATAGCTCTAGTATTGCAAATAGCCTTAGTGCTTCTGTCCCATAGTAGTGTCCTCTCTAGTCTGCATTCTGCTGCACATGGGTCAGATTTGCCAGAAGAAAGTTACCTGTCTCAATAGTACTGCCTGCCCTATAAAGTTTATAGAGGTGCATATATTTTATGAACATCAACTTCTTCCAAACCACTGTCCCGTGGTTTGGAAGCATTCTTCCATGGAAATATGCATGGCTCAGGCAGATGGGCAGGTGTTGCTGACCTCTGGGACAACCAGGTGTCTGAGCACCTTGCTGAGGAAGGAGTTATTTGGTCTGGCAGGCAATGGTAGCAAAAGATTGAGATCCTTAATAATACCAACCAGGCACGAATTAAAACCTGTCCATTTTCCTAAGGAGCTGAACAGAGTACTTGGTACCCATCCTTCCCTGGAGATTAGTGCGATGCTGGAGAGTATAGAAGCTCCCTGTCTTGCAGCTGATGAGGTCGAGGAGCAAGATGCAGACCACAGGGCTAAGGAACTGGACCGGGGGTTACCCAAGAACTTGCTAGGATCTCTGGGAGGTTAAAAAGATGGAAGACAAAATCAAGATATTGAGAACAGAATTAGTTGAGGATCCAAAGGACATGAAGAGAAGAAATGATTTAATGGCCTATTCGTTAATGCTAGGAGCCAGGGTGACAACCAAGAGGAATTGGAATTGTTCATTTATGAGCATAAATTTGATCAAGTTGGTATCACTGAAACCTGGGGGGAAGATTCACATGACTGGGACGTTAAATCAAGGGTTAGCCTGTTAAGGAAGGTTCAGGTGGGCAATAAGGGAGGGGAAGGGGCACTCTAGGCCGAAAATGGCATTATCTGTTTCCAAGTCACTGATAATTCTGAAAAAAATTATCTTGAATGCTTAATGATCAGTGTCCTAACAGCTAAAGCACAAGATGGGATATTAGTTGGTGTCTGCCACAGACCACCAAATCGCACTAGAGAACAGGATGGCTGCCTCCTTATGCACCTATCATAACATAAGGGAAAAAACTATGTGATCATTGGGGGCTTTAATTTGAGTGATGTATGCTGGAGGTCTTATGCTGCCTATATTAAAACATCCTTGAAACTGCTAAATACTACAGATGACAATTTTCTATCTTAAAAAGTCTTGCATCCATCCTGGGGAATTCTATATCACACCTCATCTTGACAGATAAAGAGGAACTAAAAATTTCTGGCAACTTAAGTAAAAGTGATAAACACTTGATCACATTTGTAATGTGCAAAGTCTAGACTAGTGATGTACTTGGTGCTTTAAAAGGACCAGTTTCACAAAGCTGAAAACAATTAAGAGCCAAATTAGCTGGGAAGAAGAAATTAATCAGAGAAATGTAAATGATAATTGGGAATTGTTTAAGAATATTTAACAAGAGGCCCAAAAAGCTTCAACTGAGGAAGAAGGTCATAATAATGCAGATAAAGCACTGGGGGAGGCGAGGGGGGGAGAGACAGGAGACAGATGATGTAGTCATAGCACTCTTTCCATTCATTGATAACACTCTTTCCATTCATTGAGTCTTCTTAGGAGGCTGTTAAATAGCAGCTACTAAAGTTAGACATTTTTAAATCAGTAGGTCTGGATAACTTGCCTCCAAGAGTTTTAAAAGATTTGGCTAAGGGACTCACTAGACCATTAATGTTGATTTTCAATAATTCTTGGAGCACTGGGGAAGTTCCAGAAGACTGGAAGAAAGCTAATGTTGTGCCAATTTTAAGAAGGGGTAAACATGGGGACCTGGGTAATTATAGGTTTGTCTGTCTGACATCAATCCTGGGTAAGATAATGGCGTGCTTATATGGGACTCTATTAATAAAAAATTACAAGGGTGCTTAATGGAGGGCAATTAATGCCATTCATCATGGGTTTATGGAAAATAGATCCTGTCAAACTAACGTGATATCTTTTTTTGATGAGATTAAAAGTTTGGTTGATAAAGATAGTAGTGCTGTAATATACTTAAGACTTCTGTAAGATACATGACATTTTGATTTATTTTATATCTTTCTAGTTTTTTAATATAGCACACATTAAAAGGATTAAAACCTGGTTAATTGATAGGTCTCAAAATGTAAACAGGAAATCATCATTGAATTAATGTGTTTTTAGAGGGGTCCTGCACAGATAGGTTCTTGCCCCTAAGCTTTTTAACATTTTTATTAATGACTTGGAAGAAAACATGAAGTCATCACTGATAAAGTTTACAGATAACAAAAAATAATTAGAGGAGTGGTAAATAATGAAGAGGACAGATCACTGATACAGAGTGATCTGGATCACTTGGTGAGCTGGGCGCAAGCAAACAATATATGCTTTGAATATGGCTAAAGGTAAATGCATACATCTAGGATCAAAGGATGTAGGTCATAGTTACAGGATGGGGGAGTCTATCTTGGGAAGCAGTAACTCTGAAAAAGATTTGGGGGTTCTATTGGATAATGATCTGAACATAAGCCCTCAGCGCGATTGCTGTGGCCAAAAGGGCTAATGCAATCCTTGGATGAGTTGACAGGGGAATCTCAAGTAGGAGTAGAGGTTATTTTACCTTGGCATTTGGCACTAGTGTGATCACTGCTGGAATTCTGCGTTGAGTTCTGGTATCCACAATTCAAGAAGGATGGTGATAAATTGGAGAGTGTTCAGAGAAGAGCCACAAGAATGATCAAAGGATTAGAAAAGATGCTTTATAGGTGATTGACGCAGAGAGCTCAATCTACTTACCTTAACAAGGAGAAGGTTAAGGGGTGACTTGATTACAGTCCATAAGTACTCCCTGGGGAACAGATATTTATTTATGGGCTCTTCAGACTAGCAGAGAAAGGTGTAACATGATCCAATGGCTGGAAGTTGAAGCAAGGCAAATTCAGACAAGAAATAAGACATTATTTTTTTAGCAGTGTGGGTAATTACCCCATTAGAACAACTTGTCATGAGTCATGGTGGATTCTCCATCACTGACAATATTAAAATCAAGATTGGATGTTTTTTTCTAAAAGACATGCTGTAGGGGTTATTTTGGGGAAGTTGTGTGGCCGGTGTTATATAGGAGGTCAGACTAGATGATCACAGTGGTCCCTTCTAGACTTGGATTCTGCGAGTCCAAAGACCAAGAGAAGACAGCTACTGACAACCACTGAGCCAATTTGAGAGAATGCACTCTTGCTTAACGCAGGGAATAGCTGTAAAATGGAAAACTACACTAAAGAGCTCCATAGTTGTATTATTTAATATCTTTGCAACAAATCCAAGGGTAGGAACACTCCCTCCCCCCGAAAAAAAGTCAGAATAAAACAAACAGCATATGAAATTTCAAATGAGCTAAAATAAGTTCTTTTCAGTGCTTATTTAAAACCAAACTTGAACTATGAAAAGTGGCTCCAGGGTAGCTCTATTGACTTTTTATTGGTTAAAATTGGAAACCTTAGATAAAGATAACATGTAGTGGCATTTGTAAGGAAACTAGTGGGAGGCAAACTTTCATTTTCAGACTCTGGTCAGATACTTTGAACACTCAGGTTTTCTTAAGTGCAGATCAGGTCAGTGTCTTCTCCTTGAAGAAGGGTCATGCTATATATACGCAGTACAGGTTATTTGGATGACGATTTACAAGAACAGGAAATGAATGAAGTGTAATATAAAGAAGAGGAACTGCAGTAAGGAAATTGAGTTAAAGGAAAAAATCTTTAAGTTTGTTACACTGAATAAAGAAACTTAAAATAAATAAATATTGAAATGCCTATAAAATTGCATGAAATTTTTCAAAAACTGAAAATCATTCAGTTTCAAAAACTAGAATGATTTCCACAATGTTAATGCCCCCCCCCCATTTTCCATCCTGCTTTAGTATTTCTTTGTCCAAGGTTATCCTGGCTTTACAGTTTGGACAAGTTACCTTTCTTAAAAGCTTAGCCTTGTAGTGGAAAACATTTGTCTCAGCTTTCTGAAATTTAAAATAAGCAAGGTGCATACCTAGATACACTGGCTTCATGCATTTATGTTTTCCTTCTTTTGCTGAAACTGTTCATATTGTTTTACTCCATAATCTATTAACATGTTGCTTTAAATGTGTTCGTTATGGCAGAATAACCACAGTGAATATTACTTTTTGTTAGCATAGTTTGGCAAAGGTGATCCAGAGCTTCACATGCATCATTATATTAACATGTTAGTAAAATAAAAGCGTAATTATGAAGTAATTAATATTAAAAAGCCTGTTGTTTCAGTGATAATTTATGAGTTTATATAAGATCTTCTCATCATCATAGGCTTCATCATCTGAAGACATGGGCAGGTGGATTGGGATTTTACTGGCTGAAACCGGTTCATCTACAGATCCTGGAGCCCTGCACTATGATTATATTGATGTGGAGATGACTGCAAGTGTCATACAAGCTGCAAAACAGACCTTCTGGTAAGATGCATTAAAAGCAATTTAGGGTGTTTTCAGTAATTTCAGAATTTGCAGCCTTATGTTAGTTCTAATATCAAGAGACCTTATCAAACCTTCCCTTTTTTGCCAAGATATTAAACTCTTGAGGGATTGAAATCTTGAGTCTCTAAGCATTCGAGATGTGTTTAAGATTATCATGCTGGCATCCGGCTAAGTATTACAAGAGAGGCAGAATATGTCCACTTTTATGATGTATTCAACTTACAGTGTAAGAGGAATCTAGTAATTAGGTGCTATTTTAACCTATTTAAGCTTGGCCACAATTCAGTCACAATAGTTTACACTGGTTATATTCACTTTCCAAGTTTTAACAGAACTAATGTAAATTCACAGAATTGGTTTAGCCCTCAGTACTCAGCAGAAATACTGGTTTTATGTGTCATTACAACAACCTGTAACCCACTAAACCTCCTTTGTCATGTGACTGCAGAGGTGTGAATTGCCCACTTCACCTTAAATGGTCTCTTGCAACATGTGGTTACCCTTAAACTAACTGATCAGGGTGGTTAAGCACTGTTATAAATTGTCCAGGGAGATTGTGGCATCTCCATCACTGGAGATTTTTAAGAGCAGGTTAGACAAACACCCGTCAGGGATGGACTAGATCAGTGGTTCTCAAAACTTTTTTTTTTGAAGACCACTTGAAAATTGCTGAGGGTCTCGGCGGACCACTTAATGATCTTTCCAAATGTTTCACAGTGTTTGAAATGGGCCATCCTGATTATCACCACACTTTTTTTCTCCAGCTGATACTAGCCCACTTTAATTGATTAGTCTCCTTAGAGTTGGTATGGCAACACCCATTTTTTTCATGTTCTCTGTGTATATATATCTTCCTACTGTATTTTCTACTGCGTGCATCCAATGAAGTGGGTTCTAGCCCACGAAAGCTTATACCTAAATAAATTTGTTAGTCTCTAAGGTGCCACGAGTACTCTCCGTTCTTTTCTCCAAATGTTGTTTGTACCATTAGCTAACTATTGTAAAGGGCTTTGGATAAAAGTGCTATATTAAAAAAAAACCTTAATAATAATGAACGTTTTTTTGTTCCACAAATAAAAGCACACAACTCATATTTGAATATCACTAGTCTTACCTTTCTAATGCAATGGATGTGCCCTCTCTCCCCCGCCACAGCAGCCCCTGAGCTGGGGCTGGGAAGGAAGGGGGTCTCTCCCCGGCAGCCACAACCCTGGAGCTGTGGAAAGTCGCCTCTTTCTCTGGCTGCTGAAGCCTTGCACGTCCCATATTCCCCCACCCCCTCTTCTCACCCCACTGCCTCTGCCCCAAGGCCACCACCTCACCTTACGTGTGTGTCTTCTCCAGGGTCCAGGCGCCTAATTAGTGGAGCCATGCCTGCACGGCTCCACTAATTAGGTGGGTGGCCCTTCATTCTTTTGTGTGCGGCTGCCCAGGCGCGCACCTTAGACAGAACTATCTGCGGACCACCTGAATGGAGCTCACGGACAACTGGTGGTCCGCGGACCACAGTTTGAGAACCTCTTGTCCAGATAATACTAAGTCCTGCCATGAGTGCAGGGGACTGGACTAGGTGACCTCTCAAGGTCCATCCCAGTCCTGTGATTCTACAATCTCTCCCACCTTGTATTTAGCTGTGGCACTCTGATTACCTTTCCCAGACCTGAAGAAGAGCCCTGTGTAGCTCAAAAGCTTATTTCCTTCACCAGCAGAGTTTGGGGTCCAATAAAAGACCCACCTTGTCTTTCTCATAGACCCACTACATCCAGTTGTTCCCTGCTGAAGGATTAAAAACTCGTGGTTGTGAAATTCACACCAATACATTAATTCAATACACAATGCAGATTTTGTTAGTATATGCCTCATGACAGCAAAGTGTGAATAGACAATATCTTGGCCAGACAGTTTACTAGGACTTTATAAACACGATCCTGCAAGGTGCTGAGTGCCCTCAGCTCCCCTTGAAGTTACTGGGATTCAGCATTTTGTAGAATCAAGCTCAATATAGCCATCATAAATAGGAATAGACTAAAAATACATAAAGGGTGAAAACCTAGTCTAGCTTCCTGTTGGAAATATTATACTCTCACCAGTGAAGGGTCAGGAGAGCTGCAGAGCAGAAAAATGAGACGCTTCATTCATGCTCTAGTTTGAATGGCTTTTGATAGAAATCAGGGTTGATTCATCTCTTACCACAATCCCATTTTTGTCAAATCCAAGTAATTTTGATAGAATCATAATGCAGTTAATTTAGAGGCTTGTGCTTATATATGTTTTGAAGTTAATAGGGCTCAAAAAAGCTTTTCCTGTGACATGCATTTTTCGCTTCCATCAGCATCCAGTGATAACCACATGTAAGAGAGGAGCCGGATGGAAATGTTTTTGCCTGAATATTGCTTGGCTTTCATTTTATGAACAAATGTGATATTAATTGAAACCAAGTGAAAAAAAGAAGTGCAACTAGACCACATATTAGAAAGGAATGCCAAACCTAACTTGCAAAGTAATAAAAATTCCCTATCAAGTATTTGTTTAAATTTGTTGTACCACAATAAAGTGAATGTAAGAGCTTATCTGCAAACAACCTAGGGCATGTCTCTTTTAACTTCTGATCCAATTATTCTTGTAAAATTAGAAGGGGAAATGAGAAATGACATGGCCTTTCTTATCCATCCACACAGCAAAAACTCTCGCATCTCAGTTACTACATCTTTCTCTCTAGTCTCAAGTAATGCAGTCTTGCCTCATTCATATCCATTCAGAATGCTCCTGCAAAGATCACTTTTCTACCCTATCACTGTTTTTGTTTTGTATTATCATAGCACCTGGGAGCCTCAGTCGTGGACCGGGGCCCATTTGATCATGTCACCCCTCTCTTTGCATCCCTCCTCTGTTTTCCCCCCTTCTCTATCACATCAAACATAAGCTGTGTGTCTTCACTTTCCAGGCTCTTTATGGCCTATCCAATCCTGCCTATCATCTCTCCTTTGCTATCAAGATGTCAACTCTCACCTCCAGTCGACCCATGATGCCAGACTCTGTCACTTGTTACGTTTTCAAACAAGTACGTTCCTGCTTTATCCCATGCCGCCCCTCGTTCTCGGGAGGCGCTCCCCATAAACATCCATAAAGTTACCTTCAAAACTCTCTTTTGCTGTGACGCCGACAATACATTTGACAACAGTTAGACTGCTGGTGTGTTGAGATCACTGCCTGTCATGTTTGACTATGTATCATCTCATTGTTTCCTTGCATTCCCCCCTCCCCCGTCCCTTCTTGTCTTCTGCTTAGATAGTACCATATTTGGGGCAGGGGCTGTCTATATTTCTAAATATAGTCTGGAAATATTTGGGTAGTGTTTCTCATTAAGGACAGCAGAAAAAAATGTTGGAGTTTCTTGACAACACTATTCTTTTTAGAGCTATGATACAGTTAGGAGCATTTTTACAATGGTGAAGTATGATTTTTTTCCCCCCTGCAAACTCTCATCTCATGATCATCTTGTCCAGTTAATCCTAATATATATTTTTTTAAATGCTCCTGTGGAAGAAGACATGATAAATTTCAGGTTGAAGGGTTCATTGGGCGGGGGGGGGGGGGGCGGGCGTGTCTAAAGTCAGATGACAGTGGAAAACTACTTACGAAGGCAAGACCTGATTCTGTAAATACTTGCACATGCCAGTAACTACACACATGAAGTTTGGTTGGACTATTCCTCTTTATAAAACTGCTCAATTACTTATGATCCAGCAAAAACTTGACCTTGGCCAGATTTTGCCAATGTTACCTAGAACAAGGAGTCAGTAGATGAGAGTTTTTCCACATTAGGGATTGCAACATAAACATGTTATGCAAAGCTGTTAATTGTAAACAACTATAAATTCTTCAAGAACTTTTATTCATCAGTGAGGAAGAAGATTGAAAGCCCCTGTTACAAAGGAAACATGTTTGGCTGTGAAACATTAATACAGAAAATAGTGGAATTCTGTACTGGATGTTATAATAGACCATGATTATTGTACAAGATCATTATAGGATAATACTGTAAGGGTGAAATTCACCACTGTGCAGCTGGCCAACAAAAGGCCTATTTGCCATTTAAGTTACATTTGAACCTTAAAAATAGGACTTAAAGTAGGACTTAAACAGCACATGAGCCTTGTGTTGGCCCCTCTGCAGTAGGGTAAATTTCACTATACACACAAAGAGTTCTGAAAAGAGCATATCAATAGTAAAAATGTAGCAGTGAACATTGTGCGCAATAATTCTCTACTCTGGCATTTGATTTATAAAGAGATACCAGATTTATATTTTCAGAAGCAATGTGTAATATCTTCTGATTATAATCAAAGACTGTGAGCAGTGTAATACTTCAAAACATACAGTACCGCACTAGTTATTTTCTCAGTTATTTTACAGCTTGATGTGACATTTGCAGTATGTTCATTCTCCTGAGGATCAGATCCTGAAATGTATTGAAGGCTTTCAACTTCCTATTGAATTAAGTGGGAGTTGAGAATACTTAGTACCTTACAGGACCAGCTCTAGATGCTGACAATGGTTAGTTAATATTATTAAAATCTATCTGCAGAAAACATTGTTCCTCATTCTACACAACTGGAATAAAATATAACATGTTTGGCAGGCTTTTCCCACATTATTTATGACCCCTATGGAGAAACAAAAAACCCATCTACCTTACTGCATGATTTTATTGTAATTTATTAATGTCAACTTCAGAAATTGAATAGGTCTGTGGCGAATCTTTGTTTTCCTTCTTATCTCTTTTTATGTACTTGAATCTTAAGGATCTTTGCGGTCTCGTGTTACTGGCTCTGTTTCAAGGGCTGTTTGTGAAAGCAAATTCCTCTCTGAATCACAGTTCTTCTTCGAGTGCTTCTCATGTCGATTCCATTCTAGGTGTGTGCACACCCACGTGCACAGTTGTCGGAGACTTTTGCCTTAGGGTCTCCATAGGGTCGGCTCTGGCACCCCCTTGAGTGCCCCGTTCATGTGTCAGTATATCAGGTGCCACCTGCCCTATGCCTGCTCAGTTACTTCTTACTCCAAGAGCTCCTCTCCCTTGCCTCGCAAGTGTTCAGCGGTTCTTTCCCTTTTGACTTTGTGTTCCAGCTGTAAATAGTTTTGTTTATTGTAGATTAGTTAGTAAGTAGCTGTTAAGAATGGTAGTTATTCAGCTAGGGTCCTGGTGGGGACTTTTCCCCAGGCAGGGCATGCCCTGGTCGCCGGGCTTTAAGCCCTGCGCTGACTGTAATAGCCCTATGCCTGTTAGTGACCTGCATGGCAGCTGTCTGAAGTGCCTGCGGGAATCCCAGGTTAAAGAAAAGTGTTGCATCTGTAAGAACTTTTGTCCTTGGACACAAAAAGAGCACAACAGTCATTTAAGGGCCCTCCTCCTGGACACTGAAGTGGAGGGACAGGTGCCCACCCTGAAACCCCCTTTCCCCTGCAGGGGATGATGCCCCGGGTCCCCCACCCTCCAGCGGTTCCTTCCTCCTCCTCCTCTCCAGACGAGGCTGTGGTGGGGCCCTCCTGTTGTGCTAGCCCACTGGCTGACTTTAAGGAGCACCGGTGGACTAGCACAGGAGGGCCCCACCACAGCCTCGTCTGGAGAGGAGGAGGAAGAAGGATCCTGATCCGAAGGGTAGCCACTAGCCTAGGCCTATAGGCAGAAGAGATGACAGAGCAATCAGACACTAACTCTGGTTTCCAACACTCAGACCTGGGCTGGGGAGCCCACTTGGGGGAGCTCAGTATACAAGACTGCTGGTCGGGGAGTCAACCATTTCCTCCACATAAATGTCAGGGATCTCAGGGCGGTTTGTCTGGCTTGTCAGGCTTTTCAGTCCCACTTACAAAGCAAACTGGTTCAAGTCCTGACAGATAACACCGCCACGATGTTTTATATCAACAAGCAGGGTAGAGCCAGGTCATCAGCCCTCTGCCAGGAAGCCCTCCAGCTCTGGGACTTGTGTATGCAGCATGCCACTCATCTCATGGCAGCGCACCTCCCTCAACCAGGAAAACGTATTGCCAGATCGCCTCAGCAGAGCCTTCTCATCTCGTCATGAATGGTCACTCCACCCCGAGGTGGTCAGTGGGATCTTCCGAAAGTGGGGATCTCCCCAGGTGGACTTGTTCGCGACTCACCAGAACAGGAAATGTCACCTGTTTGCTCATTTCGGGGCGTCGACAGAAACTCCTTGTCAGACGCCTTCCTACTTCCATGGTCGGAGGCTCTGTACGCTTTCCCACCAATGCCATTGCTTCACAGAGTCCTCATGAAGATCAAGCAGGACAAGGCCAAAGTTATCCTGATAGCCCCGGCTTGGTCATGCCAACACTGGTTCAGCACACTGATGGACCTGTCGGTGATGACCCCGATGCAGCTGCCCCTCTGATCGGATCTCCTGTCCCAGAATCACAGCAGGCTCCTGCACCCAAATCTGGCAGTGCTGCACCTAACAGCTTGGTTGCTGCATGGTTAACTGCTGAAGAGCAGGAGTGCTCAGCCTGCGTCCTGCAGGTCCTACTGATTAGTAGAAAGCTCTCCACTAGAGAGAGACCTACCAGGCCAAATGGAGACGATTCTCATGTTCGGCCTCAGCCCAAGGGGTTAGGCCCAAGCAGGCCTCACTGTAGTCCCATCGTGGAGTACCTTATGTATCTCAAGCTCCAAGACTTGTCCCTTTCATCAATTAAGGTCCACTTGGCAGTTTTCTTAAAGGACAAGGTCCAGCTGCGGCTGCATCCGGTTTTCCTACCCAAGGTGGTTTCACAATTTCACACAAGCCAGGACATATTTTTGTCAGTCTTCTTCCCAAAGCCTCATAAGTCTGAGGAGGACTGTAGGTTGCACTCCCTGGACATCAGGAGAGTGCTAGCCTTATACATTGAGAGGACCAAGCCATTTTGCAAGTCGACACAGTTGTTCATCACAGTGGCAGATAGGATGAAAGGTCATCCAGTGTTCACCCAGAGAATCTCATCTTGGATCACTTCCGGCATCCGTTTTTGCTATGAAGGTGCCTCCACCAGCGATTGTAACCACCCACGCAACTAGAGCGCAAGCCCATGTGCCAATTCTTGATATCTGCAGGGCCGCCACCTGGTCATCCATTCATATGTTCATGTCTCACTCTGCACTTACCCACCAAGCCCGAGACAACACTGGCTTCAGTAGAGCGGTATTACAAGCCGCACATCTGGAAACTCCCAGCTCACCTCCAGGGATACTGCTTGTGAGTCACCTAGAATGGAATTGACATGAGCAAGCACTCAAAGAAGAAAAAACGGTTACCTACCTTTTGTAACTGTTGTTCTTCAAGATGTGTTGCTCATGTCCATTCCCTTCCTGCCCCTTTGTCGGAGTTGCCAGCAAGAAGGATCCGAGAGGGCATAGGGTAGTGGCGCCTGATATTCCGCTGCATGAGCGTGGCAGTCAAAGGAGTGCCACAGTCCACCCTATGGATACGGCTAAGGCAAAAGTCTCCGACAATTGTGCACATGGGCGCGCGCACACCTAGAATGGAATTGACATGAGCAACACGTCTCGAAGAACAACAGTTACGAAAAGTAGGTAAAAGCAGCAAAGAGTCCGGTGGCACCTTATTTTTTGCTACTTGGGGCCCAAATCTGCAAGTTGCTCCACATGAGTAGTAGACCTTTGTTAGCACAAGGAGCCTCACTCAAGTCAGTCAGGATCCCACAAGAGCTGGATCAAAATTGTTCCTTTTTTTAAAATTAAAAACATTCAAAACTATAAAAAGTGTTTCTATATCAGAGTTTTCACACACCTGTGTGAGAGACATCTGGAGTGCACGCTCATCCAGGCAAGGAGTCCGGAGAACATGACAACATGTCATAACTGGTCCCCAGTCAAAAGTTACACAGCAGCAAACCAAAAGTAAAAATAATTTAAAAAAAATGCACAAAACATTTCAAAAGATTCTAAGGAAAGTTTTCATATAACTGAAAAAAGTGATTGGAACCTAAAAGTTTTCACGAAAATGTTGGTTTTCAAATATATGCTGTCTTTTGCTGGAAAAAAAATCATCTGAAAAATTTTGATCAGCTCACAGTTCCACACACACAGCATTTTGCAGGATTTAGACTGTGGTTTGCTCCAGTTCCTAAAATGATTGTAGTAGAATCTTGAGTCATTTCCCCTTCCCTCCTTCCCCCACCAATATGCATGCACACCTTCTTCATTCTATCCTATATAGACACAGGCAGAAATTTTTATTGAGGTCTGGCAAACTGGTTTATCTCAGCAGATTCGCATGTAACACGATAGAACAGCTACAGCTGTTTCCATCCCGGCTTTCACACAGTCCTACACTTTCTCTTATGATTATGGTACAGAAACATATGTTGCGATATTGGATGTTAGCAGCCAGATCTGAGTAAAATACAGAGCTTTATTTTTCTTTCACGGAGGTTGCAGAAGGAGGAAAACTATCTAGAGCTTTAATACAAAGAGAAAAGCTATGTGTTCCAGAATGGGCAGATAATCAAATGTGGGTGTAGCACCATTGAATCATCATGAAGACTAAGGATCAAGTGGTGTTTTTTGTTTTACATAGTTTTATGAACAGACGTGTTATATCTACTAATCCATATCGGGGAAGCACTGCCAATGGCTACGCATGTCCCAGTGGAATGGCACTTCATTATGATGATGTTCCCTGCATAAATGGATCGGTAAGAATTTAATTTTTACAGTGCAAATGGCTTATGTGTGTTGAAAGCAAGGACACCTGAAAACTGTATTACCTCATTGAGTGCCATTGGGCAGATTCCAAATGAACTCAAGTTTTCTACTCTTTATAATCAGGAATCACAAAACCTCCCTCCCATCTGGGGACTTTTGGGGGAGTGGGACATATTGTTTAAATTAACTTGTTCATGAGCCAGCATATATTTATACAAACAGCTGCCTGTTGATCAGTTTGTGCCAAATCCATTAATAAAATCCTTGAATTTTTTAAAAGAAACATTCATTAGAACAAGACAAAACTCAGGGCGTGATTGTGCCAGGCCTTGTGTTGGGTGTTGTAAGTTGTGAAGAAAGTGCAACAAGCCATCAGACCTCACTCTGCTCCCTTGCAGGAATATGGCACTATCCAGGGAACAGCTGACAATAGGGCTATCCATCTCCAAGGCGGGGCTTCCACTGACAGTTGTGCTATTCATCCCAAAGAGAGCAGGCTGAGGGCAAGGCCGTGATCCCACCCCACCCTCTGAATTAGCCTGCAGAGCCGGTCCTGTATAGGAGTGGGGGAAGGGGGAAGTGCATGTTTGCACACAGTGGCATGTGGTCTCTAAATATTTGTTTGCGGGTGCTGCAGCTCAGCATAGTTCCTAATTTGGGCATTGTCTTAAAGGCAGATTTGAGACCTCAGTCTGAAAACTGAGAGAAATGTACAGAAATTCAAGGCATAAGCTGTCACAAACAAGTGCAATCTTCTCTCATGTCATGACATGTCAGAGGAGTAGGGAAAAATCTCTAAAGAGTAGGATACACCCAAGTGTTTGGTGAGTGGGATGCATGTGTAGTTCTTGGGTGTGCTTGGCACTGTATCTGAGGAGGGCACTCATGCAGATAGGTTGGATTAAGGAAGGGTTTGGGGCATGCAGACCACGGCTTCTTTTAAGATTAAATGAATGAATCACTGGGTGCGCATTATTGAGTTTTCCATTTTTGTGGAAAGAGGAAATGGCCTGGAGCTATTTTAGATATTTATTTAGCTAAGTAATACTTTTCCAACAAATAAAATACAGTGCTAGTGCACAAGCAGCTGATAGTTCCTGAAAAGACACATGGCCTCAAGAAAAACCTCAGAGCTTTCAATAGTTGCCAGGTCTGAAAATCTGTATTACCAAGCCAGGTTTAGCAAAATATGTCCTAGAGATTTTCCTGAAGATTCATCTACGTTACCCATGAGTACCCCACTATTGTCCTACCTTATGCAAGGAAGTAATTATCAGCATCTGCACTGTAGCACCTTCTTTCTCAGAATTACTAAATGGAAAATAATAATAATAATCAAATAATAGTATAAGGACATCACAGTTCCCTTTTCTCTGCTTAACAGAAAACACAAGAAAATTCAGGTTAAGAAATAGGTAACACAATCCTCTCTTTTCCCCAGTCATCCGAACATGCCATAGCTACTCATGTCTTTCTAGACCGGTTTGGGCTCAAATGTCAGGAAAAATCAAAATCTTGCTAAACTCAAACGGTTTTAATGATTCTAAATAACCTGCTTATGTTTTAATGTTGCATAGGTTCTGCATGATGATTTGTTTACTAACAGCAAAAGTGTGTGTGTTGCAGTGGGAACTGGAAGATGGCTTTCCTACTTCTCGTAGCAGAAACATGGGAGAAGAAGTGCTTTATGATAACGCAGGCCTGTACGATAACTTGCCGTCTCCGAAAATCTTTGCACGCTATCCACCTGCTGACAGAAAAGCCAATAGGTTATCTACTGACAAACTCTCCTCTAACCATTACAAAAACCCTGTCTCATCCAATCTGTCCTCTGCTCAGTCTGTCACTAACACCTCTGCTGTGGGGAGGGGATCTGGCTCTCAGGTACTATAATGTTTAATACTGTAATTCTGTTTGCCTTTTACCACAATTCTGTTTGTATCTGGGGCTATTTCACTGGCCTGGTTTTAACACTAGAATGCTTGGAACTTAAATGGGCCCACTACAAGTAAAAGAGTTTCACCTAGATTGTAAATTCTGAAATAGAGGTGCTGTCTTCCTGTTTGTCCATCAGATGTCTGCTTAGCATGTTCTTGGTGCTGTGCCTAGAGCCAAGACAATCAATAGGCATAACTTTCCAAACAAAATTTAGCCATATAACGGCAAGCCTACCTCTGGCTTTAAGTTGACTTCAGCATATTTCCTACTGGGGGATTCAGCACAGCTTGTCACTAACAAAAAATATTACATATAAATATTTCAGGGGCTATAATGTGCAACAGTTGCATGTGCAAATTTCTGTGCACCATCCTTTGAAACTTTGGCCCCCTAAATACTTTGTTTTTATTAGATAAAATACTTGGCATTTTAGTTTTAAGTGTGGTATTAGTTTACTGAAATATACTGTGCAACTAAATTGAACTGTCTGCCCTGTTGCTTTCTTCCCTGAAGAAATCTAAGATTCCCTGTTCGCAGTCATAAGCTATGTTACCATATCTGAATCCATTGTGAAGGACAATGCATGCAATTCTCAATCAGGTTATTAGCCTAATTTAAAGAGAATAGTAAAATGAAGGAAGTCTTTTACTTGTTTGATGCATCTGAAATAATCTGTATTACTTACCTGGCCACTAGTTTGGTCTAATTATGCATACAAAGCTACGAATCTAATGTTAGACCAGAGATGGGCCTGAGCAGCAAAGTTCAGGGTTGTTGGTTGAGGCCCATCTTTTCTCAGATTAAAATAGAGTGCGGTAGAAGGTTACTCTCTGCACCACAGTTCAGACTTTATTATTGGTATATTTCAAAAGCATCTATAAACCAATAAACAATATGTACTGTAAGGAACATATGTGCGGATACAGGTGTGTGAACAAATGAACCTTTGTACAAGAATCACATGCAGTGGCTTTTAGATTTAAAAGATTTAACAGAGAATCTTTATTCATTGTATTGCAAAGGGGAAAGTGTTTGAAATAACATAAACATCACTGTATGCGTCAACCAAAACCATTTTTTCCTCTTTTTAATTTAAAAAAAATTATACTTGACTTTTAGATCCAAGCCTCCTACATTCATGTTGTTTGTATGTGCAGAGAGACCAATTCTCTACCTTGTATAGAGCAGTTGAATCTTTCATTTAAGAAGTAGTAAAGACATTCACCCCTTTGCAGAGGGTCAGTACAAAAGCTATGCACCATTTAGGTCACACTTAAGCCTTCAAAATAGGGTTCAAAAGATAGTTTAAGTGGCACTTGTCTAGATTTTTTGCCAGCCTTTAGTATAAGGGTGAATTTCACTCTAAGGTTCACAAATCCCTATTCTGCCATTTCAGGAATACCTGGGCCTTGTCTACATTAGAAAGGGTTTACCAGAATATCTATAATGGGAAACACTCCTTCTGTAGACTCAGTTTATGCTGGCAAAAGTGTGTTATTGTAAAATAAGCTACACTGGAAAAAGGACTTTTTTGCCTTTATAATTGGGGCTTTTACCAATGTAGAAAGGTTGCAAATGAAATCATGTCCCTAACCAACATTGCTATGCCATCAAAAATTTCTAGTGTAGACCTCATCTAGCTGACCAGTTAAAAGAAAATTATAGGGATGTTTTTAGTACTATGACCTTGTTTTAGCCAGTCAGTTTGCATGTCTAGTGAAGAAGCTGCTATTTTGACTTAGTGTCTTGTAATACATTATTCTGCAATACTGCTCTGAAAAATTAGATAAAGTTTCAAGAGTCATATAAAATGACAGAAGCAGCATAAAATTTACGTCAGTGAGAAAGTAAAGGATAATTCTGACCCCTGTATTCAGTCATGCACACCTGCAACAGGAAACCCACATGCTATCCTGGCAGCTAGCCAGTACTGCAGACTGCTCTCCAGTAATTAAGTGCCAGATTCTGCCACCCTTACTCCTCTCAAGTACAGTATCTTATGCTGGGCGTGGCCCTGTTGAATTCAGTGGGGCTTCTTGGTCGGTTAATGAGCTACTCAGCCTGAGTGTGGATGACAGAAACGAACCATAAATAACTTGCTTGTCGGATTCTATTTGCAACCTGGTGCTCAGGTTGCGACAAGGAGTTGCAATAAATACAAAATTAGGAACTTGACCACATAAGGAAATATTCTGTAGCAGTGTTTCTCAAACTGGGGTTGCCACTTGTGTAGGGAAAGCCCCTGGCAGGCCGGGCCGGTTTGTTTACCTGCCCTGTCCGCAGGTCCGGCCCATCGTGGCTCCCACTGGCTGCGGTTCGCCGCTGCAGGCCAATGGGAGCTACTGGAAGCGGTAGCCAGTATGTCCCTCAGCCCGCGCCGCTTCCAGCAGCTCCCATTGGCCTACAGCGGCAAACCGCGGCCAGTGGGAGCCGCGATCGGCCGGACCTGTGGATGGGGCAGGTAAACAAACCGGCCTAACCCGCCAGGGGCTTTCCCTACACAAGCAATGACCCCAGTTTGAGAAACACTGTTCTATAGTATGGCATGAAGAAAATGTTCTGTGACTAGACAGGGACTATGTCTTTGCATTTCATTCAGCGAAATTATCTGACACAGCTCACAACTGTACTGTTTCTATATCCTACTATAAATGTCCAGTAGTTGCTATTAAAAGCCCACATTTACAAACAGTTACTAAGTGTGAACTGGGCTCTGATTATATTCCTTTGTACCCAGGATGCACAAGTTAATTTCATCCCTATCACGACACCTTGCAGGGGGTTCAGTTTCAATCTTTTCTTTTGGATGGGACCAGTGCCACGGTCATCCATAGCTTTGTCATTGCCCGGATAGAATGCAGCAATGTATTTTACTTTGGGCTGCCCTTCAACATTACGTGGAAGGTTCAGTTAATCCAGAATATAGCAACCACCATTGAAACAGGGCAGACCACTGCCATGTCATAAAACTGTGTTCTGTGCTCTGCACTGGCTCCAGTTCCTCTTTTGAGTACAGTCCAAGGTGCTGATTATCATCTCAAAAGCCCTAACTGCCCTATGACCTGGCTATCCTATTGCACTTTGCAGAACTTGTCATTGGCCAGAATGCTCTTGTTGTCTGTCCGTGTGGTTTCATTCCTAGAGGCTGGCAGCAGAGCATTATCCGGGGCTCTGAAATGTTCTTATCTTGTCTAGTAGTTAGCTAGAGCTTGTGTCTAGGCACTGTAAGGGTGTGGTACAAAAGCCACCTTAATTTGCCTTTTTCAATGAGTTTGCTTTGTTGGAGGTATCCTAGGAGAGAATCAGTTGATTAACTCCTTATGGATGAAGTTGTGTGGTTTTAATTATTCAATTTGGAAATGGCATCCATGTACTATAGCAATGCAATTCCTAGGAAATACACCGAATAAGAACCTGTAATACATAAGCAACAGTTTAAAATTGTACCTCACTGTGAGTGGGCAAGGCTGAAGGTTCTACAGCTTCTTGTGATGGGTATGAAAGTAATGTGCAGCCCTACTATATTTTTAAAGGGCTTTGCAATAGAAAATTGTTACAAAGTACCAGTTAGCTCCATTAAAGCATCATCCTTAAAATGTGCCAGTTTTGATTTAAAAAAAAATTGAACAAATTAGCAACAATGATGCCATCACAGATGGAAGAGGAAGAGAGGGAGAATCTCACAATTCCCAGGGATTGCCAGCCTCTGATCTTACCGAATAGGCAATTCTCAATGATACAGACTCTAGAGGATGCACTGTTTCCAACAGAATCAATTAAGCATATGAACAGCCTCCTGGAAGGCAGGCAGTTTTAAACAACTCTTTCAAGCTTTGCTCTTGGTGTACGTGTTACTGTGGCACCAGCCATACAACAATAGTTACCATTGCATAAATATTTTGTTTTCAAACAGTTTAAGGGCAAAAAAAGCTCTGCAACTGCAAATGGGATCTTGGGAAAAGGAAGAATTTTAAACAACCAACAGAAGAAATCTGAATCAGCGTCAAGTGTGAAACGCACAGCATCGAGTAAGTGCATCTCTTCACAGTCTTGCTTTGTAACTTTGGGCATTAGGAAACATGGCATGTCTTTCCCACTAGCAAGCAAGGTAAAGACCAGACAGGTGGTGCTAGCAGGTAGATTCTTGTAATAACCATCACTTTGGAAAGACAGACTGAAGACTTGATTCTGAACTGACTTACATCAGAGTCAATGAGGAGTAGTAACTATATTGAAGTCCATGTAAAACTGGTGTGAAATCGGAATCAGTCCCTGTATCTCTGGTTATCATTTTATTAACATATGGAATCATTAGGTAAACATCATCTGTGTGCTTGGAGCTGTATAAATGCATAAATGCATATGATCTCTCCCTTGAGAATTTTATAATAATCTAAAACAGAAACAAAAAAATAACTGGTTCAAACACATAATTCATTGGCTGCTGGTATGAATTTTTGAGATTGTGGCAAAAATGTTGAAGCAGTAGGCCTCTCTTTTCAAAACCTATCTTACTCATAATTTCTGTAATAAAATGTAATTTTTCAGCGATACTAATTATACAGTCATACATTCTAAAGCTCCAGGAATATTTGAACAGGTTTTGTGGGTCTCAAATCTAAGACTAAAATTGAACCGAATTATGTAAATTGAATAATGAGCTTCTCTGGCCTCCATCAGTTTTTAACATTCCATTATTCCTAAGAGTATATTTGTTCATCTTTGGTATGTTCCCCTCTTAGCATTTGAAATGGTGAAAATGCATATTAGGACACCTGGGTATTTTAAAATGCTCAGAGGGATTTTTTAAAGTACACTTTGAGCACACAAAAGCTGTTTAAACAAAATTTGTGACACTAAACACCTCTGTCTGTCTGTATTATACTGACATATTCATGCTCATATTGTTGCTCCTGCAACTTACTTTGGGATATTGCATTTTTACTAACTTTGACATATAATGGTGACCAAAGTGAATAATAATTTTTGTTTTGTCCTGAACTCAGCAACCTAAAAAGTAATTCTGGTAGCCTTATGTGGTGGTCTGGCATTTTTAATCAAGAAGAAGAGAAGCCAGGAGAACTTTCAAGAGTACATTTTTCTTGCCTTAGGATGAAGTGACCAGCCTTAGCACTTAGACTGTTGAATTTCAGGCTTGTTTTTCATTTAGTAACCTCAGTAAGTACTAGCACCCTCTTCTCTTACCTCGAGATTTTTACTTGGAAGGTTCTGTTGTTACATTTCTCATGCGAGGGTCTTCTGGAAAAGTTCTAGGGGCCCAACCTGGTTGCGGTACTACTATAATATAAATGTTTAATAATGATGATAATACAGATGAAACTAATGGCATTTTATAAAAATGTAATAGTGTGTTACAGAAATTAATCTATAATAGTATGGGATTTAATAATCTAAACATTTAATTCTAGGTTTGGAAGGTTATAAAATGCTTTGACATGTTGTGGAGTTCAGTAGGTTTGAAATATAGAAAAAAATCTTCTGAGGTTCAGCCCCTGTTCTGCAGGAAAGGGGTGTGTGAAGATCTCTGATTTAAAGATGTCAGAAGAGTCTGGGCCAAGAAGGTTCCTAGGCAGAGAAAAGAGAGTGAGCCATCTGCCATTTCATCAGAGTCTATCCTTACTGGGAGAGAAGGGGCACATGTCTGGGGACCTCAGCCTTTTGCCTGGGGTGGAAGTGAAGGAGCAGCAAAGCTGGAAAACTGGGAGTTTTCCAACTTCATTATTCAGTTAAGTCTCAGGTCAGAGATTGAGGGCTTGTCTACACTACCGGCCGGATCAACGGGCAGCGATCGATTCAGCAGGGGTCGATTTATCGCATCTACTACAGATGCAATAAATTGACAGCCGATCACTCTAGTGTCAACTCCAGTACTCCACTTCAACGAGAAGCACAAGGGGAATCAACGGGAGAGCGCAAATCTAAGTATGTCGACTTCAGCTGAAGACTAATGTAGCTGAAGTTGCGTAACTTAGATCAATCCCCCCCCATTCACTCACACCCCACCCCACCCCCCGTAGTGTAGACCAGCCATCAGTCTGGATAAGCAGAGGAAAAGTTTTACATATTTATCAGAACCTGTTTTGTTTGCACTCTCAGGCAGGAATTCTTAGAACAGGTGTCTTGTAAGGTATCTGGTATTTTCCATTTCTTCCAGAAGGTTCTTGAAAATAGGACTTTTTCACGTTATTTCAGCATTTGTGCTTCAGATCTCAGCAGGGATCAAGAAGTGTGGGAAAAGCCAGTGAAAACAGAAAAGAAAAAATGTTAACCCAACTTTCTCAAACATTGCAAAAGATTTTGGTGGGGTTGGATTTGATGGATAGTTGAAGGGTTGTTTCACTGCTTATTTTATCCAAAGAGATCCGAGGGGCCCACAAAGTCACAAAGCTGAGAGCAAGAAGTTTCAGGGATGTTTATATTTTGTTTGTCCCATCTCAAATTCTAATTAGTGATGTTCCTATATTCTGAGCCATTCAGAGAAGGAGTTAATAAAATCATCATTACTCTTTAATCTTTCCGTATAGATGCAGATCAGTACAAATATGGCAAGAACCGTGTCGAGGCAGATGCAAAGAGGTTACAAACCAAAGAGGAGGAGTTGTTAAGGAGGAAAGAAGCTCTGAGGAACAGGTTGGCTCAGCTCCGAAAAGAAAGGAAAGACCTGCGAGCTGCCATTGAAGTTAATGCTGGTATGAGGTGCTTTATTGTGTGAGAGCCTGGCACGCTGAAGAATTCTAGCTAACCAAATGGAATTCTTTCCTGGGGCCTGGAATGTATTTTTCAAAATTCTAAACTACTTGTTACAGGTGTAACATGAGGTTCAGTTTGTGTGTTAAAATATATAAAATTAGACTATAATTGCTATGCAAATATATTTGTGCTATTAGTGCGTTTAACTCAAAAATACGCTATCACAATTATCAGCAACTGAGAAAAGTAGGAAAGGTCGCCATTTTTTTTAAATCACTGGCTACTTCCATTTTTGTGGTACAGAGACTAACTGAAAATTTACATGGCTAGAAACTGAACAGGATGATGCCCCAGATGAAGCACTGAGCATTGTCTGAAGTGCAAAACATCTTACTTGAATGAGGCTGAAACCTTACAGTGTGTGTAGCTGTTTAGGTAGCCAAGCATTTTAAAGCATTTGTTCCCTATTTGTAAATAAGTGAACCCTGTTTAGCACTGAGTCCATCAACTGTAGCCTGTTGTTGGAATAGCACCCGTCTCTGGATTTCAGGCAGGAAGACTCAAGTGATTCTTGAAGATAAGTTACGGAAGCTGGAAGAGGAATGTAAGCTGAAGGAGACAGAGCGTGTAAATCTGGAGTTAGAACTGACTGAGGTGAAAGAGAGCCTGAAGAAAGCCTTGGCTGGCGGCATCACAATGGGATTGGCAATCGAGCCCAAATCAGGAACCTCAAGCCCACAGGTACGTCCACAGCTGAATGATTTCAGAAAAGCTCCCAACCACGTGGGGCTCAATCCTATGAAATGGGATTCCTACATCCAGGAAAGTGGGTAGGAGCTGAGAGTGTTCAACATCTTGCAGGATCAGGCAGCTGATCTATAAGCCCATGAAAAGAAAGTAGCCAAGCTCTGTTTTGAATTATTTCCATTGTTCGCCTGCAGCTGGTGTCCTCTTCAACAATGACATTGAATTGATATGTATGGAATTATAGGGAACATGTGTTACCATTTGTATTGTGGAAGTGCCTAGAGGCCACAGCCACATTGTGCTAGGAGCTGTACAAACATATAATAAGAGACAGTCCCTCCCCCAAAGAGCTTAACTTCTCTAAACCTTTAATATCACAAGGGTCAATATGGACAAAATTTTTGTGTTGGTTCAATGGTCAGTTATTGTGTTGGTTCACTGTTCTGGCCCACCTAGTCACTGTTGTTCAGTCACTTAAAGGGAACTGAAGCAGCCGTCACAGAGTATATAACTATTTACTTTTTTTTATTTTGCTTATTCAGGAAATGGCGTTTGCTGTCCTAATGAGTCTAGTTCATGTTTGGAAAGGATTGTCTGTCAATGTACTTTTCATAACTTTAAAATAAAACTTATATTTTCTGCAGTTCTAAATTTAAATAAATAATATTTACATGAATATTTGGAAAAAGATTTACCCAGTTGAAGATTTTTTTATTTTTATGAATATTTTGGAGGAAACATTGCCCAGTCTGAGACTTTCCTTCTGTCTGCTCTGTCTGTCAGTCTCCAATTTTCAAGCATCGAACTCTGGAAAACTCTCCTATCTCCAGTTGTGATACAAGTGATACTGAATGTTCAATACCAGTGAACAGTGCGGCAGTGCTGAAGAAACCTCCTTCATCAAGTAATTCTCCATGTCGAGGTCACGTCCTTCGAAAAGCAAAGGTGAGAAGATCTGTTGTTTGACTTCCTTCTTCTGCCCTTTCCCCTCATGACATGTTTCTCATCTCTCCTTTATTCATGAGGAGGGAAAGATTGGTTCCCGCTGCTTGAATTTCTATGGGTGAAATTTCACACCAGTATAGAGGGCTGGCCCAAGGTCTACATTCTCATTAAGTGGTGCATGATTTCATGCTGATCCTCTGAACAGGGATTAATTTCATTCTGATGGGGTAAATTTGGGGAACCAGATGACAGAAGAACAGAAATACTATATTAAGATGATAGATTTGACTCTGTATCTCTCCCTGTTCTTTTATGGAGTTCACTGTAAATGGCCTGTGATACAGACTGGTCCTTTACTCCCTTCACCATTACGCTAATGGGTTTAGTCAATAAGCATTTAGTGTCATTGTTAAACCCAATGCTTTAGTAATCAAAAGAATATCAGATATAATCATTGCCAGCTGATGCATGAGCTAAATAGTTCTAGGCTGTAGTAATTGAAAATGTACTGTGCAAGCAACCATTCTTGCTGTACAATTAAAGTAGAAATCCGTTGAATTTAATTTGTTCTGACTAGTGCCTGGATGAAACTTTGCATTCCTACCCCTTTAATATAGTCTTTAGTAGACGTGCTACTTGTGCTTTATGTTTAATGGGATTTTCGTGATAGTTCTCTGGGCCTGGCTGAACTGGCTAGTTAAGGTCTGTTACTGAACAACTCATACAGCATGTAGAAAGGGGTGTTACTGCTGGCATGGGTCTGAGATCTTTGTGTTGTTCATTGCTAACGACAGTTATAAACAATAATCCTACACATCTGTTCTTCATAGTGCACTCCATTATTTTGTCTAAAACAACCATATTTGTTGTATTTTAGGAAGCATTTTAACATTTCATTGATGCTAAGATATATATTTTTTCATCCATGATATACGTTTGCAGTGTTGAAAGCAGAATTTACAGACAAATGCATTTTAGCAAAGCATTAGTGAGGGAACACCATCTAGTAGTTAGGACATGCAACTGAGAGTCAGGCGAGCTGGGCTCTCCTGCTCTGCCACAAACTTGTCATGTGACATAAGGCAAGTCACTAACCCTATCCGTGCCTCAGTTTCCCCATTTCTGAAAAGTAAAGTTCTTGGGATGAGAGAGACTATATATTGGCAAGTTATTTATTCACGTACTGATGTATTTTACAGCCTGCAAAAGTTGCTCAGAATAGTGCCATGCAGCAAAATCTGCTCTGTTAGTTGTGAATGGAAGATTTAAAGAACATTACTGGTTAATCAGAGCCTCTTCTGGAAAAAAACTTGGGTGTAGGATTAGACTATTTAAAAGAATACGAAGCTACTTTTCTATCAGTGGAAAATAATTCCACATACTGAATTCAGATTTAACAGCTGTTGCCACCTTTTCATAAAACCTCATGCTCCAAATATTAACAGTGAAATGCAGCTGAATTAGATAATACGACCCAAACTGTACTGAGCTCATTCACAACTAGATACAGCCAAATTCCACCATCAGGTATGCATCTGCAACACACATTAATTTCAATGGGAGTTGAATGCACAAGTATGAGGGTGGAATTTGGCACTTAATGTTTTGGCCTTGTGTAGTTATGAGTAAGCCTAGAGGCCCATTTGGCCCGTAATGACTTGACTAATCAGTGGGAGTTGTATGTGAGCATCCGGAGAGTGGAATTGGTTCAGCATATGTAACCTCCCTCATAGGATGTGGGAGGTGAGGCAAGTTTCATGTTTGTGCTAACTCTGAAGTCCCTAGCAATGGATACATTTCACGATATGTAGGATGTGTTTGCGAGCCCTGAAAATTTTGGATACTTACCTGATCCGCTTCATCTTTTTATTTCTACCCCTTGTCTGCCTCCATTCTTACTCTCTTTCCCCAGCTCTGTCCATTCTGTGTCCAACCCCTGGTGCGCTAACACTCTCTGCTGTGAACCCTTTTCTCTGTTATTTCCCTCATTTGAGTGTTATATGGCACAGTGTAACTTCAGGGCAGCGCACACTCTGCTGGAGTGGCTGCTCTCTGCAGCTCTCCCACGCTTTGGGGCCTGTCTGACGAGAGACTACTCTAGCGCACATAGTGCACTCTGAAAGGGGAAGCAGGAGGAATTAGAGCAGCCCATCTAGCAGAGGGACTCTCAAACCTCTGCCCCCCTAATAGAAATATCTTTGACAATACAGGAGCCCGAGGGGGTGTTCCAGAGAGTAACGGAGTTGGGGAGAGGCTTATGCTTAATAAACCAACTCAAATCTAAAAGTGCAGACTCCGTGGCCTGTTCTGTTCATGCATCCCTAAGGGCAGGGCCGGCTCTAGGTTTTTTGCCACCCCAAGCAAAAAAAAAAAAACCAAAAAACCTCCAAGAGCGCAACTCCTGAAATTGTGCTGCCCCAAGCATGTGCTTGGTTTTCTGGTGCTTAGAGCCGGCTCTGCCTAAGGGACACCAGCTATGGGTCACCACGGGTGTTCTGCCATGACTGTAACATCAAAAAGGATCATGCAGTTGGAACGATGCACCTATTTATCTTAACAAGATACATTATTGCTGTCAAGCAACAGCAAGATATTTACTGGTTGTCAGTGAGAAAGACCTCTTAGAGATTATGGAATGAGTAACAAATTCAGGAATCCAGCATCAAGCCCAATTAGCGTTAAAAAAAACCTTTCTAACAAGGATAATTTAGTTAAGTATCAAGGGAGGTTGTGGAATCCCCATTGTTGGAAGCTTTTAAGAACCTGTTAGACAAACATCTGTCAGGGATGGTCTAGGTTTACTTGGGCCTGCTTCAGCACAGGGGCCTGGATTAGATGACCTTTTGAGGTCCCTTCCAGCCCTACATTTCTATTATTCTATCTCTGCAGTGGGAATGGGGAAGAAGAATCAACACACACATACCCACACACACACCCTCTGAATTAGCTGTGTAATTGTGCCACAGATAATACTTCAGACCAAAAACTATGGCTGCATGGCTTCAGCATGGCCTCAGCCCATCCCTGCCCTATGTCCTGTGCCCATGTGTGCAGTTGTTCAGGGAGCCCTGCAGATCTGGGTCATGCACTTAACTTCCGTACCCAGAAAGATAAACAGAGCAAATAATTAAACAATCAGTTTGCAAACAACTAGAAGATCATAAGGGATAACTAACAGCATGGATTTATCAAGAACAAATCATGTCAAACCAACCTAATCGCTTTCTTTGACAGGGTAACAAAAGCCTTGTGGATAGGGAGGAAGCGGTAGATATGGTATATCTTGAATTTAATAAGACTTTTGTTACTGTCTCACCTGGCCTTCTCATAAACAAACTAGGGAAATAGAACCTAAATGGAATTACTATAAGGTGGGTGCATAACTGGTTGGAAAACCGTTCCCAGAGAGTAGTTATCAGTGGTTCACAGTCAAGCTTGAAGTTGGGGTCCCACAGGGACCAGTTCTGGGTCAGGTTCTGTTCAATATCTTCATCTCTGATTTATATAATGGCATATAGAGTACATGTATGTATAGACACATAGATTTCTATAATATTTCCCCATCTTTTATTTTTCCCTTCTAGGAATGGGAGCTGAAAAACGGAACATAAGCATTACAAATTTGTTTACTTTGCTTAAATGCCTTGTTTCATATGGACCAAGATGTAGGCTGCAAAAGACTCATCTGTAAAGTGGTGTCAAGTGACAAGGTTTTATAATTATGTTCAGTTAACAGTAGCTTGGCCTTCATTTGACTGTACTCTGTCTACTGTATTAGTGTGTAACTGAGTGTGCCCCTTTTTATTACCTGTAACTCTTTATTTCCAACTTTATTTGTAAAAATCTTAGTAAAAAGGAGCATATAGTTGCAACTGAAAGCTTACATTGCTGAAAGAGATTAAACCAACAATGTAAATGGCATTGCATCAAAAGTCCTGAATGGAAATCAAGACTGGTGCATGCTTTCAGACCCAGATGAAATCATATAAATTTAGATATGTTGTACTATTAAGGCTAATTTTGACTTTCAGAATTCCATCACCTGAGAGAGGACTTTTTACAAGCTTGCTCGTTAGGATTCATTCTGCTGTTACCTGTTCACTTGGCAGGAGATCGAAGAACTGTTTCCACAGGAATGACATGACTTGTTTGAGCTGGGAAGTCAGGAACTCTTCGCCACCACTCTTTTTGCTATGGTTATAAGACAACCATGGAATGACAACTTGTCTGTGAAGCATTTTTTTATACATTTTAGACTGATGCTTTTGTCATCAGGACATGAAAAGCTGCCATGCATTTTAATATGTTCTTTTTATTGTTGCTGTTGGTCCTAAGCACCTGTCATCTTCAAACATCTCTCATGTAGTCTAAAAATTATTTAGGCATGATTTTAAAAAGGCAACAAAGTGCTTTTTATATGTTGCTTCATTTCTGCACCTCCCAGAAAAATCCCACTGACAGCCGCTAAAATTATTTTTTGAATTACAGCAACTTTAAAAGGCTCATGCAGTTTTGTTTTGCTTGTTTTAACATTGTTAAAGTCAGGTTTTATAACTCTATTGTATTTGCTTCCTGCAGTCCTTTCAGATCTTGGATAATATTTTTGAGGAAATGTGAATTTCCAATCTCCTTTATCCACAATGATGAAATAAGAAGTGACAGGACATTTGTGAGAGAGGACTCATTTTCTTTTTGCCAAGAAACAGGGTTTTCCATTTAGTCTGTGAATAATTCAGAAGTCTGTTTTCCCTTTGTTATATGTATGTCTCTGCTGAAAAGTCAGATGCCTTATTGCCAAACCCAACTGTCCGAAATTCATGAGTCAAGCCCGCAAATTAATGAGTGGCTTCCAAATCACAAAACTTTTTTGTTTTTTTTTAAAAAGTTATTTCTATTTGTCTTCTGTTTTTCGAGCCTTTAAAATGCACTCAGGTCACGTGTTCAAGATTATCTCCACAATCAGGAGGGCTTGAAACTAAAGTTGAGATTTTGACATAATCACTTGTCTCCAGGTGCTGGGGCTTTAAATAAAGCACCAGATATCACCAGTCTCTTGATAAACACACAAGAGTTGGCAACATTGCAGATACAGACATCAAGGGAAGAATAGATCACTTGGCAACTCAGTCCTGCAGTTCTATCATTGGTAATAATTTACATCGCTTTGTAAATGTACACTGGTACGTAAAACTCAGAGCCAGGAGCAAAAGGACATCCATGGGTGTTATACACGCATGCAAACTGCAGGCTTATGACCATAGGCTAAAATGTTCAGCACCCAGCAGCCCCAAAAATCTGGCCCCGGTTGTGGGCCCTGAGCACTTTTGAAAGAGTGGGTCATAATGGCCCACTACTAAGGGTCTGATTCAGTTACACATTAAAGTCAATGACAAGGCTCCCTCAGTGGTGCAGGATCAGGGCCCAAAATGGCAGTAGACCTTGTTGCCTCCCAGGAGTATGGCTTTTTTAGGGGCCACAATAACGCAAATACAGTGGGGAAATACATGTCAGCATTGTCTCTTATTCAACGCTGGCTATTGTATTGTATTTTAGATTGACCTTAACATTTTCTATGTGAAGGGCACAAGTTATGCTGCATGATACGGACTACAGTACTATAGAGTATCCCAGAAACATCAGGAAAAAAAGTTTGATGCAAAAGTAAGTTCATTTAGGCTTTTTACTTCAAAAGTTATTTATTTGTATATTTCACTAAATATTTAATTTATATCTGTACATATTTATGATGCAAATTAGGCCTCTAGTCAACACGTGTGATGCTGAAACAGTTGTCGTTAATAAGTGGTCCCACATCAATAACACTGAACAGCCAATAGCCTAACTAATTTGAATCTTTTTTCCCCCAGATTGGCTCTGTAACTTTTTTCCCCATAGTGAGGAGTGACTTGGGGTTAAATTTTTATCTCATGCCTGAGATGAGTGTGCCAATTCCTCTAAGCAAACAGAAATTGCAGGCTGCTTATAAGATGCACAACTCCATGTAATGATTCTTCCATTCTGCCACATACACCTTTCAGAATGGGACCCCTAAATGCCTGTTCTAAATGACATATTGTGAACATATTGTGTAACTAACTGTGCAAGTACATTGCTAACATTTTGCAATTAGCATACTAGCTAAGACTATTCTATATAATGGCCAAGGTATTGTAATATAGAATATACCAAACTCCAGAAATAGCCTCTTTCCAGAACATATTCAGTGCTGTGAAATACTCATTTTTTGCACGTTACTCTTACTGTACAAATTTTAATAAAAAGCAACAAAGTTTGTATTTTCATAGTTTTGAAATTTCAAAATTACCAGGCAAACTCAGCAATAGGACAGTTTGACATTTTAAAGAGAAAACTCTTGTATTTTAAATCATCACATTTCTATGTCTTTTGAGAAAATGTTACACATGTGCTTCCTAAACAAACTCCTATTACTGTATCAGGTGCTTTTTTAAATATCGGATCATAATTTTGGGGAGACCAAAGGTGTTTTTTATAAGATGATTTTGGTATTTTGATTTTTCTAACAGAATACTTAATTTAGTATCAGTTTTTCATTTTTAGACACGTTCAAATTAATTGGGTCTGGTTGTATGTTGTAAGATAATGTTCTCATATTAAGAATGTAATTATTTCCTTATTGTATTTTTAAAAAAAACAAAATCATATTTAAAAATCTCTGTGGGGAAAAAAGCATGCAAGAAACATGAAAAAAGCTTTTGTTTTATTTTTGTTATTGGATATGTTGGCAGTGCCCATTATAATTGTAAATATATTCTTTCTACTGTATTTCTCAATGTATTTAATTTTTAGAGACACATTCATGGAAAATCATGTTAAAAAAAATCCAAAATCGACCCACCTGCAAGTGTGTGTCTTTAGCTTCATTTAATTTCTGTCTTTCTAGTTTATTCTCCAGGAAGTCTTAGAGTGTGAAAAAGGACTGGCGCCTACTAGGTGTGACAGATTTATGTGCATTATTAATAAAAATTACCCTGTCAAAACAAGAAGTGTTTATATCACTGTTTCTTTGTAGCTGTTAACATAATTAATGCATAATATCTCAGCAGCTCACTAGAAATACTCTGACACTATGGAGAGGAGCGTGGTATTAATACCTAAATCAATTAGATAGAAGAAAATCAAAATTTACCTGGCATGACTCATCTGAATGGTTTCTAAAGAGGCACAAGTTATTACCAGTCAACTTGCAACGTTTTTTTAAACTGCAATGTTATTCCTTTAGCTTCTCAAAAACCTATTGTAAAGCTGATGCTCTAAGGCAGCGTTTCCCAAACTTGGGATGCTGCTTGTGTAGGGAAAGCCCCGGCAGGCTGGGCCGCTTTGTTTACCTGCCCCGTTTGCAGGTTCAGCTGATCGCAGCTCCCACTGGCTGCGGTTTGCTGCTCCAGGCCAATGGGAGCTGCTGGAAGCGGCGGCCAGTATGTCCCTCAGCCCACACCGCTTCCAGCAGCTCCCATTGGCCTGGAGCAGCGAACTGCAGCCAGTGGGAGCCACGATTGGCCAGACCTGCAGACGCGGCAGGTAAACAAACCAGCCCGGCCCGCCAGGGGCTTTCCCTGCACAAGCGGCGTCCTGTTTGGGAAACATTGCTCTAAGGCGAAGTAATGCCACACAAGTGAAACAAAGTTCAGAACATTTAGCATTTGTGGCAGGAAAAAACTGCAGCTGAGCAAAGCCTAAAATCCTTTAAAAATGTGGCCCTTAGGCATTCAAATCCCATTGAAATGCAATGGAATTTGGGCATCTAATTCCCTTATAAATTGGGATTATCAAAGGAATCTTCAGTGCAGACATGCATATTTCAGTGGTTAGGGATTTGAAACAGGTTGACAGTGTCCCCTTACTGGCAGTAGTATTGGGACCAAATATACTTTCTTTTATTAAGTCAGCTTCTCCATCAAACACAACTGTTTCTTATTTAAAAAGTAGCTGAAACAGTTTTCTTCTTAGCAGCTACAAAAGCATTTTTCCTGTAAAATAACCTCATATTGTCATCCGTTAGCATTCTGTCACTTTTTTAAAAACTCTGCATCTGTCACTACATGAAAACAATGAGACATTTTAAGGCCTTTCCTGTATTAGAGCGTATTAGATAATTGAATTAATTTAATTGCATCAAGGATAGTCTCCTTTAATAATCCTTCTGATGACAAGGAAATAAGTTTTTCCAATTACTTTTTGCTTCATCCATTATAGTTAGCACTACATGTTCCTGACAAGATTTTAAAAAGGAAAAAGCTGCTGTTCCTTGGTTCACCATTAGTTTTTAAATGGGTTGGTAATTGCTGCCAATGCGTTATTTTGGGGGGTTATTGCCTTTATTAACCTTTTTTTAGCCCAGACTGTTCCTCCTGGTACTTTATCTCAGGCCAGTTTGCATGAGCTGTTGTAAGGGTGAAAGCGTCTTTAAACAGAGATTAAAAATGTAGTGAGCAGCTTGTTTCACACGCTCACACGCCTGCCCTCTTTGCCTTCTAAAAAAACACTAGGGTCAGAGTAAACACGTTCATCAGAGTAGTGAGTTTCATAAGAAAACGATGCAGATTTCCAGATGTAATAAAAAAAAAAAAAGCTTACTGGAGAACAGGGGAAAACATTTATATATCTATGACCCAGAAATTGTATGACAGGAACTTAATCAAGTTTCTGATGGAATTGAAAAACGGCTCCTCTTTGAGATTAGCAAAGTAATTTGTTTGTTATTGTTTTTAAAGCAGACAGCAACTAAAACAGCAGGGTAAAGAGTGTGAGCATTATTGTCCTTCCTGTTCCTGGAAATGAGGGGCTCGAGAAACCCAGCCCTTTGCATTAAAGTTTAGCATGTTGCATTGGGATGTCATATAACAGGGGTGGCCAAACTTACTGACCCTCTGAGCCACATATGACAAGCTTCACAAGTTTGAGAGCCGGGGCTCAGGGCTTCAGCCCCACAGGGAGGGGGCGTCTCCAGGCTTCAGTCCTGTGAGGCACGCCTGCCCAGGCTCAGGACTTCAGCCCTGTAGCGAGTGGGAGCTCAGAGATTCAGCCCTGTGGGAGGTGCCCAGGCCACCCCTCCCATTTGAGCAGAAGCCAGAGGTGACACATGAGGGGGGCATGTGATTTTTGCCAGGGTTTGCTGGCCCTGTTCAGTCACATGGTTTCGCTGGGCCCCACTCCCTGCACGGCAGTTGCTGGAGCCGGCAAGCTGAGAGCTGCGCCTTGGGCAGAGGCAGCAGCAAACTGGAAGCTGCAGGGAGAGCTGCTGCCTCACCCCACGTAGCTAAAGCAGTGACCCCTCCCTGCAGCGCCCAGCTGTTTGCCACGCCCGGAGCTAACACCTGGGAGCTACAGGGAGGGCTGCTCATGGTTGGGGGGCGGGGCATGATTCAAGCTGCTGGGGAGGCCCAAATCTTTAAATTGTGCCTCCCCCCGCCCCAGCAGGGACCAGTCTTCTCTGGCAGAAGCCCCTAGCCCCATCTCCCTGCTGCAGGCAGAAGCCTCAAGTCTGCCTCCCCTCCCCCCCGCCCATAGGCAGAGAATGGGGGGGCATGGAGGACTCTACGCGCCACATTTTAACTGTAAAAGAGCCACATGTGGCTCGCAAGCCACAGTTTGGCCACCCCTGTCATATAACATACACAATGGGTCTGATTTACTATTCGCTTTAAATTAGGAGTGTGCCATGGATGGCAATAGAGCTACACCACTGCGAGAAAGAGGAGAACGAGGTTCAATATGTTTTGTTTCTATTCATACACTTCCTCTTTAACAGTTTTTAATGCATATCCTCCTGCACAGCTAGAGAACTGATCTTGGGACGTAAAACACAGTAACCTGCGATTAGAAGAGACTCCTTTTTTTAATTGGGGACTCTGCTATTGCTATGGAAGTACTTTTTGTTTGACGGCTAAAAGAAAAAAATGTGGTTTCGAAGCCCAGCTGACTATTGAGCAAAACTTGCTCTCTCGCTATACTGTCAGCATGATGTTTTCAAGTTCACATTGATACCTGAATCCAGACTTCCTTATAGCAAGCACATGAGGTGTCACTGTAGAGGATGACAAATCTTGGCCTACAGATTTCTTAACACTCATATGTCTTTCTCTAATTACTGTTGGAAGACTGCCATGTGTGTCTTCAAAAAAAAAAAAAGTTTTCAGCACATATTTATGAAGCTCTTTCTTCCAGTTGTCCAATTTTTGTACACAACTCTTCAATAAGTAAACAAACATAGTCACCCACTAAAACCTTGTTTTAGTTCAGCAACCACTGTGATTTAGCACATGGACTAATGCCAATATTGTTTGTGCTGCTGCTCACCTGTTATGATGGAGCAAACAAAGTGGAAAGCTGGCTGTATCACGAAAGACCAGTAGACATTCTACAGCCAGTTTTTCCAATCCACATTGTTCACCAATAGCCATACGGGGAGGTTTTAAAAAACAAAACAAAACCACAGTATGTCAGGTCAGGTGCCAGTGAACTGAACTTTCTCACCTTGATCTTGCATCATTCAAGACTACCTGGGTTGCCTGTCATTTTCCTGTGTGAGTTTATTTGAGAGTGTAGTGATTGGTTTCACCCACATAGTTATTAATTAGTGGGGCATTTAGTGCACTGGATGAGATACATCACATGAAGTGAGCAGCATGTGTCGGACCCGTAGATCTTGAAATGAGTGTTGTGGGGAGCAGGGGGTGGGTGTTGATCATTGTAGCCATGGAGATGGTTTTGCAACTGTTGTACCGGCAGGGTCTGGTGCCACTTTGACTTGGTGTGTCCTGGTCTGTGGGGGCGCTTGCTTCGTATGATGAGTTTGGGTTGGTTGAACTGGGGGGGCGTTGAGGAAGATGGGAGGGCATCGAGTATGGGTTCCAATGTGGGTAGTAGATGACAACTAGGGGTGTGCAGTCGGGGGAGGGGGTTGGGAGGAGGGCTAGTTTTGTGTTGAAGCAGGTTCTCCAAGGGTTTTTGGGTTGCCCTTCCCTGATGCAATCTACTTTGCTAGTGGAGCGGCCTTGTTTGGTGAAGGCAGTTTTAAATGTGAATAGCCTTGACTTTTGCCTCAGTGCACATTCTGTGGTAGCTGCGTGCCTGATGTTATATAACAGGTTTATTTTTTTATTGGTGGTGGATTGGCTCTATGAAAGTATATGGGTGTCTTGTATATGGTTTTCTGTAGAGGTCCATTGTCCGCATGTTCTGGATAGCGTTTGATGGATGGGTGACGGGTGTTAAAGTTGTGGTGGCAATCTGAGGATATTTACGCCACCAGAGACTGGTTTTGTGGTATATTTGTCCAGAAGTACTTCTTCATGAAGAGGTTGGCATCTTGGGAAGCCATCCTCATACCCATGGCTGTGGCCATGCTTTGGACAAAGTGTTTGTTGTTGTATATAAAATTGTTATGGGTGAGGATGAAATGCATGAATTTGGCAAAGTGTTTGAAGTTGCCAGCTGACAGTTGTCCATTGTCTTGCATATAATCAAGGCCGGCAGTTATCCCATTAGTGTGGGGGATTTTGGTCTATAGGGCAGGGACAAGGGTGTATAGGCAAGGATGGTGTTCTGCGGGAGGTTGTAAATGGGGGAAGTCAATTCTGGCCTGGAGGAAGCTGACCCTGTGATTTGAGGATGGTTTCTATCAGTCCCGCTATGCCTTCAGTAAGTGTGCCATGGCCAGCTACCATGTGTCTTCCTGGGTTCCCTTGTTTCTGTATCTTGGGAAGCATGTAGACTGTAGCCCTGAGGATTAATCTGTTGGTCTGTATAAAATGTCTTTTTGATAAAAGTGTGTAAGATGCATAGATTATAGAATGCAAGACACCTACAGATATTCAGGCTGGACACCCTGGCCAATTTCCTGCGTGACGCTGAAGGCAACCTTTAAGACCCTTACTCAGAAAAGTAATAATAGAATACAAACCTACGTAAATGTCTGGGGACCTTTTGAATGTCTGAAAACCTTTCACCTAGTTAGGGTGAAAAATGGGGATTTCTGCCCACAAATCTAACACGTACACCACAGATGCGTACATATCTGTCACATAAAATGTTAGCCTATGAGAATGGGTACCCTAACCTTTCCGTGGGGGAAAGACAAATTTGGGCATAGGAAGAAGGATTTCTCCCTATAAAAAGGGTGACAATCCACCATTAGGCAGGCGATACATCCATCTTTCTATTCTCCATCATCTCACCCTGCCTACACCTACGAAAGCTGTCAACTATTGATAAGTCGTGGTATTATTTCTTTTCAAAGCTGTAAGTATAAAGGACTTTAATTTCTGCTTTACCTCTAAAGCATCTAGTTTATAGAGGGCTAAAACTCATAACCATTTTCATCACTTCCTCTATCTATCAGAGGTGTGAACAACACTCTAGTGCTACTGCACAGAGTGAATTTAGAACTGTTTAGTATCATAGGTATATCTCTTATAGAACTGTGATATTTGTAACTTTGTAATCTCAAACTGCTTTTAACATTTTTGCATTTACTTCTTGTTTCATTGATTTTAAATAAAAGGTCTTGATTGACTATTTCTGTCTCAGTGTAAGTTCCTGTCATATACCCCAATCTCCTTGTATAAATTCTGTGAAGCCTGATTTAAGACGAACTCTTATCTTTTGAACACACATATTGGGATACCATACCCATATTATTAATATCTATTAATTATTACTAATTAATTAGGAAATTAATTATTAAATAAAACTAAATTTAAGTGGATAAACTCCACTGACCCTACTAACCCACCCCAAATCAGGCTACAAGACGATTCCTGCAGTGGGTTTGTGGAGGTGAGTTTCTGGACTTTCTCTTGGAGGGGTTGAGGGAAGAATTTTATGAGCTCCTTAAGTTCCTGGGTAAATCGTAGTGTGTCTGGGGGCCTGCTCTGAGATCTTTATTGTAAGTGGTGTCAGAGTTGTTGGTTGGCTTCCTTAACATAGTCATCCCAGTTGAGGACCACAATAGCACCCCGCCATGCTGATTTAGACTCACAAATCCTACACATGCCTAGCATAACATGTGGTGTACCTCATCCAGTACACTAAATGCCCCACTAACAATCTTCGCGCTCGACTGAACTCACACAGGAAAATGCTAAAAGCTCAAAACACCCTTTCACCTATGGGTGAACACTTTTCACAAAGTGAGCTCTCGCTGTATCTATCAGTCCTCATCCGCAAAGGAAACCTGCACAATACTTTCATAACAGGGGCCTGGGAGCTTAAATCCATAACTCTACTAGACACTAAAATCATGTGCTGACCAGAGACACTGGCCTTATGGCTTATTACAACAATCCGTAATCCACTAACCACCGTTTTTTTGTCCTAGGATTGCAGAGATGTTAACAGACCATTCTAGCTTGAATAGTCCCTTCCAACAGTGGGTCTCAACGGGGGTGGGGGTCACTAAGCCTGAGCCCATGGGTGGAGTTGGGAAATATGGGGGGGGGGCAGTGCCTTAAGCAGAGTGGGCCAGTTCTGTAGGTGCACGCGTGCAGGCTCGCACACACACACACACACACATTCCTTTCCCCCCCCTCCAATCCCCTGGCCTGCAGCCCTGCCCCTGGCAAGGTCGGCAGCAGAAAGCCAGAGCTGGGCAGAGCAGGGTAGCTGCTGCCATGGAGCGGGCACTCACAGTGTTCCCATCGCCGCATGTGGTTGCTACTCGGGCCCTGTGGCTGGGGCTGGGGCTACTCCTCAGCTGCCAGTCCCCTTTGACTGCTGGCACAATTGGTGAGACCTGCCTGGGCAGGGGCGGGCAGCTCTGGGAAGCAGTGACTGTAGGGGGCTCTCAGCACACAACCCCCTGGGATGGGGGCTGCTCGGGGGGCTTGGGTTGGTTGGCCTGCTCAGGCTTTCCTGGGGCTCCTCTGGCCACGGGGAAGGGGAGGAAGTTGGGGTTTCTCCAGTCGTGCTGGGGTGGGGTGGGGCAAGGGGGAATCAGGGCTCCTGCCACCCACTGCCCCTGGGAACCACGGCCTTATAATTAAGGCTGCAAGGCTTTCACAGAGGTCACAAATTCTGTGACTTTCCATGCCCTCCCTGACTTTTGCTGGTGCGGCTGACCCCAAGCTGCCTGAACAGCACCGGGGCCAGCTGCGCCTCCAGCAGTCCCAAGCACTGCCCTGGAGCAGTGGGCCAGGAGCAGCAGCAGGGCCCTAGGCCACCCCCTCCCCAGGAGCAGCCATCTCTGCTGGAGAGACACCCCTTCCCCAGCACCTAAGATTTAGTTAGGGGTATTTTTAATAAAAGTCACGGACAAGTCACTCGTTATTGCCAATGACCTGTCTGTGACTTTTACTAAAACTGCCCATGACTAAATCGTAGCCTTACTTACAAAATGTGCTAATCACTGATGCTAAACGTTCTGCTCCACCTTGCCTTTTGCTGTGCAGCTGGGCGTTCCATGGGCAGCCCTGAAGCAGCACATTGTGTGGCTTGACAGCCTCTCTCGCTTGCTCACCAACAGACACTGGGCCACTAAAACAGCGTTTCTCAACTGTGTCTGCATGCGGCCACCGGCGGGTTTTCCTGCCTCCTGGCAGGGAGGGGGACAAAGTGGCAGCCCCGCCCTGCAATGCCCATGTGCTTTGTGGGAGGGCTGCAGTTCCCCCACGCACACTTCAGCTGCAGGGCTCCGGGGGCAGGTTTAACCAGTCTCTTCCCGCGCCCCCCCCCCGCCTCCTTCAGCTGTGGGACTCTGGTGGTGCGCTCTGTGCTTCAGCCCCTGCCTTGGGGCTGGAGGGCTCTGGGCTTCAGGCCCCTCCCCCACAAGTTCTGCACTTCAGCCCAATGACAGTGGGGTTCAGCAGGACCAGACTTATTGGGTACCATGGCCAAGAGGCAAGGAGCAGGGGTAAGCTTGGGATGTGAGGTGACAGAAAGCACCTCCGGGTAATGGGGCGGGGGAGAGCAGCAGTGTGCGCGATGAGGAGGCCGGGGGAGGCAGTGGGGTCCAGGAGGATCGGGTTGGAGCAGGTGTCAGCAGCAATGGGTGGAAGGTTTGGGTCACCAATGTACATTATTTTTATTATTGAGTCAGTAAAAAAGCTCGCCCTAAATAAATGACAATGATTTGGCCAGGTATATATGCATATTTATTTGTTTTTCCTGAAGTTAATTAAGTATTTTAGGAAAACTGGTCAGAGCAGCCACCAGCAAGAGTTGGTGGCCGCATGCTGAGGCTACCAAAAAAATTTGTTGTGCGACACCCCCTCCCACGCCCCCTTGCACTAAAAGCTACCCCCTCACTTCACCACCCAGGCTCTCTAATATCCTGGCACTGACACAGCGACAACTACCCTGCACTGAGCTGGTAACTCATACCAGCATAGTCAGGTGCTAAGGTTGAGCTAAGGTTTACTGAAGTGGGAGAACATGACTCTAAGTCAAGCTCAGACTGGTCCACGACTTACTATAAAGTGCTGAACTAGGCATGCCCCCCCCTCCCCCAATTCCACAGCCTTTAAGGGCTGCATCCAGTCTCAGGCTATGTCTATACTTACAGGAGCCAGTAGCGACCAGACACTGCATGCCACCTCACACCCTCCCGTGAGGAAATCCCTAGCATAGATGCTCAGGCACTCCTTAAGCAAGTAGAGTAAAAATATGCCAGAACCTTGGGGTATGTACCCTACAGTGGTCTCTACACTCTCAAACATGCCTGCGGTGTCCAGCTATTGAGTTGGTGGAGGCTTTCGCCACCACTGATAACTGCTCAAGCAGGGAAAAGCTCTGGCAAGGGCCTTTCCCCACTGCCTCAGCCCTTGCTAGCGCCATTCACTGTCACAAGTGAGGCCACAGCCTGTTTTCCACTGCAGCATGTAGCTACACCTGACCTACACAAAGCCAGCAATATAGACAAGGCCTGAGTGATCCAGCCCACGCTGGAGGAGGAAGGGCAGCCACTGCATCATAAGGATGGCATCAGCTGTAGAATCTATGTTCCAGGAACTCATTTTTGTGTATATGCACCTTAGGAAGATGCCAGCAAACAGCCCCTCATGGCTCATGGACCTGGCTCGCACTGGAGTGGGGGGGGGCTAGCAGGCATGTCATAGGAATATGTGGATGGGAGAAGGAAGGAGGTGGTACCCAGGGACAGTGGGTATCGCAGGCCAGGGGAGGCTAAACCTCTACAACCCAGGCTGTGGCCCTGCCCACGTTCTGCCCCAAGGCCCCACCCTCACTCCCCTGAAGCCATCAGGGGCTTCGCGCCTGCTGGCATCCTGCAGCTCAGGGCTCGGGCCAGTGGCCAGGGCAACCGAACGCGTCCAACCTTAATTAATTTATGGTTCGCCATTATGGTGACCACCTCAGGCCAGGTTTAAAGTACAGACCTATATCGGTATAACTGTGTCACGGGTTTGGATTTTTCCCGAGTGATGGCGTTATAATGACCTAACCCCCCTGCATCAATAGCGCTGTGTCAATGGGAGAGATTCATCCAGCAACTAGCTATCGCATCTTGGGGCGGTAAGAAGCTCTCCTGGTGGCATAGCAGCTTCACATACTGCCAGACAAGCCCTAACAGTTAATGCGCTGTTAAGTTTTTTTCAGTTACAAAGCAGTATAAATCCCTTTTGATTCAGCAGGGGAAGCTTGGTAGTGGGTTGGATATCAGAAGGTAGGTTCACTTGATGATTGTCCTGTTCTGTTCATTCCCTCTGATACATCTGGCATTGACCACTGCAAAAACACAGGATGCTGGGTTAGACTGACCACTGGCCTGACACAGTATGGCCATTCTTATGTTCTTATACTTTTATTTGTCAATACAATTGCACAGCGTCCGTCTTCTTCCACAGCTGAACTGCATTGCTCTGGGAAAAGGAAAAGGATGGGTTTAATTTTATTTTGTTTATAGACAAGCTTTATGTAGTGGCTGATTTTTATGCTGTTGGAAGTTCTGAAGACTATGGCTAATGAGAACTGTAACATTCAACTCTTTCTGGGTCAGTATATTAGTCTCTTGAAAGAGTTTACCTGGATCCACTAAAAATATCCATTAGGTTGTTTCACAGTAAAAAACAATTAAACAAAAAGCCAATGAATGCAAATAGTTTAGAAACAAATTTTATTAAAGAAAAATCTGTAGTGCAGTTTCTCAAGACAAACGCATACCTTTGGATGCAGTGGAGTACACAGGTACGTATACAGTAGTTTGCCTGCTACATGTTTGGAAGCTGAAAATACTGTTAAATCTGCATTGTGCAGGTTATAAATATAATTAAAATTGGCCAAAAATTTGGTGGTGGACCACTAACAGATACTTGGTTATGTATGTGCACTACATATTGCACAAGACTTTTGATTAAGCTATTGATTGTGCAACTGAATCACAGTTACGTGTTACATTAAGCATATTCAAACATATAGTTGATTCTTTGTTCTCCAAAACAGCACATCACTACAAAACTGCCATTTAATTTGTTACATATTTACAAAAAATATACAAATAACTTTTTTTTTCATTTTTGACAATGCACTAATTATGGATTTAATTTCGTTCTTCCCTTGAGTCCTGATGCTGTGTACAAAGAGGCTTGGACAAAGTCAAAATTTCTAGGAAAGTAGGGTAGTATTGTTTTCACACCTTTGAAAACATGTGGAGGCAAAAAGAGAGGACTGCATACTTGTTGATGTTACAGGTAGATTACTGCTAAGCGCATTTAAGGGAATTGCAGTGGGTCAGTTGTTAGAATTCCAGCTAAAAATACATTGTTAAGCAGTTGCTCATAAAAGCACCTCAAAGAATTTTGGAAGCGGAGTAGTTACATCTTGGCTTCATTTCTCTTACGTTTGTGCTAAATGCTGTCATGATAACCAGAGGCATAACAATTACAGGTAACATAGTTAGCTGCTTAGCCGAGTATAGCTGGAGTGAGATTAAGAGGTTAATTTGGCCCACTGCTATATATCAGATTCCGCCTTCTCTTACACAAAGTGTAAGTCTAATGGAGTCAATGGAGTTGTGCAGTTGTGAGGGCTGAATCAGCCCGGTAATGCCAATAAATAAGAGTATATACTAAAGGGATAATGTGATTTACAAACCTTCACAAGTCATCTTTCATTTCTCTTCCTTGCTCATGATTTAATCAAGAGCTTAATCAAGATTTGTCCAAATCCTCATGTCTGACTTTGACCTAGTCTCTTTGCCAAATCCTTCGCATCTTAATCACACACGAAATGTCAGTCAAGACTATATGATCTACAAGTGCAGGCTACAGACGTTCTAAAAAAGTTCATACTATCACATTTAACCTATAGTAAGAAAATGGAAAATTCTCCAGCTCGATGATCTTTCCCCAGTAAGATATCAAAATGTTTAGTGTTGCAATTTCATAAATATAAAATTATGCTATTGTAATTATTGTACCTCAGTCAAGAGAGGGGGTGGCTGCTTTCTCTTAAAGTTACACTTGCAACACAATATTATTTGCCAACATCTTTATCATTGTGAAATTGTATGAGTGGAGCCGGCGAGAAGGGAGTCATAGTAAGTGTGTGTGTTTTTCAAAGTTAGCAAATACAGTAGCAATGGACTGAGTCAGATATAATGTAGGCAAACACTGTGCAAACTTCCCCACTGAGTTCTGCCAGTTTACCCAAATCTTTGCTTTTTCCAATCTGCTATTCTCAACCAAAGGGCCACTGGGAGGGGCTCAAAGAGAGCGCAACCACTGCCTTCCCTCATCATCTCTCCACCAGCCCCTTGCAGCCCTCCCCCCAGCATTTCCAACCCTCGCCTGTTTGAAACGTGTCAATCTGCTCCCTGAAAACCACACGATTGGCTTAAAAATGGTCCGATTTTAAAAAGAAGACATTTGAGTTCTTTTGATATGCCTCCTGGTGTTGCAGCATGTAGGGCTCGGGTTTTCTAAATCCCCTCTGCAACCATGTAAATAACTAATTCCAGGAGCTGGGGCTTTAAGAAAAACACTAGAGTGTGCGAGAGTTGTGATAAAAGCACAAGCGTTAGCAACATTGCCCTCCCCACTCCCATCCCCCACCTTACACACCTCCTCAGGCTACTCCAGGATCTCCGAACTGCACACCCATTCTCAGGCCTCTCTCCCTTTAGCCACCACCCTCACACTGCCTCACCCTAAACCCACAGGTTCTGCCCTCCACAGCTGCCCCCCAAATCTTGCAATTCCCTGCTGCTCCCTCCTCTCCCTGCCACCGGCTTCTCTAGGCTCCTCTCACCCACCTGACTCTGCCAAACCCCACTGTCCTCCAGCAGTCCCTGGTTACTCCTACCCTTGTATTGGTGGTGAGGGATAGGCTCATCCCCTCATACCTTCCCCGCTGCTCACTGGGGACACCTGAGGGGGTAGCAAGCAATGATCCTGACTGGCAAGAAATGCCACACAGGGAGCATCCATATGCTGCCCAGTGGGCAAACAGCCCCTGCACCTGCCCCGCCCTCTGGTGAGTGACTTACGTAAGAAAAGCTCCATCCCAGGGCAGTTTAGCCAGTGAGCCACATTCTAGCTCAGGCTCCAGTGAAGCGAGCAGGGAGGTCCATGTTTGCGGGGCTGCCAAGCCTCATGGCTGGGTGCCAAGGGGAGGGAGGGCGGGCAAAGTGTTTGGCGGGCAGGACAAGGCATGCTGTGCGGCTACACGCATGTGCCAGCAGCACGCCTCTCCCCTAGAAACTGAGGCTGGGAAAGGCCCCTGGGAGAAGGCAGTGGGGCCCCGGGGTTTGGGTGTGGGTAAAGGGTGGGAGGAGGGGTTTGAAAAGGACAGCTCAAAGCCAGAACGTGAGTGTGAGTGTGTAGAAGAATCAGAAAGGAAGATTATTAGTGGCTTGGGTTGCCAAGTGTCTGGTTTTTGTCCAGAATGCCCAGTCGAAAAGGGACCCTGGTGGCTCCGGTCAGCACTGCTGACCAGGCCGTTAAAAGTCCAGTCGGTGGTGTTGCAGAGCTAAGGCAGGCTAGTCCCTACCTATCCTGGCACTGTGCTGCACCCCGGAAGGGGCAAGCAGCAGGTCTGGCTCCTAGGCAGGGGGCCAGGGGTCTCCACCCGCTGCCCCCACCCAGAGCACTGGCTCAGCACTTCCATTGGCCAGGAACTGTGGCCAATGGCAGCTGGAGGGTAGTGCCCATGGGCAAGAGCAGCGCATGGCACCTCCTGGCCCCCCGCCTAGGAGCCGGACCTGCTGCTGACCACTTCTGAGCACAGCATGGAGCTAGAACAGGCAGGGAGCCTGCCTTAGCTCCACTGGGAGCCTCCCAAGGTAAGCCCACACCTCAACCCCCTGTCCCCACCCTGAGCCCCCCAAACCTGGAGCACTATCCTGCACCCCAAATCCCTCATCCCTGGCCCCACTCCAGAGCCTGCACCCCAGCCCAGATCCCTCATCCTCCTGCACCCCAACCCCATGCCCCACCCCAGAGCCCCCTCCAACACTCTGAATCCCTCATAACTGGCCCCACCCCAGAGCCTGCACCCCCAGCCCAAAGCCCATACCCCACTCCCGCCTCAACCCGCAGCTCCCTCCCGCACTCCAAATCTCTTGGCCTCACCCCGCAGCCTGGACCCCCTCCTGCACCCCAAACCCCTCATCCCCAACCGGAGCCCTCACCTTCTCCCGCACCCCAAGCCCCTGCCCCAGCCCAGTGAAAGTGAGGGTGGTGGAGAGCGAGCCATCAAGGGAGGGGGAATGTAGTGAGTGGGGGGGCAGGGCCTCGGGGAAGGGGCAGAGAAGGGGTGTTCAGTTGTGTGCGATTAGAAAGTTGGCAACCCTATTAGTGGCAGATGAAGAGGAGTCAGTATAACCCACAGCCCAGGCTCAGATTAGTGAGGGAACCAGAGGTGAAGAGAACAGAGATGAGAGCCATGTGGGTGGGTGTTGGAAATTACTCAGAAGAGCCTTGGGAAAGGCAGGAGGGCAGAGATAGAGGGAGGAGGAGAAGAATTTCGTAAAAGTGTATTGGAGGATCTAAAAGGAAGTTAAGTGGGGAAAGAGATTAAGATGCTTGGGTGAGAGAGAAGGCAGCTAACAACAGAAAGGAAGAAGAGAGAGAAAATACATGACAGAAGGAGTCAATATAAAAGAGAATAGGGGAAGAAATAGGGATGGGTAGCATGGTGTGATTTTGATTATTAGCTTGCGAGATCTGGTCAGATACTGCAGTGTTGGGCAGGGCCATCCCTGGGGGGCGGGAGGGGCCTCGGACAACCCACCCCTTACAGCCCAGGCCCTGCCCCCACGCCACCCCTTCCTCCAAACCCCCACCCCGCCTCTTTCCAGCTTCCACCCCTTTCCCCAAGTAACACCGAGAGCCGGCCGAGCGGAGCAGGGCGGGCTGGGGCCAGGTTGCTTGCTGCTGCCAGTGCCAGGTTCCCCCGCTAAACACCCAGGTCACCCTGGACCCTGCATCCCAAAGTGTGGGGGCCCCCAAGGCATGGGGCCTGGTCCGTCCTATGGACGGGATGGCTCTGGTGTTGGGTTTCATTATAAAACCCTATATAGAGGCAGAAGAGAGTGCAAAACAAAGGACTAGGAAAATCAGGGTAGCATGTAGTGGGATACACAGCAGATGATTGGAGCAGGGACAACAGACAACTAGGAATGTGAAAGGACATGACAGAAAGGAAGAGCTGAGAAAAACACAGAGAAGGCGAGAGAGAGAGAAAACAGAAATTGAGACAAACAAATGAAAGTCTGGCTAACAAAGTGGCCAAATCACTTAGTGATTAGCTCCATGTGCTTAGCTAAAATGTGAACAAAGGAAGATGTGCAACATCAAACTGGGGATGGAGCAGGTACGCTGGACATGTCTGTATTCTGTGCTTTCTTTAACTTAGCTCATGTGATGGAATAGCGATTACAGACTATGAGGTGAGGAAAGCAGGGGTGGGTGCCTCCAGAGAGAAAGCTAGCTGACTGGAGTGACGCTTCAGGAAGAATTTGAAGGACTGGAGTCAGCATAAAGGAAGAGGAAACTGTTCCAAATGCTCGTGGGAGGTAAAATAATGGGGCGGGGGACTAAATCCACCAAAGTATTTAGGCCACTAACTGCTACTTCAGATGGCAAAGTTCAACATTTAGGTGCCACTAGGATTCTCACTGGCTGCCTAACTCACCTGGCACCTTAGGTAGTAAATTCCCACTGCAAAAGCTCCCTGGACACCGAAGTTGCTGCCAGTGAGCATGTGCACAACCACCTCAACCCAGGCTCAGTATTTCCTATTGGCCGTCTAGATGAGACGCAATATATCGAACCCGAAAAATCGATCGCTACCCGTCTGGACATACCCCAAGTCTTGAAAATGAGGTAAAGATTGAAGCTGATACAGCATTAGAAAGGAAACCACTGGAGAGATCTGGAATTAGTGGGGTGATATGGCCAGCGCAGCAGGCAAGGAAGAGAACTTTAGCTGCAGTGAGTTGTATGAACTTGAGCAGTGAGAACTGAGATGCATATGGGATGGAGAAGAAGAGGTATTATTTCCCTGGCAGATGTCTCAATCCACTGTGGGCCCTTCTACTGAAATTCCACAGACATTGGTCCATTGCACCCTTATCCTTAAATCTGTCCCTTTCCTGTCCCCACTTCTCTCAGCTGCAGGAAACAGAGTTCCATCACATCAGCTGAGGACCTAAGGGAAGAATTTGACAAGGCAGTTATGCAAGGGAGAGTACACATCTGGAGCCAGCTTTTCCCATCAATGCAACTCCCCTACCCCGCAACTTCCCCTGCAAAACTTGGGAATTGTGTAGGTTTCTCCAAGCTGTGTAAACTCAGGGGAGACTGAAAACATTTGCTGCCCTATAAGGCGGTTTTTATGATGTGGCTGAACAGCCACTAGCAGCTGAGTTGAGACAACTTTTTATGAGCCAACCACCACCTGACTCCAGGATACCATAAGGGAAAGACGTGTGGAAACCTATTGTACCTCTCCTGCACTACCCATTCCTTTTTCAAAAAATAGAAATTTAGTATGTACTATGCCTGCAAGACTTTGGGTGAAGCACAATCAGAAAGTTCCAGTATGGATCTGACAATGTTTCTGTGGTCTTCATTCTCTTCTATGAGTCTGGGTCACTTATCAGTGATTTATCACCAAAGCTGCACTCATGAGCCACAGGCTGTAGCTTTATTGCCTCATGTCGTTTGTGTGCGTGCAGATGTGTGTGTTCCTGCTGTTGAGGTGATAAATTCCTCATTTCACACAGCGCTGCCTACTTTTTGTTATAATCCATAACCAGATTGTCTGCCTTAAAGGCCACTGGTCTAAAAAGCTGTTGTTTTCCTACGTGAGCCGTTACAGTGCAGAACCCAAATTTGGGTTGAAGTACGTAAACAAGAAAGAAGTGAGAAATGATACCACATTTGTACAAAGTGGGCCAAATTTTGACCTTAGAGCAGCTAGTGTTCAGGTCAAAGGGAGCTGATAATAAGCATCAAAAGGTATTTGGCCCATTAACATTAGCACCATGCAAAATAAAAACACAAGATACATTTTCAGCATATGATATTTAAAAAGCCTGGTCTCACAAGTGGTTAATAACCCTATTATACTACTAAGAAAATATACTACAAAGGCCTACTATCTAAGACATGTTGTATACTGCTGCATGAATTATCGCTCTGTGGCGAGGCCTTACACCCTTTGTATTGCAATGATTTATCACAGCAGGATAATGTAAATTCTACAAAAACAAAGAAATCAAGAATGATCAATAAAGTTCAAATGCAGTTGATGTTTTCAGGTGTTGCAAGGAAATAATTATTATTAGAATGGTCAGGGTAAAAGAATGTCTTCACTTTTTCCTTTCAGCGCCAATTAAGGTCACTTGTTTTTTTCCCCCCTCCATTTAGAGAGAGGGAGAGGGTATGTGCGATAGGAAATGTGTTTCCGCAGTCCTAAGGCCATATGTCCCTAAACTAACAGATCACAAAGAGACAAAAGCACCTAAATCCCAGAATCAGGCCTCATTGGTATTTGCAAAACCCACACTGAGCTGCTGCTGAACGCTGTTGGTGCCCACACTCACTCCGCACATACATTTTTGCAGTACAAGTTCCCTAGGTGCCTATGTTTCTGCACCAGAGCTTGCGCACTGCAGCCTTGCTCTAGGCGTCTGGATAACCTTAAGCTCCAGAGCAATACATGAACCAGGAGAAAATAGGTATTTCTCCCCCTAACTTGCCTGAGGGCACCAATATGGGAGACATACTCAGAAGCTGCTTACTGGAGCAGACCACTGAAGGAAAAAAATCACACAAAATGGTGGGGGTGTAGCTAGGAGGAGGGAGAATAAGAAAGAGAGAGCACAAGTGAGCATACAAAAGATTCTATAACCTTAGGGGTAGAGCACTCACCCAGGATCTGGTCTCTGTGCTCCACTGACTATTTATTGATCTGAAGTGGAACAGCTTTAACAGGAAACCAAGGGACTGGCCCACATCAGACTATCCCATAGTTCAGTGGTTAGGGCACACCTTATCTTCAGATCTCTTGCAAGGGACAGTTATTCATAGAATCACAGAATACCAGGGTTGGAAGGGACCTTAGGAAGTCATCTAGTCCAACCCCCTGCTCAAAGCAGGGCCAATCCCCAGACAGATTTTTGCCCCAGATCCCTAAATTGCTCTTTCAAGAATTGAACTCACAACCCGGGGTCTAGCAGGCCAATGCTTAAACCATTGAGCTATCCCTAATGTGCTCCATGCCCAACATGCTGAATAACTTTCAAAAATTTGGCCACTTATTTTGGTGTCTAAATGGGATTGGAACTCTTTTGAGAATCTGGCTCCATTTGTGAGTCTGACCTTTTGAGTGACTATCTAGCAATAGTCTAAAAATATGAAGGATATAAACATCAGAGGGAAAGATTTATTAGATAGTATGGCATGAGGGGATTACCACTGAAAATATTAAGAGGAAATAAAGAACTCACACATTTAGACTGGATATCATATAAACCTTTATGGGCAGATACCATTGCTACTTCCAGACACTCAAATACTATAGTGAGGGAGATCACTAAGGTTCTTCCATAGATTAGCTAGATTAGACTGTATAAGTGTCACAAGGAAAATTGTGGAAGCCATATTCATTTAGGACTAGACTGGAGAAAACAATAGAAAATGTACTGGGAATAAGTTTACATTTGAATGGACTGGTGAGCTGATAGATCATAGAATTTTTGAGTTGGAAATGATCTGAGAAATACGTACTAAAAGTTAAATGCTTGAAAATAAATTCCCAACCAAAATTCATTATTTTGGACATAATGTGAAGTTTTTATTTTAATCTAAAACAGCTGAAATATAAATGGAGATGGTGACTTTAGCACTGTATCAATCAAATGCTCATGTATAATGAAGACTTTAAATGCCAATGAATAGGCAATAACATAAAAAAAATTCCTTCTCAAAAAACAAAAACAAAACTATTTTTTCAATGAAATAAAATTGGGTATGTGGTAAAACCTATGATTTGAATGAAAATAGCCACAAGCCTATTTACACTGTAGTAAACTTTTTGTAAGTGTAAAAATTCAAAACACACCTAGAACCAAAATAGTTCATGGTCAAGAAGACTGCAAACAAATGAACATATTTCTTATTCTTTGAGAAAGAAAAGTCTGTCTTCACACACAGGATCACACAGTATAGACGAGAATAGCCACCATTGCAGTTACATTTCACTGACCTCAGTTCAAGACATGCTATCTATGGGCAGAAGATCCCCAAAAACCTTAGAGAGGATTTTTAATCAAAAAGGCAAAACAAGTAGTAATCATTAAAAGTTGTATGAAAAATGCCTCAGTTCTTGTACCAGCCCCTGGTGATACCTGGAGAAACACTGATCTGGCTACACTAGTCCAACCAGCAATAATTATAGAACTAAAGCAGCAGAATTTGATAGCCTTACTCATGCTGAAAAGCACCGGAATCCTTGATTAATCCCACTGAAATCATACCACTCAAGTAAGATACAATTCAGTGCATCAGGATCTGGCCCAAAGTAAAAAGAGGTAAACAGGATGCAGAATGAAAGAGGGAAAATCTTACTGTATCCCAGTGCATGATTCTGACACCCTTACTCAGATTTTACTGTTTCCTCCATGAGTGATCCCACTGAACTCAAATAGGGCTATTTGTGGAGTAAATTACTACACAGTAAGCTTAAGGGTATCAAAATCAATCCCTAAACAGTTGTATGTACAACTAGAGCATTGCCAACGTATTTCACTTGCAAATACTGAACAGTTGTTAACACAGGGCTAGCCTGTACCACCCTTTCTCACATCGATTAATACCTTACTCCTCTAGCCCCTCCATTCATTTCAGTGTGACTATTTGAGGAGAAATGTATGACTCAATCTGAGGACTGTTTAAGGAGGAAAGAACTACTCATCATTCTAATAAGGAAGGATTTTACACCCACTTGAACCTGGTGCAAATGACTACACAAGAGGCTGGATCACAATAAACCGGGCCCCAAAGGTACCACAAACACACCTTGGAGTTTATTGCTTTAACTTTTGATAAGTTAACTTATACAATGATTGGGAGGGTGGTGGTGGGGTGTCGTAAACTTCTTGGATGCATTTGTGAGTATGCTGCAGCTTGCTACGAAGGAAGCGTTTTAAAACTGAAATGAAATTGTCTAAGTCAGCCACAGGAAGCTGTTCCATATAATGTAGAGAGGAAATCAAAGGTCGCAGACCTAGACCGAGGTTCTGTTTAAAACAGCTTTACTGAGAAGGAACCAAGGCTCCCAGGATCATTCTAGAATTCAAGGCAAGCTTTTTACAGTGTCAGACACTTGGCCTTCTAAGAAGGCCACAATGTGCAGATGAGGCCAACACATTGCCAGTTATGCTGTTATGGTCTTTGCTATAGTCCAGTACCAGCACTGGTAGACGTCAATGTTGTGGGTGGCTCACTGAACCCACATTATAAGGCCTTTCACCCATTAACATTGCAGAATGCAAATAAATTTAAGACATTAGTAAGCCGTGTGCAGATTAGCAAATCAATGGCGATGTCACGATGACGACACACAACAATTAGCTATTCCATACACTGTCTTTGATTGAAACTACATTTTTGCTTTTTAACACTCTTAACACCTTTGTGTGGGGCTATTGGTTTTCATACTTATTCATAAACTTTTAAATGATACTTTTAATCAGAACAAACATTAATAAAAAGAAATAATTAATGATTAATACTTTGCACTTATAGTCCTTTCATTTGGAGGATCTCAAACAAAGAGTGATACATTTAGCCTCATGCTATCCCTATGAAATAGGTAAGTAGTATAAGCCCCATTTTACAGATGGAGAAACTTAGGTACATACAGGTTAAGACCCAGATTTTTAAAGTTATTTAAAAGAATAACTAATTCTCATGAGTTAGGCATCTAAATATCTTGAAAGACTCGGCCTAAGTGACTTGCCCAAAGTCATGCACAAAGACTGTCTGACACAGGACTAGAACCCAGGTCACCTGTTTCCCAAGTCTTGTTCCTTACCCATAATATTGTCCTTCCTCACTTAAAACTTATAAGAGTTTGTGTGTGTGTGCCTCTGTGCATATCTATAGATGTGTGATATACACATATGTGAGTACATATATATATATTTCTGTGCATTTGTCCATCTCTCTGTATAAAGAGATACAAAAGTGTGTGTGTGTGTGTGTATACACACTTCTTCCCTTTAAAAACAAAATGTGCTCCCACGGGCATAGTTAAACAGATTCAAAATCTACCAGTGGTATGAGTTTTCATTTACACAAAAAACAAGTCGCATTGCATGGGAATGACATCCTCCCATTTTAGAAATAATCCATTATAAAGGCATTCTGGTCAGGAACTCAAAAGACTTGCTTTATTTCTACTGGCTATTATTTACACTGACATAGCAATACTGAAAACTCCTCAGAAAACAGGGTCTCACCACATTTGTGAGTCATGTTATACCAACCTCGCAGGTGTGTTTCAAGAATTAAATTAGTTAATGCTGGAAAATGCTGGGAAGATTATAAGCACCGTACATAAGTGCTAAGTATTAATGATAATGACTAGTAGAGTCTTGCACAACAGTTAAATATTTTGCTTTGCAGTAGCAGTTTCCTGCCAACAGAAACATGAATCAAACTGTTGTAAAATGTATAAAAATAGTTGTGAAAGCATAAAATTAGTGTATGTGAACTAGTCCCTATAATTCCGTTAGCCAGCAGGCAGACCAACAAAAAGACTCCAATATATAAGTTGAATTCTTTACATTATTCAAGAGTTCAATCCTCCACTCTCCTGCCCTATTTTGAATTTATTTCCCAGGAAAAGTTGTTTGCAATATTGTTTCACTCTATTGTTTCTAGTTCATTTCCCCTAAAAGCAGTAAGGAGCTGGTGAACAGGGCAAGTGCATGGTGCAACAGTCCTGAAGGCTTCCAAAGCACTAATGTATTTTGTATTGACACTTCACCTCAGAAAATCCAGGACTCAGACACTAATGGATGAATGGAGGATGTTGTGAAGGCCAAGACTATAGCAGGGTTAAAAAAAGAATTAGATAAGTTCATGGAGGATAGGTCCACCAGTGGCTATTAGCCAGGATGGCTAGGGACGGTCTGTCCCCAGCCTCTGTTTGCCAGAAGCTGGGAATGGGTGACAGGGAATGGATCACTTGATGATTACCTGCTCTGTTCAATCCCCCTCAGGCACCTGGCATTGGCCACTGTCAGAAGACAGGATACTGGGCTAGATGGACCTTTGATCTTTGGTTCTTATGACTGTGTCAGAATTATACTTAGCATTGTCAGCTCAAGTATTTCCTGTCTCTATGTGGGTTAGTTTTGCAGGGCCCTGTAGGGCTTTTCAAGATGAAATTTCTGTGAGATGGTTACAAACAGACCTTTTCCTGAGCAGTTGGCATGCACTTGCCACTCTTTTCAAGCATTCCCATCCACTTTCATACTGTTAGTTCCTAAACCAGATTTTCTTGTGCTTTACACACAGATTCTGTGAGCTTTGTGAGAGCTTATATTGCCACATAGAAGGTGGCATGCTAATATGTTGTTTCTGAAGAAAGCATATTCCATGATATCATTAATTCCCTGGCTACATGGAAGAGCGACCTACTGCATAGGAGAATTTTTAGATAGTGCCATTCTGTCTCACCGGCGTGATTGCTTGGTCATTCACAAGTATGTAGTTGACTATAATCCCTTTAAGGAAGGTGGCACGGACATTAGCTACAAGCATTAGCACAACATTCAGTGAGTAAAAAAGAGCTAGTCATCCCCTGTTGAAGGCAAAAGGTGAAAAGATTAAATAGGTTTCTCAGAGAGTGTCCTAATTCCAGGCAGCTGTGATACATGGGATGCCAAACACTTGGCTGAACCATGCTGTGGTTCATTTCCTACACAAATCCCTACAAAAAACCCACAAGATGTGGATTTAGTGATGAACTCAGGACTCTCAACCCCTGGGGACAGAGAGATGGGGATAAGCAAACTCTGAACTGACCCACATGCCTTTCCCAATCTGGCTCCTTTGACAGTTTCACTGCCCTTCCCTGCAGAGATATGGCCCAGCTCAGCGATGAGGGAATAAGAGTGACACCTGGTGGTGACACTCATGAAGTGCAATCCCTTAAATTGCATCAGTTCCCTGCTCCCATCCTTCCTGATTGTCAAACATGTCAAAGGTGGTGAAGTTCAGCTGCGAGTTTGCCCATCCTTACATCAGAGGCAGGAACTGAACGCAAAGGGAAACTCCAAGTATCTGTAGGACTAAAGGTTCTGGTGTGCTGCACTGACCTAGTTGGGGGAGAATTCGTTACATATATTGGGCCTCTGCCCTCAAAATAGAAATTTAAAAAAAAACATACAAAAAGCTACTTAAAAGAGGTATTTACACTTTTAAAAAGAGAAAGAGGGACAGGCAGTCAGAACTGTTTATTATATAATAACTGGTCTTGCAACTGCCATGATGGAGGTGCTCAAGTTAGAAGATGACAGAAGAGCAACTTAAACCAGCCGGCCTCCAGAAGTGAAAGCACCAAGCTAGCGGGTTTTTTGGGTGGGCTGGGGGTGGTGCTGGGAGCTTCTTAGGACTCATTTTACTTGCAAGAAGTCTTAACACATTACTTATTCAATTTATATCAGGGACTCACATAGTGAGCTGAAGCTCATTAGATTGTCTCACACATTTTAAAGTTAAGAACTTGGATTGAAGAGGAGCTAAGGAGTATATTTATCTCCTTGCTCATTCCTCTCTTAGTGCTGAACCAGAACAGGCAGTCACAGCCTTTTAAACAAGTACAAATTTGTAGCGATCAACCAGCCATCTGCTTAGTACTTACTAGTCACAGGCTTTTAAAGTCAACTCTTCAGGGCTGCTGAATTTCAGTCTTCCATTGAACACCCCAGGCAATAAAAGGAACTAAGTCCAGTCCTTCTAAAACTGAACATAAAGAACTAGAACATACACAGAAAAGAGAAAATGTGGCATCTAGTGTGCCTAGGGCTACAAATGTGCTACCTTAGTTTGAGTTTGAATTGTAACAAGTTCCCAGTATACAGTAACAGATGATGGACACTTGTAGTTTCAAGACTGTTTAGGAACCTACTTTCCACCAGCAGGTACAGCCATGTTTGCAATTTGGTGACATCCCCAGGGAAAAATTAAACAATACAGAGAAGAGTCTTTCGTTTTTTGTGTTCAGCTGTAAACATCAGCTAACCAGGTAACTGTGCATCTCTCTGGAGTTAATGCTCAAAACCACGCCTGAGTGACTGCCTAAAAAAATATAAAAACAAAATGCTGACATTAGTATATTTTGAGCATTTTACTATACATTCCCCTTTTATTGCAGAGACAAGTCAATCAAATTAGATGGTCATCTTATCAAACAACAGTTCAGGTGCAGGTGGTGCAGCAGCTCAGTGTACCTACAGCATACTTTCTACTTCAGTGCTTTAAAGTGTCTGCTCATGATGGCTGTTAGTGAATTCCTAGTGTTTCTATCCCAGTGACAGCATAAGGTGGTTTTCTTTGCAGCTTAAAAAGGTGTAGTTGTCTTGAGGGGAGCAGGTGAGGGAGCAGAATGGAACCTGAGGCTTCCATTCAACATGCCACTGACCTGGGATTGGACACTGACCGGCATCAGCAATAAGGGAACTCTGTAGCTGTTCAAGTTTCCACCTCTCCCAGAAGGAGTCACTGCAAGGAAATGGAGTTGAGGAGTCCCAAGGTGGGGGTTGCGATAAAGTAGGCAACATAAAATATATAGAAAACAAAAAAAGTGGATGGGTGAGTCTGGAAATACTGTACTGTGACAATTCAAAAGTTATGAGAAGAGAGAGAGCAAACAGAAAACTAGGTTTGTAAAACCCTGCGGTGCATGGAGAGGAGGCTACGACAGTGATCTCTAGAGTGGGGGGGAAACCCATCAGAATAAGTGGGAATCTCCATAGCATACGAACCATCTGCAAATAATGTCATAAAACAGAATTTAATATTTCAGTAGGGATGGTGATATGCTTCATACTTCAGCCAGACAAAATAGCACAATACTGAGACAATTAGGAGGATTTCCCATGTACCGTTGTGTGCTACTGAAGGAAATACTGCAAATAACAAAAAAGTGCATGGTGTAGAAGTATAGCAAGAAAAAGTCTTATGTCTTAGAACTGTCTGGCAGCTGATAAACATAGATTGCTCTGACCAAAGGACATGAGCTATTCCTGTCCCCCTGGATGTCTGCTGGTGCTGACAACCTGGCAGAACTACAGGTCACATTCAGATTTGCATTTGTTAACTGCTTAACTTAAGACTTCCTCATTGGCAGGTCCTGCACTCCTTACTCAATCGACACTCTTACTGACCCCAGTGGAAGGTAAGGAGCACAGGATCAGACCAAACATAGCCTACAGTGAGCAGGCAAGGAGATTATTTTTGAATGGTTGTAAATCAGAGTAGAACTTCTTCATTCCCATGTTCTTCATCCTAAGCAGTCACATATGCAAAAATAGTGAGAGGTATTACACAACTGCAAGAGGAAGATTATAGACTACCTGCTATACGCTAAGGGGCTATGAGCGCTTCACACTAACTGAAGAATCCTGAGAGTACCTTCTTGGCATTCAGAACTCTATTCTAGAGATGAGATAATTGAAACAAACTTGTCATACAAACAATTTTTGTGTCCCAGGGTCATTTGCAGTGCTACAGTATTGGTAGAGCTTTGTAGTATAATCAAAGTTCTCTTTGAAGGGTTTTAATGAAAACAGCAATGATTTTAGTGTGTGCAATTTGTTAAAAAATGTACAGATCTGGGCAAAAACAATTTTGCAGGTGAAATATGTTTTTTCCCTTTCAGTGGCAAGATATGGTTCAGCTAAGGAAAATAAAAACAACAAAAGACAGTTAGAGATAGACAGTAAGAATAAAAAAGAAATAAAGAAGGACTTCCAGGATGTCTGCCCTCCGTGGCTGATCTTAGCCCTCCATGTAGGGTTAATGAAGCCATTTAACCTCACAGTTGTCTCTACCATCAATTCAGCCAGTTTTATAAGCCTGAGATTTAGGGTCAGATGTTCCATTTTCACAGAGTTGTCAGAAACAGCACTAGACAATCTTCCTTTGTGTGCTACACTTTTCAGGCTGCTCTGTGTGCTCAACACATGTGGAGTATTTTTAGACTAGCTCTCTACATTACATTCAGCATACTCATGAATTGCCTAGACAAGAACTTTCATCTAACTTTGAATCATCTGCTCTAAGACACATTCATAAAAGATTCCTGAATGAGAATTCTAATGACTGTCCATTGGATACTGGCAGGTCAGGACTCAAAACAGGATGAATTCAATGAAGTTTTGTATTTGGGAATTCATTTAAGGTGTCTAAAAGAGAGGACACCTCCTTACAATCTACCCTGCATTATGGAAACATTCATTCTACACATCATTTCTCTCTGCTTAAAATTCATTACACTTTGAATTCAAGGCATGCACGAGTTAATTTAAATGCTAGTGAAGTTCATCAATTATAATCTATGCTGCTTTTTGTATGATCTTCCTAATGTTGTTCACATATGTCACATATGGCAGTGTATTGTACTAACTTACATACTGTATATTTATATGGCATGTCATAAAACATCAACAGAATAGACTGAATTTAAAACAAAACAAAAAAAGAGGATAAAAGGAGAAGTGTTTCCTTGTTAGCAGTTTACCATTCAATCCCTCTTGAAGCTGAGTATAAAAATGAAGATACTAAAAATGCAAACATTAAAACATAATTTAAAAAATAGAACAAACAAAATACTAACTGAGACATTAATAAAGTGAAGGTGAAGTTACCTCTTGCATTACCTAGCGTCTGAGAATCCAGATCATCATCAATAAACTCCTCACCCTGGATGATGTTCTGGGTGTCCTCACTGTGATTAACAGGGCTGGTCATCTCCTGTTCCTTTTCGTTGTGCATCTGGGCATAGACATTTCTGCCTGGCAGTTTCCTAAATAGCACAGGAAAAATATCCTTTGATGGAATTTAGTTTCATATTATATTCAATTAATCAGATAAACCCCTATGGAAAAATCCTATAGAATTAAATAAAGAATAATGTTTCCATTGAATTTTTAAACCAGCCTAAAGAACATTTTCTATTTAATTCTATAGGATTTTACAGTAATAACTACAGAAGCTCATTGGTTTTATCCCTATTACATTTTATAGGAATTTTCTAGAAGGGTATTATGAACTTGCCTGGTTTTGATATAAGGATTTCTTTATAAACACAGATTTTTTTTGTTTTTTTGTTCAGTTATTTACTGAACTCCCAGTAACTACAATTTAAAAAAAAACACACCCTAAACTGAAAACATGTTAATAAATAATATTTCTTGCATTCCTAAAATGTCATCATAGAAGGATGACAAAGCATCAATTAGTTATGTCGTACTCTGCAGCAGTATGACAACCCCTTATTGAAAGTTAAAACAATTTGGTGACCTTGTATCAATGCTAACAACAATATGTTTATGTGTGTGTTGTTTCGAGAGAGATTGACAGTCAATACTTGACCTTCACGGGTCAGGGTGTGTAGCAAGTGGGAGGAGCAAACTTTTCAAATTGTAATTAAATTTTCAGTACCTCGTACCCCCTGCCCCTGCTGATTGCCTTTTGTGACCCTGGGAGTCGTGACCCACTGGTTGAGAAACACTGCACTACAGCAGCCCTGAGGTTACCTCAATTTAACAGCTGCTGAGGACAAGAGAGGTAAAGCAAACTGCCGCTGGTTGCACAGAGTCACTGGCCCAGCTGGGAATAATAGCAATATGACATCATAGTTTAATTTCCATAGTGTCTCCATCAACCCCTCTGCTGAGGTAGTCACAGTGTTGTACAATATTAAAACATACTGAAAAGGTTTATTTAAAATATATATATATATATAGAGAGAGAGAGAGAGCAAATCAAAGCACCCAGTCCTGACTCCAAGAGTCTTCATGACCAGGAGATAATACACTCTTCAAGAGAAAGACGACATTTTATTTATGTTTATTTAAATAATGATAAAATGATGTCGATACTAGGCTCTAGGTGCCCTAACATAATTCATGCTACAACAAAGCTTCAGCAGCTTTTAAATAAGTATTGAAACAGGAATTCTGATGTATAAGAGTTTAGAGTTATTATATGGTCTCCTGGTCCCACACTTTTCTAGAAATTATTCTGGACAGTAGGGCTATGTTTTTTCTACATTACACAACCCTAACAGGCCTAGAACATACACTGTTTGTTACATGCATATTTTATTCTAAAGAAATGCTTAATCGATCCTCTAGAAAATGAACAAAATTGCACAATAAACCATAATCACTGGCTTCAGAAGGCAGATGCTACTAGTGAGCTTAAATGACTAGGAATACTGTATCTGTTAGCCATCTTTCTCTAATCCCCCTCTTACTGTTTCCTACTACTAAACATTTTGAAATGTAAATAATACAGAGTACTGGAGCATGCTGCTGGCACTTAAAGTAACAGTACCAATAATAATGATAATACATTGAATAGAATATTTATCGCGGTGTTAGTTTTGGGGTTAATGTTCAGATGAATGAGTTCTTTGTGCTTTAGAGCAGTCATGATTTACTTTGTCCCTGCCTTTTCTACATGGTATTGTTTTGATTTTAATAAAATATGGATCATCAAATTAGTACCTGTTTTTATAACTAAATGGCTAGGATTGGGACTCCACTTGCTCTCATGCAAATAATAGTAGTATAGGCGAAGGGGGAAAAGGGGAAGGTTTTCTTCTGAAAGTGTAAATGAGATGGGAAGTCAATGATGAGGAAAGATTAGGAACTCTGCTCCAAGAGTGCTGAAATTGGGTGCAGGTTGGTGGTACCCAAGGACAGGATGCAAGGAGGTGAATACAGAAAAAGATCCGTGAGTTTGGTTGCAGCAAGTCTATGGAGATTTTTTAAAATAATGAACCTAATTTTTAACAGATTTTCAAATGAATGGGGAGGGGGGAGGAAGAGGAGGAATTTAAGAATGTGAAAAGGCAGAGACCTGTCTCTTCTTCTGAAGAATCAAATGAACTCCCACTAAAGTAGGCAAAATACCTAAATAGAGGAACCAATAGTCTAATTTGGTATGATGAAACCTGTGTTCCTGCTGTTGCAAAAATAAAAGAAGGATGATTTCAGCTCTTCTGCTAGTGATGTATTAAATACATGACAGCTTTGATGTGGGTGAAATATCATTTTCCTTCCCTTGCCTTTGCTTGGTGGATACTGTGCTGTTTGTCTTGTCTATATTACTGCAGAGTGCCCCACACCATGGAACCCTGCTCAGAGTGCTGCTGAAAGGATAAAGAAATCCTACTAGGAAAAACATCACAAACATAGAAATACATCAGAAAAAGAAAGGGAGGATTTTTCTTTGACTGAATTACCTCTAATAAAGATGACATTGCTTTGAGAAACAATATGCAGATTCTGGATCCTTGCTAGATAATGGGCCAGAGTCACTGGAACCTTCCAGTTGCTTTATGCTGTTCCAGTGACAGAACACGCCATGATCCTGGTTTATCTGGATGGTTAAGCTGATGGATTTTTATTATTTTTATTCAGCTGTAGATTAGCTTGAAGCACCATGTTAATTGTCTAATGCATGCAGTCTGAAGCCAAGAGGAGGAGGAGATCTTTTTGCATCTGAGATATTCAGTTTTATTCTCTGAACTGTTTCTTGCTTCAGCAGCATTTGCCACCAGGGAAATTACCCCTTCTCCTCACTCCAATCCCATAATAACAAAAATTTGAGAAAATGCTGGTATAAAACACTCTTAACTACTGGGATGGAAGAAATTTAGGATTTGTATTTGAAAACTATATAACTTTATCTTTTGAAAACTTATATAACTTTAAAAGTTTAGTAGGAAGTATTGCCTCTGATCATAACACTTTAGTTACTTTCTGCTTGTCAGTCTCTGTCTAGGTGGACCAACTACTCCTGTGGATCCTGGTCTTATACAACTAAGTGCTCTGGGGATTCCTGTCCTTGGATAATGTTTGCTCTCTAGAGGTCTACACTGCAATAAAAAATCTGCAGCACCCAGTCTCAGAGACCAGATCAACTGATTCAGGGCCATGGGGCTTAGCTACAGGGCTAAAAATTGCAGTGTAGACATTCAGGCTCAGGATGCAGCCCAGGCTCTGAGACCCTCTCCCCTCATGGGGTCTCAGAGCCTGGGCTCCAGCCCAAACTTGAATGTCTACGCTGCAAGTTTTAGCCCCACAAGCACGAGTCAGCCAACCGAGGCCAGCCGTGGCCAGGCTGTGGGTCTTTTATTGCACTGTAGGCACACCCTAGGAGAGATCACTGCAGAGACTCTGTTTTTATGAATTTCAGTTCTGGGAAATCTTTACTCTGCATTTTTCATCCTGGGCGGAATGTGCTTTTGTGATGCATGTGCACTCATGAATTTAAGCTGAACTCATAGGTGAGCCTCTGCTTCAGGTGATTAACCCATTTCTAGTGATATCTGTCTCTAAGCACCCTGCTTTGGTGGATCACCCGCTTTCCATTTCAGAAGAATCAAATTTTGCTGGGGGCTGCATGATGCTGTGAGATCCTGCTCTGAAGTTTGATTTGTTCAACTGAGAAATTCCAGTGTATTAGGGGAGTTAAAGCCGTGTTACAATTCCTAGCATTCCTACAGTCTTCCTCTGCAATAACTGTCCCATTCAGAAAATAATAACCCAAGAAGACATTTTAGAAAGGAATCAAGATGAATAAAAAATACTTTTTTCCCCTTTCTTAAATATTGTATATTTCTTTTGCTGGTTATTAAATTGTTGTCTAATTGCCGCTAACTTAAGGGCTAATCAAGAGACGTACATCACAATGTCTCATAACAGACACCACCACCAAGTTTTATGATCATGTAATATAAACAGACAACCCCCAATGTACTGCAGATGAAATATTATTGCATCACATCATCCATTTTATGATGATTTTTTGTTGCTCCGGGAACCCAGAATAGCTAAATGGATTTTTATTATTTTTATTCAGCTGTAGATTGAGTTTGATATCAAATTTTGTGTTTCGTCCTATAAAACAATAGGTCACTATAAATATCAAGAAATTTAAGATTCCACAGTTGGAAAGCCAAGACATTCTTCCTACATGAGACAAAGCACCTCTGTCTAATGAGATGACAAAGATAGTTGCTAACTTGAACTCTCAGTTAAATGCTGTGCTCTTGCTGTTATCACTAGCACAGTATGGTACCTAGTCTATTCTGTTAAAGAATGTTTATTTTAAATAAAAATCCATCTTGAAATAATAGGCGTTTTCACTGAGTAAGGACTGCAGATTTTGTGAAATTATAACATGTTTATTCCCATGCGGCTCAAACCTGAAGGCTTTTGAGTACCTAACAAAAAAAATACCAGGACCATGTCCAAATAATAAAACAAATAGATAAACCAGCATAAAAAAGACAGTAACTTGCCACCTGAACAATAATGAATTCATCTCTGTCATAGGTTTATTCCCCACTTTGAACTTTAGCGTTCACGAGATGGGGACCTGCATGGACTCCTCTAAACTAAAATTCTAGTTTAGATCTGGTTCTTGCTGCCACCAGTGAAGTTTTAAGTGTCTGACACACTCCCTGTTCCCCCAAAACTTTCCCTGGGGAACACAGATTCAAACTTGAATCTCAACACAAAGGGAAACAACCCATTTCCCCCCTCCCCTCTCCTAGTGCTTAGGAGAGATACCTGGATTCAAATTCCTTGAATCAAAACAAAGAGGGATTCACTTTTCCCCCCTCCCTTTCCCCTGAAAATCCAAACAAGGAAGAAATCAATTAAGTTCTAAAAAGAAAAGATTTTATTTAAAAGAAAGAAAGAAAGTACACTATCTCTGTAATACCAGGGTCTAACTTATATATACAGGGTCTAACTTATAAAAAATACAGGGTCTAACTTATAAACCTGGAGAGGCTCTCCCCCACCCTCCTTTCTCAGAATAATCAAAGTAACAGCAAACAGAAATAAAGATATTTCTTCAGCAAACACACAGTTGCAAATGTAGAAATCAAATTATAAGACTAGTCCGCCTTTCTAATACTCACTAGACTGAATAGAAGAAAATACTTCAGGAAACTTGGAGAACTTGAAGAATATGTCTGGCCTCTCTTAGATCCAAAAAGAGAACAAAGACCCAACAAGGAACACAGAGATTTGAAATTATCTTGTCCCCTGATTGGTCCTCTGGTCAGGTGTTCATCAGGTTACTGAGCTTGTTAACCCTTAACTATCTGTTATGACAATCTCCTTAATCAAATGCAGATTAAAAATATCTTTGAGTTATTAAAGGAATAAGTATTTGCTTACACAGCTTATGTGGTATCAGTTGTTCCTCATGAACATATTTCTTATATTAAGGCCACTTCCATAGCTTCTTCACCTCCTCCCTAATATGTTATCATGCAAACTCTATTCTTACTTATTATTTCTATCACAGCTGGATACTCTTAACCTGTGTGGCACTGTTTCGGTAATCAAACGCTAACATGTTCAAAAGAGAAATTCTACATCATTTTGTTTTGTTTTCTTGGTAAGAAATTAGACTTGTGGATCAATTAATTGTCCTGGTTGCCTAGGTTACTCATTACTCCTCAGAGTAGATAATAGGAATATATTTTAGAATGACTATTTTTTGGTGGTTGTATTGACGCAAGCTGAATGAGCTCCCACATTGCTGCTATTTACCTACATCAACATCAATTATAACCTTGATGTCTGAAACGGTCAGAAAAAACATGGGCTTTAAAAGCTCGAGACCCGTCAGTGCACTGCTTCAAAAAAGTCTATTTTTCAAGAAATGATACATGTGAACAAATCTAGTTCTTAAAGTATGTAAGGTTTACTTGCCTTTTAAACTTGTAGAGAATGAAGGCCCCAACTACAACTAGACAGATAACAAAGAGAACCACTATAGCCCAGTATCCATTGCCTCCTCCAATCCTCTGAGAGTCTGAAATGCAAGACATATATTTGAAGAATTTAGTAAATCTGCTTTCCGACCAGTTATCATCTTGGGCTTGCCTTATTATTGAATCTCTTAAGTAAAAACCACTAGATTTGTATTTATACCTTCTCCTTGTCACTACACCATGTAGCTTCTTCACATAGTACTCTTGGGAGAACTGTGTGCCAAAAAAAATCCAAAATTCTGCATATTTTATTTGTCACAATAAAGCAATATAATCACACCAGTTTCACTTATTGTGGTAATTTATTTAAACTAGAATACAGAAAAAAATCATCATAACTGTTCAGAATTTCCTAAACACATGAGTTCAATTACAAATACTTGGTAACCAAGACCCCGCATTCTAATTATAATCCTGGATTTTCATTTAAATTGCACTACTTTTATTTTGGTGTTCTGTAAAATAGAAGGTCACTTTAAATTGCTCAAACTTTCACACATGAAAGTCACACAGTTTTGCTAATCATTGTCCTGCATTTTTTTTAAATGGATAAGTAAAATAGATCCTGATCTGTAATTTAACCCCACTGTGCCTGTCTGGCTCAGGAAAAAAAGTGAGAAAGCACATAGACCAGGGGTTCTTAAACTGGGGGTTGGGATCCCTCAGGGGTCACGAGGTTATTACATGGGGGGTCACGAGCTGTCAGCCTCCACCCCAAATACTGCTTTTCCTCCTGCATTTATAATGGTGTTAAATATATTTTAAAGTGTTTTTAATTTATAAGGGGGGTTGCAGTCAGAGGCTTGCTGTGTGAAAGGTGTCACCAGTACTAAAGTTTGAGAACCACTGACATAGACCTTCCTAGATGAGGATTTTGTTGCTATCATTTACAATAAGGCTCCTTTACACCACTCTGGCAAGGTAAAGGAGCCTTAATTGACTACGAATGAGAACAATTAACTAACAGTGGGAACATTAGCAGCCTGCCTGTTTAGTTGTTACATTTCTGCTCTGCCTCAGGGACAGAGCCTGCTTCACACACCCTTACGCCTCCAAGCTCAGGATGCAGCAACAGGGATGAGAGGGACAGTGAGTCTCTCACTCATTCGCACCCAGGCAGGCACCCAGCCCCACCCTATTAGCATCTCTCCATGATTGCAGGCACACATGCCCAGCCTCCCTCCTTCTCCCCCGCGATGATCTGCTCTCTGCTGCTGGTTGCTCCCAGCAGACATGCCCAGGCTGCCATGCAAGGGGCATGTGTTCCCCACAGATTTCTTTGCTCCATCATTTTTCTGTGGGGGAGCCAAGAAATCTGCGGAAGGTATGAATTCTGTGCCTTCTGCAGGGCGCAGAATTCCCCCAGAAGTAAAATAGGCAGCACCATAAACTAATTTGCAGATCAATTTGTGGATACAGGAGAGAGGACAAATTTAAATGAAATAATAAATAATAATAATAATGTAATTATTTGCATGGATAGTGCCATTTTTCCAAGGATCTCCAAAGGTATTGTACGCAATAGTCAATCAGCCTTCACAATTCTCTATTATATGAGATACATAAACATTACTATATTCATTTTACAGATGAGGAAACTGAGATAGAGTAAGGTCAATTGACTTGCAGAGTTACACAGTGCCAGAGTTTAGAATGGAATTCAAGACTCCTCAGTTCTAGTCTGTGTTCTTGCTACCAGGGAATATGGACTCTTAACGCAAGTGATTTCTACCTCATTTTATTTTCAGATTAGAAACTACAGTGATGGGTGTATATAGTGGAACCTAAGATATAGAGAGGATGTGCCTTATTTTGACCTGGGAACTGACTTGGCAATATATAATTTACATCACTATTTATGACACATCTGAATAGGGCCCAATGTGCTTTGCTCTTTTTGCTGGGTCAGTGTCATTCAGCAACAAACAGAACGGATGTCATAAAAGATGATGCACATGCACAAACAAAGAGGCTTTGACATTGTCAGGGAGGGCTTAAGTTGAAGCTGTCCTTGCTGCTAAAACACAGCCTTTTCGTTGTTTGCTCCCTTAATAAAACACCCACACACAAATACAGAAAACTTTTCAGTCCTTGCCTCTATTTTTGTAGGGTTGGATCTGTGGGTCCAAATACTTACAGGCTGTCAAACCGAGGACCCTTATATCTGAGTGTCCAAACTGTGCTTTCAATTTGTGCCTGTATAAACTGGCCAGTGTTTGATAATCTGTCTACATTTTAGTGAAAAGGACAAAAGTGAGAGAACAAATATTTTCAACCTTCTAACAGGGTATCACAATGAAACAAACAATGAAAAACAGCAAAATAAGTTGCTTTGATGGTACATTTTAAATTAATAAACATCAGAAGAAACCAGTTAATGTGACACTTCTCTCAGAACTCTAATAGCAATCTACAGATTGGGGTTTTTACCTGAATCAGAGCTGGCTAATGTCACTAAGACCCAGTATCCTTCCCTCAGGAAGAAGCTGATGTTATGTGCATTCAAGGCCTGCTTTATAGCAGCTATTCTCTGAAAACATAAGAAAGACAATGTCACACATCTTCCACGTAGTTCCACTTTGAGAAATTCAATGCAATAAATTGAGAAACATCTACGTTCATTCAACGTGTTGAGAAACCCGCAAGACATTTTTTGACCGTTTCAATGAGTTGTAACTTTTTAGGCAATTCTGGTTTTAAAATGTTCATAGCCAAATCTTTCTTCCCTTTATGGAGCTCTTTACTTTCTTCTTTCATTATGCGATAAACAGCATTTCATTTACAGGAGCTATTGGGCCCACCCGAACTGTAACTTGCACAATGAATAATCCACATTGAAACCTGTCTACAATATGCATATTCTTCTAATGATATCAAAAGACAGGCTTCTCTGGAATTTTAGATTTCTTACATATGAAAAGTAATCACTGCTTGATAATGCACTGCATGTCATACTTTACTTCACTTGCTTATCTCTATGGATGGATGGCTGTTTGCAACACGTTTTTAAGAAGATGCTGTCAAAACAATTATTTCCATCCACATAGAAACAGTTTCTCCTATTTTTCTAATGGGGACAAAGCATGCTAAAATATGATCTCCCACATTTTTATGGATCAGCACCATTAAAAGTGCCACCACATCCCACCACCGTCAGACACATCGTCTGGCCCCTCTCTTTCTCTTCTTTGCATCTTCAACATAGGTAATTTTCCAGAGGATCAAGGCTAGTTTTATAGACTGTTCCTAAGTAGAGGATACCACTCCCCACAGGATGCCAAATTAGAAGTTTCATAGAATTATAGAACTGCAAGGGATCTTGAGAAGTCATCTAGTCCGGTCCCCTGCACTCAAGGCAGGACTAAATACTATTTAGACCATCCCTGACAGGTGTTTGTCCAACCTGCTCTTAAAAATCCCCAATATTCCACAACTTCCCTAAGTTTGCCTTTATATCTATAAAACCTTCAAGAGAGGCTCTTTTTACATTACTGTGCTCGGTTTTGACAAGCCCTCACAGCCTATTAGGTAGAAAAGCCCCTGCTGTTTCTCTTACAGTATTTGCATGAACTTCACAAAGGGCCAGATTCTGATCCCCATACCCACACTCAGTCCATAAATGGTTTCACTGACTTAAATATGACTCTTTGTGCACTCAGTGTAAAGGTAACAGAATTTGGGCCTCAGTTAATTTTCAGGAGAATTCTCCCAGAGAATTCTTAACTTTTTATCCCCAACTTACTGACTTGGCCATATATTGTTTCCATTATTCTGTCCCAAGTCTGACATGAGAAATAGTTCTGACAGTTGTATTAACAGCAACTTGTAAAATAATACAACCACTGCTAAAATATATTTACTTAGTCTCTCTCCAACAGAGTTCTGTACTTGAACCATACTTAACTGGTCCCACCAGCCAGGGCCGGCTTCAGGGGTTTTGCCGCCCCAAGCAGCCAAAAAACAAAAACAAAAACAAAAAAAACCCGCGATCGCGATCTGCGGCAATTCAGCGGGAGGTCCTTCGCTCCGAGTGGGAGTGAGGGACCCTCCGCCGAATTGCCACCGAATACCTGAAAGTGCCACCCCGCTCCAGAGTTGCCACCCCAAGCACCTGCTTGATAAGCTGGTGCCTGGAGCCGGCCCTGCCACCAGCAATTCTCAAATCCCATAAGCATTCTAGATCTAAAAGTAGTTCTTCCTAGTGCAATTCCTTTGAGAGACAAGCAAGTGAGTAAGAGATGACATGGAGATCTGAAACTTTTAAAGGGATACTAATTTCATTCACATTTTAGAGTGCAGATATAGAGTCCATAAGGGCTGCCCAGGTTATTAAGCAGACTCAGAGTGCATTCTCGGTATATGACAACATCTCATAAGAATGCCAGGGCACCAACTTTCAGAATTGGAGCTATCAGCAGAATAAATGTCCCTTTGTTGAAACATGAAAAGGGGGAAATATTGAAGATCTTGAAGGTTCTCCTCTCAGTTATACATCAACAATGAATGATCTATAAACATGGGTGGTTTGCCACAAGTGATAACTAAGAATCCAGCCCAACATCCAAAGAAATCAATGAGAGTCTTTCCATTGACTTCACTGGACACTGGATTAGGCATGGATATTTTTTGGAAGGATATTTACTGAGTAACACAGATTTTTGTACAATTGCAGATGTCATAAAAAATTGTGACCTCCTTTTAGGCTATCAATCAGCAGTTCAGCTGTCCCTCCTCCTACTGCCATGTGCTGCTCCTGCCCTCTGCCTTGGAGCTGCTCCCCGAGACTCCTGCTTGCTGTGTGGGAGTGGAGGGGGAGGGAAGGAAGAGGGGGGCTGTCAGCAAGCTTCCTCCGTCCTGAGCCCTGTCGTGTGTCCCCCTCACCCTGCTCCTGCACCCTGCTTCCATACAGCAGGGGACACACACGACAGGGCTCAGGATAGAGGGAGCTTGCTGGCAGCAGCTGCAGTCTCAGCAAGCTGATCTAATTAACAAGGCAGTGTACTTAAGAGTAGGGTCAGCGTACTTAAAGGGGAAATGCGCATCTCTCATACACAGTGTGCATCTCTGTCTGCGATGCGCTCTCCCCTCCCTCCATTCCTGCTGCCTTTTAGAGTGTGAGAGTTAACCCTTGAGGGCCCAGCCGAGTGCTAGTTCATCATTTAGCAGTAAGGCATTCCCTGGGAAATATCCCGCCCTCTGACTCCTCCACCTCAACCAAGCTTCACAATCGTCATCACTGTGTACCAGTATTAAATTGTTTGTTTAAAACTTATGCTGTGTGTGTGTATGTGTGTCTATATATATATATATATATATATATATATATATATATATATATATATATATATATATATATATATATATATATATTGTCTTTTGTCTGGTGAAAAAAAATTCCCTGGAACCTAACCCCCTCATTTACATCAATTCTTATGGGGAAATTGGATTTGCTTAACATTGTTTCGCTTAAAGTCGCATTTTTCATGAGCATAACTACAACGTTAAGTGAGGAGTTACTGTACACCAGTAAGCAGGTGTAGGGCTGTGGTGAGGAAGCTGCATGCTGCACCTCTTCCCATTGTGGAGAAAAGTTACCAGGGAACACACTCCCTGTGGTGTCCATGGAGGTGCTATATCTGCTCCTGATATCTGTATGCCCTTTTGTATGCCCCACCCCCAGCTGAATGCTAACTGGACTCTGTCAGCAACATATAAATATGATGAAGAATATATAGTTACTCCCAGATTTATCTTTTCGATCCTGATTTTGGCATCCCTTTGGTGCACCATTAGCTCCAATAGCCATAAGTTAGCTCTCAGATGGGGATCTTTATCATACAAATTGTGCAATACTAAATTGCTTTCATTTCTCTCCAGTCCTGATATTAGGAATTGCTCCAAATCATTAGCAGCTCAGTGTAGCCCTTTATGTCTTTCCTCTTGGAATATCTGGAAGGGTGGTTCAGATCTGACCATGAAAACATTGAGGCAGCATTGAATGCAACTGATGGTATTCTTCAAGCTGCCTGGAAGCAGACCACTAATAATAGCTGAGATTTAAAGGGAGCTAATCTGAATACATTTAGGTATTTTTTTTTTTAAAAGCAAACAAACAGCAGGACACAGGGGTCTGTCTTAATCTGTTGCTTTTAACTATTGAAGAAGTCCATTCCACATAAACTTGGAACTGAAAGGTACACTTTCATCATAAATCAGCATCTCGTTCCTTAAAAGGAGCAAAGAAGTTAAGAGTTTCACCCACCTGCTGCAAGCCACAATTGTCATAGGTCTTTCTGAACTATCTATTAAAATACAGTGCTTCCTGGAAATTAATTGTGACTTCAGTCTTCCAGAACTTCACACTGAGATACAGGGGGAGGCTACGGATGTTTTTCTTGCATTAGGACCATTCTCAATCCTAATTTACCCAATTCTGAAAGTTAAAAGTTAAGTTTAAAGTCTCCTGCTCGAATACTCAGAAGCCACATCAAAATACTCTGAGATTTGCCTCTTTAAGCAATTCCATGAACGAGGTATTGTACCATGCTGCCCAGGGAGCTTGGGCTTGCCTACAGATAGACACACTCTGGCTAGACAGATATTGTGGCCTATTCTCTGAACCTTCTTATTTGTAACATATTCCCCTCCTGAACTAGTCTCTTAAAAACATTGCACTTAAAGTATTTGCTCCTGTTGCCTCAGGACCTGAATAAGCTTCCTGACCATTACGACAGAAACCACCTGCTCTTCATGTAATAGACCAAATCCTAAAGTCTTGAGTCAGTAGAATCTGAGGTCTAATATATTTCTGAAGTCAGCGAGGAGGATTTCTCTCCTCTAATCAAAAATGTTAATGTTCTAAATATGTGGTTTCCCTAGTGGTTTGTACTCCTGATTAGAGATTGTTCTGGCTACCTTATCACTAGTTATACTTCTCTTCCGCTTTGGCTGGTTTGCTGGTGGCAGCACGAGCAAATCAGCAGTTGTGGGCAGACCAGGTTTCACCACGGTCACCAGTGTTTCTTCAGGGATATTAGTTTCCTGCAGAGAAAAAGACATGCACAGATTTACAGGCCTGTACGCTAACTTTATAATGTCAGTATTATACAAAAAATAAATAAAATATGTAGTTACTTTCACATATGGTTTTCTGGATCTGGTCTTTGGTGTTAAGATTTTTAATATGTAGAGAAAATTCTACGGAAGTCACTGGAAGCTAGAAAGCTGCACAAAACCTTACATTAATTTGCAGTGATCTGAAAAGCTCTTTGAAAATTAGAAGTGTTATCACACATAGCAAAGAGCTCTAATGGGTATCGTGGGAAAGAGTGAACTGAAGCCTAAGTGGTTCGTGGTTTACCACAACTGTGCAGTGAGCATGTCATCTTCCAAGATAAAATTTTCAAAAAGCACCTAAGTGTCTTAGAAGTACAAGTTCCATTTTCAAAAGTGACTTAGACACTTAGGAGCCTAAGTCTCATTGAAATTCAGTAGGACTTAGGCTTCTAAATGACACTATCATTTTTGAAAATGTTACCATTCGTCACAAATTCTTGTGTTGTGTGATATATATAGGAAGGCTGTTGAGAGATTTTAATGAAAAGCACTGGTCTAATCTCATAGTCCTTAGGTCAAACAGTCTCTGAAAATCCATATAATTTTATCTAACTTCATGTATATGATTTTTTAAAAGTTAAGATGTGGAGCCAATTTGATTGGTGGGGGGCGGGTGGGGGAGGGAAGGAAGACACTCATCAGGCAAATGTACATCATGAAATGGGTAGAAGTTGATATGTGTGATTAATGGAACTCACTCTATTTGGCTAGGTGTTGGGGTTATAAACTGGGGTGAAACAGGTGTAAAATAGAAGGTCAGAATCCTGATCTGGTTTATACTGGTGCAAATCCAGAGTAAGTTCACTGACTTCACTTTGGGCCCTTTGACAATATGGCTCTGTGTTTCCTTGGTGATAACTATTTCTATAAATATTTACCTCTGGGGTCATAACCTATTGATATGCTCCTCGACTGAATTCAATATGTGCTTATCTCTGGCAGTGTGTGCACCTGAATATTATTGCTCAAGTGCTCCCTACCTTAATGGCATTACTCTTTATTCATGTTACAATGCTGTTATGTGAAGCTTGACTTAAGTAATCTACAGGACAATTCAGGGTTCAAATGTGAGCAGTGCTTAATTTGTAATGAAAGAGGTGCCAGGGCTCAAGCAAGTAGGTGCCAACACTCAAGCAATTTTTTTATGTTCATAACTGATGCGGAAAGCCCAGAGGTACTGGGGCTATGAACTGCCAAGCCTAGAGGTGCTGGGACTCAGCCCTAGCAAGCTCTAGTACAAATTAAGCACTGAATCTGAATCTAAGTCTTATCCATACCTGCAATCTACATAAAGTGGCTACAGCAAATTAATTCCTTACACATTTTCTGTAATTTTCAGAGTTACACATGCAAAGCTGTAAATTATTATTTAAAAAAAAAACTATCAAAGACTACATCACATTCATGTTACATTTTTTTCACAAAGTCAAAGTATTTGTTAATATTTCCACCTGGCCCCAAAATCCCTGAGAGGAGTATTTATTGTTAATTCCCAATTAGGCTGTGTTGGAAATAAACTGGCAGAATTGCAATAATGTAATCTATGGCCTGTATACACAAGTGACACTGGTCTCAAACTGCTTCTAAATGTCGCTCATGGGGATAGTTTTATTGTTCTGCCCTGCCTGGTTTTTTCTAAATGGGAAAGCATTAACTTAACCTTCAACTTTATGACTGGAGAAGGAGCAGTTTATGAGCAAACTGAGAGAGCACCTTTGCGAGAAGTCGTGTTACTACCAGGCCTATGTCTTCCCTCCACTCTGGTACGTTGGGGTTGTACATGTCCAGGTGTTTAGTAAACTTTAGAGAAAGAACTTGAAAATGATCTGGAAACAGGAAAAGAAACATTTTTGAACAATTCAAAGAGAATTGGGGCAAAACAGTTTTGTAGAAAATAACAACTCTGGAAAAAAGCTTTATTAGCATTATTATTGTTATTATTTGTATTTTTAGAAGCTCGTACAAGACTCATTTTCAGGCCAGGACCCCATTGTGCTAGGTGCTGTACAAAAACAGACTAAAAGATAGTTCCTGCCCCATTGAGTTTACAATCCAAGTAGCATGGATCAATACTAGATTTTTGTATTTTCCCCAATTTCCTAGCATCTTATGTCTAAATATTTCTAGCCACCAATCAAAGGCAACATGGAAAACATTAAGTCAAGTTTCATATACTCCACTGATAATTATCTTTCCAGTAATTTTTCATTAAGATATTACACCACACATAAAGCTGTGAGTTCTTTTGTTTTTAAATGGGCATGATTCTATGGACTTGATTCTTACTGAATCATAAACATCTGGTTCTTGCCCATTGCATTTTCCTTTTTTCATGCAAAATGAATATTTCTTTATATTTTTTATAATCTAGTTGTGAAAATATGAACAGAAATGATATGGCAATGGCTACCTACTGCATTGTTTAAAAGAATAAATAAGCTACACTCCCAACATTTCTATGAATATAATCCAAAAATAACTGAAATATTAGAAATGGACAGTTCCTTAGTAAACAGGACTCTGTATTCTTTCCTTTCTCCTTACAGGCTCCTTGGAAGTATACCTGAAGAACCTAATGAAAAGCAGAGAAAGAGATCCTTTGGAATGCATGAACGATCCAAAGATGATCTCTTGGGCAGTTTAGACAGAATCATATTTTTATATTTATTTTTTCTAAGGTTGTCTTTATTTTTCTCAACCCCAATGCCCCGTTGGTCTTTGACTCAGGATTTGCCAATACTAACAGCAGCTGCAGTAGTGAAAAGTAAGAAGCATGATAGGCTTACAAGCCATGCTAATGGGGTTATATTTTTAAAGCTTTCTGAAAAGCTGATGGATTTATAAATGGTATCACAGGCATTCATGAAATCCATTTGTTACAGGGCAAGAGGTTTACAAATGCTCTATTTAGCTTGAATTCTGATGTTTACCATTATGTTATATTAAAAAGCATATTACAAGCAAAAAGGGCAGAGTCTGCTTGGAATATTAGGACAATAGCTAAGTATCATTCTGAGTGTCCCCAGGATATATGAAGCTTTTAACTTGCCATATTTGCAAACCTTAGCAAAGTAAGACTTATTAGATATCCCTGATACCCAGATTTGACAGCAGATATACAAGTTTAAATATTTCCTCTTCCTTCTTACATTTTTCATGATACATCAGGCCTCATCAGCACATTACATAGCACAGCAAAATACACTAAGATCCAATGCAGCACATTAGCAAAAGGGTCATTTAACATTTTTCAGCAGCTCTTTCTAATCCAAACTCCTAGAGAAATGCCCAAATCATTAAGCAAAAAGGTGTTATCACAACAGGCAAATTCTTTCAAGTTTTTTATGACAAAAGTATGTGCCCCACTGAACTTCTCTCCTCCCACATTATTCTTTCTGTAGTAAGATCAACAGAATGCCTAAAAATATTATAAAAACATATAAGTTCTACAGTATTCTACAGTTATGGCCCAAAATGCTGCTTTAAGACAACTGTTATCTGTAGTGCTTTGGAATAACATGGTAGCATTTTCTATATGGGATACAGGTCAAATTCTTCCTTAGCCTCTCTCCGTTCATTTCAATGGTGTTTCATTACAGAATAGATTAGTGAATTAAGTTTACAAGTTTAACATGGCATTGGATAAAATTTCACAATAGGATCTGGTCTCTAAGAGCAATTGTAAAGTACATACAAGTACATGTAATGGACAAAAAAATACGAGGGAGTAAAATGATCTCACCAAAAACTCGGACAATCTTGGAATCCTGCAGCATGGAGTTCCCACAGGAGGCCTGCACTGTAACTCTCACCTCACCTGTCTCAGCAAATCTTGTCACCAAAAAACGGTCCAAAGTGAGAAGTGGCTAAACAAGGAGGAAAATTTAAAAAAGAATGCTAGGAAGAATTATGAAAGAAATGTGTGTGAAGGACAAATGATTGAAATATATTGGAAGGATCAAATAATAGATTGATTTTTCATTGTGATTTTAATCAATGGTTAGACAAGTCAGCAAATTCCAATTCTCTACCACCAGGTTTGCTTGCCCTACGTTGGATACTTGAAAACTAAAATAGTCCTTCATTCAGAAAATGCATATAAAATATACTTAAACGGTGTTCAAAATCTAGTGTTTGCCTTTGGAATTACAAAGTTAAGGGACACACATTTTAAAAGACTGAGCAGATCCTCCTTCTAATATAATTGAGAAACTATTAGGGTTTGATCCAAAGTCTACTGAAATGACTGTAAAGATTCCCATTGACATCATTGGGCTCTGGGTCTGGCCCTCAGTGCATAGGTAATTCCCCTCTACACACCTGAGTTCAGATTCTATCATCAGTTACAATTAAATTAATTTTGGGGCCTGATTTTAGTGCCCGATCCATACAGGAGCCCTATTGCACTTCTGCAATTCCCAAAGATGTCAAAAGGGACCTGAGATGCTCTGTATCTTGCAGAATTAGGTGCTTAGTCCATATTTGTGCACATCACAGATCCACCACACAATATCACTTGATCTGCATTCCGGGCTCAAGAAAGACCCAAGACTAGAATAATGGACTGGTGCATGGTGCTTGTCTGAACTATTCCTCCCTCAAGCAGTAATCTTAGTCTCTCTCTTATGAGCACTACATTGCGCTCATACACTTTAAAATAATTATTTTAGAAGATAATTAGCCTAAATGAACAGAAGAGAATAATCCTGTCCCAGTAGAAATATTTAGATTTTTTATGTTTTATGATCCATGTATCTAATCCAGGGGTCAGCAACCTTTCCGAAGTGGTGTGCCGAGTCTTCATTTATTCACTCTAATTTAAAGTTTCGGGTGCCAATAATACATTGTAACGTTTTTAGAAGGTCTCTTTCTATAAGTCTATAATATATAACTAAACTCTTGTTGTATGTAAAGTAAATAAGGTTTTTAAAATGTTTAAGAGCTTCATTTAAAATTAAATTCAAATGCAGAGCGCCCCCCCGCCCCCGGACTGGTGGCCAGGACCTGGGCAGTGTGAGGGCCACTGAAAATCAGTTCGCGTGCCGCCTTCGGCACGCGTGCCACAGGTTGCCTACCCCTGATCTAACCTATCTACCCATCTATGACCAAAATTATAGTGTATGAGCACCATTTTTGTCTTCGCCTTTTTAGACTTAACTTCATCTCTCTATAACAACCTGTAAAGAATATAACATCACAGAAACAGACTTAGTCAGAAATATATATTTCTGTGCAGTATTTCAATTCCCATCTCTGCTAATCATCACATAAATAGAAGCTCTCATAATTCACTGATATCATAATCCCAAATGCATTACATCACAGTTTCGTTAAAGGTGGTGAACTGCAACACAATTGTGACTCCACTAAAGGAAATGGTCTGGAGAAGTAGCCTGATTCTAAATGAGAAATTTCCATTTACACATAAATAGCAATAATGGACACCACAGAGGTTGTGCAAGATGAGGCCCATGTCCTCTGAAGTTTGTTGACACTGTAATAAAGAAAAAGGAACCCTGATGCATATGCTATGGGACTGTCCAATGGTCAGGCAGACACAAGAGTGAAAATGGTGCTTGATTTCAGCAATCAGTCGTCAGCTGAGAATTATACCTTAGCTTATGTACCTACTACGCTGGGTTTAACTCCACCACCAAGATTTGGTTCTTGAAGGCTTCAATGATTATCAAGTGCATGATTTTACAAAAATGGATAAGTAGGTTTATGCCCAAAATAGAGCACTGGTATTTGAACCTGTCTGAGTAAGCAGCGAAAGAACAATCTATTGACATAGAGAGCAATGATATGAACTTAAAAAAAATTGGACCCTGTTTCTTGATACACTTGGATAAAGAATTCTGAGGTGGCTCAAATAATGCCAGACTTCTGTTATACCTGAGGTCTCCTCCTTCCCTTTCCTGCCTATTTCTTTGTATCTTATTATTATTATTATTAATAATTATTATTATAGTTACCACCACTCTAACATCTTGTGTCTGTGTTATTGTCTGATTTTTCAGCTTTGACAAACTATAAAGGTGCTTAAATTACATAATTCTATTGGATATCCTGTGAAATATGTGGTACTCTGTAACATATACAAACCGCAAGTCATTTATATTTTTGTATTTTTGTTTATGAAAATCAATAAAAAATGAATCACAAAAATAGCAATAATGGGAAAGGAACAGAGAAAGTTCATGATCACTTAATGAGGTTTAAATAACATCTAATAGATGGTATCACAGACTGTTTGAAACAGAAGGTATTCTGCAAAATGTCACGTACACCAGGAGAGTATTTTCCTGAAAGGAATAGGTGTTAGACATAATCCTTATTGAAGAGAGGCTGTAAAAAAATCTCCAATGAAATCTTGTGTGTACCTGAAGATTATTTCCTATCCACCAGTAGAAGACTGTCAAGTTAGGGTTCTTGGGCAATACGATGGCTGTCAAATTCACCTCCTGGTTTCTCCCAATGACTGGAACCACTTCTAGATGTAAAGCCTGCAGTGGAGCTGAATAGAGTTCCAAAAAGGCCATTAATCAAGAATCCATCAATTTATTGAATGCTTCTGGTTTTTCTCTTGTTCAGCAATTCTGCAGCAGTCTCACCGGCACAGAACAAGGTCCTGAATTTACTTTTCTCCCTCCCTGATTTCTGCATGCATCAATGAAAAGAGCTGAAGGTATGTTCTGGACATTTGAATTAAACAAAGGAGGTCACAAATAAAAATCCAGAGCAACGTGATTTATTGATGCACCTGTATGAGTCTTTCTTGTGCATGTCTGACATAGAAGTTCATAAGTAAATTTAGCCCAGTTTTTTTTAAAAAAAAGATGGAAAAGGAAAGTAATCAAAGATAAAATTGATGGAAATTCTACCAGGCCTCTGATATTTTTAAGGCAAAATCTGAGAAGAATGATGCTGACTGTTCATTTTCATTACAAAGTATCAGCAGTCAGGTTGCCACCGGACTCCTCGTTGTTTTTTTTTAGTCAGGCTAATATTCAGCATAATATCCAATTAATACATAGCTTCTAATAGACAGATTTTTAAAGTAATTGATTTGCAAAATTTAAATGTATAACTTCTGTACATTAAACACGTGCTCTTAGAGTAAATTTGTTCCTTTCTGATGTTTTACCTAGTGAGGCTATACTTGCAGGCAGTGTACAAAAACAGCATCACTTTAAAATCTCTGTATCAGGTTCTTACTAGTCTCATTATATTTTGGTCCATAAAAATGTTTACTAAATAATATTATTGAAAGAAAATCTTTATAGGAGGCATGAATTATATTTGTTTCAGAAAAGCACTCAAAGCTTGGAGGCTTTTAACACTTTTTTTACTTATATTGCACCTTCCATTTCAGAAACCCAAAGTGCTTTACAAACATCAATTAAGTTATTATATATAATGAATCCATCCTATCATTTCTCTCTGTATTCTAAACATCTCTTTGTCATTCAGAGCCGTTAGCCTCAATCCAGACATCACTCTGAGCCTTTTCTTACCCTCTTTGCACTAATTACATCATTGCCCATTCACGTCCAATTCACACTCACTGTGGGTATGCCTCTGTTCCACAATTCCCTTTACTCTGGTCCAAGTACTTGCTTTTTCAAAGAACTGAGCCTTGCTCTAGCCCCTGGTACCAGCTGCAGCATCTTATCCCCTGGATCAGAGACTCATAATTTTGGTACATCCCACAATGAAAAGTTTCTTTAAAGATCTGGTGCGTATCTGTCCTGCAGTTTGGGACTTTTCCTATTCATGGGGCTTGAGTTTAGTATTGACAAGTTTCATGAACTCTGCCTTTGTCCTCTGTCCCTCAAAACTGCATTCCTCCTGACTGTTACATCAGGTAAAAAGAATTTTGAGATATCGGTGTTTATGGCTTATTCTACTTTCATGATATTCTACGGGATAAGGTGTTTCTGAGCCCACAACTTAAATTACTCCAGAATTTCCAAATTCCATCTTAATTGTCCTGGTCATCTTCCTCAAACCTCACAATTTACCAGGACTGCATAAATCAAATGTAAATTATCTATTGACCCTGGACAAGACAAAATACTTTTATAAGACTCCAAGGTTGTTTGTGGCATTGGGTAAAAGTCCGATGGGAATATGGAGGGGGATACGGGGGGATGAGACTCAAAATCAGTTTAAGATTATCCTAGTGGATTGGCCTTTGTACTCAATCCTAATCAAATTAGTGTTCCAACACCAGATTAGATATAGCATTCATTTTACACTTGAGAAATACCTCCCCCTCTGACATTTGTAAATCCACCAGATGAAACTCCATTTACATCCTTCACTCATCACTCATCTCCCAATATAGAAGCCAAATGAGAGGGACATTTTGGGAAGGCAATCCTTCAGGGGTTCTTACTGCTTGTCAATCTCCCAAGAGTGGGGCAATTCTCAATGGAGAAAGGAAGGATACTCACCTATCACAGCAGGCATATATTGCTTCTACAGACCCACACTCAGCCACTCTCCTTCCCTGCTTCTGTTTATCAAATCTATCAGCTTGGCATCTAAGCACCTGACAAATACTGAATTAAACCTGAGAACACTACGCTGTAAGGAAATGTTACTACCTGAATATTTTAAAAAATAGATAATGAAACGGAGGCATAGAGGTTATGGGCCTAATCCGGCTCCCTTTGCTTTTAATGGGAATTTTGCAATTAATCTGTATGGATGCAAGATAGGGCCCTAACTGATCACACAGCCAGTAAGGGCAGAGGAAGGAATAGAACCCAGATCTCTTTATTCTCCGTCATTTGCATTAATTACTAGGCAATGCTGCATCTCAAAGACTCTGGTTAACAGAAGGGAAATATGGGTAGCTGGAGCCACTGTCCATTTCCTATAGACTTGCACTAAAAGTTCCAATCTCTGCAGAGGCTCCAATGTTTACTGCTTTTTATTTGGTTCCAGGATTCATGATGGAGGCTACCCATCCCACTCCCCAAAGCCTGAAGCTTGTACTTGGAGAACACAAGAGGAGTAACCTGCCTTTTTTTGACTATATGATTTGTTTCTGGGTTTCTATTTGACCTATCTAAGAACAGGAGAAGCAACAGCTCGTATGAGTTCTGAAGGGGGAGGAAAATGCAGTTCCAGTGCTGAGCTTCCTGTTTTATTTCAATTATGAATTGACTAAGGTACATTAAACCTCTGATGGAGCATGCTATTCCTTGTGCACTGCTGTTTATTTTCTTTGAATTCTAGTTGATGGTTTTTATTTTGGTTTTAATTATAAGAAAAATAAATGGTCTGTTTCATGTGATACTGCACGTTCTCACTGCAATATGCAGTTAAGTCAATATATATTGAAGCCAACATTTTAAACTTGGGTAGCTAAAATTAGGCAACTAAATCTAGTTAGTGCACTTATTCCTGTTGCCTTAAGTTCCTGTCTCTAATCACGTCTCGTGTTCTTAGCTAATTATCTGATTTTCAGAAGTAAGGAGCACCTACTGCTCCCACTGATCTGAGACTTCTGAAAATCAGGGAAGAGAAGACATCATCTCCACACCTTTGAAAATCAGGTCACTTACTTAGGTATCTGAATACATATTTAGGTGGCTAAATTTAACCACCCAAGATTGAAAATGGTACCTGAAACCATAGAGGAATTTACTGTCAAAGCTGGGTTTAGAACTTGGATACCCCTACTCCTGCCTTAGATGCTCCTGCTGTCTAATCACTAGACCATGCTTCCCTTCAAAGTCAAATCTCCCTTTGGTTTGGTAATACCCTCCCCCATTTACAATCATCTGCATCAACCATATGCAGCAGGTGCACTACTGCATGAGCAAATTCAAAGAAATGTATTTTGGTGATAAGATCTTTAATATAATTTCTTCTGGAAATCACTGCCCTGTAGCTATCATCAAGTTGTTGTGAAGCTGCAAAAGTGAAACCAGAGGAAAACAAAACAGCACAACTTACAATTAACTTGAACAAACACCACTGCTTCCTCATGCCCGGCAACATTCTCAGCCCTGACTGAGACACGGTAAATCCCAGGGTTCTCATAACGGTGCCGAATGGGTTCCCCTGTCATTGTGAGGTTCACGTATATTGCCTTAAAGCCATCCCCAAGGTCCACCTGGTACTTGGTATTTAGAATATCTCCCTAGCAGAAGAAATAGATCAGAGATGTGTTGAATACCCAAGATTCAAAGAAACAGGACACATTATTATTACTTATTTGTATGTGGTAGTGCCTAGGAGCCCCAGCCATGGACCAAGGCCCTATTGTCCTACATGTTGTACAAGCACAGAACAGAACGACGATGCCTGCTCCAGGGAGGAGGGGGGGTGGTGGCAGTGGCGTGTGTGTGTGTGTGTATTAATATTCCCTTATCTGTAACAGATCTAGTTTAATGAGGATAATATATTCCAGATTAGTCAACAGGTTGTAACTGCATTATGCTACACGGACTACGCCTCTGGATATGACCAACATGACTGTGCGGAGCAATCCCAATCTATAAGTATTCGTTGAGCTTATATAGGACTCTTAAGCCCTGTCCACTGTGCTAGCAAAAACCCAGTTGACTAAGCCTAGTGCATAGTGTAGGGTTAGCATAGTATAGTTAGCACAGTGTTACTATTGCTAGCATAGCATTTATACCACCATAGCCATCTGCTATAATTTATTATTCATTGTAGCTCTGCCGAGTGCTCATGAAAATGACACCGTCTTTCTAAAGTCAGGCCTAAAGTATTGGGATGATAAAGATTGCCTTCAATGTGCAACTTCATTAAAACAAAAAACATAACCATTTATGACTTTACATTGTCACTAGGCTACACACCATGGATATTCATGACAGTGAGTATAGAACTCAGATTCTCCCATCTGGACAGAGACACATGACTGGAGCTAAAGGAGACTCTCCATTAGCAGTTAGCAGTACATGGCCTAGGGCACGCATTGTAACAGTTCTGATTGCATCCAGGAAAGGCAATCGTGCAGCTACTCACTTGACAGTGCATTACAATAATTATATGACTAGAAAAGGATTTCAGCCAATCACAGCATTCAAAAATCACATGTTATTGCCTCTCAAATGACCCTGAAATCTTTATATGTTCAGTTCCATTATTCCATTTCGACACAGGCCACTCTCTGAAAAAGTCATACTTCAAAACCTCATCCCAAAACATGATGTTAACAGAAGATCAAAGGAGGCAACAGCAGACAAGAACTTTCAGATCTTTGCGTTACAAAGGAAAGGAAAACATTTTTTTTTTAAGTGCTGCTGTTTGGATGAATTTTCTTCTGTCTTGTCAGATAAAAGGAAAAAATGTTCACAAGGTGAGAGAATGCTCAAAGTAAAGATCCTGCATAGTTCTCAAATGCCTCAACTCCAGAATGCATCACCCACAAAAGGAGTTTATTGCCTTGTATGCTCCTCTGCTGTGAACATTTCCTTCAAATCACCATTTTCTTTGGATACAGATGGGTGGAATTTAGTGGAGGAGACAATACCATATTAAAGTTTAAAGCAAAGGAGATTCCTCAGCTGTGTGCTTGTAAGTGCAATTCATTTAGGTGACACTAAAGTGCAAATACTGCTTGTTTGCTTTCTTATGCTAGCAAAGCACCTACATACTATCTCCAGGGGGTACAGGAGTAAGGTTTTATGTTGTGAACCAGATCTGAGTTTTAATGAAAGTTTTGCTCTCACAATGCCCTTCCTACTATAATACTATTTAAGGATCTTGATGTTTTCAAAGCACTGATTTCATTCTACAAAATAGGAAGATAATAATGGTGTGAAAACAAAAGAGGAACATGGGAAAAATACAGCTAAATTCAATGGAACTTGGACACATCTACATAGTTCTTCTGCGAATAGTGGATTTTCTTAACATTGTTTATTCATGCATTTTGTGGACTGAGCGAGCAGAGCCTGAGACAGCTTATTTTCTTCTTCTTGTTATTAATATTATTACTATTTATAAACCCAGTAATGTATCACCCAGACAAACACAGGTGTGAGCCAAAGCTCCTCGCTCCTGTGAAACTAAGAACAGGCATTCAGACACAGCAATAAACTAATATGGTGTGTGACAGATAGATATAATACTACATCTCTTTAGTGTTAGTGGATCTCTCTCTTAAGCTCACTAATTGTCAGAAGACCTAACTGGTCCCTTGTGCAAAACTTGCCTTTCTGTTTCTAACTAATGTTATGGACGTATTGATTCTCAGCCATAGGGGGCAGCAAATTGTTAGGTTTCTTGTAAAGGAGACTTATAGTTCAGAGTATTATGCATAGCTATCACTGATAGAGAGAGAGAATACCATTTGTGACCTTTGAGCATCTTTGCATGTCCTAGGTGTTCAGCCAGTTGACAGAGAAACACATTCAAACCTCAGAATTCCTACTCTGGCAAAACTCATATTTTTAGATGCCCCATCACAATTAACAGAAATGATAAATTACTGAGCTCTCAGATAATAGTCAAGTGCTGTTTCTTTACTAATAATGAAATGGTGACAGCACAGAGAATTAGGAAAAGAAATGGAGCTATAGCTAAGGCCAATAACTACTTAGAGCCAGATTCTGACACATATTAAGTAGTAACTTCCTCTGCAAGTATTCCCATTGGCTTCTGCAGGAATGAATCAGTGTCCATGGACCATGCAGGCCTGCTGAAATGTATGAATTTCCTTCAGACTCTTTGAAATCAATGGGATTAGTGTCAAAGTAAAGTAGTACTCAACCTGAGAAAGTATGGCAGAATCTGGCACTGAATGAGTAAGTGTTAAAAACCACAGACATACAGATCAGACTGCTCCATCCTACAGATCAGACTGTTATAGTCTGATTATACCTTTAAGATGTTGCCTCTTTTAGGCAACACAGGGAAACCTGTCAATAAGGACTATACAGAGTAGATGTCATTATCCTTTACTTCCTGGTGATTTTATCTTATGTTTTACCTGATTACCAAGAAGATGTGATTTACATTTTTAATAGGTGAGACCAAAAGAGCTCAGGGCCAGATTTTCAAGTGTCCAGTACCCACAATTGGGGCCAGATGGTCAAAAAAGAGATAAGAGCTCCTATTTTAGGCACTGAAATAAAGTCCAGATTTTCAAATCTGCCACTAGCAGCTTCCACTGTAACACTGTGGGTGCTGTACCCTTTTGAAAATCTGGGACATGATGGCTAATCCCCATCTGTGGGCAGGAATGAATCTGGGACACGGGTTGTATCATCAGCCTTGCTGAAATGCATGAATTTACTTCAGGCTCTTTGGCTTCATCATCCTCCCCCCCCCATGTCTTTACTGAGGCTGAACATTTATCTGTATTAATGTTGTCTGTACTCTGCTTTCCATGTGATGTTAAGTACAATTTCTTTACATCTCACTTGACTCCCCTCTAACACTGAAACTGGAATATTCAAAGCAGATCAAGGGAGTTGACGCTTAACTCAATCTTAATCTTAAGGTAAGATTTTCAAAGTTGCTGATATCTTTAAGGAACAGTGGAGAAAAACGCTGTTGAGGGGATGAACCCAGTTTCTTAGACAGAGTTGTCATTTGTGTAGTTCATTGAATACTTCCATTTGGTTAAATGGATGGAGCAATAGCAACGGAATGGTTTGTGCACCTGTTTCTAAGCCAGGGGCTAATCCCTGTTCACCCAGCCAGAGAGGAGAGAAACGAGCACCTAGAAATAACTTCTAAACCAGCGCTGACATTTTTAAGAGGCTGAAGTTCTTCATTACCTGCTCTTGTGTGACTACAAAGGTGACATCCTCTCCAGGTTTAACAGCCAGGCTCTCTCCTTTAATGCTGATCTGCAGTCTTTTGGGAGCAATCAGTGGACACATATGCTGGGCTAGATTCTGCTGCAAGTCAACACCACCTTCACATACATTAGACACCACTTTCCTGTACCTGCATAAAACAATAAGCAGTGAGCACACAGGACTGGAGAATAACAGGTGGGTGCCATTGGAGGCACTGCAGGACAGTATAACAATGGCTACCACACGGTAATTGACTTCTCAGTGGGTCTGGTCAATGTCCCAGAGATCAGATGGAAATCAGATCAAACAACTTCTGCATTACTGAGGAGCTAATTCCAGTGCTGATGAACTACTCTATGCTTGCGTGGCTCTTAAAACACTTTAAAATTCAAATTTTGCATAACAGAATAAAAAAATAAAGCTTGACAAAGATTGGCTGAGGGTTAACAAGGAAGCACTCAGGATTATGCAGCAATTGTGCAAGAATCAGTTTCATTCAGGTTTGTTATTTTTAACCAGTCTTTTTAACACAATTGACGTTTCATTCTTCTGAGTTCAAACATGCTATAGTATAGCGGCCATTCACTACCAAAAACAAACAAACAAACAAACAAACAAAAAACTGATTTTCACTGATAAAGCAAATACCAGCAAACTGATTTTCTTGCCTGATTTGACATTTCAACATTTGGTCCCAATCTATGCAGCTGAGAAAGATGATGTTATTGCCAGCTGCAACTTATTCTCAGCATAGACATCAGACCACATTGTAGTGTGTATGTTCTGTGCTCTATTGTTTACAGTTCGGTAAAGCTTTCCTTTGATTCTCAGTTCCCCATAGGATTAGGAAAAGAATCCATTCTCTGCAGAATTCTTTACCCCTGAGGACATGAGGGGATGGAGAAGGAGCATGAGAAGCTGAGTGAGGATAAATACTTATTCAGAAAACTGTAAATTATTTCAATTAGAGGGTAAATTGCTCCAAAATAAAATTAAAGGATTAAAATTAAAGGGTCACTGTCAACTTAAAAGTCATATCCGAAAAATGCGTAGCTACTATTGTTATAAACAGCTCCTAAGATTATCAGAAAAGAGTTTAGAGAAAAATATTTCTCTCTCTCTTTTCTGATTGTTTATTTGGGGCCTTTGAGGACTGTTCCCTACACGGCGAGTTGCATCCGTCATGCGCTGCTCTGTGGGGAGCACATTCACATGCTCTAGCTCAGACTCTGCAAGAAGTTGGTTACTAGTAATAGTAGCAGCAACCCTGAAACTGAAAAGACACCAATTAAGGGTGCATACAGGAGACAAATGGGAAGCGGTGCATTGTTGCTGACAGTGATTTTTCACTAGTCTCTTGATGTTTGCTGCTTTCTTGAAAGCACCAGCTCCTGGAAGCATGTGATTACCTGAGAATCTCAGCTTTCACGTTTTTAAAAAAGTATGTTTCTAACTCTCATCATTGTGAAGAAAAGCAGGAAAATGCGACCCCAGTAGCAGGTTTCACTCAGAGGCCAGCAGCCCCAGCAGGCAGGCCGTGGCTCGACAGTCTTTAAACCTTGTAGTCACTGGAAAGCTCATCACATCCCTAAAGGCTTAAATACCACAAAAGAAATGAAAAATAAAAACCCTCAAAATCTATTTTATGATTTTGGGAGTTTGACAAGATTTGTGGGCGCTTGGGTTTGGCCATATTTTGTATGTTTGATGCTTCTGCTTTCAAGGATCAGAAAAACCCTTAACACCTTTTTTTAAAAGGAATTTTTTAAAAAATCAGGACATACCATTTAAAGGGGGCTTTATCAATTTAAAAAAATATCAAGTTGACAGTGCCCTGGTCCTTCCTGCAAGTCCTAGCCCTTCCCCCCACTGAAACCCTCCTACACACTAAACCTACCTAAGGACAATTTTGATGTAAACAATTTAACTATAAAGAGTATTTAATTACTTTTCCCGAAGGCTATGTTGTAATCCTCTGCAGGAGTGCTCTCCCCCCAAATGCTGGTAAAAGTATCAAATACTTACCCTGTGCTGCTCGCATAGGCCCGCCCTAATACGCAATCTTCAGGGGGTGATTCTGGGTTAAACCAAAAGTTAGCAAAGCACTTGCTGGATTCTGATTTCAGAGGTGCTGAACGTTCAAATCCATAATCACTGCAAACCAAACCAAATTAATCTGTTAGCGCCCCTTCTTTATTAGCAAATCTCTTTTCTGTGGTTGGATAGAAGTGCGGGAGAACCTATTTTTGAATACTATCTTGTATCAAGCCAACACACAACATGCTGAGCCCAGTTCTGCCCTCAGGGTGATTCCTAAGGCAGTGATTTCAGGGCAGAATTGGGTCCAAAAACTAGTTCCATAGAATTCTCTCTATTGGCAGTTTAGTTTTTTTAAAGGGGTTCTTTCACCACTCCTTTTCCTCCACTTCACTCAGAACTAGAGAGGATTTGTATTAAATACAATAGGTCAAATCTTCTGATCATGATTCAAATTTTGCTCCATGGGAGTTTGCCTGAGTAAAACATCAGGACTTGTCTAGTCAGATGGAAAAACAAAACAAAACACCTTACTTCAAAAATGTCAGTGCTTTTGTGGTTCTGTTTTTCAAAAGAAACTCCACAGCACTCAGCTTCTGTAGCTCTGCATTTCTCTGCCACACTATGAAATTCTGTATAATTGCTTGCAAAACCCACCAACATAAACAGTAATAGGACTACTGAAGTAATTTTGCCTTTTAAAAAGGAACAGATGGGAAAACAACCTCTCATTCAGATCCTGCTGGGATGTTTTATTGTTGTTTTCAGCTTAGGAAAGTTGTGGGGTTTACACATCCCAGACTCTCACACACTTCATCTTTAGGATAACCCTGAAAATCCACAGAAAGGCTCACCATAAGAAATCAGAGTTTGCACACTCGCAAACTTTGGATGTGAGAGCAGATGTGACACTCCTCCCTTTAATGCACCAGGATGAAATCTTCCTCTTCCGAAAACTTCTCTGCTGACCCATGATGCAGCGATCACCCTGAACATTAAAGCACAGGAGTGTAAAAAGCAAAGCTATGAGAAGTTTTGTTTTTCTGTGTTTGTTCCAAATTGTACTGTCATGAAGTCCACCCACTTGTGACTTAGACTGTAGCCAGAGAAAGGCTGGTCTTGTGGCTGAAGCACTGGACTCAGGATCAGGAAATCTGGGTTTAATTCCTGACTCTCTTACAGGCTTCCTGGGTGAATTCTGGCAAGGTATTTAGGTCAAGACTTTTGAAAGTGCCTAGTGATTTTGAGTGTCTTGATTTGTGGTGTCATATGTGAGACACCTTAAAGGGGCCTGGTTTTTCACATGGCACTTACTCCACACTTTCTGTAAAACAAGCCTATTTAAGATGTCTCAAGTTGGGCACTCAAAAACAAAGACCCCTGAAATCTTGTCACTTGTGAACATCTTGTTAATCTCTAACACATTTATTTTAGCATGAGCTTTCGTGAGCTACAGCTCACTTCTTCGGATGCAGATAGATCTTTTTGCGGATACAGACTAACACGGCTGCTACTCTGAAACTTGTTAATCTCTCTGAGCCTCAGCTTCTCATCTGTAAAATGGGGATACTAATACTTTTTTCCCTGCTACCTTCCAGTCTGTCTTGCCTATTTAGACTTTAAGATCTTCAGGACAGGGACTGTCCCTTACTATGTTTGTACAGCTCCCTTGCACAATGGAGCCCAGATCTCACTTGGGTCTTTAGGTGCTACTGTAATACAAATAAATAATAATAGCAATAGTGATTAACGGTTTGAGATGGTGATTTATTTCTGTAGCACAGTTCTGCAACTGTACGCTTAGGATGCATTATAATGAATAACAACTGCTTTTTTTTCTTTTTCTTTGAACACTCTATCTGAATCATTCACAATACAAATATGGAAAACAGAGTAATCTTCTCCAGATATTGAGACATATTTCTAAAGGGCAGAAGTCTAAGGATATGCATTAAAATGTCTGGGTAATTGTGGCCCCAATTCTGCAGTTATATGCACTGCTCAGGTACTTTTGCCTGGAGAACGGTCACTTAAACACTTACAGTACTGGTAAGTGAGTATTTTTAAATACTCCATCAATTTTTAAAATAATTTCAGTAGTTTCCAGTTTCTGAAACTCCATGGAGAGGTGTAATTCCACTGTCTCAATGTACTTTTCTCGTTAAGGCTAGGGGCTATGTTACATTCTAAGTACATACCTAGCATGCTCCAGGTGAGGAGGAGTATAGCAGTAGTGATAATGTATCCAATGAATAAGTGCTGAAGGAAAGTTTGGTTGGAATAATACAGAATGGCAGATGAAGAAGAAACGTAGAGAAAGAGGCACAGATAGAGAAAAGGGAATAAATTCACAGGGAGGAGAGTAAAAATAACAATGACAGTGAGCATCATGACTAACAGGGATATATCTCATTTAATCCAAAAGGATCACAAAGTGGTCTATACAAACAATACACCGTAAAGAGAATACTACAGAGAATGTAGTTGCCAAAAATTAATTTTTGCCAGGATACTGAGAGAAACATAGCATTAACGAATTAGTACAGAACTGTATTGCCCAAAACAACTGGACTCTAATACATGATTAGTCCACTGAGATTCTGGAATTACTTCTGGTGCTTTACATACGAGTATAGTGCCTGGTTCGGAAGTTGGCAGAACATATAACTGCATGTTCAGATTGCTTCAGTCAGTGAGATGGGTTTTAATTTCCAGTGTGTGGCTAACTTTCCACAATCCATCATGACCACCTATTACTGTGGCAAGTAATTAGGTATACTTCCTTCTTCCCCAGCCCAGTTTAGGTAATAAAAGAAACACAAAATCTATCTCCTGTACAATGACTAAGCCATTCTGACGTCACTGATAAAAACAGTAATGGACTATTTTCATCCTTCCGAAAAATCACTCTGGGGTTGTCAAAGCTGGGTGCTGAAATCCACACTCATTAGTGAATGTTTGTGCAGTACAATGAATATCAAAGCATTACGTAAGCGCTATGTATTATTAATACAAGATCGTTGTGTGTCCAGTACCTGTAGATCTGTGAGGTCCCAAGATTCATAGTCATCTTCTGTGCACTCCCTAGGGAAAGACGGTCTGAAGTCTACTTTCACCAGCTCCCAGTCTGAACGATAACTGATGTGTCCAAAGACTCTGAACGGAAAGAGCAAAAGTAAAAACCTTGTGGAAGAGCAATAGCAATCCTCACAGATTTCTAATTATTATTTTTATTCACTTCCCCCCTCTGTTCACAGTGCCCTCTGCTGAAAATAGAAATGCTGCTTCTTTATCTGCTTTCCCCCTCCCCCCACTTTTGATATACATTTTCAGGAGCTCTCTATGGGGAGAAAACATCTGTCAATTGTCTACCGAACCCTAAGAAATGGTATTGCTCATTTATTAGAGAACTATTTTTTCCAGTAAACTATTCTGGGACTGAGGTAGAAATATACATGATTTTAATGAGAGCCTGACATTTCAGTTTATTATCCCTTTTATGGTTTACATATTTTGAGTTTCTGCAATAAGATAAGGGAGGTTGAGTAAAAAGCGACAAAAAGTCCTGTGGCACCTTATAGACCAAGAGAAGTATTGGAGCATGAGCTTTCATGGGTGAATACCCACTTTGTCAGACGCATGGGTTGAGTGATAGTCATAAGAGAAGTGGAATGGGAGTCAGGACTGGTGGGTTCAATTTCCAACTCCACCACTCATTCATTATGTGACCTCGATGTAAGTTCCTCAGTCTGTCTGTGCCTTACCTTACCTAGCCATAAAATGGTAATATTACTACTGATCAACCTGGGATAAGTGTAAAGCATGTATTATTGTTCATAATTATTTTCCATCAGTGCATTGCATGAAGAAATTCTGACTCCTGTCCCTAAAGAGTTACATCTAAAGGCTCAGTACCTCCATAAGCTGCAGTAAAGACAGCTCAAAATAGTCAATTTCCTTCTAAGCAAAATGGGAACTTCATGGAAGTTTAAAAACTGGCCTGTGCTTTCAACAGTCACAATGTCCAAAGTGAGGCCATTTACTTCCAAAACAAAATGAGTAAGTATGACGTCCAGCAAAAAATTAGCAAGGATAAGGACTCTATTTGGGTAAAAGTCAGATATATCTGTGCTTTGAATTAGAGCCTCATTCAGTCTCATGTGGCTTAATTGCCAAAGAATTTAAGTCTGATTCTGAAGTGAACAGTTTCTGTTCAGTGCTTCCACAGAGCTCCTATGAGACAAACAGGTCCTAGGATGGCATTCCCTACTGGTGAAAATCTTTTTTAGGATGGAACTGTGTAACTCCCATTCGTGGTCTGTGGAGAAGTGTCTGATGATTGTCCTCCAGAGAATTCTGTGCACCTGGTAGGTATGTTGCCAAGAGTGTTTTGCAGTTTCTAATGCACCCGTTCCATAAGTTGACAGCCTCTACACACAGAGATAGGATCTTGCTCCACCTGGTTTGTTTATGTAGAAAACACTCATCATGTTATCTAATATTACCTGGATATGGTGGGACCAAATAAGTGGACAGAATGCATTACAGGCTAGGGGGACTGTTCTCAGCTCTAGTAGATAGATATGCAACCTGGAGGGTCCATCTGGGATCCCCATCCTATGAAGGATGCATCCATGACAATGGTGACATTGAGTGTGGGTGCAATGAAAGATATTCCCATGTGCACTTGCTGTGGACAAGAGAACAGTCTTGACAGGAACTGTTACCTTGATGTTCATGTTGTCTCCGTCTGGAGAGTAAACAGATCAGAGTTAGACCTACAGATAATAGAGATGAAGCCTAGAAAATGGAGTTACGTAAGTGCACCAGGTCATGTGTTCTAGTAGGGAAAGACAGACCTTGACTATGGTTTGAGGACTGAGAGTGACTTTTCTTTTCAAGTTGTTTATGGCATAGAATCTCTCCATAGGTCAGTAGGCCGTGGCTGAGATCAAATCTAGGGTCACCTCTATAAAGTATATAGTGCTTGTGGGAGTCAAAGTGGACTTTTCTTTGTTGATGCAGACTCCCAAGGATGCCAAGAGACTGAATAAAAATATGGTTGCTGATTGGACTTTCTGACTGGATTTGCTCATTAGCAGCCCACTGTCCAGGTATGGGAACATGGTGTAACCATGTAGTCTCACCTCAGCTGCCACTACTGAGAAGACCTTTGTGAAGACCTGGGGTGCTGTAACTGGTCCAAACAGAAATACTCTGAACTAGTAGTGTTCTTGTCTTACCAGAAACCCAAGGAATCTTCTGTGGGGACTGATGAATATCTACACAAAAATAAGCACCTTTCATGTCAAGAGCCACAACCCACATGCCCTCTTCTAAGGAGTGGGTTATTGATCCCAACATAATCATTCAGAATTTTGACTTGTAAATAAAACCATTTAACTGTTGAAGATACAGAATGGGTCTCCGACCTCCATTTTTATGGAAAGGACAAAGTAGAACCTCTTTCTTGATGGTGATGAAGCACTTGCTCTATAGTCCCTTACTGAAGGACAGAAACCACCTCCTGATGGAGAATTTCCTAGTGAGAGTGGTCCCTAAAAAGGGGCTGAGGAGGGGATTAGTGAGGGGAAGGGAAGAGAAACTTGATAGCATAGCTGAAGTGAATGAATTTCAGTACCCACTTGTCTGTTATTGCCTTCCAATTGTGCACAAAGAGGGTGAGATGATCACCGAAGGTTTGGGGGACAGTATGTAATGGCATCAATGGAGGTAAATGGTTCCTGAATGTCCCATCAGAATGAACTCCTTGGTAACGGGTGGGGTTGAGCAGCAGCAGTTGAGATGGAGGAAGTAGGGTATTTGGGGGTTGGACCCTCTGCTGTTTACGTGATGGCTCGTAAGGGCACTGGTGATAAAATGCCTGGGGGCTGGGTTTGTAAGTTTGCTTGAGGTGTTTCCTCTTTGGTGCCGGGATGTAAATGTCCAGGGAATGGAGGATTGTCCAAGAGTTGTTAAGGGAATGAAATGACTCATTGATCTTCTCACTGAAGAGATTAGACTCAGCCAGGGTAAGTCCTCAATGGTATTCTGAATCTCCCAGGGAAACCCCAAAGAGTGAAGCCACAATTTGGACCTCATGACAGTGGCTGGGGCAATGGCTCTAGATGCATTACATGTTGCATCCACTGCCGCCTGTGGCAATGTTTTAGCCATCAGATTGCTTTCATTGATGAGGGGTTGGAATCAGGACCTGTCCTCCTGGGGCAGTTTATCTCTGAATGCCACAAATTTAGTGTAATTTGTGAAATAATATTTCACCAACTGGGCCTGATAGTTAGCAATTCTATATTGAAGGCTTGTAGATGAAAATACCTTCTTCCCCAAAAGGTCAAGGCGTTTATCACCCTTGTTAGATGGGTTGACTTGGAGTCCTGTAATCTGGATTGTTCTATGTCTGCCTGTTCTACCAAGGAATTAGGTGCCGGGTAGGTAAACAGGAACTCTGCCCCTTTCCCTGGAACAAAATAATGCTTTCCCACCCTTTTTGAGTTGGAGCACAGGAGGCAGGAGTGTGCCACACTGGGCTAGTCAGTTCCATAATGGCTTTGTTCACTGGGAGAGCCATGTTGCTAGGGCTAGAGGGTTGAAGGATGTCCAGGAGTCTATGCTGCATGTCACAGACTCCCTCAAGTGAGATCAGTTGCAGCCCTCTGTAAAAGCTCCTGGTATTGCCTGTGGGGGATGGGGATAATTGAGCAATAGCTTCATTGGGTGAAGAGGATGATACACCCATTGGAACCATCAGATCTGCCTTCGCCACATACTCTGATGGAGCCTGTTGGTACTGGCTAGGGAAGGTGGTTGCTGCGATTCCTGCATGGATCCCGGGTGTCTAGTATATGGATTCCATGGTCTCAATTAAGGCCGATATGAGGAGATAATAAGCTGCGGGGGTCCTCAAAGCATTCAGTTTCAAAGGTCCCTTTGATTGTCATGTCTGAGAGGAGGATGGCTCCAAGTTCTCCTAAAGGTTCTGTCCAGACTGGTCTCTCTCAAAGGGGCGCAGGCTCATCAAGAACATGGGATTGCTCTGATGCAGAAATCAGCTCATTTTCTACTGGCAGTGCTGAAGGAAGAATGCTCTGACTTGTAGCTGTAGTGGAGTTTCCTCTGATGGATTCCTCTAAATGGTTTCCTCTGTTGTACCGATGTCTCTGAGGAGGACCAGACCTGATAGAAGAGGGGATTGCAAGTACAGTAAGGCAAAAATACCCCTCAGGAAGTAAAGGTCTCAGTTCATCCCTGTATTTGGGGAGTATGGGAGGTTGGTACAGATAGATCCCATACATCAGAAGGCAGATCCATCATTGGCTGAATTGGTACCATGGAAGGGAAGTCCAGCATGGTACTCCTGGATGGAGTTGTTGGACATACCTTCACTGCTATAATGATCAACATCACCAAAAAACACCTTTCAAGATCCACAGGCCCTATACATGCCTATCACAACATGTGGTCTACCTCACCCAGTGCACTAAATGCACCAATAACAACTATATGGGTGAAAATAGATAATCACTACTATCCCGAAAGAACTCACATAGGAAAATGATAAAAACAAAACCACCACAGAGCTCACTTGTGGGTGAACACTTTTCACAAAATGATCACTCTACATCTGACCCATCAGTCTTCAGCCTCAAAGGAAACTTGCACAACACTTTCAAAAAATGAACCTGGGAGCTTAAATTCATAACTTTGCTAGACACTAAAAATCAGGGCCTTAATAAAGACACTGGATTTATTGCTTATGACAACAATCTGTAATCCACTACCCCCCTTTTTGTCCTGAGACTCCAGGAGGGTTAGGGGCCACTTCATCTTGAACAGGGGCGGCTCCAGGCCCCAGCACGCCAAGCGCGTGCTTGGGGCGGCAAGCCGTGGGGGGGCACTCTGTCGGTCGCTGCGAGGGTGGCAGGCAGGCTGCCTTCGGCGGCATGCCTGCGGAGGGTCCGCTGGTCCTGCGGCTTCGGTGGATCTCCCGCAAGCGTGCCTGAGGAGGGTCCGTTGGTCCCGCGGCTTTGGTGGACCTCCCGCAGGCAAACCTCCGAAGGCAGCCTGCCTGCCGTGCTTGGGGCAGCAAAATCACTAGAGCCGCCCCTGATCTTGAATTGTCCCTTACAATACGTGCCAACTACTTATGCTAAACTATATGATTGATCTTGTATTTAGCTGTGAGACTCTTAGTACCTTTCCAGACCTGAATAAGAGCTCTGTGTAGCTTGAAAGTTTGTTTCTCTTATCAATAAAAAATGGTCTAATTAAAGATATTACCTCACTTGCCCCATCTATGTATAAACTATTAAAACAGTGAAACTACTAGGACTATAAAACTATGTACGATCGATCTATCGATAGATATATAGATAGATAGATGTCCTGAAAGAACAAGGATCACTGTGAACACTGAGGATTCTGACTCAGGCAGTAAGTGGGTCACACTGTAATAAAATTTGGGTTCATAAATACAGATGCTACATTTATTAAGTAATCCACATAGATGTAACATGGGCAGTAGATCTTACTCCCTTTGATGCCAAAATTACAGACCTCCACTATACGAATTAAAGGAGAATTTCTATTAGCTAACAGAAGTGACAGGACCTATGATATCTTCCCAGCAGGCCACCTGCTCAAAGGAGAAACATAGATGCACATGGGGCTGGTTTGATTCCATCTAGCTAAGATCAATGTTAGATAAAACACCACACGTACATCACATGTTCAACCTTCCCCATGGTAAAGTATAACTCATCCTTGAGCTTCTGGGGTTCACATGTCCCAATCTGTAACAATCCATGGCTTCATATATTCAATAGAGGAAAACACGATCACCTATTAAAATAACCACATCCAGCCTGGGAGAGAGAGACATCATGGGCCAGATTTTCAAAACAGCTCAGCACCCAGTGGGCATCCACCCTACTGAGCTGCTTTCAAGATTTGGCCCCATGAGTCCTGTTATCTATATCTATAACAAACTCCTAACACCACAGTTAAACTAAAGGAGCATTCTCTAGAAGAAAGAAATGAGGACACACTGTAAATGGGATCCCAAGAAAGGCCAAAAATGAAGTATCTGATGTTGGTTATCATGAAACCAATCATAATCTAATTGCTCACGTGCAAAATATTTATATTCAATAAAATCATATGAGGGAAAAATGGAATGGTGAAGACAGTATAAGTGATGATTATAAGATAAATACCAAGATGATATTAATTCATTAGCTAGTAAAACATTCTACTTGATTAATTGGATTTCATTAGAAAGCCATCAAATCAATTCTATAGTAACCGCGAAAGATGGTGCCGACATAAATAATTTTTGAAAGAAATTCCAATTACCTTAGAAATTCATTTAACTATGTTTGATAGAATTTGGGATCCATAATTTTAAATTCAGTGTTCCAGTTGCCATAACAACTTAATACGTTTGTACCAAGTTCATTTATGAGCACATCATTTTTTAATTTGATTGCATCATTTGGTGGCTAAGACAGGATTAAAGTAGTTTTTAAGCTAACTCATTTAAACTTTGTTCTTGAGGGATGCTGCTATTCCTGTCTCCGCTAAGGCTCGTAATCAGGGGGAACTAATTTAACAGGAATTAAATAGAATGATATTTTCTTACACTTATTTTCTCTATAGCAGAGACTCTTATTTTGCATTAATAATAATAATACTATCACTTCTTTAGGACTTTCCATCTGAACTTGAACCACCTTACTGAAGCTATGTTATTTACTTAAATGTATACAAGCACCTCAGAATACTCCTTAGTTACACAGAAGTACTTATTTTTTTAGTTTACATAGTAGAAACGGAGGAACAGACTGGTTAAGCCACTTTTCCTAAGATTCCCTAGTAAATATAGGACAGAGCTCAGAAAAGGACCCATACTCCCATAGTTGTTATTCAGCCACCTCACTTGGTTTCTTCTTGCTCTTCAGATTTCTGACTGAATCATAAGAAAAAACAACATTATATGCTGTGCTGATCATAAAACATTCTCAAGTATTCAAAGCTTTTCCAAGGTTCGAAGGGAGTCTTCAGCGGGAGTTCGGCATTTAGCCCACTTCAATAGACCCTTGAAAAATCTACGGATATCCACTTTATATCCACAGAGGTCCATGGACCATGTTTTCGGATTGTAGATCAGATGCAGATACAAATTTTGTATCTGTGCAGGGCTCTACCCTTCAAGTCCTCTGAAACTCCCTGCCTAAATCACTTGCAAAATGGATAGCAAAGTCCTCATTTAAATGGATGCATCCATGGAAATAAATTATGCTGCAAAGTGTGATTAGGGATTTGCTCATGATAACAGGGCTTCCTTTCCTGCATTAAATATATTAGCTATGACTAGGACTGTCTGAGGACTTACTGTCTCAGGAAAATATGTTTTAAACTGTTTCATATTTCAGCAATTATTACTGTGGGGCTAATGCAATTTCAGATTCAGTATTTAACCACATTTATGGCCATCTTGACATATTTTATGATGGGTATGAAATCCTTTTTTTGGGACTCCAACATATAAGAGTAGAGAGATGACAGGCTACATTCACTTAGAGTGTGGGTGTCACCACAATGTAGCCACAGCAACTACAGCAATACATGATTAAATGGATTAAAAGCCCACTTAGGATTTAAATAAAACATGTAATTATTTTTATTTTAGATCAAGAGTCCTAATTCCCAGCCCATCTCCACTGTTTGGTTGATATAGGAACTACAAGGGGAATGTTCTCCTGAAACAGGAAATAGTACATCATAGCATCACACACTGAATTGATACAGACTTGGATAATTGTGAAGAGTTCCACGTGACAAAGGAATAGCTACAGCCTGTAGGCAGCATATTGGGCCACTGCTACCACATGGGAAGGGCAATTGACCCATTAGGAATCCAAAACTGTGTCCCCTAAGTAGAGGCAGGAGTCACAAATCTAGTCAGTTCCTCCAAATGTTTCCCTCTAATATGTAACCCACTAATATCACTGCTATCTTGTCTGGATCAAGCTTACACTAGCATGTTTTCATCCAAGATCCTGCTTTCACTAGGGTCTATGAAAGCTGAATTTAATGAGAGAGACAACTGAACATCAACTCTGATAGTACTGCATTCCAAAGAGCTCACAACCTCCCTCAGCAGCCATATAATCATGTTAAAAATCAGGAGTGACAGGATGGAACCTTGCAAGACCCCAGCAAAGAACTCTGTAGGAAGATGAGCAGTTGCTGATATCTAACATCATGGTGCTTCAATGCATGAAGGAATAGAATCCCTGTAAGGAAACTCCCTTGAGGAAATCCCTACATCTGGCCTGTGACGGGTGTATCAACCCCTCCCTCTTGGCCGAGGAGGCCAGGCCCCCTCGGCTCTGCTGGGCATGCTCCAACTGGAGACAGGATATAAAAAGCCGCAGAGCAGCTCAGTCTGGGCTGACCACTGGTGAGGAAGGAGGTGTGCTGCTGATACTCCTGGGGGAGGACTGCCTGCATTCCAGGAAGCTGAGGCCAACCAGAGATGAACCCCAACGCACAGGCTCGGGACGCCACAGAGATGGGAGAGGCTGTGGAGACCTGGAGACGGCGAAGTGCAGAGCATCAGGTAGGAAGTGACCCAGGGAAACTTGGTGGGAAAGCGGTTGTAGAACCAGAGACAGGCTCCATGTGTTTCGGTAGGATCCCCACCGAGCAGGTGGCAGGCAACCCTGCCACCTAAAGGGCGCTCGTTTGGGACACAGTGGAGAGGGCGGGTCATACGGTGTGGTGGCCCAGCTCACTAGCACTATTGACTCTGGCCGCTAGGCCGCACTGCCCTGATAGCAGGGCCCATATTATTGACTCCGGACGCTAAGCCTCACTGCCCTGATAGCAGGGGTGTATTATTGATGTTGGCCGCTAGGCTGCACTGCCTGGCTAGCAAGGGCCATATTATTGACTCTGGCCACTAGGCTGCACTGCCCTGATAACCAGGGCCATGTTACTGACTCTGGATGCTAGGCCCTGCTGCCCTGATTGCAAGAGTCGCATCACTGACTAAGGCCACAGAGCCATGCAGCCCCGTGACCGTGGACAGTCCTATAGATGCTACTGCGGGGCTGTAACGCACTCCACCCACGCCGCAAGGGGTGGCGGGTGTATCGACCCTGTGACATGGCCCAACAAATAGGTCCCGAAGTCCTTGCGGCCTGCTCTATCAAAGATGCCACAGATACCAGGGCTATATTGCAATCCTAACTAAACTAGGCTTTGGTGTACAATAATGCATATTGTTTATGTTTTTTTTTAAAACAGGTTTGAAACCTTCCCTATGTAAGCTGCTTACTTCTAAGAGAGTTGTCAGTATTTCACACATACATAAAATTCCTCCTTTTTCCACTAAGTGGGGCCATTACTCAACTCAGTGCTAGTAAATACAAGACAGACTTTTTTCCCCCAATGCAATATACTGTAAAGTATAACATTGATGTAGTAGAAATTTTCACTTTTTAAGAGCTTAAGACAAAATAAAAATGACTGTATTAGAGTATGTGCTATTTTAAATAAATTTACTGTACTTATTTAATTTAATTCAGAAAAAAAAACCTAACAAACCCTCACTGAATTAACAATAAATGTGGTTCTTTACTTACAGAACTCTAATACAAGACAACTGCATATTGATTCCTACATGGCACTTGTTCTCTCCACAATATATACACTTCACAGTGCTCAAAACTTATAGCTACATCAAAAGTAGAAGAGAGTGGAATGCATATTTTTTGTCATTTGCATGTATCTATTTTGGATATGGTTGGAGAGATGGTTTAATGTTTTAAGATTTAGATATAAAATACAGGTTCAAGTCACAGCCACAGTTGGCTCAGTCCAACCCCTGTCCTCCCTAAGAAGAACTCTGTGTAGCTCAAAAACTTGTCTCTTTCACCAACAGAAGTTGGTCCAATAAAAGATATTACCTCACCCACCTTCTCGCTCCAACCTCTTGAGGTAGATAAACAAAACACAGTGGGTTTGTGATTGTTTCTTCCATTAAAGAACTATTCCTACCTTTGCTTTCAGTGGGGCACAGACTCGGGATCTTATTGGGTCCAATGATGCCTTTTTCCATGATGTTTATTGTGTATCTATCTTTTGGATGAAACTTTAAAAGCCGAGGCAGAAATCCTGACCCTATTTAATTCAATGAGACTTTTGCCACTGACTTCAATGGGGCCAGGATTTCACCCTGGGATTGTATCTGCTCTGTGTATACCTAAAAGATCCCATGACATTTTTTGTAGGAACATGAACTAGCCCTGGAAGGCTTAACCAAAATGTACCCTCCCCACACACACTGTTGCTACACCCACCACTGATTATTGCCCTCCTACACCAGAGGTGGTTACATCTCTTGTACTGTATGCAGAGTACTTTGATCCTGCACTCTTTACTTGGACAAAATTCCTATTGATGGCAGGGAGGAGGGAACTGACCCCAAAACACAATTAGAATTTTGTCCAAGTAAGAGGAGCATAAGCATTCTCTAGTTTGTAATGTGCTTTGGGGATCCCTCATGATGGAAGATACTATAATCAATTTGCTATCAGTGCCATTATTATTACTATGTACCAATTTGTCTGGTCAGCAGAAAACTCAGCCTCTGTCTCAATACCATGGAAGAGGTGGAAGATATTTTTCTACAGAAAAGTAAACCAGTGGATGACATTTCTCAGAAGAAGTTACTGTAAAAATCAATCACTGACCCGAGAAGTGTAAGGTTTTAAAGGTAGGATCTGAATTACTTACACCAAGGGTATGTCCACATGGCAACTGAAGGCATGATTGCAGCTTGTAGAGGCATACCCGTGCTAGCTTTAGTTTAGCTAGCACAGCTAAAAGTAGCAGTGAAGCTGCAGCAGTGCAGATTTCAGTGTGGACTGCACAGGCTTGCCCAGAACTCTGCGTACATACTCATATTCCTAGCCCACTTCTATCTTCAGCCAAACCAGCTAGACGAAAGTTAGCACAGGTACACCTACCTGAGCTGCAATCACATCTCCAGTTGCACCGTAGCCATGCCCTTAGTCAGGAAGTACAGCAGAATGTTTCTGACATGAAATCACACAGGACAACAGTGGGCAGGCAACGGCACTCATGGGGTGGGGGTAGAGGGGAAAATGTGTTAAGCATTAGACAGGTGAGGTAAGCAAGTTGAAATAAATACAACTAGCAACACATTTTGCAGGTTTTCTTCCCTTTAATTCATACAAAAATTGGTGAATATGGTACAGTGTTTCAAATCTTGTAAGGACTGGTTGTAAGGGTGGTGTTCCTACTCACTTTGAATAGTCACTTACTCCACTTCCAGTGACTTCAATAGGACTGCTTGTGCAGTAAGATGCTACTAAACTGCAGTAAAAGTATGAGACTCTGATCCCCAGTTCCACAGTTCAGAAGATAATGATGATAACTTTGCTCATGAATCCATGTATCTTAGCCCTGGTCTACAATACAAGTTTAGGTTGAATTTAGCAGCATTAGATCGATTTTACCCTGCACCCGTCCACACGACGAAGCCATTTTTGTCAACTTAAAGGGCTCTTAAAATTGATTTCTGTACTCCTCCCTGACGAGGGGATTAGCGCTGAAATGGACATCACCGGGTCGAATATGGGGTAGTGTGGACACAATTCGGCCTCCAGGAGCTATCCCAGAGTGCTCCATTGTGACCGCTCTGGACAGCACTTTGAACTCAGATGCACTAGCCAGGTATACAGGAAAAGCCCCAGGAACTTTTGAATTTCATTTCCTGTTTGGCCAGCGTGGAGAACTCAGCAGCACTCAGCAGCACAGGTGACCATGCAGCCCCCCCAGAATGTTTCTACACTCCCTCTATCATCTCCATCCCTGAGGTTATTGCAGATTAGAAGGCAAAAAAAAATGTACTCATGATGACATATTTTCCTAGCTCATGCAATCTTCCCTCACTGATAGGGCACAGCGTAATGCATGGAGGCATTCAGTGCCAGAGGCCAGGAGAGAATTGCTGTGTTAGCTTAACCGCAAAAGTATCATGCCTCACTAGCGATCCTGCCCGAGCCAGGTCGCTGTGTCACATGCACTGTGCGCTGTGTCAGCCTTGGGCGGGGGCATGACCGCTTTATGAGCAGGAAGGCCATAGATATAGACATTGCATTAGGTAGCTTCTGTAGCTAGAGAAAACATTCCTGTGCATTCGGCAAAGTCTGTGGCAAAAAAAGAGAAGCCCCGTAGTGTAGTAATCATCATGTTCACCTTACATGTGAAAGCCCTTTAGTGTAGTGGTGATCACATTCACCTTGCATGCAAAATGTCCCCAGTTCGAAACCGGGCAGAAACAGGTTATTGTTCCTTTTTCTCACTCCCCTCCTGCATTTTTAGTCTTAGAACAGACCGCGCTGTGAAATTTTACTTTGAATTATATCAATTATGAGTTAAATAATATGGAAGCTCTCTCTAAGTTATAGTATCGGGTTCCTTACCCACTCATCTGCTCTGGTAAATTAACATTTTTGTTAGGGGTGGGGGAAAACTTTCATGAAGCCTTGTATAGGGACTAATGGCTATCTAAGACTCTGAAATAATCTTAACGTGGCCCATAGAGTGCAATCCTTTGTTCTGGATTTGTCATTCCACAAGTTGAACTGCTCCTTACTACTGTCCAGGCTTCATGAGCCATGGGAGCAAGGGGTAGGCTGGGGTAGGTGCGACCGCACGGTAATGCCGGTTGGGAGAGCAGCCTGAGACAGAAGCCTCCAGCTCGCATGATATTCCAGGAAGGATTGAATCTCCATGAGATGAAACTTAAAGAAGAGAATGACCTGGAGTCACTCCTATTCGGTGCTCTAAGAGGAAGACAGCCATGTCTGTCCAGGCACCCTGATCGACCTCACCGAGGTCTGCCAGCTGAGCGGGGTTGAGTGGGACCTCGGAGGGCAGGAGCCAGCATATGGAGCCCCAGACCGGCAGTGGGCTGAGCTGCTCAGCCTGCTGCCTGCCTGGGGTTCCAATCATCCTGGCAGGCAGAGGGCTGAGTGGGTCCAGCAGACGGGACCCCGGAAAAAAGGCATGAAACGATTGCCTTCCGTTGCTTTCATGGAAGGAGGGAGGGAGGGGGGCCTGACGACATGTACCCAAAACCACCCGCGACAAAGTTTTTGCCCCATCAGGTATTGGAAGCTTAACCCAGAATTACAATGGGCAGCGGAGACTGCGGGAACTGTGGGATAGCTATCCACAGTGAACCGCTCTGTAAGTCGATGCTCGCGCGCTAGTGAGCACGCACTCCGCCGACTTAATGCGCTTAGTGTGGACATACGCAATAGACTGTATAAAATCAAATCCTAAAAATCGACTTCTATAAAATCAACCTAATTTCGTAGTGTAGACATACCCTTAGATCAGAGCTATAGATAGGTACCTTACATACTTTGGAGGGCCTATTTTAACAAGTTGCATGTTTTAGAGGATTTGCAGTGCCCCACACAGCCATTATGTACAGATTAAAACAAAAAAGTGGCATAATCTCATGGAAGTCCAGTTGCCCTTATGGCATGAAAAAAAATGTCCAAATGGTTATCATAGGCCCTTATTCATTGGTTTTGTATGAACAAGTGGAAAATCTCTTGCAATCACTCTTGAATTGTTGCAATAATGTTTCAAATGAGAAATGTTAAGAATAGGCCAATGATCAAACCACTGAGCTACCCCTCCCCCTAAATTAAGCAAGGCAAGCTATTCATGTTCAATAGTTTCCATCATATTTGCCATAAACCCTAAACCTAGAGTGCTGTGTGTGGATCATCCCACAGAAAGTGCCAACAATTATTTTGATAAGAACTTAGATTAAAGTGATGGTATATCTCTACCGATGAAATGAGATTAAAAAAAATCTATACGAGATGCTGAAATAGAACATGCCAGGTTTTCCAAGGGCATGTTAGCCAAACAACTTCAGGCAAGTGTAAAAACTAAGAAATAACTGGGAAATGGAGGAGTTATTTCTACTCTCAGAAAGTGACAAACACAGGGGAAAAAACATTGTATTGGAATGAGTTACTGATTTAACAGAGAGATACACAAAATGCTAAGAAAGAAATAACTGAAGAAGCTTTCCATCATGTATATTAAACCAGAACGAGATGCAAGTGCCATGTGAAATAATAGCTGTATAATATTTTACATATATAATGTTTTATAATTTTGAATCACAGTTGGATTATCTATCTTTCTATTTTAGGGTTTTATATTGCTGCCTATCACCGCAGTATCTGAGTGCCTTCCATATAAAATCAATAACAATAGCAAAGTCCCTCATGGACTTAATGGGATCTCTGGCCCTCGTTCCTTTTTTTGGGGGAAAAAAACCCTCTACTTGGGGTGGTTTAATACTTGGGGGAGGGGTTAAGCGGGGAAGAGAGGGAGTTCAGTGGATGGAGGTGTCTATGTTAGGATTTAAGTGAAAATTTAAACATGGAGTTCAAGCTTCAATGTCCAATGACAGAGCAACATGGTGCCCCTTCTTACCAATACTTGTAGAGGCTGGGACCACTGGGAAGGCAGCATATTCAGTCCCTGGAAGAGTGGCACTGTATGTCACTTCCCAGCGTTCTCTCACATTGTGTCAACTGAAACATTCATATTAATTAGCTTTGGACAGAGCTGTGCTTAGGTCCTTGGAATATAGGATAAAACTGGATCTGTCCTAGAGGAAATCCCTCATCACAAGCAAACAAACAAAACTAATTCTGGGGTGAATCACTAGTCCAATGCCTCAAAAAGAAAGAACCAAGCTTGACTCTCAGATCCCAGACTGACTTCATTGGACTGTTAGCTTAAAAATATCTATCTATCTATCTATCTATATCTATATCTATAGATATAGATAGATATATCTTTTGACTTGTAAACAAAGCAAATTAGATACGGAAATAATGAGAGATGAACATGAAATCTCACGAGGAAATTTAGAGAGTCACTTTTCAAAATGGAACCACATTTTAACTTCTGAAAACTTAAATTGTGGCATTACCTGTAAAATTTTATACCCAGGTATACAGATGCAAAAATAGCTCACCATAGTAGCAACAGGCAGTTGTAGGAGATGGCTAAGTGGGAGACCCAAATTTAGATGGGGAGTCAGTCTTCTCCTACGTAGGTGTCTAAGAGACTGGGCACTTTCAAAATTTCCAAGAGTAAGGCAGGCATAGTAACTCCCTCAACATCCCTCTGACAGGCCCAGTGGTTTGTACACAGCTTGGTAGCAGCAGTTAACAAGACAAGAAGCCGTGATCTCATCTTTCACCATTGACAGAGGGAAGAAAGGTTGGGAAAGGAGAAAAATCCCAGGAAGATTTAACAGAGAAAGCATCAATTTCCTTCCAGACCAGAAAGTACAAGAAGAAATCATAAGACCTGCTTTTGGGGGCAGAAAGAAAGTGACATGACAACAGGCCAAATTCATCTCTGATGCTTTCAACAGGGTGAATCTGCTCGAATTACAGTGGGTCTGATTTGCTTCTGTGCTGCAGTCCCTTTATGCCACTCTAGTGGTGAGAAGGGGTGTTAAAGGGGGTGGAAACAGCTCCAGGGAGTAGCTAGTGTATATATGGGCTCACTTGTCAGTGAAGAGCTGCTGACACAGCAATGTGGCAGGTCCATTTCCAGCCCCTGGCATAGGATGTAGGTCGAGAACACACTGTATTCAGGCCAATCTCTACAGTTCAGGGCCCTTAAGTGTTTTGGGCTGTGCCAGTCCCAAAACAGATCCCAAATATGTGCAAATGGGGTTTAAGTTTCCTTTCCCCACCTATTCCTCCAATCAACACAAGGATAGAGGCACTGATTGGGTATTTGTTTCGTAGGCTCAGAGGGTTTAATAATATTAGAATTTGGGACCATAGTGGGAAAGTGCATATACAAAACCAAAATTTGTGGCTCAGGCCCATATTTATATTAAATTCTATTAATAGGATCCATCACAAAAACTACAGAGAAGTGGGGAGAATGTGTATTTTTTTTACAGGATGTTTGGTTACACATAATTCATTACAATGCTAGGTTACTAGGACAACAGCATATTGGTTTACACTGTGAAGACAATTTCTATAACAGAAAAAGCAAGAAACCTATTATTATTGAATAACACCTTAGAGTTTGCAAAAAACAGGGGGGAAATAATGTGAAAGAACAGTTTTCAGATATCCATTTATGGCCATAATTTTCCACTGTTCCAGGTCATGACCATGAAAAACAGAATATAAAACACAATGCTTCATATTTACATTTGAAATATTTGATTCAGATCATTTTAAGGACAGGCTGCTTGTTAATGCTGTTCAGACCTGGTCACGGTGAAAGCCCACATGATTGCAAGACACGAAAGCCCCAGATGCGGGGACTCCTCACCTGTTTAAAGTTAAGCCCATGATTAAGTGCATTGCTGAAGGGTAGCCTAAATAAACAGAAACTTACGTCATGACTAATGTCTCGTCTCCAGGTTCACTGAGTAGCCCATCTACGAAGACTGATGTACTGGTGAAATTATGTGTACTCCATGTCTGACCTTCATCTATGCTGAACCTTTAAAGAGAGAAATGTCTTCCATTCATTGCAGCTCTTAAATAAATATCATAATTATTGTAATATGTTGGATAAAATCTCATGAGCATTGTACCATAGGACTCATGATCACCAACACACAGTTGCAAAAATTGGGAATTCTTTGCCTACTTAATGTAGTAAATTAAATGCGACTCCTCCCTCCCTAACGTGCCCTGGGACTCAGCATCTCCATTAAAAGATGTCTATTAAACTGAGCATTGCTGGATGTCCTCAGTCAGGCCAGCACTAAGGTTTGTCGCTGCATGATCTTGCTATACGCCCACAGTGATTTCAGTTTACCCAGTTTTATTTTTGCCACAGTTCTCTGCCCATAAAATCTAAACTTGACAAACAGAATTTAGTGAAATAGGATTGAACAAAACTGCTCAGTTACTAAAACGCAGGTAGGCAGTGAGAAAAAAAGAAGCCAACCAGACTATGACCCTTCACAAATTCAGTCATCTGGTTTCTAAAGGACAGTACTGTGCATATCCTATCAATTCTTGTATGTAACAGGCTTCGAATTAAAACAAAACAAATTAATGTGCTGATTATGTCTTTTTTCCCTAAATGGTTGAACACATTAACAAACAAAGAGAGAGAGAGAGAGAGAGAGAGAAATTAGTGTGAGGCTCTGCTATTTCCTTCCCAAAAAGAAAGGAAAACAGAAATAATCTCCCTCTAAATGACAAAAAAAAAACCAAGAAATCTCTTTGCTTTCCCTATATTTAACTCTAATTCCTCATATACGCTCTCCCCAGACAACTGATCACAAACTTGGCTTATATACGTGCAAGTATTATCATTATGTAAAATTGAAGCATTGATCACTTGCATTCAGTACATATACATTACTCTTTGCATAATTCTAGAGATGATAGTTCTGATGCTATTCCAAAATTCCGATATGGGCAATGGTATACTGCCTACCTAAATGCATTCTGCAGCTATACATTTACTCCCTACCCCAACCTGCACGGCAATGTTAGTGTATACAGTTAAAAAAGTTACTGGATTTTAGTGGTGGATTAAGTGACCTCTGTGTATAGTTTGTACTGCAGTCCACTTTGGGAAGCTTTTGAATGAACAGGGCCATACTGATGCAAAACAAGTGTTATTATTAATGATGTAGCAAACTACTTTACCAACAACTCCACTGGGAATGCTTTAATAAAATGTCCACCTGCATTTTGTTGGTTTAACAAATGTTAAATTAAAGTGGCTCCACCTGGATTTCTTACACAAACTTACTAAAAAGCTCATTACTGATTGATTCTGAAGTACGTTTGAGGTCTTGAATATGTAATAACCCTACTATAACTGACTGCAGCATTACTTGAGTATTTTCAGAGGGATAGAAGTGTCTTTGATGGCCACAATGACTCCACCATGGTCCAGATACAAGATGTGATGTTCTTCTTCAAAGACCTAGAAACCAGATAAAAAGACCAAGCAGATGTCTGGGTTGGAAAAAATAAAATGCAGTACGAAAACATTATTAAAATACTTGTCAATGTATGGCTTTCTAACAGTCTGCTTTGTTAAATAAATTCAAAAGTACATAATAATTAGTTTTATTCCTACATTGTACACAGTTATTAAAGACTGTTTCTACCATGTGGATCAAGTTCTCAAGGTTGTGAAGGAAAATAAATTTATGCTGGTGAATTGGGAAATGTTCAGGTTCAAATCACAGTCAAATAAAATGCCTGTAGGTGATCTCAGCTTCTAACAATATGCATTCTTCATTCTTTCCCACTACATATCTCTTTGTGACCTATCATCTTACTTAAGGTATTTGTCATATTCTATATATCTTGCAAAATGGCATGCCTTGAAGTGTAATGGTAAGAAAAACAGGCAGGAAAGTTATTTCTGTCTGTGAGATTCTAACACATTCTTCAAAATGTACAGAACACTATGTAAATTGGTATGAGTTATATTTTCAGGATAAAGACGCTATTATTAATACTTAGTTTGTCTAACTATAGACTTTGTGCAGTTTAACAATGAGGTCACTTTGTGACTTTTGAATGGTCTAAAAAGTCAGGATGTATGTGATACTGGCTTGGTGACACAAGCGATGAATCATAACCAAGATTTGAGGATAAATGTAGGGTTCTTCCCTCTCTTTTCCACAGCTCAACGATTTGCACAAAAATCTCTCTGGTGGAAGTCCTGAATCTCAATATTGTTGATATTCATAAACTATTGAAATAGCAGCCAAACAACCAAAGGAAAAAAAGAGTACAGTGATTACCATTACAAAGGCTAGATTTATCAAGTTAGTATACAATGGTATCTGAGATACACAGTTATTTCCTATTTTAAGAATAGGGAAATATTAGCTATCTCACACAATATTGTGGGACAGCTGTTGGTCAGTGCAGACTTTTCAATAGCAACCTATATAAACAATACCTAGGCTTAATAGAGACTATACACCAGGAAAATGAAAATAATCCTTTGAAAGTCCAGAGCCAAAATAACTGAGGAAAGAAAAGGAAAAAAAGGCAAAAGCTTAATCTGAATCACTGGAAGCACTAAATAAATAAATATCTTTTCCTTTCTACATCTGAGATTTGTCATAAGAAAGTGTCTGCTTGCTTCAGATGTCTGTCAAACTTCATTTAACACAGCAGCATGTGATAAAGTGAGCATTAATGCACACTCCTTGAAAATTAATACACATACATTCTACCCCTTATACAACCTGACAAAGAAAAGTGAATGAGACGTTTGCTTTACATTGCCTTTGAGAATGAGAAAACACTGACAATGCTAAAAGCTTCTCTTTATTCATTTTGAAGCCATATCAGTGATAGACTTAAGTGTAGAAGAAAACCCTCCCCCCCCAAGCACATTCATATTCACTCCAAGGAATGAGGAAGCATTAATAAAGCAGAAAGATCCCAGCTAGAAGCTTGGCTGCATGTCTTTCTCTCACCTAATAAGAACATCTTTAAAAGGAATCCTGTAGTTTCAAGAATCACTTTGGCTGTCTTCCATTTACAGACCAGCACCAGATATGAGAAATTTATAGTCCTGTCTGCTTATTACATACAGCTGCATATTTTAGAGAATTCAGTAATGGATAAACACTAATTTTAGATGCACTTCAAAAGGATCAGATCAGATGTAATCAGATAAGCAATGTTTGGATTCCTCTCCAAACCTTCTCTGAACTGCTGCTCAAATAAAAAAAAATGGTTACTAACCTTTTGTAACTGTTATTCTTTGAGATGTGTTGCTCATGTCCATTACATTGTAGGTGTGTGTGCTCGTCCCATGAACCAGTGCTGGAAGTTTTTCTCTCAGTAATATCCGTAGGGGACTGGCTCTGGCACCCTCTGGAGTGGTGCGTGTATGTGCTGGTACAACAGGCGTCAGCGGCTCTCCACTCCCTCAGATCCTTCTTGCCGGAACTCCAACAGAGGGGAAGGAGGGTGGGTCATGGAATGGACATGAGCAACACATCTTGAAGAACAACAGTTACGAAAGGTTAATAACCGTTTTTTCTTCTTTGAGTGATTGCTGATGTCCATTCCATTTTAAGTGACTCCCAAGCAGTACCCGAAGTGGGTAGGAGTTCACAGATATGTTGATTGCAACACAGCTCTGCCAAATCCAGTGTCATCTCTGGCCTGCTGGGTGATGGCGTAACACATCGAATAATGCACAGTCTTTCAGGTCATGTAACTTGCTGTCTGTCCAGCAAGTTACATGACCTGGTCTGTGAACAGTGCCAGGCTGGCAAAGGGGAGGTCCTGGATGGACTGCTGAACCTTCACCGTCAGGCCTGATGACTGCAACCAGGTCGCACGCCTCATGGAAATGGCCAAAGCCATGGTCCGGGTAGGGGAGTCCGCCGTATCTGAGGTCACTTGGCGGGCTGCCCTGGCCACAGCTCTGCCCTCATCCAGAATAGCTAGGAACTCCTTCCTGGGCTCCTCTGGCAGTGAGTCTGCAAACTTGGCCATGGACTGCCAGATGTTAAAATCATAATGGCCAAGTATGGCCTGCTGGTTGGCCACTCTTAGCTGGAGGCTGGCCATATAATAAATCTTTCTGCCAAAGAGATCAAGCATCTTCATCTCCTTATTCTTAGGGGCCAATCCCGGTTGGCCCTGTCTATTGCGATCATTGGCTACTGATATCAGCAGTGAGCTTGGAGTGGGGTTTGTATACAGGTATTCAAATCCCTTAGCAGGGACATAATACTTTCTCTCTGCCTGCTTGGAGATGGGGGGCAGGGAGGACGGAGTTTGCCATAAGGCCTTGATCAGCTTTACCCCTCTCTCGTGGACGGGCAATGCCACCTTGGAAGGGGCTGCTGCAATTAAAAATCAAACAGTGAGTCGGAGGGTTCCGCCAACTCCTCAGCCTTCAACTCCAGGTTAGATGCCACCCTCTTTAGAAGCTCCTGGTGACCCTTTACATTGTCTTTGGGAAGTGTGTGGGAAGGTTCCGCTATTGCCTCATCAGGTGAAGAGGATGAGGAGCAGGTAACAGTGGGTTTGCCAACTCTGTAGCCTCTTCCAGGGGAGCCTCAGCCAAGGCTCGCTGATCCTGGGGACCTTGCTCTGACTCCACTTCCAAGTCCGGCGGCTGGCGGGAGACTGTTGCTGTTTCTCAGATGCCCTGAGACTGATTGGTGCCCCTGCGATTGTTGGGGAAACCCCTAGGCATTCCATAGTTGCTAGGGAACCGTCCAGGGGCCCTGAGGCCATGTGGCCACTGCTGGTCCCAATGGGAATGCTAATTGTTGTTGGCCTTGGCCTGCAGGCAAATCATCCTCCTCACTCTCTGAGCCTGAGGACGGAGAGACTCGTCTGGGGGACCAGCACGGTGCTGATGCTGCCTCTCTACCTTGTTCCCATCTACCTGTTCTCTGCAGGTCTCCACCAGTGACCTGTACTGGGAAGATGGCTCTCGGTGCTGCGCCTCCAGTGACCGGCGGCAGCATTTGGTGGATCAGTGCCGGTACCCCGGTGATCGAAGCCTCACACTTTGAGAGCGGTGCTGCTCCATGGACCGGGAGCGAGAGGGGCAATGTCTTGGCTCAGGAGATTGTCGACGTGCTGGTGGGGATCTGTAGCAGCGAACCAGAGACAGATGACGGGACTCAGGTGACTGGCATCTCGGCTCCCTGGAGTGGTGCTGCGAGTTTAGAGATGGACTCGGCTGCTCTGGGTATTGGTGCCGGGACTCTGGGGACTGGCAACGTGCCTCCACAGGTCTGCACCAGAGACCTGCTAATTGGTGCCGGGATCCTGGGGAATGCTGCCTAGAGTTCTGGGAACAACGCTGGGAATGCTGACAGGTAAGCCGACCCGTATCCGGGGATTGGCAGCGCTGCCCAGGTGAGCACTAGCGAGGCACCTCTTGCATCAGGGAGCAGTGCCACACTGATGGAGACCGCTGGAAAGGTCACAGGGCAGGCTTACCCCTCGAATGGGGCACCTCTCTGGCGCCGCACGAGTGGCACCAGAAGGGACAATATGTCCTTAGCAGCCTGAAAGGCCTCTGGCATGGATGGCACCACCAGGTGCCGAGTGCCTCTGCTGCTTCCTTGAGTGACAGGTGGGTCTCGAGGGGATGCAACAGCTCAGCGGGCCAACGTCCAGCGGGCCAACGTCCAGAGGAGAGGAGCTGCCCTGCACTTTCCTCCGGCTCGCTCCTTCCCTTTACATAGGACAATGCCCTCTCCTGGCCTTTCTTTGCTTTTTAGTTGGTACCAGGGTTGGGGATGCTATGGTGCTTGGAGCAGATTTCGATTTAGCCAACTCAGAGGCCGGTGTAAGGGCCAACTCCATAAGGAGCACTCTAAGTTGAATGTTCCCTGCTTTTTGGTTCATGGCTTGAAACTTTTACAAATGCAACACTTTTTGTTCACGTGGGTATGCCCCAAACATTTCAGACAGCTTTGATGGGGATCACTGACTGGCATAGGATTTTTGCAGTGGCCACAAGGCGTGCAGCCTGGGGATCGGACCATGCCCTGTCCCTAGGCTAAGTCCCATAGGGGACTAACTATTTCTAACTTATGCACTAAGGGAACTAATAAACTATACAAACTTTCTAAGAACTATATACAAGAGATTCACAGTTTTAGAAGGAAAGCTTGCTGAGGCAAGGAGACAATCCAGCACCGTCACTGTTGGTAAGAAGGAAGAAGCAGCTGGAGGTGCCCCTTATACTGGTGCATACCCATGCCACTCCAGAGGGCACTAGAGCCAGTCTTCTATGGATACCACTGAGGGAAAAACTTCCAGCACCGGTACATGTGGCGAACACACAAACCTACAATGGAATGGACATGAGCAATCACACAAAGAAGAATGAAACAGTATATGCTGGGATGCATAGTCCTCCAGGTGCTATAATACTGAAGAAAAAGGGAAATTGATATCTGTACCATTTTCTCTAAATTAGGTGAATCCCTCTGACGCCGGGCAAACTGGCAGTACAGCTCATGGTTACACAGCTTGGGTACCATCGTTTTACTCTATATTCTACTTAAAGCTGTGATTCCGTTCTGCTGGTACTGATTGCTTGTTTAATCTCACCTATTCTTTGGAATGTTTTCTATCTTTTGCTGTAAATATTGTCTATAGAGAAAGGACTGGAAATAACAACAGTAAACAAGACTTTAATTAAAAACAGAAACATTTATTGAATCTATGGAAGAATTTCAGATGAGGACCTGATTCAAATCCCACTGAAGTCAGTGGAAAGAATGTCAGTGAATTCAGTGGGTATCAGATGAGGCCCATGGGGCTTAGTTCTTAAGTCTCTATTCAGGCTATGACTAAAGACCAAGGAAGGACTTCCAACCTGGGCCCATAATATGCATGTTCAATAATTCATATAATTTAAGACTCAACATAGTTTAAACACAGAAGGTAAAATCCTGGCTCCACAGAAGTCAGTGAGTTTTTTGTCATTAACTTGAACGGGACAAGGATTTCATCCACAGATGATACTATATAGCAAATCATCTTTATGTTTCTTTACCATTACATTTATACTATTAATGTGACACAGTGTGGTTTACTGATTCTATTGCCAGCTCTGCCACAGCCTCCATCTGCTATCTTGGGCAAGTCAATTAACCTCTCTCTGTGCCTTAGTTTTCTCATCCATACCAGAAGCATAACATTATGTACAAAGTGCTTGGGGAGCCTTTAATGAAGATCCCTATACAAATGTAAAGTAATTTCATTAGTATATTTTTCTCTGTGTGATATAACTGGGGCAGGAGTAATGAAAAGACAAATAGAATCATAGACTTTAAGGTCAGAAGAGACCATTATGATCACCCATTCAAAAAATCAGAGCCAACATGTAGTGACACTGACTGCCTTTAAAACTGTTTCAGTCTGAAGCGAAACTATCAAAATGGCAGAGCCAATAGAAAGTAGTTATGAACAACATGAGAATCTAATACAACATAGTGTTATTTATTCTTGAGTGTGCAGTTGAAAATGGTATAAAATGTTCCAGGACTAATTCACTTTCCAGTGAATAATACTGGCACACTGCCAATGCTTTAACACAAAGAACTATTAAAATCATATCGTGATAACCTTCTACCTTCCATTAGTGAGCAAGAGGAGTAAATGATGCCTGGGTGAGTGTGGTCAAGCCCTCTGTTTCCATTACGATACACAGAGAATAGCACCAATGTGTATCTCCATCTTTTCCTAATTTTCTGTTTGTTCACATTATAAACACCTAGCACTTACAGGAGTAGCTTTTCATCTTCTGAACACTGTAATAACATGAACTAATTCACTGATGAAGTACACCAAAGAAATAAATGTTACCCCAAATTCCCAGATAAGGAAAGATGGTAACCCCTATTCCTCTAAGAGGGACTTTCCCAAAGCAACAAGTGAAGTGAGCATCAGAGCTGACATTAGAACTCAGGAGCTCCTGGCTTCTAGTCCACTGCCGCATGCCTATCTATGCTCATAAGCAGTTCAAATATGCAAGTCTCAACTGTGCAAATCATAATTCTCTCCACTAACTACAATCAAATTAATGGATTTGTGATAATCTCCACTAACTAGAACTTGTTTAGTCATTTCAGGTGGCCAGCTGCTACAGGGCAACACCATTGGAACCTCATGCATCCTTCATCCTTTGTAGCTCTTTTGTAATGTTTAGGGAATTTTATTTGCTTCATAATAATGCCAACTGTTTTCTCTCTCATGGTGTGTTGTTTATGTCTTTGTTACTGCAACAGCTGTAGATACACCAGGACAGATTCTCTACTAGTAAAAGTCAGCATAAAGTCAATGGAGCCATGCTGATTTACACCTGGTGAGGATTTATCCTATGAGATTTAATTCTGCATTGCCTGAAACTCAAAGCTAGGCAAAAATGCACCTGTGTATTTCACCAAGAAAAATCCATTCCTAAATTCCAAGCTGGAACACTTTCCTACAATTGTCCTAGCTAACTCTCTCTTCTTGGCTGTTGAAAGGGAGTGATTCCAGCCCCTCTTGCTTGCTGTTCTTGTCAGCGGTGCTACCCATCTTTTGGTTGCTTGGAGAAGAAAATCTGTACCTCTCTTTGGTGCCTGGATGGTTACAACGTTGCTGAGCTTTGCCCTGCTTAAGCAAAGGTTTCCCTAACTTGTGTAATACAGAGGTATCATGTAGAGAGGAAGGATGAACCTTGGACAACTCAGTTGATCTCTCTGAGTATCAGCTGTCCACCCTATGAAACAGGGATAATGCTATTTCCCCAATATTTTTTTTGTCTATTTAAACTGCAAGCTACTTGGGTAATTACTGTCTCTTACTATTTGTTTACTCATCCCCTAGCACAATGGTGCTGCACTCTTCTGCAATAATCATCATCACTATTAGAGTGCTACTGTAACCCACACACCTTCTGGGTGTGGTGTTCTGTCCCATCCAGTGGTACTGAGACAACTTAGAGAGATAACATGAGTTTGCTCTACAGCCTTAGCTAACAGCCGGTTAGCTTTTAGCTCATGTGGTAGAGGCTCATACACTAAGCTTCAGAGGTCCTAGGTTTTATCCCGACTACCAATGACGGGGGTCTGTCGGTGTTACACTTCAAAGCAGAAAAATAGTAAACTCACCCTTAACACTAGACAGGCCAGCCGTGGTTTGAAAAAAATGGAGAGCAGAAAACTGCTCAGTGAGGCCAAAAACTGTTATAAAGCCTGAATGAGGAAGGAATCCCATTCAAACCTGGTTTTCATTTCCATGAAGACCCTTAGGTTACTACCTATTTGATTTAATATCATGTTCATCTTTCACATTATAGTGCTCTATTTTGTTAGGCATGATAGACATAATTGTCCCAAATAACTGTGCTAACATGTTTGTCTAATCCTCATATACTCTTTGCTTTATTTACACTTCCTTTGCCATTTGTCACAGCTGTGTTTGCTTTCCTTTTATTTCAAATAAGTTTCTTAGTTTTATTTCTTATCTTTCTATTCAATTCCTATTGCCAATATTTCTTTATTATTGCTGGTATTAGCTTATTCCCTGTACTGGCCTTATTCCTTGCTCTGGTGTGTTTATCCTTCTATACTACTCTAAGTCTCTCTGTTAACCATGATTCATAATCCAATCTTGTTTTTCCTCTATGAGAGCCTGTAGATGGCTCTGCAGCAATGCTGGGGATGCACAGTGAGGGATGTGACAAAGGTGCAGGGCAGTGACTGGCAGTTAGCAGTTGGAACTGCCCAGTTTCCAAGTGAGTGGTCTGAACCCATCCAATGAACTGTGACAAAACGTGGCTCTGCTTGTGCCAGCCTTAGAGACCAGTAATTAGTCATCTAAATAATTGCAGTATCATGTAATTGCTCATGTGTTGTTTTTAGCTTCATGAATTTCACTGGAGAAAGGAAATGTATAGCTGCCTTCATGAAGAACAGGCAGCTTGCAATGAATAATGGGGATATAAAATATACAAAATAATCTGTGTTCTTTTTTCTAGTCACCAATGTGAAGATTTATTAAGATCTTTGCAAAGCCTTCATGACAGTTTTAATTAAAATAAAGAAATCAGTTGCACTTTTCATTTTGACTGTTGTAATGGGGATCAGAGGTCACGTCTGAGTTTATATGTAGTGAAAAATCACCTAAAGGCTTGATAAGCCAAGTTTCTTCTCATTAGCTTAAGTGTCCCACAAATGCAAATAGTGAGAATCTGAATGGGTCAGCCCCTTTTCTCACCAGAAAAAAATACAGAATTTTGGTAAATGGCAGCATTAGATGTCATAAGTAATACTGGTAACCCCTAAGCATGGAGATAAATACCCACCGCTAAAACTGTAGAAATTATTAGGCATAAAATCTCAACTTCTGAAGCAAAAGAACATCATCATGACAAAAATAATATAACTATTTTTTTAAAATGTCCTTTTGTATATTATTTCCACCATATTACTAGTATATAAAAATAAATCCTTTTTATTTTTATTCAGCTTGGAAAGTGAAACTAGAGTGCTCAGTTTCACTCTTGCTGTTTCTTGTACTTCAGTACAATTGTGTTATATTTCAGTTGAACATTAGAGTGAGAGCATTTCAATTAAAACAGCTGTTTTAATTGAAATAGAATAATTTTGTGACACTTTTCTATTCTTATTAGTGCTTCTCACCTGGTCTTCAGACAATTATGAAAGTTTTTGATATTTCTCTATCATCATCATCTAATACTCCCAGACAAAAAAAAAAGAATCAAAGAAATGTAGATCTGGAAGGGACCTCAAGATGTCATCTAGTCCAGTTCTCTGCATCAAGGCAGGACTCAAGTATTCTTAGACCATCCCTGACAGTATTTAAATGGAAAATAGACAGTGTAATTGAGAGTAAAATACATGACAGGGATGTTGTAATTATTAAAAATCCAAACACTGTAAATCCAGGAAATTCAAAACTCAATTGATGTCATGCAATTATTATCAGATTATGATTAAGGTATTTGCATGTTTGTTGTATCAGATTACATTAAACAAAATATTAAAAGTCACATTTTCTCCCTCATGTTGTCCTTAAAGGGCACGGTTAAGATTATCCAAAGATTGAGTTGCTTGGGTGCTTTAACTGTGCATGTCCATTCCATATCTTAGGTTTGGATTGTTTTTTAAAAGTTAACCTTAACTCTGAATTTCCTGGGATCATAACACTTGGTACTGGGCTAATTACAACATCCCTGTAGTATATTTTACCTTAAATTACTGATATGTGCTCTCAGCCTTACATCAATTTTAATGTAGTTTTTGATTGGAAATTTCTTTAATTAGAAATTTCATATACAAACACAAAATAAAGCCAAAGGAATTATTACCATGTGATGTTTCTAATGATGTGAAGACATGAAGCATCAACTTTAAAGCATTTTTAAAGATTTCAGCTTAAGGGCTATTTTCACTGGTGGTGTGCTGTGGCTGCTTTATGCCATTCCCATACTGGTCACTAAAGGTGGGTTTATAGCTACATTATTTCACCAGAACAGTGCATAGCAGCTGGAGAGAGTATATTCTGGTTTACCTCTCCCTCCTGTCCTCCAGTTTCTCCCTGCCTTTACACCTTCTCACACTCCCCTGCACGTCCATACATAAATTTCCCCTTCCTTTCTATATCCTCTTTATTCTTTGCATACATACCCCTATTTCCCCATCTCTACTGCACCTCCTACATTCCCTGCGCATGCACACACTCATACACAAACCCTTGTGTCCTCCTCCCTCCTGCCCTCTCTGCTGATCTGATCTGGTGCAACAGGTAGCCAATGAAAATAAATATGTAGGATGAATGCTTATTCTGGATGCTATTTTTCAGAACTGAATGTTTATCCATCAGCAGAAGCTGAGGCATAACGTTTTTCCCTTCAGAAAAACTCATTAAGAATTGCCATCTTTCAAACTGGCCACCATCGCCAACTGATTCCGATTTCAGTCAAGCCAGGGAAGATAGTGACTTCCTATTCTGTCAGGAGGCAGAGATTTCACTGACAACAATAGGAGATAGGTGGCCATTTTGCAGGGGTCATCTGAGAGCCTCCTGAATTTTCAGTCCCATTGAGAACAATGGGAGATGTCAGTCATTTTGAAAGAGGGCAGTTCTTTAGCTCTGTAGAAGAAAATGATTTATCAGACCCTCATAAAGAAGAAACTTTTAGTTATGAAGAAATATGGTAAATAATAGCCATTAATCCTAAAGAAATTTTTCAACTGTAGGGCACAAGATTTAAGTGATTTCAAATTCTGGAAAGTTTGAAGTGTTGTTATTATTCTGTTATTAAGATCATTTGGGCCAAAAAAAATGTCTGACACCAATTTTAAACTGAGAAAAATAGAATAATTCATTCATTTCTAGCTAATCGGGAACAAAACCTTTGCATGTGAGCATCCTAAGTCTGTCCCCTGATTATATACCAGGGGTCGGCAACCTTTCAGAAGTAGTGTGCCGAGTCTTCATTTATTCACTCTAATTTAAGGTTGTGTGTCCCGGTAATACATTTTAACGTTTTTAGAAGGTCTCTTTCTATAAGTCTATAATATATAACTAAACTACTGTTGTATGTAAAGTAAATAAGGTTTTCCAAATGTTTAAGAAGCTTCATTTAAAATTAAATTAAAATGCAGAGCCCCCCGGACCGGTGGCCAGGACCCGGGCAGCGTGAGTGCCACTGAAAATCAGCTCGCGTGCCGCCTTCGGCATGCGTGCCGTAGGTTGCCTACCTCTGGTATATACATTCTGAGTATCCTGAAAAAAGGCTGCTAATAAAAAAAAAAAGGAAGAAAAAAAAAGGAATGCACCATCCTTGTGCAAGTTACTCAGGAGGAGATTTTCAAGGGGACAAAATAGGTGCCCTATTCCTATTGAACATCAATAGTAGCAGGGAACCTAATTCTCACTACTGCTTGTGAAAATCTCCCACTTGATCTCAGTTTCAAAGTAAAATGGGAATAATAATAGCTACTTACATCTACAGGAGGATCAGAAGGCTTAATTAGTTAAATGTGATAATTGTGGTTACAATCAATCAATAAAAATAATAATCTGATGCTCAAAATTAGTTTCAAGTGTCTTATTTCTCCTTCCTTACCTGCCGCCAGGTATTCCCACAATCAGATGTTATGTACATTTCTTCTTTATACTCAACCAGCTGGGAGCCCAGATTACCTGGACACAAAGGAAACAAGTAAATAAATAAATAAACAGGCAAAGCTTGCATTTATATAGTACCTCTCTCCTTAGCAAAATAAGCAGGAAAACCGATGAGGATCAATCAAATTTTGCCCTGGGATCCTTGACTGGGGCTGGCCTGATTTCAATGAGAGTCACAAGTGCATGCTGGCCCCAAATGATGAAGTAGGATTACTTTATTTTCTGCAGTAACAATAATTAATATTTGCTGTGTTTTTATTACATATTACATATGTTTTATTACATATTACATATTACATATGTTTAATTTACACGTAATTGGTTGTTGAGAGCTGGATAGTAACTGCAGGATGGGAAGAGTCAGGCTAATCCATATGATTTAAAATGACTCCACTGAGTAGAAACAGCATGGTTTGTGAGAGGCCCATAAGAAGACTTACCCAGACCTCCAGACTTTCTCAGAGTTATCTTGGAGACTGAAGTTCTGTCATCTCCTTCCCTGGTTCCCTCACCTCCTTCCCTGCCACAACACCTTTCTCCCTGCACCTGGACTCACTTACTTACTCTCTCTCTCTCATTCCTCGTTCTAACTAGAGTCCATGCTCCTGTGCGATGAACATTGGAAGAAGCTTCTTCTGCCAAAGTGCCAAATTGCCCTCACTCACCAGATGACCAGCCACTCTGGTCTCCATAACCATCTACGACATCTTCTCCTGCTCCCACATACCCGCTGGTGCTTTGTAGTATGAGGGAAGAGGTAGGACTTGGCAGGAAAGAGAAGGGGGCAAGTTATACGTATAAGTCAATGAAGGGGCAAGGGGGGGAGGAAGGCAGGGGGGAGGATGTAGAATACAACACACTCCTGCTATAAGTTCCAACCTCCTCTGAGAGTTCACAAACTTACCTCTTTCTTGACATATTGCCCCACAGAGGCATCTCCATTAACTCTAGGAAAATGGTCAGTCCTTAAGGTTTAACAGGTGCCTCTTGCTTACTCTTTAATAAACTACCCTTAGTACTATTATTTATTAATATTATTATAGTATCCCTTAAATCCCCAGTAGGGTTAAGCAATGATCACTGTATTTGGAATAAGAATCTCTCTGATTCAGGTTGTGTGAATATCTTTTGAGGTTATCTTGGCAGAAGCACTGCACAAAATTAACAATAAACGAGAATGAGTGTGTTTTTTTTCATTTAGTTTGCTCATGCTAAAATAAAAGAAAAAATAACATTTATTGAAGATCTAGGCCTTTGAGACCCATACTCTTGGTATACCTAGAGGCCAGCTCTCTTATGGCACTATGTAAAGTACCATCTTAGCCTCTTTATTCATCCTGAACCACTTTTCCTGTTTTATCTGGCTCATTTTATTCAGTGGTAGGAACATTTAAAGGAAGATTTATAGCACTTAAAAACAGTAGGTATCAAAAATGTGTAAATAAAAAAAGATTCTGAAGCAGAATCATATTCTCTACTCTGACACTGGCCAAAAAGCTAGCTCAGTATTTTGACAATAAACACTGAAGAGCAGTAGCTAGTCTTTAGAGGGCTGCAAAGCAAACTTGTGACGGGAGATCTCAACAAATACAGTTCCAAATGCATAGATTTCTATCTTGTGACAAGCCGCTCTTCAAATAACCAACTGTTAAACTGCCAGTCAGTTTACAGTAAGCTAGAAGAGACACAATCACAGTATGCTTTTGCACCTAAGTGTTATTATTGAGGGGATTTTGCCTTAAATGTATGATTTGTATGTTCTTGGGGAAAAAATAGATGACATTTGTCAGATTTTTTTTAAGTAAGAGACATAAGGAAAGAATACACTTGAGATTAGGATAGCATTATGAAATTTTACTAACATACTATATAAACAAATGTGTTAGCTATGAAAACACATACTTAGGGTTTATCTAGGATGAGAGACTTGAGAGAGATTGACAGAAAACACTGTCCAGATTTATATGTTCCATTTACACCATCAAGATTATGAGTACTTGGCTCTTTAATAGTTTAAATTATTTAACCCTAATTATAGTTAAAATGGGATCAGAAAATTCTCTATATCAGAGAGTTTATTGGAGCTAGCCTAGTATTGGCATCTAGAAGTGGCTGTACCTGATGCTTCAGATGATTACCAATCCTACCTTGAACCCCACTTCACTCTGAAAAAACCCAAAATTGAGTACAACCAACAAGCCATGCAATTCTTTGAGGGGAAAATTGCTTCTTGACCCTTAGGTAGGATTGGAAGATTTCAATTTTTATTTTTAATTTTAAAGGATAATATCAACATATATTTTAAAGTGTTTTTAAAGCTGTTTAGCGATTTAAATTTTCACCATTGTAGGAATTAATAATGGGGGTTAGACAATTATTTAGTGAGAGTAGAATATGTCCTGTGCCTCTCATTGAGGTGGGTTTATGATGTTGGCATACATAGGCGGCGGGTATAAGAGGCCAGGGAGGCTAAGCCTCCTCGAACAGCCCCGAGACCCCACTTGTCCTCTCCCCCAGAGATCTGCCTCTTCCTGTCCCCCCTTGCCCACATGGGGACCTCACTCAAGCGGTGAGCAGCTGGCTGGCCAGTGGGCAGGGAGGCTCAGGGGAGGAAGTGAAGAGGTATGCGTGGTGGTGGGTGGGGCAGGAAGGGGGTGAAGAAGCGTAAGTGGCAGGTGGGGAGCTGTGGAGGGGGTGAACAAGTGCAAGCAAAGAGGGGGGGAAGGCAGAGGGAGGGGGAGAAGAGGCACGAGAGGCAGGTGGGAGTGGGCCGAGTGGGACCAGAGGGGTGGAGGCTGAGAGGGGCAGGCCTCGGGGGGAGCCATGGTCTGAGCGTGCGCAGCTTCCCTGAATGGAGGAATCACGCACCGCCCATGTTGGCACAGTAGGGGCGTTACATTGGCGGGAGGAGCAGTTCAGTGTATGTATACTTCCAGTGTTTTGTCAACGAAAGCTGACTTTTGTCGACAAAACTGTGTAGTGTAGACAAGGCCTAAGAACTTTTTTGGAAACACTGTTAGTTTTTGGGTACAATGCTGTTCTTTTAAAAATTACAGCGCTCAAGTCTTTTGGTTATAGTAACACTGGATTCTTTTGTTCTCTTTTACACCGAGATGCCAGCATCACAGAAAACTATCACAATTAAATATTGTTTAGATATTCCTCCTACTGAGAGACAATGTGGTAATATCTTTTACTGGACCAACTTCTGTGGGTGAAACAGACAAGCATTTTCTTCTGAAGAGCTCTGTGAAGCTCAAAAGCTTTTCTCTTTCACCCACAGAAGTTGGTCCAATAAAAGATATTACTTCATCCACCTTGTCTCTCTAAAATCCTGGGACTAACATGGCTACAACAACATTGCAAACATCCCTTTGAAAGAGATTGGCCTGAGCTGCAAAATTGGGAACTGAGTTCTGATGCAAATTTTCCCATAAATTCAGGTATATTAATATCTAGGTTTTGGTGTGAACCAGTCTCTAATTATGAAGAAACTATCACTATCAGTCCTAAAAGTCAACTGAGAAAAGGAAGTAAAGTGGAGTTGCTTTGAGTATCCTCAGCTCCTACACATCTCAATGAGACTCAGTACATGCCAGGACCAACCCCATAATCAGGAATCAGGGAGTCTTTTAAAAAGATACTGGAACATCAAATTTAAAAGACACCTACAAAAATGAACAAAATGTATGCAACGCTCTTAGCAAATTAAAGTACAAACTTTCTCACCTTCCTTCTGGGTAACTGCATACAGGATAGCATGTAATGTCTGTTACACCCAATATAAAACAAAGAAAAGAAAATGGACAATAGCAAATCATGAATGTGCTAATGAGGGAAAACACAAGGAGCATGGAACACAAAAAACAATTGCAAACAAAGAGAATAATTTGAAAGACAGGTGAGTTCAAAGGGAGCTATGGGCAGCTCCAGGGTTTAAACCACCATCTCTGATCTTCTTTTTCTCTTTAGAGTTATGGACCATGCTTCTTCACTCCTAACTTTGAACCTCTCTTTCACACCATGCGATCTGATTTCCTTTATAGCCAGAATCTCTCTAACTATTCCACTGACTGCTTTCCTGTCTGTTTCTAATTTCCTCTCCTCTGCTAAACATGTTTATCTTCCCCTCTCACGTTCTTACTCTCCTTGCCCTTTGTACTGCTTTCATTACTACTGACTCCTGGTTCTTTTGAATACAAATCTCTGTACTCTTATGGTTCCAGTCTTATCTTTCCTAGCATTTCTTTTGGCTGTTATGGGTTGGCAAACTCTCTTTCCATTTTCATTCCATACCAGAGGGTTCGGTTCCTGGTCCACTCCTCGTCTTCCTTTGCACAGATTATAGTAGTCAACTATTGCTATTTTTGCTTTTTGCTATCATTTATATGCTGGTAATACTAAGTATTCTTATCTCTTCTCTCTCTTATTGGTACTTCTCTTCATGATCCAATATAACTGTACTTTTTTAAATTGCAAAGTGCCTTGTCTAAAGGAAGATCTTCTGTAAACTAAAGAGCAGTCGTAGCAGTTACTGGGATAGACAGTCTTTCATACTAGGTAGTTGGTTTGATGATGACTGGACGATGCTACCATCCATTTGCTGTTTAGTAACATGAGGTGGGATTATGGGATGTATTAGCAGGAGTATTGTAAGCAAGACACAAGAATTCTTCCGCTCTACTCTGCGCTGGTTAGGCCTCAACTGGAGTAATGTGTCCAGCTCTGGGTGCCAAATTTCAGGAACGATGTGGACAAACTGGAGAAAGTCCAGAGAAGAGCAACAAAAATGATTAAAGGTCTAGAAAACATTACCTATGAGGGAAGATTGAAAAAATTGGGTTTGTTTAGTCTGGAGAAGAGAAAACAGAGGGGAGATGATAACAGTTTTCAAGTACTTAAAAGGTTGTTACAAAGAGGAGGGAGAAAATTGTTCTTCTTAACCTCTGAGGATAGGACAAAAAGCAATGGGCTTAAATTGCAGCAAGGGCGGTTTAGGTTGGACATTAGGAAAAACCCTCTAACTGTCAGAGTGGTTAAGCACTGGAATAAATTGCCTAGGGAGGCTGTGGAATCTCCATCATTGGGGATTTTGAAGAGCAGGTTGGACAAACACCTGTCAGGCATGGTCTAGATGATACTTAGTCCTGCCTTGAGTGCAGGGGATTGGACTAGAAGACCTCTTGAGGTCCCTTCCAGTTCTGTGATTCTATGAGTGAAATGAGTTGGTAAGTTTGGTTTCCGTTGTGCAGAAATGTGCTTTTGTCAAAAATATGGCCACCAATGGTGCTCTTGCTTACAGGCTTGGCAGAGAGGCTATGTGTTGCACTGGGAAAAGGAATGAACTTTTTCAGCTGTGGACTAGGACTAGGAATGTGAACTAGGAAGCTTTTAGCCGGCACCTGCAGCATCTACATGCAGGAGTTACAGTACTTTGGTGCCCACAGCTATTCAGATCCCCATAGTCCGAACTGCAGGGCAGCATAGACAAACCCTAGGTCTTCTCCAGGTCAGAGTTAAGAGACATGTAGGCGGTGCATACAGGGAAACATGATTGCTGCTGGGTGTACTGCACCTATTCTGTGGATTTATAAACGACTTAAATTTCCATTGCCGTCAAGGCAGCATTTTTCATGGGAACTACATTCCCTTTATATATGTTTTTAAAGTCAAGTCTCCAACTGCATAAAAAAAAACCCTGCTAGACAAGACCAGCCAGCTACACAGTGCCAGAAGTATGTCTAACAACACTACAAAATATAAACCAATTTACAACAATAGATAATCAGGTAGAACTAACTGAACAAACCCCTCAAGTTAAAGAAACTCTGAAAATAAAGAGACAAAGATCGAGTGAAAAATCAGACACAGGAACACAATAAGGATTTCACGAGCAGTCAAAGTGTCTTGAACACTTCCAACCTCCAACTGAGTGCAAGCATTAATGAACCATATGCATAAGTGTAGCAATCAAGAGAAAGCAACAAAAAATGTGCATAATAACAGCCAATGCAATCAAGTGACACAGAAAGTGAGAAATAGCCAAATTGTGAACAGCCCCAGGAGAAGAAGCCAATACATGAGAGAGAAGAATGAAGTGAAAGACGTTATAAAACAACACAACTGAAAAAATATTGAAGAGCTACAATCTGAAAAGTTCTGTTAAAAAAAAAATCCCAAGCAAATTCTGAAGCTCCATGTAGCTGCTGTGAAGTTTGTGATCTTCCCTCACTGGTCAGTCACCTCTCTCTTGGCTTTCTTCACCATGTTCAAACTTTGCCCTGATCTTGAAAGGCTCTTCACAAATCTGCTCTATCTCAGCATTTCTTAACCTAGGGTCCGGGGTCCCGGGGGCATGAGCAGGTTTCAGGGGGGCCACCAAGCAAGGCCAGTGTTAGACTTGCTGGGACCCAGGGCAGAAAGTCGCAGCTCTGCCATGTGGGGTTGAAGCGCGGGGTGCCAAGCCCTGCCACCTGGGGCTGAAGCCAAAGCCTGAGCAACTTAGCTTCGTGTGAGGCCCTGTGGCATGGGGCCATGGGCAATTGCCCTGCTTGCTACCCACTAATGCCAGCCCTGGCTTTTATATGCAGAAAAACAGTTGTGGCACTGGTGGGACCAGGGCCTGCTCCAGGCACCAGCGAAGGAAGCAGGTGCCTGCGGTGGCCAATAGAAAGGGACGGCAGTCTGTCTGGTATTGAGGCGGCACGTCTGGGTTTTCGGCGGCTGTTCGGCGGCCGCTCAAGCGCTCCGCTGTAGTGTTCAGCGGCAATTCGGCGGCGAGTCCTTCACTTCATCTCTTCCTCTTCGGCGGGAGCTCAATCGGCTTTTCCTTTATTTTTTTTTAATTTTTTTATTTTATTTTTCGCTGCTTGGGGCGGCAAAAAAGCTGGAGCTGGCCCTGGGTGGGATGTGAAGTTTTTATAGCATTCACTTCACTCTGCCAGCATTTCAGCCTCACCAGTCTGTCTCCCTTTCATATCTCCATGCTTTCTTCACTGCCCTTTATAGTATCTTGGAACACCTATCCTTACATGAAGTAATAAGTAGACCTGGAGAATAACTCATGTTTAAGTTTGGTGCCCATTCTCAGAAGAAAAACAAATAAAAAAAATTCGGTTTGACCGGAACCCAAAAATTGCTGAAAATTTTTGGCAGATCAAAAAGTCTGTTTTGGGTCAAACAAAAATATATTTATTTCTGGGCATTTTTAAGGGCTAGATTTACAAAATAAACAAAGGATATAATGCTAATTGTCTTATAACTTTTAGCTCATTGGTTAGTGCACTCACCGGGGACATGGGAGACCCGTTATTCAAGTATTTTATTCAAAGTGGAACAGCATCAACAAGAGAACCCAAGCCCAGAATTGCCTGGTGATTAGGGCACTCGCTGGGAAAGGGGAGCCCTGGGATCAAATCCGTGCTCCTCAGCAAGAATTAAAACGTGGTCTTCCACAGCCCTGGTGCAAACTCTTACCACTGGGGGAAATGTTATAAGGCGGGAGGCAGTGGTGGCAACTAATTTGGCTAATTCTTGTCACAAATAGTTTTGGGTTGACTGAAACTACATTTTCAGCAAATAAACTAGTTGTCCAAAATTTCCCCCCACCTATCCATATTCTAAAGTTCACTGAATGCAATGCATGCACACACAAACTGCAGCACCATTGCCCATCTCCACTGTTTGCCTGGTGATTCGGACCAAGTTCTGCCCCTGGCTACATCAGAATAAATCTGGAGTAATTCCATAGGAACACAGCAAGAGCAAGTCTTTTCATTTACTTCAGTGGGGTCTGGATCAGGTCCACGTACACTGTCTCCAAACAAATAATAAATAACTAAATACTACTACTATACTCTGATGATAGTTCAAATTTATATTGAAAAAGTTATTCCACCATGGGCTGAAAAATTAACCAGCTGTACTGTATACCATTCAAAGCTGTAAATGAGACTATTGTAACCCACAGGAGGTCACTTTTTAACCCATAAAGCCAAAAATGTCCTCTAATAGCTGGAACCTCAAGGGTATAGGTTCACCATACTCTTTTAAAGGATTTTTCTACAGAGTCCATCTATTGAAGCACTTCAGGCTTAACTTATAAGATCATGTGAATCTTTCTCTAACAATAGGCCTGCCCACTATCTTGAATTACTGCAAGTGAATTCCCTCAATTTTAGTTTCTGTTGTTACACAAATTAAAACTTAGCTTTACTCAGAGCATTGCTGACACCCCTTCTATGGCCCAAGCCAGTGTGTGACCTTTTTGTTTATTTTATTTTCATGCCATTTTAACTTTTTTTCAGTAATACATTTTCCATTCATTAATGTGTGTTATGTAATCATTTATTTAATTAATTAATTTTCAAATCTTTTTCTTTTCTACATTATAGAAGACTTGCTTCAATGCAAATAAATGGGTACCCAAATGCAACCCAGAATGGGACAGATTTAAATTCTTCAAATATGGGGTGTTCCCCCCCCCAAATTTATTATAATATCATGCATATCCTCTTCCAGATGTTTCTGTAATGTCTAACGCATTGTTAGCTCATGTAGTCATGTGATTTGTTTCAAGAAACGGCTAGCCAGCCAATAGTTTTTTTATTTCAAAGCTAATAGTCACATCATAGAGCAAGAAGGCAAAACTATTTTTTGGTCAAATGGCCCTGCCCCAGCCAAGTGGTGTTTGTTTGGCAATTTGAAGTTATTGTTTTATAATGGGGGAGGGGGAGAATCTGACAATGTGTAGTTGAGAGGAATCTGTATGTGTCAGTAGAAGTCAAACATCTGTCTGTTCTTTTTTCGTTTATTGCAATGGTGTCATAACATGCAATCTCCATGCATGAAGACATGAACTTTAATACAACATATACAGCACATCTGGGCCAGAGATGACAAAGAGTAACTTAACTGTTCTGTACAGCAGCTGAAGTACTCAATATATTTTAATTAACCTCTGCAATTTGTTCAATATGTACTATTTGCTTGATTTATTATCTGGAAAAGAGGCTAAGAACAAAAAGTTAGTAAACTGGAATCTCAAAATTTACACTTCTCTTAGCATTTTTCACAGAAGAATCCTTTACAGGTTTAAGGCTGAACGTAAAAATTTACACATCAATTGGCCCACGTTGAATGGCTTATACCATAGAAGCTTTTGCCAAGATTAAAATACAGTAAAATCAAGTATAAATGTGAAATCCTATTATATTCCTTAAAGGGAGAAGACTAGTTTTAAAAATAATTTTTTAATGTGCCGCTATTACATTTAATATTTGTCTGCACAATTTACATATATTTCAATACTAACAATATTATTTCTCAGAACTATTTATGACATTTTAGTAAAGTAGAATTTTCATTCTGTAAATTACAAATACTGGGGCTTAAAATGATGCAATGTTAACATCCTATTAATGTCTCTGTCCCAAGTATTCTAGGTATTAATGCTGTTCTCTAATTATAATTATTTGAAATAAAAATAAATGTACAGTTCAATATCCTAAGCCCTGTGATTTGCACACCACCATTCTACTCCTTCTCTCATTTAATATAATGGTAAAATTCCCATTTATTTCATTCAGAGCATGATGTGGCCCAAAGACACTGATTCTCATACATGCTGAAACACCCACTACCCTTTACTGATTCACATATATTTATCAGTTCTCTGACCAGGCCCCAAAGGAAATACAGGCTGTCTCTGGGTGTAAAGTATGTCTGGTGAGAAGTGTGTGTTTATTGTACCAAGTCTGCCAGAGAAGACTGAACACCTTTCATTTCATCGCTTACGTGCACCAGATTTCAAAGACTCGACACCAAGATAATACATGTTAATTGACTCGGGCTTTCCTCTTTCCTGGTGCAAGTAGTTTGCTGTGTAGGGGGCTTTTAGAAGAGGCTTCAAAAACAAGATTTTCTCCCTGCTTGACTTGGACATCAATGATTCCATGGCACATCCTATCAGCATGTAGTCTGCCTCAGTATTCTTGGCCAAACTTTCCTCCTCTCCCACCCCATGCTGTTTGGTAGAGAGATGTCTGCCAGCTGTGTACCTGGTTGCTCCCTTGTGCTGCCAAAGACAGTTGTATTTCAGATGCGAATTGACTCCTGCATGTATTTAGAGCCAACTCTTCCAAACTGCTAATCCTGGAAAAGTCCTTATTCACAAGAATAGCCCACAGACTTCAGTGGGACTACTCCCATGGGTAAGGGTTATTAGGAATAGCCCCATAGTTTGGAAAGCATTTGAATCTGAACTACACTCAATCAAGTCTAGTTCACAGTCTTGGTCCATATCTTCAAAGCTCTCCCAGGCCTGGGCCCAGGAGATCTAAAAGATTGCCTAAAATGCCTCGATGAGGACTGTGATTGACAATTCTACTCCTCAGGCACAATGAAACTTTTTAACACAAGGATACAGCTCATCCCTGCAGGAGACAGAGCTTTCTCAGGGGCTGCTCTCAGACAAGCCTCACCGCCTTCTACTCCAAGGGCAAGGCACACTTCTTTAGCCTTTTCTGATATAAACCCACATTTTAAAAAATAAACAAAAACAACCCTACCAAATCCAAACAGGACAGTGCACACACAGAGGGAGAGATTGAGAGAAAGAATAAACCACATGTAACCAATGTTTGTCACATTGCTTCATGCACTCCTGGAAGGTGCTCAGATACTACGGTGATGCATACATACAAAAGAGCATACATAGAAAAGAACAGAATACATAGAACAGATTTATGATACTTTTCTATAATGTCTGCCCACAAAGGAAGTTGTTGTTTTTTTAAAAACTTTCAAGATATTTGGATATTTTATAGAAAAGTGCAGTTTAAAGAAATTGGGTGAAATCTTGGCTTCATAAGTCAATGGCAAAACTCCAATTGACTTCAGTGGGGTACGATTTCACCATGGTTTTCACCTCAGTAGCCACAGGACAATTTAAACAATAATTAGCAATTACATTTTGGTTTTGGAATGTGTATGGCATCTGCCAGTGTTTATCAAAGTAACTGATGGCGTCAAACCTTCCACTGATGTCAGCTGAGACAGAACATCCAATAACAATGAGAAAATATATTTTTTCCAAATAGAGTAGCTCTGTGTGTTTGCGTGTGTGTTTAATTTAAATTTAACACAAGACACAAAAATAAGAAAAGTATCAGAGGGATAGCCGTGTTAGTCTGGATCTGTAAAAGCAGCAAAGAGTCCTGTGGCACCTTATAGACTAACAGACGTATTGGAGCATGAGCTTTCGTGAGTGAATACCCACTTCGTTGGATGCATCTGATGAAGTGGGTATTCACCCACGAAAGCTCATGCTCCAATACGTCTGCATCCGATGACACGGCTAATAACAGATAAACACGGCAGATACTATGATACTATTGAGTGTAGCCAGACTAACACGGCTAATAACGGATAAACGTGGCAGATACTATGATACTATTGAGTGTAGCCAGACTAACACGGTTAAACACTGGCAGATGCCATATACCGAAAGCTCATGCTCCAATACATCTGTTAGTCTATAAGGTGCCACAGGACTCTTTGCTGCTTTTAAAAATAAGAAAATAAAACCTAAATAAACTGATAAACTGATATTATAGCTCAAACCTGATGTCTCAGTAACTTGAAGAAGAAGAAACATGACATTCAGAGGAACTGAATTGTTGACTGATAAAGGTAAAAAGCAAAGCAGATTTATATGGACATTTTTCATATTGATTGGTCAGCATATCTATGGAGATTTTATGTTACATGTAGTTAGTCAATTCTCTCTAATGCAGAGGTCTTCAATCTGTGGGGTGCGCCTCCCTAGGGGGATGTGGAGTAACACTGAAGGGGCACAGCTGGGGCCCGGACCAACCCCCCGCAGGGGCCAGAGAGGAAGTGCCACCCAGCTCTGTTCTTGGCTCTGGCCCCAGCTGCCTGCCCCATGCCCAGGGTCTCGGCAGCCTGCCCCATACCTGGGGCCCCGCCCTCGGCCACAGCTGCAGGCTCCTACCCCAAGCAGTGGCCCTCGCCTTGGCCAGCTGCGGCCCCACTTCTAGCTCTGTGGGAAGGGTGCAGACACGGGTAAGGTGGGTCATGAGGTAAAAAGTTTGGGGACCACTGCTCTGATGCAATACAGTACACGTGGTATGACAGAGAACCCAAACCTGACTCCTACACACTGCTGCAATAGCCACTTTTACCTTATCTCTCATACCTGCCTTGTCATGGATAAAGAAGTTAATAAATACGGTAAGATAATTATATGTGCATTAAGTGTAAAGAAAAAAAAGATTTGCCATACTAGACTAGAACAATGGTCTCAGTGGCCAGTACACGATCCTACAGAACAAGATGAAACATTTCACCATATAAATATGAAAAGAGGAGGCTAGTCCAGTGGTTAGGACAATTGCGAAAGGCTTGGAAGACCTAGAGTCAATTCCCTGCTCCACCATAGACTTCCTCTGTGACCTTGGGCAAGACACTTAGACCTGGTCTACACTGGGGGAGGGATCGATCTAAGTTATGCAACGTCAGCTACGTGAATAATGTAGCTGAAGTCAACATTCTTAGATCGACTTACCATGGTGTCTTCACCATGGTGAGTCGACTGCTGCCGCTCCCCCGTCGCCTCTGCTTGCGCCTCCCGTGGCGCTGGAGTACAAGAGTTGACGGGAGAGCACTCAGGAGTCGATTTATCGTGTCTAGACTAGACGTGATAAATCGATCCCCGTTGGATTGATCGCTACCTGCCGATCTGGTGGGAAGTGAAGACACCCTTAGACTCTCTGTGCCTCACTCCCCCACATGGAAAACAGGGATAATAGCGCTTTCCTGCTTCACAGGGCTGTTAGAATAAATACATTAAAGATTGTGAGGAACTCAGACACAATGGTAGTGGGGGCCATAAATGACTGATAGCTAGATACACACAATGCACCTGTCCACTTGTGACATCTTGGAATAAATAATTCCTTCCAATCCCTGCAGGCTACCCAGCAGAAAGGTTGATAACCTTTCAACAATTTGACCAATCACATTTGACCAGTCAATTTCCCTAAAATCAGTGGTATTCAGTCGCAAGTGCACTAGGGCAATGTTTATAATACAGTCTATATATTATTCTTCATGCGACTAAACATGATCCACAAGAAACAACGTTTTGGGGAAAAAAGCACTTTCATGCATTTACCTGCCCCCATTATGAGCCCTGGTGCAGTGTCCTTGGTATGGACTGTTCCTGACACATATGGATTGTCTGCCCAGCGGAGATGGAGATGAAGATGGCAATCAGGCTTTAGGAATAAGAGGAAGAACACAGTATTTTACAAGCTGTTAACAGCAGTTCTGCTACTTTGGTAATTAATGCACAATCAGAAAGTAGCATGCAGTGACAACTGCCTTACAAAAAGGGGGAAGTGACTGAATTTCACAAAGCGGGTTCCAGAATAAAATATTAGTCTGATGTATCTAGCGGGAACCAATTACCCTGGCTCTGTATATTTCCGTGGCCTTAAAACAAGGTCTGCAATTCAGAAAGAGACAGTGTGAAATTATAGCACAAAATAACTTTGTGACAGAGTGACTGCTTGGATCTTTGGAAGAAGCAATAAAAAACACCAAAGATTTATTTGTTGTTGCTGGTTATCATCATCCCTGGGCTCCTTTATGCAGTTATAAGCTAGAGAATTAGATTAAAAACAACTATTTCTACTGAAACATCTTCTGTCAGGAAAAAAATCATTATATGAAAAATATTTTTAAATGACTTTTTTGGAGTGAGTTTGATTGTATCTCTGTTTAATTAACTTACTGCTTTCTGCTCTTTCCACAGTGGAGCTCAATATTCCTCCCACTAAAGTTAATGGAGCATGGCTATTGACTTCACTGAGAACAAGATCACACCCTAAGGCCTGGTCTACACTGGGGTGTGTGTGTGTGTGGGGGGGTGAAGATCGACCTAAACTATGCAACTTCAGCTACGAGCATGAACCATGTATTGCTGTAGCCCCAGTCTTCTGAAGGGAGTCAACATCTCCCCCAATCTCAGTCTTTTATTCCTACTATGCAGAGAGGGATAAAGATTAGTCTGTCCCCCTGACTATGGACATATATTCTGCCCAAAAATGCAGAGATCTAATAGTACAGTGTAGCAGAGAGCCTGTGAGAAAGACACAGGGGATCTGCTTGTCAGGGCTGACTCAACAAAAAAACTAAACTGTTGTGGGTAAATGGGACATATAAAAAAACCATAATAACGTCCATTCACAAAAAGAAAAGGGTTTTTGACATAACTAGCCATTTGACTTACATTTCCAGACAACTGTGTAACTCCCCCCCACACACACACATAATAGGGTAATTGTGTTTTAAGATAAAACAATACAATGCAAAAACAGAAATAAAAAGTATTCATATTTTTAATCCTATTGATGAACTGCTCTTATTCCCAGACAAGTTCCTTGCGGTGTAAAATAATTAATAATAAATGAATGATTGCCTTGAATCAGGATGCATGGTAGGTAAATTAGAGCACACTTGTCCCATACAAGCCAAATTAAGCCCTAACAAAAGAACGTGTAATGCTGCAGATGGAGCAAACCAGAGATTAATTTGGCTCAATAACTTGTGAAGGCATGGTTAATGTAGAGAAACTAAAACATACATCTACAGCTGGTGTAAATGAGAGGAGAATGTAGCTTGGTACTAGGTGCTTGAGATGACTTAACTACTGTTCATTTATTTACATTTCAACATATTCTACAAATAGTTCTTGTGCACATTGGATAAAACATTAAAAGGAATCACTTACAGGTTTGCAGTTGGTTGGTTTACCATTCATATCAGAAATTGGAGGGGTCAGATAGTCCCAGTCACGGCCTTTGTTGTAGGTTATTAGAGTTGTAACTTTCCCATCAATTTTCTGATTGGCCAAAAAGACTCCTTTAACACCTCTGACCTGGAGCATAACATTAAGAGGGTTAATGACCAGCCTGCAAACACTTCTTCAGCATAGATCATTCCTGGTTTAGAGGTTCCTTAGAAACTGAATATTCCAGATACTTACCTACTCTTAAAAGAGAATGGATATTAAAAAACAAAACAAAACAGTTGGTGCTTTTGGTTTCTGAACATATTTTAAGACATTAAGGGCATGTTTATACTACAAACTTTTGCCAATGCAAGTTACGTTGGCATGAAGCTGCTTCAGTTACTATCCTGCTTGTGCACGTGCATACTTGGCTCCGTGAGTCACCACTGTGCATACTCACCAGAAGTGGTTGTGTCAGTGCACACTGCAGTGCACTATGGGTGAGCATCCCAATGTGCAGCTCAGCACTCTCCAGTGCACTCTCTTTTGGGAAGTTTTGGCAATCCATAGTGGGGCAGAACAAATCACACAGTGGTGACTGGGAGCAAGGGATCAACTTCCCAGCATGCAATGTTCTCCATCCAATGATGTCATCTATCTCCCATAATTTTCATGCCTTTTTTAAAAATTTCACAAACCCGCACTGCTCTCCTCGCTGTCCGCCATCTCTGACAAAAGCACAGAACCTGCACAGCTCTGTACTACTGTCATGAGCATTGCAAGCACAGGATGCATAATCCTCCAGTATTTGCAGAGCCACAAGAACTGATTCATCAAGAAGTGTGATGATTTTGTGGAGGACAGATTGCTGCAGGACACAGAGAGAACCAATTCAAGTTTGCTGGTGGCATTCACAGATGGTGTAGCCTCACTTCCGGGTCTGAGAAATGAGCACTGATTGATGGGATTGCATTGCAGTGCAGTCTTGGGACAACAAGCAGTGGCTGTCAAAAACAGGACACCTGGCAACCCTAGTCAACATAGGTAATGCAGTGTCTACACCCATGTTGCAATGGCCTCGGTACATCGCTCATTTCTCAACACTGATTGGAGAGGTGTCATTACTGTGTCATCATAATGGGACGCTTACATTGGGAGGAAATAAATTTAAGTGTAGACACATGCACAACTAGGTTGACACACAGTGGCTTGACCTAACTTTTTAGTATAGACTAGGCCTTAGTTTTTGTAGCATATTAGTACTTAGAACATTGAGAAACCTAATGCAATATCTACAATTACATATGTGCTTTCTTACTGCATACTGCTATTACGATTTCTGACCATATTTCTTTAGTTCTTAAAATATGAACCACTCTAAAACGTTTAGTCAAGTGTGTAACTTTATATGAATACTGCCACTGAAGTCTATGAAACCACTCATATGAATGAAGTTCATTAATGTAGTAGAAGGTACAGCAATCCTTTGGACTGAGGCACCAATTTTCACTTATCACTTATCAGAGAAAGGTTCAAAAGAATTTTCGTAGATCATCAATTTTAGGGCCTGATCATCGAAAAACTTATTAGGTTACTACCATTAGGAGTCCCAATGACATTTTCAGTAGTCAGTTAAAATGATTCCTTAGTTTTGCTGTACAATATTTTTATTGCTTCTATTTATTTTTGTTTCACTACTCCATGTGCCAGATCCCCTGTTGGTATAAAACAGTGATGCTCCATTGAGCGGAGGACCTGGCACCAGGTTTTCTTTTATTATTTTCTTGTTATATTTATTTTGGTTTTGAGATATTTTTCTTGCACAACTTTTTTGTAGGGTTTTAGTTTAGGACTTCACCATCACTTTTAAATAGCACCTGGATTTTTTTTTAAAATCGCTTTTGTAGATTTTGACGTGAGAAGTTACTCGGCCTACTCACCATACTAAACGCTACACTTAGTAGTAAGATTTTGTGGGATAGACCCTTATATTGTGAACTCCTCATGGCAGGGACTTGTCAGTACCATTATCTGTACAGTACGTAGGCACATTGTCAGCATTCAAATAATAAACAACATCACTGCATTGATCATGAGTCACAGCTTCAAACCTTTTGCTTCATTCAAGGCTGCCCTAACTGAGGTTCTATGACTAAAGTGAATTATAGTCAAGTGTTTTTTTTCTAATTAATACAAATCAATAGAAAATATACTTTGAAAAAATCCATGTAATTCTCTCCTCTACTGGTTATTTTAAAGGTCATTCTCCAGTGATTGCCCTCCCCCACCATTAGAATGATGAGCTATAAAAGAACAACTCAACATCCATTTATAAACACTCTGGGCCTAAATGAGCACTGAGTTACATCAGTTTTATTCCAGTGTAACTTCAGAGCAATGGCCAGTCTTCATTTTTTTCCCATGGTTACTTTCTCCATTCTGTCCTTCTATCCTTTCTAATATTGTTATAGCTATTGCAGAGGCAAATAAAACCAATAGCAGCCCTCACGATAAGGGCTTATTTTAGCCTGTTCAATGTAACAGCTATGCTAAAAATACTAATATCATTTGCACAATAACAGCAGAATGCACTGCTATTTTGAATGATAAAGTAACCATTTATTCTTAAATTTACAGCAATAAAAAACCCAGCAAAGACATTGTATAGATTAAAATATGAACAGAAGAATAATATAATTGAAGATTGAAAGCCAGCCAAATGAATACAGCTATGCTATTTTACTCCAGCTCATGGCCGGCCCTAGATATTTGTTTAGTTTAGTTATTATTTGCTCTAGCCTTCAATAGGAAGTGAGAGTGATTGGGTACTATAATTAAAGACGATGGGGCAAGCTATGAATAGAGCTATGCTCATTTAATTTCTTTGGTTTTATATTTGTCTTTTGTTCTTTTAAAATGTCTATAAAGCTTTTCCAATAAAAATTCATATTAAAAGAAAGAAAGAGATCAATGTGCAGCAAACTACTGTGGCTCTTTTGGGTAATGCTGATTGTTAATCTGGCTCCTGAACCACTGATTTCTGACACAATCCCACAATCAGGAAAGATGGCCATACTGGTTAAAAAACAGAAGTTGATTTAGCAGGGAAGCAAAGGCAGATGTAGAAAAAACAAAAATAATATATAAGAAACAAAAGAAAGGGAAAAGTGATAGTAATGAATATAAATCAGAAATTAGGAATTGCATAAAATTGCTAGGGGAAGCCAAGGGACACAAGGAGAAATCTATGGTCATCAGAATTAAGGACAATAAGGAGTTTTAAAATGTATTAGGAGTAAACTCAAAGAGCTCAATCTATTTAGCTTAAGAAAGAAAAGATTAAGGGGTGACTTGATTACGTATCCATGTGGGGAACAAATATTTAATAATAAGCATTTCAATCAGGCAGAGAAAAGTATAACATGATCCAATGGCTGGAAGCTGAAGCTAGACAAACAGACTAGAAATAAAATGTACATTTTAAAGTGAGAATAATTAGCTTCTTGAACAATTTATCAAGGGTTGGGATTCTTCGTCACTGATAATTTTTAAATCAAGATTGGATGTTTCTCTAAAAGATCTGCTCTAGGACTTATTTTGGGGAAGTTCCATGGTCTGTGGTATATAGGAGATCAGACCAGATGATCATAATGATCCCTTCTGGTATCTATATTCTCAGATCCTGCTCGGAGGAATCAGATGGCCCAGAATCTAATGGAAGTACAGCAGGACCAGAATGTTACTTCTGGGGGAGTAGGGTGTATGGAAGGGCAGAGATGTGCTAAAGGAAGAAGAAGAGAAGCAAGGAGAGTTTCTGTGTGAGGCAAGAGAGACTTTTAAAACCAAGAGCTTACTCTGTGATTTTGGGATCACATTCTTTAACGTTTTCATTAAGAAGAAAAACACTTTGCCAGATTAAATGCCATTCCCTGAATTCAGGCCAAAATGTTCTCTCCCTCTCTTCAGCAGACATGTGGATGCTTAACATAATCTGAGGATTTATTACAGCTTTGTACTTGAATAAGTGTCATCAGCTCTCGGTATGATCAGGAATGGCTAGTTTTCACTGAGATTGTTATTCTGCATACTCTTTCATCTCTCTCAATCTGTAATATTTAAGAGTATATTTTGCCCTCATTCCAAACTCCCTTTGATATTAACATTAATGACAGCTCTGCCTGCAGACGTATGGGACAGCAGACCTGTTAGCATGGTATAGATTTGATACTAATTATTTTATTACTGAGGGTTTGCATGGTGATAATGTATACAGGATTGATCCAAACCCCACAGAGAGGAAAGATCACCCAGTGGCTAAGGTGCTAGCGTGAGACTTGGCAGATGTGGATTCAGTGCCTTGTTTTGCTACAGACCTGCTAGGTGCCAGTCACTCAGTCTCTCTCTCTGTCTCAGTTCCACATCTGTAAAATGGGGATATTTGTCCTTCCTTTCCTAGCAGGCCTGTTGTGAGGATACATACATAAAAAGATTGTGAAGTGCTCAGATAGTTTGGTGATGGGAGTCCAGGGCCGGCTCTACCATTTTTGCCGCCCTGTGGGAGTCATATAAGGCCTGATTTTCAAGAGCTCAGTGCTTAGCAGCTCCCATAGAGGCACCTAAATAAATAACCATGTTTTCAAAAGAGTTCAGCTCCTGTTCAGGCATCTAAATGAAGCAGCACATTTTCAACAGCACTCAGCAGCCAACAGCCCCTATTGTTCGGCAGTCATCTTCTTATGACTAGACAGTATGATACACACTAACTACCACAGATCTGTTCTGTAGTAACTATTGCAGAACTTTCCTGTGCCATTTTACTATGAAGGGAGAGCGTACAGAGGGCCCCTCAGCATTTACAACAGATAGTGTGTGTAGTGATCAAATAATGGACAATTGTGCAAATATTACAAACACTCAACTGAAATCAATGGGGCTAAGTCACATGACTGAGGAATAAATATATGAGTAAGGTCTGCAGTTTGGGGTATTAAATAAGCAATTGCTAGCACAATATGAGTATGCTGTAAATTAAGTGTCCACTTCTGTGACCTTTATTCATGAGTATTTCCACTCATGTCATGAAACATGATATCAACATGCTTGTTTTGCAATGATCTCTATGCTAAACTTGTGGCTGGTTCACTTTTACAGCACTTGGTACAGTATTTCAAGACCACACTGACTTTGAATCACTGCTCACTGCTTCTTTCTTTCTTTTAAACATATATTTTAGAGGTTAGTCTCTGTACATATATGCAACAAAAGCGGAAAAGATGTTCTGTACAAAAGATATAAAGGAAAATGAATGCAGACAGGTGAAAATCTCTAAAAGACTATAAAGCAGATGCACATGTAAAGGATTAAATGAGGCCAGTGGAAGACAAACTTGCAAATTTCATGCAGAATTATACATTAGTTGAAAGAGAAATTCTTAATCCATTGAGAGTTGTCTGTGTTTGGAGTTGAAGATTTTTTTCCAAGACACTTCTATTGAAACACCCTGCAAGATATCCCAAGTCAGAAAAAAAAACCCAAACCAACAACTGTCCTGCAATCCCTAAACACAGTAGCAGCCTTATTTTTATTAACTACTTTGTACAGTGTAAATAAGTCAAAACAAAAGAACTCTTGTAAATATTACTTGCTCATCACAGTCTAGTAAAGAAAACAAACACTAATTGTATTTCACCATGTAGCAGAAAAGATATGCAAGTTTTAAACTTTCTATATGTAGGCAGCTTTTCACTGAAAATTGGCTACGTAAAAATGGCATTGTAAGGTTCCATGTTTACTGTCGCTCAATCATTCCTTATTAAATATGCGCCATTATAAGTAATTTTTAAAGCCAGCTCTACAAAGTAAATCTGGAATTTGCAAATAATCTAGGATCTCTTCTTTTTGTGCACCACCAATAACAGAGGTTCCACAGGACAGATATTGCCCTCAGTGACATTTTTGCACCTCCCTGAACCTCAGTGGGCTTGCACAGGTGAAACTGAAAGGACTTTAGTAAACAATACTCAAGACCAGTAGTTCCAAGCCTTTTCTATACTGGCACTTCCTTAGTAACAAGGGAACAGCAGAGTGGTTGTGACCCCTTAACACCTCTTTGTGACCTCTGATTGAGAACCCATGCTCTAGAAGATGCCAGAGGAGAAGAGAACCCAGTTTCTTTTCTCTTAGCTGTGCTGGCTCTGCCAAGCTAACAGGACCAAAAAGCAGCAAAAACATATTTTGTCATTAAAATCAGCATATGGGACTCTGATTACACAAGAGGAAGAAGGTGGCCTTTTTCCATGCCCTCCGTTCCCCACAGAATCCCCCTACGGTAATCAATGCTTGAAATGGGAGGGTGGGAATTATGTCACACCTCCTTGTCTGTTGAAAGAGAAGGAGTTATATAAAGGTGGAGGAGATTAGAAAAGTTTGGAGCATGCCATCATTTCCCCCCTCCAATTACAATCCTAGAGAGACTCATTTAACTCCTTCCTAACCATACGTGCAGGGGCGGCTCTAGGCATTTTGTTGCCCCAAGCACGGCAGGCAGGCTGCCTTCGGCGGCTTGCCTGCGGAGGGTCTGCTGGTCTCGCGGCTTCGGTGGACCTCACGCAGGCCCTTGCGGCAACCGGCAGAGCGCCCACAGTGGCTTGCCGTCCCAAGCACGCGCTTGGCGTGCTGATGCCTGGAGTCGCCCCTGCATATGTGCCAGGCTAAGGAGTATTGTGACTCCTTTGCAAAGAAGCCTGGTGCATTTAGTAAGAATATTTTTTAAAGCTGCAGAGGAAGCAGACTATTAAATTCAAGTGTTGTCATCATCACCCTTCTGAACAAGAAAACTGATGGCATTTTTTCCTAAACTTCTATTTTTCCATGTTTTCTTTAGCCAACTGCTGCAGGTTTAAAATACAGAGTTGAGTATTTGCAAGGATGGCTCCTCTCATAGCAGCGCCTCTCGGAAAAAATGCCTACAGAAAGCAAAAGGATTTGTGGTCTGACTCAATCTAATGTTGTTGGCTCTTCAGTTGTCTAGGTCAACATGTAAAGACCCAGTACTAGGCTCATACAACTGCTGTTTTCTGAGACCCTATTGGCTAAAAGGCTTCCTGATTAAAAAAAAAAAAGTATGTAAGCAAAACTCAATGAATGGACTTACATAGTATCTGATAATTACATTCATTGGCTTCTCAGACAAAGCAGCTAGCAGCTGAAATGCTGACAAATTGTAAAACAAATATAAGGCAAAAAGAGTATTGTTGTATTGCCTAGAAGCTAAATTTGGTTACATAAGGCAGTTTCATAGCTGTTTATATTCCTCCTTCCACAATAAACTAGTGCTAACTGAATCTTACTACTTAACTCTTCAGTACTTGAAATAACACCAGACCCCATATTTTAAGAAAATGAAAAATATTAAACTTGTTCCTGCACATCCTTGGAAACTTAAGAAACTGTGTATTTATAAAACAACCAAACTTCTGAGTAAATATGTAACAAGCACCTTTATTACATTTCTATTTCTTTACATAGAAGTAACAAACTTAAACTTAAGAAACTGTGTATTTATAAAACTTTAGGAGGAAGAGGAGAGAGAGGGAGAATTAGAGTAATACAGTACTCCCTTCCCATCACTCTAGAAAACTGGGGAGAATGTAATTAATTTGATAGTGATAACATTCATAATTAGAGTTGCTGACAACATAAAGTAGGAGAGAAAATGGAAGAGACAGAAAGCAACAAAAGTTCTAGTATTTGCACAGCACCCTACCTCCAGAATATCTATCAGGACATTCTCTTCTGGCTGCTTAGTGCTCCTGACATTCTCCAGTAAAATGGAGTAGTATACACCCTGTGGGTCAGATTGGTACAGGTTGTACGTGTCTGTCTGGTACCATTCTTGAACAGCCACAAATACTTGGTTTTCATCTGTACTGATAATCTGTAAATCCTGCAGAAAAAGAAATAAGATACAAGATTTATCATAATTGCAATTAAAAAAAAAGATACTATCTTGCCTACCTGACAAAAAACAAACTGGTCATGAGAGTCAAGTGCCAGAGAAAAGAGATACACCTTAAAGATCCCCGACTATGAGCTCTCTCAGCCTAGGTACTAGGAAAGCTACTATATCCTATCTCTCTCAGATTATGGGATATAGAATTTTCACCTAGAATTTGGAATCCAAACCACTTATTAATGCCTGAAGGAGGTGCTTTTGTTTCTTATAGGAAATGGGCTGGAGTTCTTAAACCAATGACTAATCAACAAGTTTCAGCATCACAAAGCCTCCACCAATATCCACATTTGCAGCAGAGATGCCTAAGACTGAGGGGACACAGAATGTGAATTACTTTCACAAGACAGACAAAAGTCCATGAAATCTCCTGAAGATCTAAAATAGGATGAGAGGCAACCACCAATTAGGACAGAGATATATTACAAAGGGACATAGAGAATAAGTAACAAACTCTTTGTGGCAGAGACCATGTCTTTCTATATATTTGCAGAGCACTGAGCGCAGCAGGGCCACTGAGTGTTATTGTAATATAAATATTAAATAATAACAACAACATTCTGCATTCATTCCTCAATAATGTCATGCTTGGATTATTGCAATAGCCTCTTTGCTGGACTCCCTGTTTCCTCTCTCCAACCTCTGCAGGGAAAAATGCAGGCTAATACCTCTTGGGGAAAATAGTCTAATACACAAATATTCAATCAGAGGAAGAAATCAGGAAGTAGCAATGCTGAAATAGATAGTAATAGTGGACAGAAAAATTGGACCTGTGTTTACAATAGGATATGGCAGCAAAAAGGCCAATGCAATTTTGGGCTGCATACACAGAAGCATCATATCAGGAGAGAGAGATTATTACCCCTTTTCATGAACTTGGTTGCAATAGCACCGGGCATATTGTATTCAGTTCTGGTCACCTTATTAATGGAGGAATACTGACAAACTAAAAGGAATTCAGAGAAGAGCTTCCAAAAATAGATAGGTGGCAGGAGGGAATGACTTCTGAGTAAATATGTAACAAGCACCTTTATTACATTTCTATTTCTTTACATAGAAGTAACAAGAGTTGACTAGGTGCAGAAGAAGAGGTGACTATATACAGGAATGATTACACTGCACAGCAAGCACCTCTTTGGAAGGTATATATAATGAAAAGCTAGACAAAAACATTTTTGTATATAAAAGGAGTTAACCTCAATGTCTCGTTGAATCAAATTCACCACTCCGAATTATTTTAAAAATGTCATTGATACATCTGCCAAAACAAATGAATCTGTGGGAAAGGTCTCTGTTGTAGATAAAATCTCTCACATAGTTGATCTCAAAGCCATTCTCCAAAGCCCTGCAATTAAAATTTTGTATTGAATCAGAAGTAGATTTTTTTTTTTTAGAATCCCACTAATGGAACTTTACTGTCTTAAATTGCCAGCACTATTCATAAATAAGCAAGAGGATGGGTATGCAACATCTGGTAGTTCACCATAACCCATGACAATCATCATATTTGCCTTCTCTGACACAGCCTGAGAATAGTTATGCTACCAATCCAATTAACAGAGATGGAGGGGGAGGAGAAATAAATTACTAAAGAGTATAGGAATAAAGAGTATGAAAGGGTATCCATTAGTGAAAAGTTCTAAAACCCCCTTAAATTATCATCATAGCTATTAGCAGCCCTTCAGCAGATGTCTTAAGAGCATTATTATAGTAAAATGCTTATAACGTGTCATAAACATACACAATGCTTTATAGAACACAGATAAGACATGCTCCTTGCCCCAAGTGATTAGAATCTAAATAAAGTGAGAAAAGCAAATGCAGGATGAAACATAGAACAACAGTGCAAAAGAGGGTGCCCCTGAGTGTTACTATTGATCAGAATGTCGGAGGAGGGATTACTTAGCGATGTGGAGTTTACACATGAATTTAAAGGAGAAAAGATAAAGCAATTTTCAGATAAACTGTGAGACTGGTACCAGACACAGGGGGAACAAAGCTGAGAATGGGAGATGTGGCTACTCTGATTCTCATCTCACTTACATCAGTTTTACCCTGATGTAGCTGTACTGATATCCATGAAGTTACTCCTGATTTGCACTGATGTAAATAAGAGAAGAATCCAACACTAAGGAGAAAAGGCAAGAGGATTGGGAAGAGGTGTGTGAGAGCAGAGAAGTAGGTGGATGCAAAAATAGATGCAATTTTGTGTCTCAAGATGAGGCATTTTAATTTTATGTGTTAGGAGATGGGAAGTCAATGGAAGTTCAGGAGGAGTTCACATGATTGGAGTAGTGAGAGAAGAAGATGACTTTAACGTAGGATTTTTGGACAGACTGGCAGGGGACAGCTGGAAGGCAAGAAGGCTAGACTGGAGGAGTTTATACTAATTAATATGTTTCACTAACTCTTCTCTTCCAATTGCAACTAACAATAGTAAGAAAGTGGAAAGTGGAGTGTGTACTCATCCTGTTCAAGATGTCAGATGCAACTTTTTGTGTGTCTGGAAAGAATCAGAATGCTGGGAGATGGGTCGGAAATAGGAGGGAGTGTGGGCTATAATGGCAGAGAGAAAGGAGGGTCCGGGCAAAACTGGGAGGCAAAATCAAATCAGGATCTTAGATGCCTATATACAAATGCGAGAAATAAGCAGGAAGAACTGGAAGTGCTAATAAATAAGTACAACTATGACATTGTTGGCATCACCGAAACTTGGTGGGATAATACACATGATTGGAATGTTGGTGTGGATGGGTACTGCTTGCTCAGGAAGCATAGACAGGGGAAAAAGGGAGGAGGTGTTGCCTTGTATATTAAAAATGTACACACTTGGATTGAGGTGGAGACAGAAGTGTTGAGAGACTCTGGGTTAGGCTAAAAGGGGTAAAAAGCAAGGGTGATGTCATGCTAGGGGTCTACTACAGGGCACCTAACCAGGTGGAAGAGGTGGATGAGGCTTTTTTTAAACAACTAACAAAATCACATCCAAAGCCCAAGATCTGGTGGTGATAAGGGACTTCAACTATCCAGATATATATTGGGAAAATAACACAGCGGGGCACAGACTATCCAATAAGTTCGTGGACTGCATTGCAGACAACTTTTTATTTCAGAAGGTTGAAAAAGCTACTGGGTGGAAGCTGTTCTAGATTTGATTTTAACAAATAGGGAGGAACTTGTTGAGAATTTGAAAGTTAAAGAAGTATGGGCTGGATGAATGGACGGTAAGGTGGATAGAAAACTGGCTAGATGGTCGGGCTCAACGGGTAGTGATCAATGGTTCCATGTCTAGTTGGCAGCCGGTATCAAGTGGAGTGCCCCAAAGGTCGGTGCTGGGGCCAGTTTTGTTCAATATCTTCATTAACGATCTGGAGGATGGTGTGGACTGCACCCTTAGCAAGTTTGCAGATGACACTAAACTGGGAGGAGTGGTTGATACGCTGGAGGGTAGGGATAGGATACAGAGGGACCTAGACAAATTAGAGGATTGGGCCAAAAGAAATATGATGAGGTTCAACAAGGACAAGTGCAGAGTCCTGCATTTAGGACGGAAGAATCCCATGCACTGCTATAGACTAGGGACCGAATGGCTGGGCAGCAGTTCTAGGGGTTACAGTGGACAAAAAGCTGAATATGAGTCAACAGTGTGCCCTTGTTGCCAAGAAGGCTAATGGCATTTTGGGTTGTATAAGTAGGGGCATTTCCAGCAGATCGAGAGATGTGATCATTCCCCTCTATTCAGCACTGGTGAGGCCTCATTTGGAGTACTGTGTCCAGTTTTGGGCCCCACACTACAAGAAGGATGTGGATAAATTGGGGAGAGTCCAGCAGAGGGCAACAAAAATGATTAGGGGGCTGGAGCACATGACTTATGAGGAGAGGCTGAGGGAACTGAGATTGTTTAGGCTGCAGAAGAGAAGAATATGGGCGGATTTGATAGCTGCTTTCAACTACCTGAAAGGGGGTTCCAAAGAGGATGGATCTAGACTGTTCTCAGTGGTAGCAGATGACAGAACAAGGAGTAATGGTCTCAAGTTGCAGAGGGGGAGGTTTAGGTTGGACATTAGGAAAAACTTTTTCACTAGTAGGGTGGTGAAGCACTGGAATGGGTTACCTAGGGAGGTGGTGGTGGAATCTCCTTCTTTAGAGGTTTTTAAGGTCAGGCTTGACAAAGCCCTGGCTGGGATGATTTAGTTGGGTTTGATCCTGCTTTGAGCAGGGGGTTGGACTAGATGACCTCCTGAGGTCCCTTCCAACCCTGAGATTCTATGATTCTATGAACGGAGGAGGTATCTGAGCCTCTAGCTATTATCTTTGGAAAATCATGGGAGACAGGAGAGATTCCAGAAGACTGGAAAAGGGCAAACATAATGCCCATCTACAAAAAGGGAAATAAAAACAACCCAGAAAACTACAGACCAGTTAGTTTAACTTCCGTGCCAGGGAAGATAATGGAGCAAGTAATTAAGGAAATCATCTGCAAACACTTGGAAGGTGATAAGGTGATAGGGAATAGCCAGCATGGATTTGTAAAGAACAAATCATGTCAAACTAATCTGATAGCTTTCTTTGATAGGATAATGAGTCTTGTAGATAAGGGAGAAGCGGTGGATGTGGTATACCTAGACTTTAATAAGGCATTTGATACGGTCTCACATGATACTCTTATCGATAAACTAGGCAAATACAACTTAGATGGGGCTACTATAAGGTGGGTGCATAACTGGCTGGATAACCATACTCAGAGAGTAGTTATTAATGGTTCCCAATCCTGATGGAAAGGTATAATGAGTGGGGTTCCGCAAGGGTCTGTTTTGGGACCGGCTCTGTTCAATATCTTCATCAACGACTTAGATATTGGCACAGAAAGTATGCTTATTAAGTTTGCAGATGATACCAAACTGGGAGGGATTGCAACTGCTTTGGAGGATAGGGTCAAAATTCAAAATGATCTGGACAAATTGGAGAAATGGTCTGAGGTAAACAGGATGAAGTTTAATAAAGACAAATGCAAAGTGCTCCACTTAGGAAGGAACAATCAGTTTCACACATACAGAATGGGAAGAGACTGTCTAGGAAGGAGTACGGTGTGAAAGGGATCTAGAGGTTATAGTGGACCACAAGCTAAATATGAGTCAACAGTGTGATGCTGTTGCAAAAAAAGCAAATGTGATTCTGGGATGCATTAACAGGTGTGTTGTGAGCAAGACACGAGAAGTCATCCTTCCGCTCTACTCTGCACTGGTCAGGCCTCAGCTGGAATATCGTGTCCAGTTCTGGGCACTGCATTTCAAGAAAGATGTGGAAAAATTGGAGAGGGTCCAGAGAAGAGCAACAAGAATGATTAAAGGTCTAAAGAATATGACCTATGAAGGAAGGCTGAAAGAATTGGGTTTGTTTAGTTTGGAAAAGAGAAGACTGAGAGGGGACATGATAGCAGTTTTCAAGTATCTAAAAGGGTGTCATAAGGTGGTGGGAGAAAACTTGTTCATCTTAGCCTCTAAGAACAGAACAAGAAGCAATGGGCTTAAACTGCAGCAAGGGAGGTTTGGGTTTGTCAAAGTTAGACTCAGGACTCACAGTTTGTCAGACCACTCTGTTTTATTAGCACAGCGCTCTGCTAATAACACCCAGATAATGTGAGCACCATGCAAGACACAAACCATCTTATTTATACAGATAAAAGGGCAAGAACTTAACAAGATAACAAAAGAAGCAGAATCTAATAAGTTTACCTGGGCTAGGCATGCATATCTTATTTCTTTACTAACTATTAGGGATCTTCTGTTAATGTTTTGCCATTAGCACCATTGTTTATGCCTAATGTTTCTTTTCCTGGCACCTGTATTTCAACATTTCTTATTTCTGCTTGAAGGTACATACAACATTTCTTTAATCAATTCTTATTTTTACAATATAATTCATTATACTTTCACAGGTTGGACATTAGGAAAAAGTTCCTAACTGTCAGGGTGGTTAAACATTGGAATAAACTGTCTAGGGAGGTTGTGGAATCTCCATCTCTGGAGATATTTAAGAGTAGGTTAGATAAATGTCTATCAGGGATGGTCTAGACAGTATTTGGTCCTGCCATAAGGGAAGGGACTGGACTCGATTACCTCTCGAGGTCCCTTCCAGTCCTAGAGTCTATGGGCTTGGCTACACTTGCAGGTGTGCAGCGCTGGGAGTTACAGCTGTCTTCGTACAGCTGTGTAGGGAAAGCGCTGGAGTGTGGCCACACTGACAGCTACCAGCACTGCAATGTGGCCACATTTGCAGCATTTGTAGCAGTGTTGGGAGTGGTGCATTATGGGCAGCTATCCCAGCGTTCAAGTGGCTGCAACATGCTTTTCAAAAGAGGGGGGTGGGGTGGAGTGTGACAGGGAGCGTGGGGGAGAGAGAGAGAGAGAGAGAGAGAGAGTGGATTTTTGGAGCCGACACTGTGTCAGCTCCCTGCCTTGCAAATTCTGACCATTTCCCCGACCCCTCATTCACTCTTAAATGCAAATAGCCTACAGACCAGATAAGCAGCTGCTCCGATGGACTCCCTTTCCCCCCCTCCCCCCACCATGCTGTTTCTCTCCTCAAACAAACACTAGCTGTAGACATTCATCCCCCTGCCTGCCTCATTCACAGCAAACAGGAACTGTGTTTGTTTTTTAGACAAGCAGCTCTGGGAGCCCCGAGTTCACAACAAAACAAAGAGAGGCATCATAACAAAAAAAAGAGTTCTTTAGTTAAAAGCATTATGGGAAAATTCTGGAGGCCAATTACAGTGCTTTTGGTGGCCACACTGGCGGAGCAGCGCTGCATCACCAGCGCTGCAATAGCTATACCCGAGGCAGAGCAGGAGTACAGCCAGCGCTGCAGCCATGGAGATGCAGCGCTGTATGTGCCTTGCAAGTGTGGACGGTGAGTAAGTTGCAGCGCTGTAAACCCACCACCAGCACTGCAACTCTCCAGTGTAGCCAAGCCCTATGAATCTATGAAACAGAGGGTAACCAAATCTGCCTTTCACTCCTAGGCATAGTCTGTTCCATTCAAGTTTTACACTGCAGATTTTTATTTTTCGGTTCAGGATTACTGATAACTTTTCACCATTGTCTATTTCAATATATTTCCCCAAGCATTTACAACCCCATTACTTGGTTATACTGCCTTCCAACAGTCCTGGAAAACATCATCTGGCCAAATCTTGCTGATATAACTCTGAGGAAATTAACTGAAGTAAGGAAAGATGCAAATTTTGTACCTGGTTTTAAAACATATTTTAAACTTCTGAATTGTACATGGGTTGTGCAAACCAAGCTAAAAGAAAGTTACAAATAATCCCCCCTCCTGTTCGCTTTCCTTGCTCATATTACCATCTTCCACTATTAGAGCTAAGCTGGAGAAATGGTCATCAAGGATAAAATCATCACAGACTTAGGGCCCAGTTTTAGCAAATGTTGCTAGGCAGGACTTCCTGTCAGTAGGGAAAGGTTTAACTGGTAAGATATTGTGTGTGAGAGAAAATATCTTGTTCCAAAGAAGGCATTTTTTATTGCTATATCTAATTCATTGCCTGCAGCCACACTATGTCATGCTGTGATCTCAGCAGATCCTGTAAGCTACGCATTCATTCTTCCCTTCTGCAGGCTATTCAAAGCCATGCTGCTCTCTTAATTTGCCATTAACCTTCCTACCTGCACATTATTTATTTGATTTCATTGGCTCAGGGCCATTCCACTGACTTTAAAAGATTCCAAGAACCTGGAATCCTCCTACTGTCTCAAGTCAGGTTTTGGTGTACTCTAGCACATTTGCTGTGCTCATGTAACATTTGACCGCTAGTACTTTCATTTCCATATTTAAATGATAGAGTTGCACATTTGGCCCCCCTGTGGCAGAACTGATCTTCCTTGCAGCTAAAATGATCTTCCCTGCTTGCTTCTCCAACCATGTCATCCCCTCTAATGGAATTTCTCCACTGGCTTCCAATCTTGCACATCATTTTCACTCCTGCTCTCATTAGTACTTGCAACACCTTTGTTCCATCATTCAATCCCGCCTCACACTCTGTTCAGCTCCTTCTCCTGCGATCATCCTCATGCCTTCTTTCATGTGACCTCATGCCTGGAATGCCCCATTCACTATGCCAAGTGCCATCCCCTCCTTCCCTGAAATTGCTTCTCAAAGCTCACTTCTTCCCCCAAAGGTAACCCATGTCAGAAAAGATCATCCAGGTCACCTCACTGCATTGCCTCTGCTTTATTTTACATTTTTAGGTTGTAAGCTCTCTGAGGCAGGGACGTCTCCCTATGTGCTTTGTACAACACTGAGCATACACTAAATAACAGCAATATAGTTCAGGCTCATCCTCATAACTTATAAGACATCTCTGTCTACATCTCAACCCTTGTTTCCCCAAACCCCCCTCTTGTGTGCTATGTTGTGCCAGATAATTCTGTCATACCCTCCCCTTCATCATCATCTCTCTCACTCATGACTAGAGCTGTGTGATTTTTCACTTCACTTAGCAGATCTAAAAACTGAAAAAAAATATTTTGGGTTGACTGAAAAAAAAAACCCCAAAATTTTCAGTGATCATTTTGTGTAAAATGAAATATTTTGTTTGACCAGACACTAAACATTTTGTTTTGATTTTCTTAAAGAAACTTTTATATTTTTTAAAATAAAACTGAAGTAAATTTTGAAACAAAACGTTATTTTGAACAGAGACATTTAAGTGCTTTGTTTAAAAAATGTCGAAAGGAAACATTTTGATTTTTTTCTGCCCTCCCCCCCCCGCCAAAACAATTTGGCAAAATCTATACAAATTCACAAAAATGTTTCAGTTAACCTGAATCTTAATTTTTTGGTGATAAAAAGTTTCGGTCAAAACATTCATTCAGCTCTATTCTTGACTCTACCATAATTTCAGGCGAAACCTCATATTCCCTGTGTTCACACTGAAATCAATGGGACTGGACAGGGGTCAGCTCTAGGGGACCAGGGATATGTTTGGGGTGTAACCTAGCTCCTCATAGTAAAACTGGCCATAACATGCTGTAAAATGCACAGAGTAAACAATTGGTTGCACTTTAAAAGAGAAAAAAAAAGAGTTTCTTCCATTTTGAAAGATTCTAGTGGTTTGAGAAATTTTCTACTCACTTAAAATGGGGAATACCAGTGGAAAGAGCAATATCTTTCAAAATGAAAGGAACCTTTTAAGCACAAGCACTGTAACTTCTTTCAGAGTGATTTTAGGTATTACTTTTGAGTATAGAGGATAAAATTTACAGACAGAAAGGTGAATTTCAGATTGATGGTGTTTAATCTTGTACACTTGCACAGGTGATTGGCATTAGAGTGCTGAATCAGAATTAACACAGAACTCCTTACAAAATCTTTCAAAGGCTCGCCAGGCTAAACATGAGATGATTAAACATGGGGTGTAGCAAACCTGACAGCTATGCAATCATGCCATTCCTGACCCCTTGTGGTGACTTCTGAGCTAGACTCCTTTTCCTTTGTCTGACAGCTACACCAGAAAAAGCAAACACTCAAATTAGCACAGAGCTGGAAGTAACGCAGGAAGTGGTTACGTTTACAATATACTGGGCCCAGTCCTTCAAAGTGCCATCAATTTTCATGGACATCAATGTATGCTAACAGTGTTCAGCACCTGTCAGGAAGTTCTTAAGCAGCTGTCGTAATTGGGTGCATTAAATCATTTGAGTGAAATTGACGTGTATGTCATTTCTACACAATTGTGTGTGTTCTTTCAGGGAACAATAAACATCCACCAAGGAATATGTGCAAGACCTTTTCCAGATTCATATAGCAGAAATCTAATCTCTACAATTTCCTAACAAATGTCCACAGTGCTCTATTAATTCTTTACTTTCTGCCTATAGTGAGGTACCAAAGTGAGGTACCTCTGTGGACCTTTTCCAAAAGTCTTCTGCTTTCAGTGGTAGTAAGGAACGTCACTGATAATATTTGTATAGAGTTAAGACAGAAGAAAATCATGGATCATCTTCAATACTAGTTAAACCTGGCTTCCTACCATGGAAAAATGCACAAGCCCCTATCTAAAAATCAGATCTGGTACAGAAGGCAAAGGGGGAGAGGTTGTTTTGTTGTTGTTGTTTTTTAAACTAGTCTTATGCATATTCAGTACTTGATACCTCAGTATAATATATTTTTTAAATCAATACCTTCATCCTGGTTTATAATGATGATTAAATCTCTCAACACCTCTGTGATAAGTAGATATCATTACACCCATTTTTCAGCAAGAAAAACCTGGGGGCAGAGCGGAGGGTGATCAAGGTCACAGAGTAAGCCTATGTTGTACTATACAGGCAGTGTGTGTTAATAGAATGGTGAAATGGAGAATGGCATTCAAGGAGGAGAGCAAATGTTGGAATAGCTGCTATTGTCACAGTCACCTCTATTTCCTCTGCTGCAGCTCAGAAACCCTTGTCATCCAAGACATGATACCCAGGCCATGCCCAAGCCAAGAAAGAAAGAAAGGCAATACTACTGGCCAGAAAGCATTGGTACAAACGATAATTGATAGTTGCAGTCTGCTTTCAACTAAAAGAGCAGAAAGAAATTACCGTGTGAAGTGCAAACACCATGCACATGCGCAGCACGACAATGTAATCCAATCATGCAGTCAAAATTGAACCAATGTTGCAAACTCTCATGATTTTATTGCAAGCCTTGCAATATTTCTTGTTTTTACTTCATGTGCCAGATCCTGGAGGCATGTGATTAGGTGACAACCTCAGCTTGCCTTTAAAAATGAAGTGAATTCCTAGCCTGCACTGTTAAAGCTGCAAAATGTGACCCTACTGCACTCTAAAGGCCCTGACACTGGAAGGCAAGTATAAAGAACTCAACATTTGTTATTTTTAAAAAATCTCATGTTTTTTAAGAAAATGTCATGATTTTTAGGGACCTGATTCATGATTTGGGAATGGCAATACTGAAACTAGGCAACAAATTATACTGAATCCAAAGGCCTTACGGTAATAGATGTGAATACTCAAAGCTCCTAGAGACAAAGTGGCTAGGACTTACGTTCCCACCATCCCCATGTGATCCCTTCAATCTCTGGGAGTGAGAGCAACATAACTAACCACCCCCGAAAAGCTTCAGGCTGTCCTAGTGCAGTGGTGTAAAAACAGGGAACAGGAAATGGGGAGGGGAATTGTTTCCTGGGTCCACCTACAAATGTTAATGCTGGTTCTGCTTGTTAACATTTCTAGCTATGTCAGATGCTGAGACTGAGGAGACTGCTGTTCACGCAGGCAATTGCCACACCCAGAGTGTGGCTGCCATTGCTGTGGCACATCCTAAAAAGGGAACTCCCCTCCTTCATCCCTCAGTAGTGTATATGTGGCCTGCATTGTGCAGGAGGTCAGACTAGATGATCATAATGGTCCCTTCTGACCTTAAAGTCTATGAGTCTATGAGGGATGCACCACAAAGTCCCAGCACCACTTCCTCACCAGCCCCTCCCGCAGCGCATTAGGATAACAGAGTGGAAGTCCTGTTGCAGCTGCAGACTCTCCCCGCCAGAGCCCGTCATCCAGCTTCAGCTCAGAATTTGAACAGTTGGTACCTGAAGGGAGCTTGGAGTCCATTCCCCTCCCTGACCCCCAATCACCCAATGGAAACAGTGGGGGTCCAATGCCAAGCCTCCACACACATGCACTAGCCAGGCAAGTCCCAGGGGAACTCACTGCTCAGCTGACCAAACACCCCGTAGCCAGAGGCCTGCTATCGCTAATATCAGAAAAGGCTGCAGGACATCTTCCTGCTTCAACCACTGCTGCTGTAAGGAACTGCCACCAAGGAGTGCAGCCACCTAGGGAAGCTTCCAAGAGGTGCTGGGAATAGGGAGCATAATGGATCAAAAAATACGGGAATGAAAGAACTGATGGACTATGGGGGAAACACTGTGGAACTAACGGGTCATTGACAGGAAAATGACATTTCAGCCTGGGAGTGTCATATGTATCCCTGACTGATACAGACAAGTTTGGAGCAAGCTCCTTGTTAAAATTCGGAGCGCATTACTGAGACTGCTGCATGTGTGGTTCCATTCAGAGCTACTTAAGAGAAGATCTGGTCTCACTTACATGTATAGTTTGTGACAAGGGGAATCTGCAGATGCAGAGTTATATTTTTTTGTTGCAATAAAAGCTTTGTGTCAAACAAAATTGTTTAGAAGAGTTTTAACTTTGTTTTCCTAACCCATATTTTTCTTTAAGTCTTATAGATTTAAGTTTTCACTGACAGAAAAATCTCCAGGTAGTAGCCAAATTAAGAAACTCTCTCTCTCTCTCTCTCTCTCTCTCTCTCTCTCTCTTTATTTATTTGGTGAAAAGCATATACGTAAGAGCCATGTATCACTTTGAAAAGGTAAAAGAAACAGCCATTTCTGAGGCAGTAACAGGTTATTTATTTCCTATTCTCTTTTGCCTTGGTTTCTATTACCTGGAAACTTTTATTTTATTATCCATTTGGCAATATAGTACAGATACATAGAGCTCAAGTCAAATAATAGACATTTTCATTCACAATATTTCTGCTACATTATCTTTTTAGATCCATGCATTATGCTTTTCTAAATTGCAGTAGGAAATAAAAGAGAATGTTGCTTCTACATTATAAAATGTCTGTATATAGTTATGTTAACTTGGAATGAATGAATGCAGGAAAAGCTTGCAACACTAGCAGCCTGTAAAGAGATATTACCGCCACTGAGGGTTATTTACAAAGTTGAGAAGTGGTTAGAGTTATGAGACTGTTCCATGCAACAATAAAACTAACACAGCTGACAGAAATCACTTCATTTGCCCAGAGTTTTTTATTAACCTATTCTGATTACTAATGGGTCTTACAGGCTGCAGGGACATGTTGGCCCCCACTTCCTGCAGCTCCCATTCGCTGGGAATGGCGAACTGCAGCCACTGGGAGCTGCGGGTGGCCGTGCCTGCGGACGGTCAACGTAAACAAACTGTTTCGCGGCCCGCAGGCCACAGGTTGCCCACCACTGCACTAGACAGACTCACTTTACCAGCCTACCGCACTCTCTGGTTTGCCCACAATTCCCCTTTTTATGTAGGGAACAGGGCCGCCCGGGGGGGGGGGGGGAATGGGGCAATTTGCCCCGGGCCCCACAGGGGCCCTGCAAGCCCTGGTCTGGCGGCGGTCCAGGTCTTCGGCCGGCATTTCAGTGGCGGGGGGGCCTTCAGTTGCTCTGGGTCTTCGGCGGCATTTCGGTGGCCGGGGGCCTTTCAGTGCCGGCAAAGACGTGGAGTGACTGAAGGGCCCCCCGCCGCTGAAATGCTGCCGAAGACCCGGACCGCCGCCAGGTGAGTACAAGCGCCACAGCTCCCCTGCTTTGCCCCAGGCCCCCTGAATCCTCTGGGCGGCCCTGGTAGGGAACCACTCTGCTCTGTGACATGCATAGGGTTGCAGAGCCCACCTGAGAGAAGACCTTCTGATGCCTCACCCCATTCACCTGAAAAGCAGAAACATACTGTCTGTTTACATTACATCTGCTATAGTGACACAGCTACGGCGCTGCCACTGGCGTGCTGTAGTGTAGCTGCTTCCTACAGCAATGAAAAGGAGTTTTTCTGAGGCAGTTAATCCACCTGTTTGAGAGGCGGTAGCTAAATCGATGGAAGAAGAGCTCTGTATAAGCTCAAAAGCCTGTCTCTCTCACCAACGGAAGTTGGTTCAGTAAAAGACATTACCTCACCCACCTTGTCTCTCTAATCTCCTGGGGCCAACACAGCTACAGCAACACTGCATACTTTTCCAGCTAACACAGCCTTTGTGTTCCTAACTAAGGTATTGAACCTACCCCAAATGAAACAATTAGCATCTAATTTATTTATTCAGTCAAGCCTGGACAATCCAGGACAAAGGACTCAGCATCTAGCACAGAGGTGGGCAAACTATGGCCTGCAGGCCACATCCGGCCCACGGGACCCTCCTGCCCGGTCCCTGAGCTCCTGGCCCAGGAGGCTAGCCCCAGCCCCTCCCCTGTTGTTCCCCCTCCCCCGCAGCCTCAGCTTGCTCCGCCGCTGGCGCAATGCACTGGGCGGCAGGGCTATGAGCTTCTGGGGCAGCGCAGCTGCAGAGCCCGGCCTGACCCGGTGCTCTGTGCTGCCTGGTGTCGACAGCGTGTCTGGCTCCAGCCGGGCAGCGTGGCTGTAGCGCTGCCAGCTCTGGTGCTCCAGGCAGCGTGGTAAGGGGGCAGGGAGTTGGATAGAGGGTGGGGGGGGAGTTCGGGGGAGCGGTCGGGGGCAGGGGTGTGGATAGGGGTCAGGGCAGTCAGAGGGTGGGGAACAGAGGGGTTGAATGGGGGCAGGAGTCCCCAGGGGGCAGTCAGAAAGGAGGGGGAGTTGGATGAGTGGCGGGGGGCAGTCGGGGCAGGGGTTCTGGGGGCAGACAGGGGACAGGTTGAATGGGTGGTTGGATGGGGCAGGGGTCGCGGGGGAGCAGTCAGGAATGAGAGGGGGGGTTGAATGAGGCGGTGGGGGGCAGTCAGAGGCAGGGCTTCCAGTGGTGGTCAGGGGATAGGGAATGGGGGGTGAGGTGGGGGTGGATGGAGCAGAGGTCCGGGGTGTATGTGTGTTAGGGAACAGGGGGGGTTGGATGGGGCAGGAGTCCTGAGGGAGTGGATAGAGGGTGGAGGCCGGGCCACGACCCCCTCCCCTAACCGGCCCTCCATACAATTTCCAAAACCGAGGCAGCCCTCAGGCCAAAAAGTTTGCCCACCCCTGATCTAGCAGCACATCAAATAATCCAGGGTACAACTGAAGCATATCTAAATAGGCTATGTTTAGAAGTTTTGTATATATAAGAGATATTGTAATGCTAATACTCACTGGATAATGTATCTTCTCAGTAAACTAAGTGAGTGCGCCCTATATAGATGATACATAGATTTTAAGCCCGGAAGGGACCATTAGATCAACTTTTTCTGACCTCTTGATTAACACAAGCCAGATAATTTCATCCAATTACTCCTTATTGAGCCCAATAATTTGTGTTTGACTAAAGCATATCTTCCAGAAAGGCATCCAGTAATGATCTGAAGACTTCAGGAGCTCGAGAATCAAACTTGGCAGTTTGTTACAATGGTTAATCACCCTCCCTGTTAAATAATTGTGCTCCATTTCTAATTTGAATTCGTCTAGTTTTAGCTCCCTGTGATTGGTTCGTCTTATGCCTTTATCTGCTAGGTTAAAGAGCATTTTAGTACCCAGTATTTTCTCCCCATGAAGGTACTTACCTACCAGCAAGTCACCTCTTGATTTTCTTTTAAACAAACTGAGCTCCGTAAGTCTCTCACTGTCAGGGTTTTCTCCAGAATTCAGATAACTCTTTTCTCCACGGTCTCCAAGTTTTCAACATCATTTTTAAAATGTGGACAACAGAACAGGATGCAATATTCCAATACCTGTCTCACCAATGCCAATACTCATGACTTCCCTGTTTATACATCCAAAAATCACATTCACTCTTTTTCTCACAGTATTGCACTGGGAGCTCATGTTCAGTTGTTTGTCCTATATGACCCCTAAATCTTTTTTCAATCACTGCTTTTCAGAATACAGCCCCCCACATTCTGTTGATATGGCCTGCATAACTTCTTCCTTGATGTATAACCTTGGCTTTGGCAGTGTTAAGACACATTTTATTTGAATGGGCCCAAAGTCCAAGTGATCCAGGTAGTCCTGTCCTCATCATTATTTACCACTTTGGCAATCTTTGTATCATTTTCAAAAAGATTTTATCAGCAATAATTTTACATTTACTTCAAGCTCATTGATTAAAATAACAAATAGCTTCTGGTCTAGTACCAATCCCTGCAGAACCCCACTACAAATGCCCCCTGTGAATGTTTCTACATTGACAACTACTTTTGAGATCTTAAGCCAGTTCTTAATCCATTTAACATGAGCTTTATTTATATTGTACTTTGATATTTTTTAAACAGAATGTCGTACCGTACCAAGTCGAATGCCTAACAAAAACCTAAATGTGCTACATCTATGCAGTTACTTTTAGCACCAAACTTGCAAACTCATCAAAAATGAAATAAGGTTCGACAAAAGAGTGAAAAACATCCTTTGGAACTAAGTATCTTCACCGTGCGTCTGTTTTATTATAATCCACTTTCATGCATTAAAGAAGTCTGTTTCCTGAAATCTTTAAATATATTAAATTTCCTGGAAGCTGATGGAATAATGTTTCACATTTGTCTAGGACCATTTATCCAAAGACCGCAAAACAATTTACAAACACTAATTGGTTAGGCTCACAACACCCTGTTAGGTCGGTTTGTACTATAGAGGACGGCAATATATAAATTGAGGGGCCATAGGGCTGGCCATGTCCACAAAGCAGCAAACTAGATATGATAGTGGAGACCCAGCTCCAGTGGTAAAGGTGCCAGCACAGGTTTGAGGGGTAAGAGGAAGAGGCTCCTTGTGCTTTCTTCCCCACCATGTACACCTGCCTGTATTAAAATCCTAGTCTGTCAATCAGCATAACTAAAAATGAAAAATAAACACAAGCACAAAGAAATAAAAATGATCAACCAAAGGCTTTGACTGATGTACTGAGACACTGCAATGTTTCTTGAATTATACAGCAAACCGTGAAGTTTATTTGAGAAATACCGTTTCTGTCAACACTCTCACACTCATTTCTTTCATGTGAAATAAGGCTTAAACTCTGTGACTCTGCAAATGATATAGTTCCCTTTGATTTTTTGCATGTTTAGACATTTATATTCTTTCTCCTGTTGTTTTCCTAATTACATGTTCACCCAAGAGACCACAAAGGCTACTTGGGACGTTATTCCAAACACTCAAATAAATATTATGTGGAAGGGTTTGGCCCTGGTTATGACTTTTTTTAAAAAAAAAAACAGCTGTACCCAGAGGAGAAGAAAGGGGTTCCAGCTTCTTATTCAAACAGTATCTTTATTAGTTGCTATGCTGTATATTTAAAATTAAAAAACTACAGGGCACTGTCATATTACAAAAAACTTGGAAGAAAAAGAATCATTCAAATTATTCTTTGCTTTAAAATGAAAGAAAGAAGGAAATTCCATACAGGCTAAACAGTAAGGTAGTGACCTAAACTCAGACATAAAACCTGTCAGTTACTCTTGTACTTAACAAGTCATTCTGCTCAGGGATTGCAGAAGCCTTCCAGCTAGCCATAAATATATGGAGCATACTGTGTGTACTGCAAAGCCTCAATCACATCAGTTAGACTGTATGCAAATGATATATGCTTGTATTTTATTACCAGTGTGCTATGCAAATACAGAAAGCCTTGTCCTTACAAAAATATGTCAGAGTGCAAGAATTCCTCAATTAGCTTTGCCAACCTTGTCACTCTGATGGCACTAGGGAATATCTTTGGATTCTTTGGTGACAGAAAACACACATCAGCTGGTAAAATTCTCTTATACTTCCATTCGTGTTTCTAGCAGAAAGACACCATGTGACATTAAACTGTAATTGATTCTTGAAAGATTACTCACTATCACCACATTACCATTGTATCATTGAAAGTTATTGTGATGACAGATGACAAGTAAGTTAGCCTCTGCTTTTCAGTCCTCTGAGTTACAATGAAAGCTACTATACTTCAAGGATGCATATTAAGGCAACAAAACAAAAACACACCTCAGGAAGAATTCAGAAATCCTTATGGAAGCAAAAATAAGCAAAATAGCAGGATTAATAGGGACAGAAGAAGCCTACTCCTGGTCAAAAGGGGAATGAAGACAAAAAAGATAGTGGAAAGAAAAATAAGTTGTGCACACTTACCTTTGGCAATGCGTATTTTGGTAGCTTCATCTGTATGAAGTCATTTCGACGGTAAGAGACATAATATTTAGTCCGATTTGCTGATGTTGTCTATGCAAAGAAACAAAGGGAATACCAGGATTAGTTTGGCACTAAACCCAATCATCCATAAAGGCACAAATAGATTTTTTGAATGTATTGTATTCATTTCTGTCATTTCCTCTATCACAGTATCTGGACATTCCTATAGTAGTGGAACTGCAGACTACTGATTAAAGACCAGGCAGAGTTTACTCTCAGCTGATAGGAGGGGGTAGCATGTAAATATGTCACCTCAGGAACAAACAACAATTTCCAACAGTCAGAATTCCCTCCCTTGTTCTGGAGAAAGAAGTAATCTGCTACTGGTATAGACTTCTCCTCCTCTGCTGGCTGGTGCACTGGGACGCCATCCTTTCCTTACCCCCAGTCCATCTCCCCACTAGTGTCTCACTCTGTGGACAGCTCATGCTTCTGCCCTTACAATCTGCTGCATGAACACAGTGGGCAAGAGACTCTCATCCTACAGAGGCAGAGTAGGATATAAACTGTCAGTGAATACTAGTATCTTTTAAAATGTGTTTGGAGTGTTGTTACAGCCCTGTTGACCCCAGGATATGAGAGACAAGGTAGGTGAGGTAATATCTTTTACTGGACCAACTTCTGATGGTGGAAAGTCCATGGGTGCACAAGTCAATGGGTCCAGATCTAATGCATCCATGGGTGCTCAGGGAGTTGGCTGATGTGATTGCAGAGCCATTGGCCATTATCTTTGAAAATTCATGGTGATCGGGGGAGATCTCGGACAATTGGAAAAAGGCAAATATAGTGCCCATATTTAAAAAAGGGAAGAAAGAGAACCCAGGGAACTATAGACTCACTTCAGTCCCTGGCAAAATCATGGAGCAGGTCCTCAAGGTATCCATTTTGAAGCACTTGGAGGAGAGGAAGGTGGTCAGGAACAGTCAACATGGATTCACCAAGGGCAAGTCATGCCTGACCAACCTGATTGCCTTCTATGATGAGATGACTGGCTCTGTGGATATGGGGAAAGTGGTGGATGTGATATATCTTGACTTTAGCAAAGCTTTTGATACAATCTCCCACAGTGTTCTTGCCAGCAAGTTAAAAAAGTATGGATTGGATGAATGGACTATAAGGTGGATAGAAAGTTGGCTAGATTATCGGGCTCAACGGGTAGTGATCAAAGGCTCGATGTCTAGTTGGCAGCCGGTATCAAGCGGTGTGCCCCAGGGGTCAGTCCTGGGTCCGGTTTTGTTCAACATCTTTATCAATGATCTGTATGATGGGATTAATTGCACTCTCAGCAAGTTCGCAGATGACATTAAGCTGGGGGGAGAGGCAGATACACTGGAGTGTGGAGATAGGGTCCAGAGTAACCTAGATAAATTGGAGGATTGGGCCAAAAGAAATCTGAGGAGGTTCAACAAGGACAAGTGCAGAGTCCTGCACTTAGGAAGCAAGAATCCCATGCACTGCTACAGGCTGGGGACCGACTGGCTAAGCAGCAGTTCTGCAGAAAATGACCTGGGGATGACAGTAGACCAAAGGCTGGATATGAGTCAGCAGTGTGCCCTCGTTACCAAGAAGGCCAACGGCATATTGGGCTGTATTACTAGGAGCATTGCCAGCAGATCGAGGGAAGTGATTATTCCCCTCTATTTGGCGCTAGTGAGGCCACACCTGGAGTATAGTGTCCAGTTTTAGTCCCCACACCACAGAAGGGATGTGGACAAATTGGAGAGAGTCCAGCGGAGAGCAATGAAAATGATTATGGGGCTGGGGCACATGACTTACGAGGAGAGCTGAGGGAACTGGGCTTATTTAGTCTGCAGAAGAGAAGAGTGAGGGGGGATCTGATAGCAGCCTTAAATTACATGAAGGGGGGTTCCAAAGAGGATGGAGCTAGGCTGTTCTCAGTGGTGGCAGATGACAGAACAGGGAGCAATGGTCTCAAGTTGCAGTGGGGGGCGGGGAGGACTAGGTTGGATATTAGGAAACACTATTTCACTAGGAGGGTGGTGAAGCACTGGAATGGGTTACCTAGGGAGGGGGTGGAATCTCCATCCTTAGAGGTTTTTAAGGCCTGGCTTGACAAAGCCCTGGCTGGGATGATTTAGTTGGTGTTGGTCCTGCTTTGAGCAGGGCGTTGGACTAGATGACCTCCTGAGGTCCCTTCCAACCCTAATATTATATGATTCTATGAAAGTACAAGCTCTGAAGCTTCACAGTGCTCTTCTTTAGGTCTGGGGAAGGTAACCAGAGTGTCTGAGCTAAATACTAGATGGAAGCATTAGGGGTCCACACAATTCTCCTGTAGGAGACCACTTAAAATGAAGTAGGCAATTAAGGGTTAGCAGTGAGGTAACAAGCCAAAAATCCAGTGTGTCTGTTGAGTCCATGATTTTTGGTGTCGAGCAGAGTTATGAATTTAAGTTTCCAGGCTCACCTTTTGAAATTCTTGTGCACATTTCCTTTGAGGATGAGGACTGAGAGGTCACAAGTGGAGTGATCACTTTGTAAAAAAAAAATAAAAAGTGTTCACCACAGGTGATAGGGTGCTTTTGTCTTTTATCGTTTTTCTGTGGGAGTTCATTTGAGAGCACAATTATTGACTGGTTTCACCCACACAGCTGTTGTTGGGGCATCCGATGCACTGGGTGAAGCATACCACATGTTGTGATAGGTATGTGTAGGATCCAAGAATCTTGAAAGGTGTGTTGTGGGAGATATTGATCATCATAGCAGGGGAGATATGTCTGCAGATTTTACATCTGTTGTTCTGGAAGGGTCTGGTGCCACTTTGAGTTGGTGTTTCCTGGTCTGCAGGGAACTTGCTTACAACAATGAGCTTAGCAAGTTGTTTGAAGGTCAGAAGAATGGGTTCAGGAAAGATTTTTTTCAGGATGTTGTTCCCGTCCAATATGTGTTGTAATTGTTGGATCATATTGTATGGGTTCCACTGTGACCCCTACAAAATCATGGACTCAGAGACAATGGTTTTATGGCTCACTACAAGCATTTGTAGCACATCGCACTGCCTGTTAATCCCTAATTGCCTACTTTATTTTAAGTGGTTTCCTAAGCACGTGTGAACCCCTTATGCTTAATTATCTGTTCCAACCTGTATTTAGCTCAGACACTCAGGTTACGTTCCCCAGACTAGAAAAGGAGCTCTGTGAAGCCTGAAAGCTTGTATCTTCCACCAACGGAATCTGGCCCAATAAAAGATACTACCTCACCTACCTTGTCTCTCTTTTAAAACTGCTATTACAGCACTATTCAAACAGAACACAAGAGGCTGAATAAATCATAATGTAAGGGGTTTATATAAAGCATTCTGAATCCCTATATTGGACAAGCATTTTCTAGCTATAATCAATCATCTTCTGGAACAAGTCTCCCAGAAGTGCAATGGTGGGTAACAGTGCAACATTTAACCTCTTGGTTCAGTGGTGATTTTGAAAATAGATTAACTGTATCCTATAGGCCCAATTCTAGCTTCATCTACATGATGACACTCCTTTTGGTTTGAATATAGACCTTTCACCTGTGTAACGGAGGGCATAACTGGGCCCCATATAAACAATCCAGAAGCCCTGCAAAGATTTCCAGCCAGTAGAAAACAAAGCACAAGCAGCTAGTGAATGGAAAATTAGCATGGAGATGTTCTCCATTACCACCTTTCTCCCCGATGTCATAGCAGACATATTGGTATTTGCAAGTCTTGCCTTTCCTTGCAGTTATTAGAATAACAACAGAAGTGTCTTTTTCAAAGTAGCAACATATTTGTATTAAGTACTGATGGATTAAAACAACCAGGTGACAGGGTGTTCCCTATTGTACCTCTCAGTCATGGATTTAGGGCCAGTTCTTTCACTGCGGCAAATTGGCTCATTTCCATTGAAATCAATGGTGCTCCAGCAAATTATGCTAGCAGATAATTTGGCCCTTAATAAATAATATTTCACATTTTCCAAAACACTTCTCTGCACCACTGGCTTCTCCCTCTAGGTAACGGCAATTCAGCCACTGACTCTAGATTTATCAAAAGTTATTGCTTTGTAAATTAACAGCAACAGACTGATTTTTAAAAAGGTAAAATTAAAATATACAATTTTTTTCTCTGGTTTATTACCGTGCAAATAAAAGCCATTTTGTAGGTCAGCAGCACTAACAGCCTAAACTTTGTGCCTTTAGTTAGAAGATATACTTAGCATCACCATCCCTGTCATTGCTACTTTTCTATTGCATTGAGACAAGTGGGATCATGCATCTAGAGGAGGCTGGGAACCCTTATTAAGTCCAACCCCATGAACTGAACAATTATTCAGGTCCTTCATTCCCCCTTTTCAAGCTTTAATCCCCTCCTTTTGTAGAGGGGGGGATACCCTAAATCAAAATAATAAAATTACCCATCTGACAAAGCCACCTCCATTGTGGCAAGGAAAAGGTTTTTAAGGCAGCTTTTCTATTTCTCAGGAAATATGTGGCAATTTGTACTCCGAGCTCTCAAACGAAGCTTGATTAATACAGAAGAAAATCTTTGTTGCCATAGTAGAAGCTGGCTTAAAAGGCGAATGTGCAGTGAACCCTTCTGGCCTCAGTCTTCTCTACCTCAGCTGTCTCAGAAAAGGCATCCCCCAGAGCATAGGGAGGGTGATGGATAAAATCATCACAATGTGGTGGCTAAATGGAAGGCAGCTACTAAGGCAATGTAATTCCTGAAGGAACGCCTTCATCCCATTCATGGAAGATCCACAGAAAAACTAAGTTTTAATCTATTGTTCAAAATAAACTTTTAGGACTAAATGCTGGGGATTTTACTCAGACAAAACACCTATTTAAATCAGCTGGAGTTTGCCATAGTTAATTGAGAACCCTGGGATTCGGCCCTAGAGCATCACATACTTAATTACGTATTTAAAAAAAGAAATTGGTTCGAAAAACAAACTATGCTGAAACATGCAAATTTGACCTTTGCCTGGTAAAAATAGAACTGATGCATGACTGTAGATCTAGTTTCCTGAATAGTTTAAATGTAACAACGAACAGAACAGTGGCCATTTTTACACTTCTTTCCTGTCCATCTCCTTTTTTGTAACATAACAAATGTGATGCCTTTCAGAATGTGAGTTGTTAACTTAACCAAACCCCTTCCATTTTTATTTATTTTTGTTAAATACCAGTCTTATTCATCATATTAAACAGTAAATACAGATATCCTGGTCTTTCAAGTGAAATCAGGTCCTTGTGGCAGGTGTGGAATTACTGCAGGGAAACAAAGCTGGAGGTACATCTGATACTGCCTAGGCCAAGTAATTAGAGTGGAATGGCAGCTTTTCCTCATTACACAAAAGCTGCTTCTTCAACGGTGCCAGGATGACAACAGCTTTATGTTCTGTGCTTTACAACTGCAACCTTATCAGGTTACTTGGTGCTCTGGGAGACATCCATTTGGTTTCCAGTCCCTAACTCCATGGAAGCTGGAAGTGTAAGAAGGAATGGTTCCCATCCTGAAGAACTAACACTCTAGGGCCATATCTACACTCGGGGTGTTTTACAGTGATCCAGTGAATGAAAGACATTATATCAATGAGTTTTACTGCAAATACTATGAAAGGAAACACTGAAAGGATGTCTTCCTCCCATGGAATAAGTGCACTTCACTTCCATACCATCAATAAGGGCCAATTCACCGGGAGATGAGAATACACTATGTATTGTATAATTCTCCTGGTAGTGGTTTTCTGTTACCTTTCAGTTGCTATGGGTGGGTTTCCAGTTCATTCCTCTGGGCTGTGCCTGCCCATGTCTGGCATTAGATCAGAACAATACTGCCTACAAATATGTACTGTCCTAAAATAACACAGATGCTTGAAGAGAAAACTACCTGTGTCTTGCAGAACACAGCAGTCTGGAAGTGCACATGGAGAGAAACACTTCTCACCATCTACTAACTGTGAAATGAATTTTAAAATGTGCCTGGTGGGAGCTACCTTTGAGCAAAATGGCTGCCACCAATGCATGGCTTGGCCTGGAAAATGCCAATTCTAATTCAAAATTTCATTTCCAATTGAATTTTTCATAGTTGGTTTGCGGTGATAGGTATTTCCTGTCATGTGCACCTGCAGATTGTTGTGCTCAGCAACATGGATAACAGCTTATTTGTCTCTGTACCAGTGTACCCAATTCCTCCACAAGGGAAGAAAGCTGTGGAAAAGCCAATCTAATGTACCCCAAGGCTGTGGAGCAGAGAGAGCTCCTCTAATATCACCTAGAAAAACAATATTGCTTTCCTGTAGGAGACAAGGCTTGCAGCAAGCAGACTACATCAAACTGGGGCTAAATTGTGGTGTTTTACCGTAGGACTGAGTAGAGAGCAATGCATAGAAACTGTACTCTATGGGGAACTCGGGGATGGCTTGGGAGAAATCCTTCTCCAAATAGCCTGCAGTAAGACTGCAAAGGCTGCTCCATCCTTTGGGATAATGTTGGCTGATCCCTCTAGGATTGCTGGCCTGCAACTGGGCCAGATTCGGGTTATCTTCTGCTGCACCAAACTCACAGATGGGTCAGCTGGTAGGGGGCAGATTACCTGCTGCCATATTGCTGCTTCCCAGACCCTGTGGCTGCTGGCTGGATGAAAGGGCCACAATGTAACTTGGACCAATCTAAAGTCTGGTTTAAATTGCACCACTGGAGTGGTTCTAAAGAGAGACAAGGGTCACTCCATCAGCTGAGGACTGGCCACAGTGGTATTTGCTCCAGGGCCATTCCCAGTATGCTTGCTACATAAGCAGTTGGGGAACAAAAAAACAGCTACACTGGCTTTACAGCATCTAAGGATTCCCTTGGCTACCACGCAGGCAGCTTTTTGCCTGCTCTCTGCTGTCAAAGCAGTGAAAAGAAACCAGAACAGAGCCTGAGGATTTGACCCTAAAATGCTAAATACTGCCTAATTTACAGTAGCATTAACAGGAATTTGGCCCATATAGTCCAACCTAAATCTTGGCAAATCTAGTTGCATCTAAATAAAATGATAAATCAAAATCTAAAGAGGTATAAGCAGCTGGTTTGCTCTGGGCCAAAAATGTGTCATCTTTCATAAGACTGCTATGGAACATCTTGTTGTATGTGAAGATTCTTAATCCATCTCTATACAGCAATAGGTTTCTTTGTTTTCTTATGCTACTGTTTTGCTGTATGGCTTGTATTTCTCAATTTTAGTTTAACATTGGCTTGTGTATGCAGTAAGTGACATTACCTGGAGGAATATGTAGTCATCCTGCACAGTCAAGGAATCCCGGTCGATGCTGCCAGCAAACTGGACTGTTGGTGTTTTATCAGAGCAATTCTGAATCTGACAGGTGATGTAGCGATAACCTGAGGGCAGGGGGAGAAATGTGTTACAGGGTTTTCAAAGACAGAGAAGCAAATATCTTGACATTCTGTTTGTGTGGGGGAAGCATCACATTAATCAGTATAGTAAAGTATACAATAATTACACCTAACCCTCACACAGAAACCTTTTAATCTCCAAAGTGCTAGATGCACATTAACCATTAACTACTGAATCCTCACTTCACTCCTCAGAGGTAAGAAGGTATTAGCCTCATTTCATGGTCAGAAGAACTGAGGCCCAGAAAGATTAAGGAATAGATGATGAGTGGCCCTTGTGGAGGTGTTCAAGAGTGGGGGCTTGCCTGACCTGCACAAGGGCCCCTCGCATGGGCAGATCACTCATTTACAGCAGTGGAGATCTGGTGTCCTGTAGTTGAAATCCAGGAGTTCCCCTCATGTGAAACTGGGTGAGAAGAGAATCAAGCCCATAGAATTTGAGAGAGAATACACAGATCCCTGTTATGGAATTTTAAAGGTTGGTTTCAAAGTTCTGCAGACATGTTATAATTCTCTATTAAACGCTTTAGGATTTTCCTCGCATGTTAAAATGTCTATGTGAAGGGTAAATGGCCTGCATAAAAATCTTAGTTGAGGCTCTGGCCTACAATATTTGTGCTGTCACGAGCACTGCTCCACTCCTCCTCCTCCTCCACTGAGTGAGCCATCCAAGATGGGGTGCAGAGCAGGACTGGTGCATCAGGGAAGCAATCTGCTCCCACCTAATGGATGGAGCAAAGTGCTCCCACCTACTTTGTACACCAAGCTGTTATGGAACAGAACTTCTTATACGTTGGAGCCTTGCACGCTCCTGTCCCACTATAGACGTCTGTGTACTGCACACAGTCAGTCCAGCCCTAAGTAACTTGCCCAAGCCCACGAAGGAAATTCCTGTCTCCCAAACCTGAGATAAGAACACTACACATCACCTCGCTTCTGTCTCAGTCTGAATGAGCAAAGCTTTAGCACTCATGTGTTTCATTATTCCTGCAAGAAACTTATCTCCCATGACCCCATCTGGGACAGTTTTAAAATCTGGACGTGGATCTGAAGCAGCTTCAGTCCATACTCTACTGCTTATTGCCAAACCATTTTGGGACAAACACAGCAAAGTGTCTTCAAATTCCTTTAATTAGTCATAATTCACATGGACAAGCATGAAACCAGTAAAGTCTCTTATCTAATAAAGATACAAAGAGCTTGATCCTGCTTCCATTGAAATCAATGGCAAAACTTCTATTGACCTCAGCAGGGCCAGATAAAGCACTAAAGGACTCAGCCAGGAAATAAATGTATTAAAAATCATGTAAGAGAACAGTGTTCCGTTCTCAGATTCTTCTTTAGAAAATAAACACAACATAATTATTACTTGTGATAGTTCATTTGAGGGAATCAGATTAAATGCACATGGTTCAAGCTTGTCATTGAACTTAACAAAAAAAAAAGGTGGTGACATATTCCACGGATACTGTTAATCAACACTCTATTCTGAAGTTACAGAATGACTTATAAAATATAGAAATGGGCAAAAATCAAACATGCTGGATCCAACCCTTGCCCCCCTTGCATTTTGAGGACATTCAAATTCCAAACCCATCTGTGGACATGAATTTTGCAAATAGCCACTATTATTATGGCCTTGATGGCACATGAAATATGGAGCCAAAATGTATAGCTGAGTTCACATCCAAAAAAAATAAAATAAAATAAAAATACCAAGGGACAAATCCCTAACCCTTTTCCTCTAACTGTGGAGAGGCCCAGGTGTAATAGAAATGATTTCATCAGGCAAGTTGAGGTAAGAAAGAATTTGCAAGGGGGAAAAAATGTGCCAGCTCTTCACAGACCCACTCTGAATCATTTTAAGAATCTCTTAATCTAAGAAATTGAATTATTCACCACACAGCAGTTTGAGGGCAGGGTGGGATGGAGGAGGAACCAGGTCATGACAATGGAACTTCTGCCACATGTGACCTTGACTGGCCACTGTCCTCTGAAGAACAGGGTTGCAGGAGCGGTAAAGACTAATGTAGCATCAGGGCAGTACCACTGTCTCATGGTAATCCTATCACTATTCTGCTGAATGAATGGGAAATTTTCTTCCATCCAATTCCTATGGAATCTCACTAGACCCAACCAACTACTCAGGAACTCATTGGGACCTGCAACTGTTCTGAGCTTCTGTGAAATCTGACCACTTGGATTTAGGACTGAACTTTAGGTACCTGATTTTTAAGGGTCGGCCTTAACTTTTCACCATGGTCAGGACAGGGATGGGAGGAAAGAGCTATCATGTTCTGAAAGGTTAAGTTATACATCCTTTACAATTAATGTAATTAGTGTGTAGGAGCTAGGATGATTGTCCACAGAATTAAACCATCTTTCAAGGGTACAATTCCTAAGAAGACAGACACATATATGTTGTAATTGTAGTGTCTACTTTGTACTGTATGCTATATAACTTCTAGTGTTTTTAAACAAAAACAAAACTATGTTGAATGTGTAACACAAGGATTTTCTGGGAAAAGACTGTTAATTCAGTGGAGCTGACATATGTGAGAATTCACTCTAGCAGACACTCACCCAGCACTACATTGCACTGCCAGCTGTATTTGCAAATCAGGAAAAAATGTTCAATGTTTAAGTGCCAGAACAAATTGCACTATTAATGGACTTTTTCACTGGAGCATAGCATCTTGACTTCAATTTATTTCAGAGTGGAAAACAAGTACATTTTAAATCATACTACATTTTTATATATCAGGACAGTTTTGCTGAATACATATAAACAGAGCAAGAATCTGACAAGCGGAAAATGTTTCTTCCCACTGTTTTATAAATGAATGCAAAAAGTATTCTTTAAAATCAAAAGAAACAGCCATACACCAGGATGTCAATTGCTAAAATTTTCATTAGCATACCTCCACTGGGGTCCTGGATCTCCATATGAACCAAATCAGGGTCTCTGTCAACTCCGGCAACGGCCCTGAGAACATAATATAATTAAGTTATCTTGGGCCTGCTAGAGAATAGTAATTACATGGATGGAAAAATAGAAAGATTTTGTACTAAACTGCTCCCACATCCTAGCTGGACAGTTACAATAAACCCCATTTATAATTTTAGAGTATACGGATGGAAATCATACATTTCCTGTTCTCGGCATTATGCTTTGCTTTTTCTGTTTTACTAGAATTTCCATTACTAGAACTCACAAACCGCCAGGATATATATTAAGTTCAACTGGAGAAAAGAACAGAAATAGGTGGGGAACAGTAAATAAAACTGGATCAATCCCAGTTTAATCCTTTCCTAATTTCACAAATATACAGTACTGAACGTTAGCACATTCTCTTTTACAACTAGCTCTGACATTAGTGACAATAGGGCAAATATATTGCTAAGAAATATTTGGGGTTCTTTTTGTATTAGAAATCTTCTAAACCTGACACACAGCCCCTATAACTAATCAATTATTCTTTGTTAGGCACGTTCACTGGAGGTACCGATCCTATTTTGATAAAGCAATTTAAAAATGAAGAATAATATTCAGTAGGAAATCCTGAGAATGGAACTAAAGCTGCATTTTAACTTAATAAAAGAAATAACAGGGATCCAGACTGATTCTCTCGGAACAGATAACTGTCAAATTTGCTCAGATAAAAGATTATTTTTAAACCTCAGAGCTCCTATCACAACCTAGGATTAGAAAATGAAGTGGTACTCTTTCTGCCTCCTACAACATGGTTCAAAAGGAAGATTCTGCAAGGAAAATGTAGGTGACAATTCTGCCGACAATACACCCAGCAAAACAGAATCCATCTCACTCTCCCACAACTGCATTGGCTTTTCAGTGCCAACACTAGCAAAATATAAGAGCCTGTAAAGTAAGCAGATATGACATGAAGACACAGGGAGCAAATACATGGACTGAGAAAGTGCAATTTGGGTACTTTTTAAAAACCACTAAAATACTTAGAGCAAATGATTATCTTGATATGGTTATTAGCAATAAAGAGTATACTTTATGTTGAACCTACATCATTGTTTAATGACTGACTGATTAGTGGCACTGATGGAACTGACTTATGGGAAAGATTAAGGGCCAGACTCAGAGGCAGATTAAAGTTTCCTGGGGCCCGAGCAAGTGGGGGCCCCTTCCCCACTCCTTCTGCCTGCGGTCCAGCCCCCATTCTGCTCCTTCAGCCTGCAGCCCTGCCCAAGGCCCCACCCTTTTCTGTCCCTTCCCTGGGACCCATCCTGTTTCACCCAGGGCCCCCCATTCCGTCCCCCCCACTGCACCCCCGTACAACCCGTTTGCTCCTTTCTGTCCCACTCCCCACTGTGGTCCCAAGGCCAGAGAAGCTCTGTCCCCACACCATGGCCCCGGGTCTGCAGCAGGGAGTGAGAGCTCCTTCAGTTCTCCTGTCCTGCCCGCCCGGAGCTTCTGCCAGAGAGCAGGGGCAGGGGCTTCCCCTGCCGCCCTAAGGCTACTGCCAGGGACAGGGTTGGTGGGTACTGGGGGCTTCCCCTACCATCCTGCAGCTTCTGCTGGGGACAGGGTTGGGCAGAGCTGGAGCTTTCCCCATCCCGCAGCTTCTGCCGGGGAGAGGGTCGGGGGCTGCTGGGGCTTCCCCCATCCCGTGGCTTCTGTGTCCGAAAAGTGCTATTGTAAATGGATAGTATACATCTGTGAGCAGAGGGCCAGCCTAAGATCTATGCCCCACTTTAATCCCATTTAAGCCCTCCAAGTAGGGTTGGTAGAAGTGCTCTGCAGGAGGACAAGGTTAGGATGCAATAAAATGGTGTGGAGGAGAAAATGTGATGAGAGAAGTGAGTGAATGGAGATACTACTGAGTTCTTCAAAGGTGCACACGAGAAGTTTGACCTGATCATGGAAAAAGATGGGTAGTAGTGTGACATTCAGAACTAGACTATGACTTGGGACTGTGCATGTAGATGCTACCCAACCCCTAGAGGAGGTGTGTCAGGAATGGGTGGAGCCTCAACTCCACCGCACAATGTATTAGCTAGCACACATGATGCAACATGCTAGTGTGCCAGCAGCAAATTAGTACTCCCACCCATGGAGCACGGGAGAAGCAGTGAGGGAACCGTGCCTCTGAGGGGCACAAGACCTCCCCTGCATGGCTCCCAGGATGATCCAAGCTACATGCTGCCCCATACACAGGGCTTGTAGAAAAGCCATAAGCTAGCTCTTAACAATAAGGAAAATCATTATCAGACGAACTGGTAAGAAAGATATTTGCAGCAGTATTTTGGACAAAATTAATGGGGAGAGAAGTGAGATGTGAGAACAGGGGATAAGAGAAGGCAAGAAATTGCTAGATCACAAATGAGTAAAATCTTGCTTTTGTTGAGAAATAGGTCTGCAAAATGCAAAATCCATTGTGGTATTTTGTGGACAATATCCTAAACCAGAGAAGCTATTTAACCCACAGAAGGGCTTATGCTAAGGTGCATGTGAATGGCGGGAAGATCTTCAATCTTGGATTCTTTGCTGCTTCTATCTATCTAGATATTTGTAATATGTCAAATCAACCATGAGAGCTCAACAGTTGCTCTTCAGGGAAGAAGAATGCTGTTTGCTGAATATTTTACTTTTTGCACTTGACCCCATACAACCGAGCAACAAACCTGCAGAAACTTCAAGCTGAAATTTTCAAAAGCTGAGATGGCAATACTATTTGTCATCAATAATGCAAAGATTGCTTTTTGGGGTACACTTTAAATAACCTCAGATCCATAATTTATCACTAGTGGTTTCATAAACATAGATTGTGATATCTGTCAATAGCTTTGGGCTTTTCATACTTCTTTTAATATATCCCTCCTGACAGCTTCATTCCCCACAACGGTGGCACCTGGCAGTGTGGCAGTGGCAAGAGTGAGGTCTACATCTGTGCAGTATATTTTCACTTCCACTGTAACACTCTAGAGTGAGAGGCTGCAACTGATCTTTTTTAATGTGGATTGGGCTGACATTTAAAGTACAATATCTCATCCCCAGATGCTCTCTTCCTCTTAAAAAATTATTTAAACAGATGTGGCTAAATGAAAGTGTTTTGGGTTTTTTTAGCTTGGTGGGAGAAAATAGCATGTTTGTTTGTTTCTGGTTCAGATGTTTTTCTTGTATTCTTCCAACATAACCACTTGCTGTAACTATACATAAGCCACTGAATGTGGACTTGATCCTATAGTCAAACAATAAAACAGGCAAGGTAGCTTAAAAAATGCATTAATGTACAGACAATACATGTTCTGTATATACAAACTGTGTTTCACATTATTACAATTCTGCAAGATACTTAAAGAACAACCACCAGCTGAGACAAGTTTAATTCAGCTTGCATAGGGGAGGCTCCTTTTGGGCTTATCTAGTAAAAGCGTAACCTTGAGATCATCAGAGTCTAGATTTGAGTCTCAGCTATGCTAATATACAGCAATGTCTCCCAAAGCGTGGGATGCAGCCCCTCAGGGCCACAAAGGGTAAGGCATGGATAGACCTCTTAATTGTTCTCCAGAGTCTCAAGCTTTCATTTTTTAAGAACTCAGTCTCTGGTTGTTATGGTAGCAAAGAAAATCTGCAAAACATGAAGTATGTGTAACCAATGCACTGAGTTTGCAGATAGCCTGAAACAATAACTCTAAAGTGTGAACCGTTCCCTTCATTTAAATAAATCACATGCCAATGACGCTTTGTTAACTATTTTCACTGTTCCTCAAAGCGTGTAATAAAGGAGATACAGTATTAGACTGTGAAGATCCAGACAAGCATTTGGAAGTTCTATGTCCCGTGTTATATATAGGCTTGGAAAGATTAGATTTTTATCAGTAAACATTGACTTCACTGTACACACATAAACCAATGAAAGAATATTTCCATTGATAATAATCAAAATTTACACATAGGCAAAATAAGAAAAATGCTGCTTGAGAACTTATTCCAGTTGGCGTTAAAGATATTTACTTTGTATATTTCAACATGTGATGTTGACAATTTGTGTTTTAACAGTTATTAAGCTTTAGTTTTTTGAATCTCAACATCTACTGTCATAAGTATTGTCTGACTGCCCCCATCATACTTTCCCAAACTGTGAAAATTTAAATTGATACAAATTAAAAAAGGCTCAAAAATAATCACATATTATCCACTGACATGATCAAATAAATCTGCCAAGCCTAGTTATACAGCTGGTCAAACTAGATGATTACAATGGTCCCTTCTGGCCTTGGAATCTAAGAATTACTAAAGTGTGGGGTTGCAGAAGCCATATAATTTTTTTAAAGTATGGGAAACACTAATTTACAGGACACGCACAATAAATGCAGCTAGTGGATGGGCAGCTCAGTTGCATGTTACCAATACTGCGGGACATATCCAGGCCCTCTTTACATTTGTCCTCAGATACAAGGTTACTATTGACACACAAGCATTATTATTCTAGCTGGCTCAGGAAAGCCCACACAGCCATTCACACAGTTACTAGTGCTAAGTGCATGACTGATTTCAGCAGTATGGGATGCATGGTGGATCTGTGGGGTATACACTACAAGGTGTGGCCCACACTCCCTGACTCCTACCTTAGAATACCACTTCTGGAGCCCTGGAAAATCTATGGCGTGTGGATTCCACAATGCCTGATTTTCAACTGGCTTGTGCTTTGTGGAATATGGCTGTCTACAAATTTGCCATCAATTTGGGTTGTTTTCAAGAAACAAGTATTTTCTCAAGGTATCTGCTTTCCTTGAAAACTTTTGATTTTGTGTTTAAAAAAAAAAGGGTGTTTAGATCAAACATTTTCAATTTTCATCAGTGTTCAGCTAAAAATTTCTCAATATGTGGCAGTTTTCAGCACAGCATTTTTTTGATATTTGATTGCCAGCAGCTGACTTGGGGGGACGGGTTAGTTTGTTGACAAAAAAGTCAAAAATTTCCACTGAAAATTTTGACTTTGTTTTGGGTGAAATTTTCCCTGTGGGGGTAGATGGAGGAGGACATTAAACATATCAGGGAGCTAAATACTAAGGAGGGATAAGAGTTATTTAAACTAAAGGACAATGTTGGTGGAAGAACAAATGGGCATAAACTGCCCAGGAGTAATTTCAGGCTGGAAATTGAAGAAGGTTTCTAACCAGAGGAGGTTCTGGAACAGCATGCCAATAGGAGTAGCAGGGGCAAGAAACTAACTGGCTTTAAGATGGAGCTTGGTAAGTATATGATTTTAGGATGGGGTCACCTGTGATAGCAGGGGGGCTGGACTTGATGAATTAGGAGATCTCTTCTGGTCCTGAATTCTCACGTTCTCATCTCCTGACCAGCTCTATTGTGGAGCTGTGTATACCTGTAGCAAAGGGAGTGTAAAACTAGCAGTCTGATCTGGTAGTGACTCATCCCAACTGTAGAAGAGTGTAAATGACTAAACAAGGCGCAAGTCAGTGCTATATCAGTATCCATGGGTTTTGGCCACCTTTGTTCCCACATACGCACTGTGAGTGGCCTGAATTTGATCTTTTGGATGGATTTGATACAAATAGCTATTAATAGGTTCTCACTAAGGCCTCTTAATTATGCAGAGCTCCCTGCAGTTTTAGTGGGTGGAGGGAGGAGATTGAAGCACCTCTTCTATTCCTCTCAGCTCCCATCTCACAGAGCAGCAAAGAATCCTGTGGCACCTTATAGACTAACTTATAGACTAACTATCTAACTAACAGGATTCTTTGCTGCTTCTACAGAACCAGACTAACACGGCTACCCCTCTGATACATCTCACAGAGCCTAATTCTCAACTCTGTTAACTCAACTTTTATACTGTGCAAAACATTGACTTTAAGGGAGTTACACCAGCATAAAAATGATATAATGGAGTAGAAAAACAAGCTCCTGTGTCTACACATAAATACACTCTTGCATTGTGCACATTACATTTCTCAGTAAGAACACTAAGAATTTCTATATTCAGAATTCCTTTGCTCTGAGTTTGTCAAGCCTTTAATATTGTTTTAACCAAGATTGTTATTTTATTGAATTATTTCTCATCCTTGTGAGCTGCTCATAACAGCTTTCACTTATTTCAATCACAAAAAATACCAGAAAAGTAGTAGTGCTCATTTATAATTTGACCTACAGTCACATAACATGTGGGAGTCAAAAACCAAAATTGTTAACACACAGTACATCTTGAAATGTGAATCATGAACAATAACTCTTCACACACTATGAATATAAAGTCGATGCTTTTGGATATGATCTCCATATAGACAGTACTTCTGTATTTTAAATGCCTTGGGTTAATTTGTGGGAGGAGGCAGGGGATGGTTTCTTTTTTTTAATCTCATTTTATTCAAGAGAAGCAAGAACTAGGTACCTAATCAGGTGGAATCTGTCATGGATGTGTAGTTCATCTACACTAATTAGGTTCCTCAAGAAGAACACAAAAGGGCTTATTGTAAAATATTTGATGCAATTTACTGTGGTGCGTGCTGATGCAGAGAGATCCTCAAATAAGCTAGCTCTAAAAACAAGAAACAAAAAACCCTTCATTGCTGTTACATGAGCCTCCTATCAAAGATCCATTGGAAACTAGCAGGTTTGCTCTGTCTGTTCTCCAGCACCGCTTTAATATAATCCATTAATAATAATATTATGCTTATCAGAACTTTAATAAGTTCAAGATTTGGAACTGAAACGGATTTTCAGTAATTCACATTGCCAGTTCAAGGGCAAAGCACTGCTTAGAAATCCAGTGAAAACAGCATTATTCATTGCTTACAATGGAAGCACCAGGTCAAAAACTGTTTTTACTACATTCAAAGTACTGTGGGGATTTTTTTTTAAACACTGTTGCAAATGTCTACTCTGATTAGCTTTAAAGGATAACGGCTCCTGGGAATTTGAGTTACTTGGGGAAACAAAAAAACTCAACAATTTGATTCACACAATATAATATAGCTGAGTTACAACTGCTTTATGTTTTGGGCGTGGCAAGGGGAATTCATTATATCATCTTTGAAAATCCTCCTGTCAACTGCTCATTCAGTGCCCTACCTGGCCAATGTCCCCTGCTCTGTGTCTGCCCTCCACCTCCCATGTTTAAATACTTTGTAATGAAAATATTCTCCCAGTCCATCTCATCTTAATAGCAATACTGATTTCAACACAAAAATAAAAAATAAATATTACCTAAACTGATCAAGGATCATAATGGCCAAGGATTAAAAAACACAAGATGATAGAACTGCGAGCACATTAATGTTTTTCTCATATTAAAGACAGTGAGCCATACGCCATCCTGACTTATATACCCTGTGCAACCCCAGTGAAGAAAATGGGGAATAAACCAGAGCAGAATTTGGCCCAGAATGTTGCTTCTAAATTTAAAAGTACAGGACAAGGTAGCTAAGACAGACTCAAAAGAACCTTCATAATGATGGTTATGTAGGAAGAAGGATCTATCTTACCTTGGAAATTCCCGGCTAACGTGAGTTTTGAATGGAATTTGGCCATTTGTGGCACAAACATAATGCTGTGAGCCTCAATGATCAGCCCTACTGTGTGACAGGGGGTTGCGGGGAGAAAGGAGCTGGTATTCTTTCTCCCATGCAGGTGGAAAAGAGGTCCACCAGAGCTGATATAGGGGTAAGTAATCTGTGCCAACAAACAGAATAAACTACTTCTCCTAGGACCAAGAAGGAAGCAGGAAGCACATCGTGACTCAGACTCACAGCTTGCTACCCATCCCGCTTCTGGGGCAGTGCCTCTACACGCTAACCTGTACTTGGGACGGATTGCCAGGTTCCAGTCTGACCATAATATTTCATATTTGTATGAATTATAATATCCTTACTTTACAATATCCATATTTTACAAAGAGTAACCTCCAAATAAGATGATCAGCAGAGCCCCTGCTGGGTTCGCCAGAGCGAGTCTCCCTAGTGTCTCATCTGTAGAGCACCAGGTTTCAGAGCCCAGGCTCCAGCCCGAGCCCGAACACCTACACTGCCATTTTTAGCCCTGAAGCACAAACTCCCCATGCCCGAGTTCGCTGTCTCGGGCTCTGAGACTTTTTGCTGCACAGACATACCCCAGTTGCCTAAAGAACTGGGGGAAGGGGAGCACAGCAGGCACAGGCACTAGTTGGGAAGGTAGTTGAAATTAGTTAAGTCCGTTATAGTGTAGGCCACCAGCTGGCTAACTCCATAATCTTGAAAGCCAGAGAGGACTTTGCACAAGGATAAAGATACTCACACTGCAATGCAATTTACGCAGTTCAGAAATACCAAAGGAACTACGATGATAAGATCTTTTGAGGAGACACCGTGTCTTCCTGTATGGATAGACAGTGTCTAGCACTTTGTGGGTATAATTGGAATACTAGATAATGCTAAAATTAGAATTGTATTAAACCCTCTGTATTTGTTATATTAAAGCCCACATGTGGAAGCTGAGTTGTTTGGTTTTTTTTTTTCATTTTTTCCCCCCAATAGAATTCAGGCAATTGATTAAATATAAAATTTGATCACTTCCACAACTGACCACAATTTTTCTTCTCTTTTTTTGGCAGAAGATGAAGGTTTATTTCCATTCTGGAACAAGTCACACATTTTCACAGATTGGCTTCGGGTCACTTTCATAGAACAGTGGCCATTTTTGTCCAACAAACAGTTTTTTTTTTCTCCCTGTGAAAACAACCCACCATATTTGTGGAAAGACAGCAAAAGTTTTGCAAATTGGACAAAAAACATGATTTTTCACTTGCTTCCCAGACAATGAACATTTTTCTATACAGATGTAGTTAATATGCCAGATTCAGCCTTTAACTTTATAGATTTTCCCTCTAGATTGATACGTCTGGCTTCTAGAGATCACTTTTATCAGTAAAATGAAGTGCTGTTTGAGCGGACATTAAAATTCTCTCTAAACCAACGTCACTATACAGCAGTGCTGAAAACTCTTACATTTGAGACAATTGGGGCTCCTTGTCTGAATAAGTATGAGTCTAAATTTGCAAGATTGGACTCAGGTGAACAGGAGACTAGAATTGCCCCAGCAAAAGATGTCAAATTTGTTTTATTATCCTTCCTCCTGCCTCAGGAAACACCTAGGAGGATTAGTACCAGATACTTTTTCCTTTCATTTGTTCATTGGAGACTAACAACAATGTATGCCTCTTACCAAAAAATATGGTCTTTTGACACTCGTTCCTGCAGAAGAGTCCATTTTTTCCCCAAGTCAACTGACACATAGAGCTTCAAAGAAAAAAGAAAAATATTAGCTGGTAGAGCACTGCTAACAGTTTAAATTTTAAAAGACAGTGGCTAACCAAGGGACTTTGAAATAAGCTATTAAAATGACAGATTTCACATGAATCCAAAGCATTAACATTTGAATCTTTTCGAACAAGTGAAACCAAGACAAACTTGCTTAAAAAATTATACATATAAGAGTAAAATGCTCTGTCAATGACACCTTGTTTTCCATGAAAACAATGCACAATTTCATTTTAGATCAGACTGTTGCTAACGTTGCTGTGATTGTGCAAGAGGAAGGGGTGCAAGGGAATTTTTCCTCCCTTGGTTCTTCTTACACAGGGGCCAGCCAAGTGCAAATGCTCAAGGCCCCAATTCTGCAAAGCTTAAATTTAAGGCTGTTGACTAATTGCAGGTAACTCCCATGATTAACTCAAAAAAATTAATCATGATTAAAAAAATTAATGGTGATTAATCGCACTGTTAAACAATAGAATACCAATTGAAATGTATTAAATATTTTTGTATGTTTATCTACATTTTCAAATATATAGATTTCAAATATAACACAGAATAATACAAAGTTGTACTGTGCTCACTTTATATATTTTTTTCAAATATTTGCACTGTAAAAATGATGAACAAAAGAAATAGTATTTGTCAATTCACCCCATACAAGTACTGTAGTGCAATCTCTTAATCATGAAAGTGCAACTTACAAATGTAGGGGTTTTGTTACATAACTGCAATCACAAACAAAACAATGTAAAATATAAGAACCGCAAGTCTATTCAGTCCTACTTCTTGTTCAGCCAATTGCTAAGAGAAACAAGTTCGTTTACATTTACAGGAGATAATGCTGCCCACTTCTTAATTGCAATGTCACCTGAACATGAGAACAGGCATTTGCATGGCCCTGTTGTAGCCAGCGTCCCAAGGTATTTACATGCCAGATGCGCTAAAGATTCATGTCCCTTGATGCTTCAACCAGTTTTACATTATTTTATTTTTGAATGCAGGGTTTTTTGGTATATAATTCTACATTTGTAAGTTCAACTTTCGTTTTAAGAGACTGCACTAAATACTTGTATTAAGTGAAGTGAAAAATACTATTTCTTTTGTTTTTTACAGTACAAATATTTGTAATAAAAAATAAATATAAAGTGAGCACTGTACACTTTGTATTCTGTGTTGTAACTGAAATCAATATATTTGAAAATGTAGAAAACATCCACAAATATTTAAATAAATGTTATTCTATTATCATTTAACAGTGCAATTAATCACAATTAATTTCTTTAATCACTTGACAGCCCTACTTAAAATGCTTAATGTTCAGCACAGGCTTAAGTCTCGTGAAAAGCCAATCAGATGCTTAAGAGCTTTGCTGAATATAGATGGACTTACGCACTTGCTTAATAGAGATCCTAATAAGCACAGAGACTGCTCCCTGATTGTACCCCAGGGAGCAACAGCCACCTCAAAAGAGGTAACATAGAGATGGTAGGGGATGGGGCTGCAATGGTCACAGTTGGTAACACTGGGCTTGGTTTCTTTCCCACCACATTTAATTTCAGAAATTAATGTGCTAATAACAACAAGAACACTGAGACAAGGTATGTCAGCAGCACAGATATAATTCTCGTTTCATGACATGCACGATACAAAACACTATTCATTCAAAGACTACCTCATTGCCTTCTGGAGGTTCTGATTGAATTCTCCTCTGTAGCTATAAAGTAACCCCTAGCACAACTTTAAGAAGTCAGATATACACAGACATTGAAGTCCCTTGTATTTGTTATTTCATTCAATTTACACATGTTCCCTCCCCCTGCCATATTTCAGATGAAAATCATGGGGAAAACTTCTCCCTTTCAATGTAAGGCCTCATTTATCTGTTAAGGCACAGTCTGTGTGCAGTGCAAAGCCTCATAGGGAACACTCAGAAAGACACTTGTTTGTAACAGGAGAGGCTCAAATGAAAGTGATGAGTCCGTTATGTATATATTGCGCTTTTATTATGGATATTAGGTAGTGTGTTATTTACATATTTAAGAATGTAGGGTTACACACCTTTTGTCGGCTAATTCTTGTAATTAGAAATAATATGAACGGCCAAAGAACAACACTATCCAGCTATCGTGCACTATAATGCATAGTAACAGGGCTTTGTTCCATGGAAATGTGAAGTAAAGTGACCAGAATAGGAGACAGTGTTCACTGCATTGTGGCTATTGAATGTACAGCCTGTTGCTGTTTAAGGTATAAGTTATAGGTGGTATTAGGATGCATATATGACATAGGAAATGCATGTAATGAGAAAGGGGACATAACATTCTGTCTATGAATTTGGTGAAAGCGCCTCTGGAATACCACCCTTTATCAGTCAGAAAGACAACAACGAAGAGAGTTCAGGGGAGAACAACAGTTGGTAAGGAAGCAAATTGGAATGACTTGCTAAGGATTAGAAAAATGGAGAAGATATCTAGCGTGGCATAGATGTATCCTATACAAATATGTAGACGTTGGCCAAAAAACAACTAAACACAAACTTGAAGAGTTTAAACCACCAAGAATGGAAGGAATAATTTATCATAATAAAAAGAGGTATATCTAAGAGTAATGAGCTAGACCTCATTTCAGCAAGGTATTTAAGAATGCGTTTAACTTAAATTCAATAAGACTTCTCCACATGCTTACATTTATGCATATGCTAAAATATCTCGCTGAATCAGGCCCTAAATGAGAGAAAACTCTGGCTCATCGTGTATTTTATTTTTGATTACCCATGACAAACATCAAATTTGAAATTACATTTTTGGTGTAAAAGTTGCATTAATGGAAAAGGCAAAACTTTCAGTTTCAGAAAACACTTCTGAATTAGTTTTTATTCTGTTAATTACCAGCCTTGCACTACATTAATGTAGTTACTTTTTATAAGGCCACAGAATACATGAGTTCAGGTTTTTTCCCCACCCTCACACAGTTTTCAAAGAAACAATTAAAATCTCCTGTGATCCCTGTCAAGTCTTAAAAATGAAATCAAGCATTTATATTGTCTCAGTGAACAACTGATTGATGTTCATTATTATTTTGGTAGCCAAAAAAAGAAAGTACAGACTTGAGCCAGTAATTGGATTAACCCAACCGCACTGACTAGATTTGTATTCAGTTACAGAGTGTCATTTAGAGATTGGAGCTTTATTTAAATAAAATACAGGGTACTCAATAGAAAAACAATCCAGGTTTTGCTATATAAAGTAGGTACTAAATCAAGCCAGAAATCATGAGAACATTGATGCTCCAGGAGACAGAATCTTGCAGATTGCTATTTGTCAAAGAGTTCAATCCTGCATTCTTGTGCACTCAAAAATGCTACTGCAAGTAATGGGTTGAGAGCTTGTTCTCATGAGTTTTCTGATACATCTTTCTTTCACTTAGGGTGGAAATATAATTATACAACTCTAGGATCCAGACTATGAGCTCTCTTAAGGCGTATGTTACCTCTGGGGCCATGGATTTCAACAAACTGATTCTCTTTTTATGCCACTTCTGAACTTTGCCCTCCATCTCGTCCTTCTCTCTCCCTCGTCTCTAGCTCTGAATTTCTCTCTTCTACTCTCTTTGGGACAAATCCTGCAGTCCTTACTCAAGATTTACACAGGTAAATCTCTCCTTCCAGCCAATGATAGCTTTTCTTACATACATCTTGAGTAAAGACTGCACAATTTGGTCTTTTATGTCCCGATGATTCACTGCTTTAATTATAAGACTGATAGAAAGGAAAGATCTATTAGATCACCTAATCCTTCTCCTGGTCAATAGAGGATTGTTACTTACTGCACATTTCTAGTGTTCTGTCCAGTCTAATTTTAATGGGAGCTTCCACCACTTCCCTTAGTAGATTATTCCACCAGAAACAGAGGTTTCCAGAATGAAGGCTTTTGTGCTGTATTTTTCCCATGTAAATATTTTTGCTGCTGTCAAATTTTCAAAACATTTTTGTATGTTATTTAGGACCTAAAACTGACTTAACAAAACAAAGAAATCCACCATGACATTTGTAAGGCAGAAACAGTCAAAACTGACATGAGTTCTTTTAGATGTAGCCTTGTTTGTAAATAGTGAAACAGCATGAACCACTGAGCATAGCTTTAGATTCAGTTCCTGAAAGACTCAATGAAACTTCAGTAGACTATCACAGTAATATCTGTGCAATACTTGACAACAAAATGAACAACATGCCCTCTACTCCCTTCATCACATAAACAAGATAAACCCCCCATACACGGTGACAATGCTTAAAGGGCCTGATTCTGATCTCACTCAGTGTTGCACATATCAGGAGTAATAATAGAGTTATGTCAATATAAACAGTGGTAAGTAAAATCAGAATCAGGACCACGATCTCTATGATTTTACAGCTTTAGCTCTGGTGCTATGAAAAAAGATTGCATATATATATTTTTATTGGATTATGTGTTCAGCTGCAGGTGTTTACATTAACACGTCCAGAAAAATGCCATAAATCTTCATACTCTAAGGAGCAATAATCCAGAACACTATTGAAAGTCTACAAATAATTTGATATGACTTCTAAAACTGTATGTGATCTGAATACTTCAAAGAGAGTATTCTACTTTTCTACAGATCTACTGATTCAGTGGAATCTTATTCTGCTTTACACCTAAATAAAGGTTTATTTTATTTTATTTTATTTTACAAACCAAGAATGGTTTTGGAGCCAATATTTCAGCTCAGTCAACTTTCTGCCACACTGTACAATTGCTTACGGCTAATTTCTAGGGAAAAAAGTTTCTAGGATTGTACTTAACTATAATTATATTACAGGATAGATTATATTGCCAATATCAATATCAACAAGAAATGACAGAGAATGAAAACACTCTAAAAGGACAATGGCATTTTGAGATTGATACAATTTACTGAAATAGAGAAAGGAGCATTTCAGGAACTGGGCATTGCTTCCCCTTAGGCAACTCATGTTGTATAAACCTAATCAGCAAATCATGACAATTTGATTAGGTTAATATGAAACATCGTGTGATGGTCAAGAACACACAAGCTTTACCTTGCCTTCCTTGGTGTAAGCAATCACCTTATCCTCATCTTTTGGGTGAAAAACCAGGGTTTCCACAAAGAAGGTAATGGGCTGCTTTTGAAAAGTGGCTCCTTCATCGATGCTCATGAAAAGGCTCTGGTCCCGGTCATTATGTGAAGAACTCACAAGAATGATCTAAAAACGAAAAAGGGTAATACATATAAAAACACTGTTTCTATATAGAGAATTTTTCATTGCCAATATTAGAAGCCAACGCAGCATTATTTCTGTAAATAAATGTAGAAGATGGTAGGAATTAGGCAACACACTTCACAAGAACTCGGTGGCTGAGATTTTCAAAGCCATCTAGGGGATTTGAACACCCAGTTTCCATTATTTCCTAAGCAGGTGCCAGGCTCCATAAACTCTCTTTCAAATGAATCCAAGCTGATTGTACCCAAAGTATCTACCTTATATCTAGGTTTGCTAACTTTCTAATCACACAAAACTGAACACCTTTGCCCCACCCTCTACCCTGCAGCCCCTGTCCTGCCCCTTCTCCGAGACCCTGCCCCCATTCACTCCATCCCTCACTCTCTCCCACCATCACTCACTTTCACTGAGCTGGGGCAGGGGGTTAGGGTGTAGGAGGGGGTGAGGGCTCCGGCTGGGGCTGTGGATTCTGGATGAGGGGTCTGGGATGCATGAGGGGGCTCCGGGCTGGGGCAGGGAGTTGGGGTGCAGCAGGGATCTCAGGGCTGGGGCAAGGGGTTAGGGTGCAAGGTGCGGGCTCTGGCCAGTGGGCACTTACCTCAGGCGGCTCTCAGAAGTGGGTGGCATGTCTGGCTCCTAGGTGGAGGGGGCAGGGGGCTCTGCGCACTGCCTTCACCTACAGGCGCTGCCCCTGCAGCTCCCATTGGCCACAGTTCCCAGCCAATGGGAGCTGCAGATCCGGTGCTCGGGGTAGGGGCAGTGTGTGGAGCCCCTGTGCCTACCCCTGTGCCTAGGAGCCAGACATGCCGTCACTTCTGGGAGCCACAGGGAGCCTGCCCTAGCCCTGCTATGCTGCTGACTGGACTTTTAGCAGCTGACCAGAGCCGCCTGGGACCCTTTTCGACCGGGCGTTCCTGTCAGAAACCTGATGCCTGGCAACCCTACTTATATCTCAAAGGTACTGAGTTTAATCCTGTTATTTCTATTGTGGTCCTTGTCCCAGGGTTGATAAAGCCACATGCAGGAGCTCCAACTACTGAGGAAGGAGTAATTCTAGTAATATCTTGTTTAACATGACCATTTAAATAACTAACCCTTTTGCGTAGTGAAGCTATTTTTACAAACAAACGGCTTGCTTAATCACTGCTGTAACTAAGCTGAAGTTAATAGAGACACACCAGGGATGAAACTGGTGTGTAACATCCTCATATGGCTGAACAGTGCTCTCTGTGTTTGGATCAGATAGCAATCTCTGACTGGCTTTGCAAAAATAAATGCCAGTCAATTATCTGCATTTCCTTTTTATCTCAGGATATTACTTTGACTCAAACCTAATAAAAGTTGCAGCTGCTGTCTGTCTGATTGCGTGGACTTCATATAGGGCTTTCAGTATTTTTGTTGCAGAATCTAATAAGAATCAAACTCCTTTCAGTTTCTTCACCCTCAAAGCCTGCCTGAATCTTACAACGTGGCTTTTGAAAATGGCATTGTGAGGTTCCATTTGTATCATGTCTCCAGATCAAACATACTCAGCTTGTAAATAAAAAGATTATTTTACTAACCGCTAGCCCAGCAAATGCAACATGGAATTTCAAAGTCCAGCTGTGCTCTTTCTGGCTCACACATCAACAACAATACAAATTTTGCAATCAAAACAATTAAAATATTCAGTTGATGATGCACAAGCCAGCAGAGAAGCTTGATCTCTCTCCCATAGTTATGGTGGCTCTGCATTGCAAACAAGAGTGAATGGCAGTCAGCAGTGGAAACAGAAATGACAACAAATACACTCAGGGAGCATCTATTGAGAACATAAGAATGGCCATACTGGGTCAGCCCAAAGGTCCACCTAGCCCAGGATCCTGTATTCCGACAGTGGCCAATGCCAGGTTCTTCCAAGGGAATGACCAGAACAGGTAATCATCAAGTGATCCACTCCATCATTCATTCCTAGCTTCTCGCAAACTGAGGGTAGGGACACCATCCCTGCCCATCCTGGCTAATAGCCATTGATGGGCCTATCCTCCATGAACTTATCGAGTTCTTTTTTGAACCCTGTTATAGTCTTGGCCTTCACAACATCCTCTGGCAAAAAGTTCCACAGGTTGACTGTACCTTGCATAAAGCAAAATGGTATTTTTACTTAAGCCTACTCCACATTAATGCTGTAAGTCGATGTAAGTTACATTCACTTAAAGCTCTTCCTTCGACAAAGCTTCCACCTCTTGTTGAGGTGGATTAATTAAGTCGACAGCAGAGCGCTCTCCCATCAACTTATTGTGTCTTCACCAGACCCATTAAATAGATGCAGCTGCGTTGATCGCAGCGGTGGCAATTTAGTGCATAGTGTAGACAAGGCCTCAGTCACTTTTTGGAGTAGAACTGCAGTTTTAAAAATAGGACTCCCTGGTAAACTTGCACAGATACAATAGCTGAACTGAGCTTTTATTGCCTCTGTCCCTCAGCAAGAAATTTGTAAATAGGTTATTCACAGGCCCAGATTCAATAGGATATGTAAGTACATGCTTAACTTTAAGCACATGAGCATTCCCATTTACTTCTACACAGACAGTCAATGGGATTTTTCGTGCGCTTAAAGTAAAGCATGAAGTGCTTTGCTGAACAGAGAGAGACTTATAGGCTCAAGCACTTTGCTGAATCAGGGGCCATCCTTCATACACTCCTAGCACTAAACACTAATTCTTTTTCTCAGTTTTAACAAAATATTTCAACAGTATGAGGCCAAATCCTGCTTGCCTTATGCATGTAACTAGTCCATGTAACTAGAAGTAAGCAGGATGTAGCCTCTAACCAACATACGATTCACTGATTTTCTACATTGTTTAATTTTATGATTTACATGAGAGTGTGAAATATGCAATTTTTATGTGAATCTATAAGGGGGGGGGATTATAGAAATGTTATCTTTACAAGTTTTACCTCTCATTCTCATCACATCTTAATGTCTTTTTTTCCCTCTTTAGTTGTCTATAAACTCTGAGTAAAGCATTTTGTGATCCCCTGTAGGGACACAATATTCAAATACAATGCATTTAATTGTATAAATTAAAGCAGTACTGGCCGATGTGCAGCTCATGGGCCAAATATGGTCCCAAAAGAGTTCTATACCATAAAATAGCATTTCCTTGATCAAGATGGAGCACTGCATACCAGGACCAATATTCTACATGGGCCACACCTCGGTATTAAAGCTGAATGCAGCTATAATGTGCTTCCTTGTGTGGTTCACCAGCTTCCTCACAGGTTGCTAATGCAATTCTCAACTGGGCAATGTTTGGGATAAACCTCTATGAAAGTAACTGTAGACAGGGTTGGCTGATACCTAACTCACAATGATGACTAATCTACACATTATTTAAAAACAAAACAACAACCACCAAACCACACAGATTGTTCTCATTATACTCAAGATGAATTTCTAAATACAAAGTTTGGTGAACGAACATAGTCAGATACTGAGAGTCTGAAACATATTAGAATAAGCCTATTCTCTCACAGACAAAAGAGAAAGTAAAGCTGTCATCTATATCGTAAACATTCATTTGTTTTCAAGATAAGCTATTACAGTTCTGTATCATGTGTCAAACACTGATTTCCATAGGGGTATGTGGTAATTAAAAAAATACTGTTAAAACAAAGATTGTTATTTATAGATTTTATGAAGACCAGCAGACTTTCGTTCATCCCTTTGAACCTACTCTTGTAAAGCTGTCCACCTGGCTAGATCTTTGGCAGGTTTTAAACTAAACAATAACAAATCAGACAGATTACGCATTTATGTAAAAATGATGTTGGAGGGCCAAAGTTAAAAGAGTAATTCTAAGTTTGGTCACCCCTGGTATGCGTAGGGATTGTTGTTCCAAACAACTGTCCTAAAATCTGATGGGAAATCTGGCAAATCTCAAGCAATCCACGGCGGGATAAGGCTGGGTTAGCAAGGCCTAGCTATTAGCACCATTCCCCATTATATTCCTGGAGAAATGTCTAGGAGAGTTAAATATTAACAGGGGAAACATCAGTTCCCATGGGCATATGCCCAGGTATTTGTGTAGGAATTATGACATATAGATAGACTCTTGTTTGGCTCCACCAAACATAGCACAAAACCTATGAGGCCCACATGACACAGAGGCAGCGGCAGCTCCAGGCACCAGCGCTCCAAGCGCGTGCCTGGGGTGGCAAGCCGCAGGGGGCGCCCTGCCGGTCGCCGTGAGGGTGGCAGGCAGGCTGCCTTCGGTGGCATGCCTGCGGCAGGTCCGCCGGTTCCGTGGATTCAGTGGCAATTTGGTGGCGGGTAAGCCGAAGCCGCGGGACCGGCGGACCTCCAGCAGGCGTGTCGTCGAAGGCAGCCTGATTGCTGTGCTTGGGGCGGCAAAAAAGCTAGAGCCGCCCCTGCACAGAGCTCACATGAAGGGGCTTCTACAGGGTTGAAAGAGTGAGGGTATGATGCCACTTAGGCTCAACTTCTATCCATCCACGACTTTTGGTCATTTGCAGCATTGCCAACCACACGTGTCCAAAAATCAGGAGGCAGATTCCAGCTTTTTTTATGAAACAATGAGGGCTTGAGACTTCAAATGTTTTTAAATGAAAGCTGAGATTCTCACCAAATAACTTGCTTCCAGGAGCTGGACTTCATGAAACACACCAAATATTGTGAGACACTTTATACAATTGCAACTGCTGGTATTACCAAGTTTGAAAGAGTTCTCTGCACCCTTCATAGATAGTGTAGGAGGGAATGATTTGCCCAAGTCCTTAGTTGAGTAGTATATACAATATTTGTCTCTAATTCTCTTATCTAAAAAGACCAGAACTACTATCTTCTGTTTTTACACAAACAAACACACACACCTCCCTCTGCTAGTATACCGGATATCCACATCACCAGTCCACTAATACATAAAGACTCACATGTACCCCATGACTAGTACAGTTTATTGAGGGTGATATTCCAGATAAAATATTACACACTCATTGGGCACTTTCCATAAGTTTTTATTTTTTTTCAAATGGGACAAGTAGCAACAGATCTTCCCCTTAGCAAAAGATCTTGTGACTGCTTTGTGAATGTAACTGGGACATACTGTCAGGAGAGAAGAATCAAATAGTGACTGCTGATGGTTTTAGCTCAAAATGAATAAATACTTTCTTGAATGGCTTTGGACCCAGAAACCAGAATAGATTTTAATCACTTCTAAACTTCAATTAAGCTTTACATAACTTTTTTTTTATAGCTTTTCATCATTCTCTTTGGAATCCTCCACTATTTCTCAGTGAAACTATAAAACTCTATTAAATTATCTCTGACTTTTCCTCTTAACCTTATGGCATCTAAATAAGCAACAAAGACACTTAGGTGTGTATTCATCTCTTGATGTGCATGCATAACTCACATTAGCATTAATTGGAGTTATGTGAGTGTTTCAAAGAGAGAGCCTGTCATTTAAATTGTCAGGCAAGCTATTAAGATAAAGTATAGACTTGTGTCACAGTCTTGGAGTGCAGCAAAAAAAAAGAAAAAGAAAAAAAAAAGAGAGCTATAATGTAAGTGAAAAATACTAGCATGATTTCTTGCATATGTATAGGGCCCTACCAAATTCATGGTCCATTTTGGTCAATGTCATGGTCATAGGATTTTAAAAATCGTAAATTTCATGATTTCAGCCATTTAAACCTGAAATTTCATGGTGTTGTAATTGTAGAGCTCCTGACCGAAAAAGGAGTTGTGGAGGGTGGGTGGGTGGGGGTGTCACAGAGTTATTGTAGGGGGGGTTGTGGTACTGCTACCCTTACTTCTGTGCTGCTGCTGCTGCCCAGCTCTGAAGGCAGCACAGAAGTCAGGGTGGCAATACCATAACTCTCTTACAACCTTGCAACCCCTGCAATTACCTTTTGGGTCAGGACCCCCAAGTTGAGAAATGCTGGTCTCCCCATGAAATCTATATGGTATAGGGTAAAAGCACACAAAGACCAGATTTCATGGTCCATGGCAAGGTTTTTCATGGCCATGAATTTGGTAGGGGCCTAAATATGTAGTAAAAGATGAGTAATGAAGGATTTAGACTCCGGTGTTTTGCTACCATTACTTTCAGGGAGAAGACTGTGAAAAAGAAATATAGAAGTAAAATTTACTTGGTAGCGATATTGCCCAGATCACCAACATATAGCAGAAGATCAATTAAGCCCAAGTGAAAGCCACTGGGAAGATCCAGTTGGTCCCACATACAGTGGACTGCTCCAGTACAACATAAAGTGGCAAGAGCACAGCACGATGCTGTAAAAAACCAGAAGACAGATAGGCCCTCCCTCAAAGTTTACAGTACCATGCCCAGGTCTCTGCTCTGGCACATGTCCAACTTCAGGATTGCATTTGAGCAAAAGACGTGGAGGAGTGAATAACAAAGACTGATTAACTTACTAATAATAATTATTTATGGCTCATGTTACGTTACTAGCCACTGAAGAGGCACCTCATCAGAAGGGTGCTTGTTATTCAGTCACAGCACAGCACAGTCCAGTCACCGGGACGCGTCCATCATACAACAGCAGTTTTCAGTAGCTATGTCAGTCTTTGTTTGCTAAGACAGACATCATTATTACCTAGGTTAAAACACAGCATATATCTTCCAGATCTGAGAGTCAGGGGGGGCATGTTAAGAAAAATAGGGAGATGCAGGGGAAGAACCTTCCACACACAAGAGGCAGGATGAACTGGGCTGTACTGATGAAGTGCTTTGTTTTTTAAACTATCCTGTGGTTGGATATTAGAAGAAAGGCATTCCTTAGTGGGTTGATTTTAAGGCTGAGACGCAGGAATTTCTGAGAACTATTCCCTGTTTCGTCAAAGATTCAGTGTGTGACCTCAGGCATGTTGGTTAACTTTTCTGTGTCTCAGTTTCCCCAACTATCCAGTCAGAATGATAATACGCCTTTACTTACCTCCCGAGAATATTGTGACGATGAGTTAATGCTTTGAAAAGCTAATTGACTCTCATCTAATTGTTCTAAAGCTGCTTTTTAAACACTCTTTTCTCAGGTCAAAACTCCCACTGAAATCAAAGGTGTTAGTCAATATAGGAAAGAGTGCTGAACAGGGACCAGGGTGAGGGTTCTACATACTGTACTTCAGCACTCATTTCTGGCTGATGATGTAACACCTGATTCAAAGCCCACTGAAGTCTGTGGAAAGACTCCCACTGACTTCCCTGGGCTTTGAATCAGGCCTCTAATGATCAGCCTAAGATGGAGTTATAGACTCATAGACTTTAAGGTCAGAAGGGACCATTATGATCATCTAGTCTGACCTCCTGCACAATGCAGGCCACAGAATCTCAACCATCCACTTCTATAATAAACCTCTAACCTATGTCTGAGTTACTGAAGTCCTCAAATTGTAGTTTGAAGACCTCAAGTTGTAGAGAATCCTCCAGCAAGTTACCACAGGCCTCCCCACTTCCCTTCCCTACATCTAGCCAACATGCAGTACGGTGTCAACAACGGCTTTTGTGGGAGGAAGGAGGAGCTGGAGATTATTCTGGATTTGGTCCCAGCACCTGCAGCCTTAAATTAACAAAAAGACTCCCACCCCCACCTCATTCATTAGCATTTCTACAGGTCAAAACACAGTAAATAAAAAGTGTTGGACCTCTTAGTATTACTCCATCTCTTATTTTTATCTTAATAATTTTATGATTACAAAGGGCCAACAGTGTGATAGGTACATAAAATGCTTCCAGTCTGAACATAACTGTAGTAATCATCGAATTCGCAGAAATTGGACCAAATGTCTCCAAATTCATACTGCCAACCCTCACACACACACACGCGCTCTGGAGCAAAAATGCCATCTGCAAACCCTCTGGTTCATTGGAAGTAGTGGATAGTAGTAGTATCAGGATGTTGCATTCGTGGAACTAGCAAATTTAAACCCTGATCCCAGAAAGATTTAACATATATGCCTAACTTTAGGCACAGAGTAGTCCCATTGAACTGTGGAAGACTAATGCAACATCTTGCTACTACAACTACTGCTATCTACTACTTTAAATGAACCATAGTGGGTTTCCAGATGGTATTTTTAGCTAGACTTTAGTAAAAAACGTTTCACTTGCACTATAATTGGAGATACTTTGAGAATGTGTTTCTAGGACTTCTAGCAGAACAAAACATGGCTCCATTCAAAATCTGAACTCAACATAAAAGTTTATCTTAATTAGCAAGTCTAAAAAACCCCCCCACCAAATAAAAATACATAGCACATGGGTAATCCCATAACATCTGTATAACATCAGCAAAATTGTTCTTAGCTGTAATTCCAGCACTGATTCTCTATTACCTCTCACAATACTCAAAAGAGAGAATAGTTAAGTAACATGAGGAATGATCATGAGGAATTATCTATGGTCTTGCAATAATAGAGCTTTCTATTGTAAACAAGGGAGAGAGAGCACTTGATTCATGTGGTTTTATAAAAACAAAACCTGAAATATTCTAAAATTAAAATAACTAATATTCTTTTGTGTTATAAACCAAGCTTAAAAGCAACACTTTTTAAATATTTTAAATATTTCAGACCCTTCCTAATAAGATGCTGAATGCTGCCTGTGAGGTGTTGACCATCTTCAAGTCCTATTGAAGTTTTTACATTAAAGTGAACCCCCATTGAAGTGGCTATTAGGATTCCATCCTGCAAAGTGCTGAGCACTCTGGCTTCGATATAGCAAAGCATTTAAGAATGTGCCTAAACTTATGAGCTGTACCACTGAGGTCAATTAATTTCCATTAATGGGACATTAAGTGCCTTGGACTGGGGCAAGAGTGCTCAATACTCTGGAGGATCCAGCCCTCAGTGATGACATAGCTTAAAACTGCTGATTAATGTGCCTCACATACCATACTCATTGAGTTTTGGAACTAACTGTTCTTTGTAACAAAATACAGATTTCTGGACAGTGGTTAACAGTTCATCAGCACTGCAGCCACATTCTCAACATTTTTCAAATGTAAGTAACTAACCTGTCTATTTTTGTTGTTTTTACAATTTACATTATTTATGTGTTATTAGATGTGCTCAGTTGATGCAGAAATTACTTTCGCTCCAGGCTCCAATTGTAAATGAGATGTTGTTTCTCAGAGGGCATTCATAAAACACACAAAATGGACTGCCATGGGTTATGATTTTTATCTCAGACGGTATGAAAGACCTGATAACTCATGAGTGGCACAGCTGAAATGAGTTATGGACCCCTTACTCCCATTCAAGTGAAAAACAATATCTTAAGAATCAACCCAAGATAATTCCAAGCAGAGAGAGGAATAAAATGCCTTGAAGGTACAAGTTTTATTTTGCAGGTTTTCTCCTGTGGCTGTCCCTAAATCACCCCTCACAAACCCTAATGTTATTGATGCATTTGTATCAATTGTTTTACGTTAACAAGAGCTAGAAAACTGGCTCGTGTTTGTTTATTGAATTTAGTAAGTGCCCAGATGCACTCGAACCCCCGCCCCATACTTATATTCCTTGATACTGTGTTATTGTTACACTCTAGTTGTTCATAGCTTCTTCTAGAGCTCTGATTTTCAGTTCTATAGAGCTTTTTATGTTTTCTTGAGGGGCCTCTTGCAAATTTTTGAGTATCACAGATAAATCTCAGGAGGTCATTCCAATAGAGTAGCTGATTTCCAAGTGAACTGTAATTAGGGAATGTCAATTATATAAGGTGGGACTGTTAAGACGTGCCCCTGAGAAATCTACTGGACTTACACAAAACCAGGACAAAAAAATCAAAGGCCATTTGAAACACTCCTCGTAGGGCTAATAGAAACCGTGTAGAGCAGTTTAGTTAATCATTCTGAATCTGACACTACTAGCTGTGCTATTTATTATGTAGTATCAACAGCGTGCTAGACACTTGTGATGTGCAATGAACCTTACAGGGCTCAAGATGTTAACATGAGCTGGTAACCAGCTAGAATAGTAGCACATGAAGTGTGCTGGAGAGAGAATGAACATCTAAGCTGGCACTCCCAGTCAACCCAGTAGGGCATGCAAGCACATTCTTAACTTTAAGCACTCTAAGCACTTCATGTAAGTGTTTTTGGGCCTTATGGGATGTCTTCACTGCAATACAACACGTGTGGCTGGCCTGTATCAGTTGGCATGGGCTGCAGGACTATAAAACTGCAGTGTAGACATTCGGACTCAGGCTGGAGCCTGAGCTCTGAGACTGAGGCCTGAGCTCCAGGACCCTCTCCACTCATGGGGTCCCAGGGCTTGGCCTCCAGCCCAAGCCTAAATGACTCGACTACAATTCTACAGATCCACAGCCCAAGCCCTGCAAGTGACTTGGGCTAGTCACTGTGTTTTATTACAGTATAGATAAGCCATATTTAGACTCTAAAGGTGTAAGATAATTAACTTCATTTTACATGGGTATCAGTGTTGGACTAAACTTGTATGTTTCTACAGCATCATATTATGGTACTCTAAGACACTGCAATTTAAACAGGGGTAGAAAAACAGCAGTCCTGCGGTTCTCTTCAAGGTCAAACACTGGCATGGCTACTGGAAGCTGTGTGAGTGAAGGGACCATCTAATGTATTGGGTGTATAATTTATGTATCTAAAAACCACAAAATCTTATATCATCCTGTTACGTGGGGTAAAATATACATCTCTCTCCCAGCTGGTTGCCTTTAAAACGCAAGAACTAAATTGGATAGTGTTTCCACCCAGGTTTAGTCTAAGTCAACAGTTTGATTAGTAATGGCAGTGGGGGAGGCATACCATCAATTCTTGTCACAGTAGGGGAATGTTCTATAACCAGGTTTTATACTTCTCATAGAGTACGGACATTCTGCACGACTTGAAGAAATAATGAAAATTAGATTGCACAATGGAAATGGGCTAATTTCTCTATATAGATTGGAAAAGAAAGAATGAGAGGAAGACCTAACATCTCCACAATTGGTTATGTTTTCCCAGATGGAGCGGGCAGACATTAATCTTTTAAGTTTGGATTTTTTGCACATTATTATAATTCAGGAATTTGCTTTACAGATCCCACCTTCTCCTCCTCCTCTCCAGTTAAGAATGCATATATTTTCTGCCTCAGGGCATCACAAAGCACAACAACAGTGTTTTCCAAGCAGGATATTGCATGCAGAACAAATGACTTCATATGTGTCTTAATCTAATGAAAGGACACAACAAACAATCCCCACTTTCTGGCTCTAAATCTGTTGGCAGCAAAGACAGCACTAGACTCTAAGGTGGGGTAGTCAATTTTTTTTTCAAGGTCCACATTTCTTGTACAAGGTATAATCCAGGTCCAGACTCCAGAGAAAAACAATAAAAAAACCAATAATTAGTATATAAAAAGATTTTGGTGTCTGTTCAAAAGCACCGGGCAGTCTGGATTTGGCCTGCAGTCCACCTATTGACTACCCCTACTCTAAGGGGAATTACAGGAATAGCAATAATTAGTTTAGCATACAATGAATAGAGAAGAAGAAGACAGGAAGGAAAGAAAGGCAGTTTCCATGGCTAAATATTTAGCATATGGGCATTGAACAAGATCTCAGTGTCTTTATGCGGGGGAACCAATTGTTTCTGCTCTCCCAGCTGGGGACCATATTTTCACTTCATCTTCACAGAATACAATTAACTCTCACTGAAATAATCTGGAGTGAGCTTCAAGAGGATTCTCCTCTTCTCCTTGCCAGGCTGCTTGGGGAAATATAATGCATTTATTTTATGTTTTATAAACATTTGAGCTTTGTGATGTGTCCTGAGTGTATATGTATTTCTGTTACAGACGCTCTTTCTCCTACCTGCCCCACCACCCATGGGGTTACGATACACTAGAAACACTAGAAAAAGCCAGTCTCATACATTTTATTTGCTCACATATTTGAATTCTAGGACCAGCTCTCTCCTGAAATGTAGAGAAAAGTACAAAAAAGGTAGCTGGCACTGGGAAGAAACCTGACTGGGGTTTTGAGACCACTTCAGTAAGCACCTCCTCCTGTAAGAACCTATATGATGGTCTAGCGCTAGCTAAAGATTACACAGTCCTTCTCCTCTAAAATACAGGGTAACATACGCACCTTAAGGAAAGAGCTGACATAAGCCCGTACCATGTAATGCACAACCGATTTTGTGATTTATTGGGGCACCAAAAGCATGCCTTGGAAATATAATTATTAATTTCCACTTAAATTAAGCTACATCTCACTTATGTAGGCTACAAAGCTTAATTATAAAAGCTTTTTCTAGTGAAATATTTTCCCTTATCTTTGATATCCAGTCCAAATGGACTGGAAAAAAAGCCCTTGAAGAACAAAAAGGAAATGTCTTTTAAAGTAATTTTTGATCCCATCAGGCTGAATCTCATTAATAAAGAAAGGATTTCACTGGAGAATAAAGCTTTTACATTTAACAGCATTCAGTGCTGCTGTCTCGGATTCTAGCAGAACTGTAAATAGCAAGCCTTTCATAGATTGCAAGGCCAGAAGGGACTGTGGTGATCATCTAGTCTGACCTCCCATCTAACACAGGCCAGAGAACTCCAAAATAATTCCTAGAGCATGTCTTTTAGATCAGGATTCAAGCTTGTGCAGCTCTGCAGTGCCCACTTTTTTATAAAGATAGGTTTTTAGAAAACCTACAAATCTGCCAAGATAACTCCCTGTTCTGATTCTCTCCGTGTTCAGATCAGGTGGTATTGCTTAGAGCTAGTCACAAACAAGTTGTGTCAATTTTTTCAACCAAAAAACGCTGTTTCCTCAAAACAGAAATATTTTATGTAAACGTATCAGTGTTGAGGTCCAGGGTCGGAAGAGAGAAATAGAGAGAGAGAGAGAAAATGAAAGCGACAGCACACTCCTATTGGAGGTGTTTCAGTTTTTATAAATAATGAAGTATTCATTAGCCATTCTCCTGGGATGTGGGAGACGCAGGTTCAAGTCCCTGCTCTGAATTAGGCAGAGCAGCGACTTGAACCTGGATGTCTCACCTCCTAGTGAGTGCCCCAACCACTGGGCTATTGGCTATTTTGGAGTGGGGCTCCCTATCTCAGATATATATGCCATCATAGCTAAGGGATGCATTTTTCCCTCTCTAAACACAATATCTTAGATATGATTTCTTATTTTGGGCCACATTTTAATGCAAAATAAATAAATAAATAAAAATCAAGCAAATAGAAAAACAGGAAACAAATCCCCTTACTCCAGTTTTTTAATTATATTTTGTTTTGGTAAAAAGTTTCCAACCCTCTCTAGTTAGATTGGTTTGTTTTTTTTTCAAAGTAATTTTGTTTTGAAATTCCAGAGCTTTGTGTACTTACAAGTGAGGGAATGCTAATGGAGGTTTTAACACATTCAGCTAGGGGTATGGCAGCAACAAGAAAAGAAAATGCAAGTGATTGATTTATTTGTTAAATTCCTTTAAGTGAAAAAGCTATACAAAGGTCGGAAAACATCAGCCATCAGCCTTAATACAGAGCCTGACACTGCATCATTAAAGTAAATGGGAGTTTTGCCATGTTCTTCAATGGGACTGGAATCAGGCCCATAGATCATAAAGTTGGTTCCTCTAGAATAGGACTGAGGATGAAGGATGGTTTTGCGGTTAATGCACTGAGCTGAAATTCAGGAGATGGGCTGAGTTCCTGGCTCTGCCACAACTTTCCTGTGTGACCTTAGACGAGTCACTTAATCTCTCTGGGGCTTATTTTCCCATCTTTAGAAAATACTTCTCTAATTTACAGAGAATTTATGAGAATGACTTAATTAATGCTTGCAAGGCACTCAGATACGACAGGAATGGAGGCAGTGGAAGTACCAAAACAGATACAGAAAAGTGCTAATACACATTAACAGAGCAATGTGGGGCAAGGGACACCCCCAGAATATTTTCACATTACACCCTAACCTGACCAATCCTCTTAGTGAAAAACTAAACTAAGACAAGCAACTATGGCTCATATGGAAGTAACTATTAATCAGGGTTCATACCCAACATTATTTGCTTTTATCATTCAAAGTTACTTTGCAAGAAGGTGATTTTTATTAACCCCTTCAGTGATTCACATCTTTTAGACCAGAAGGGACCATTAGATCATCTAGTTGGACTGCCTATATATCACAGGCCATTTAATTTCAATCCCCTGTACTGATGTTTAGAGCTAAGATTTGGGTACTCTCGGTGTCTTACAGTTAACTTTAAGGCGGGGGGGAGGGGGCTTATTCAATCCAAGGCTGACTTTTAATATCAGATATGCAGATGTGCACATCTTGTGTTGAAATCAGCTATTGTTTTGGCACATACATGCCCAGTATAAAAAGGAACAGAGAATTGCATATCTTCACCTTTGACTGAAACAAATAGTCTTATAAAAGCCTATGTTAGTCATAAGGGATAAAAATAAGCCACCTCATTTAGTGATTTGCTGCTGTGCTCCAGCATTGTTCCCATGTTTGGAAACTGTCCAGGTGTTCCGTCGAACATTTACCTCTCAACTTTAATTTGCAGGATTTCGTTTTACAAGTTCTCACTCTCCTTTTGTTTTCAGATTGACATGCTCTCATTTCTAAGATGCAAGTAGAAATCAGCCCACTCTTAGCAACTGTTTTTTCCCTCAGACCAATAACAGCGTTAAGTGATTCCTGACAGGCATCGAGTACTGCAAAGTCATTTGATTGTGCACTCCTAAGTCTTGAATTTGGAGGTGTCATGGTTCCACCCCCACTCTGAACCTTAGAGTATAGATGTGGGGACCTGCAAGTGAACCCCTAAGCTTAATTACCAGCTTAGATTAATATGCTGCCACCATCCAAATATTTGAGTCATTTGGAAAACTCTGTCTCCCCCCCCAAAACCTTCCCCTCCCTGGGTAGCCTTGAGAGACTTCTCCACCAATTCCCTGGTGAACACTGATCCAAACCCCTTGGATCTAAAAACAAGGAGAAATCAATCAGGTTCTTAAAAAGAAGGTTTTTAATTAAAGAAAAGAAAGGTAAAAGAAAAAAACCTCTGGGAGATAGCATACAAGCTGATCTCACAGACAACAGATTCAAAACACAGGATGTTCCCCTGGGCAAAAACCTTAGTACACACAAGAATACCCAATTTGATTATCCCCCTAATGCCAAGACAAATTACAAAAAGAAAATAAACATAAACCTATTTATTTCCTTACTTAATACTCACTACTCTGATACGAGGCTGATTCCTTGATCTTTTCCACTCCGGCAAAAACTGAAACTGACCAAGACAAAGGGAACTTCCCTCCTTCCTTTTGAAACATCCTGTCCCCCCATTGGCTCCTCTGGTCAGGTGTCAGCTAGGCTAGGTGAACTTCTTAACCCTTTACAGGTAAAAGAGGCATTAACCCTTAACTATCTGTTTATGACAGGAGGGTATAGGGACCATGAGTCTGTGGAAGGAATTACGGCAACAATTGAGGAAATTTTCCTGTTAAACAGTAAAGGGACATAAGAACATAAGTTCTTGAAATATTCCCTAGAAAGGGCAATAATAAATGGGGAGATATTCTGAATCCCCTAGAAATTCAAGTTCTTATTTGCATATAGGCAGCCTTGTAACATATGATTTTATTTTCTCTATCTAAGAGTCTGCTGTTTGCAGAAGGTAACTGACGTTTTGTAAGGAGATCATGCAGCATATCATAGAGGAGGCACACACCATATTCTCTCGTGGACTTTAGTTTTTGTTCTTTTTTGTGCAGTTTTATTTAATCTAAAATAAAATGTGCATCAAAAGCTTAATAACGAATCACCATAGATTCTGATTTAACCACCAAAATTCATGCCCTTCACCTAATTCCAAAGCCTGTTACAGGACAGCAGCACTCCATCCACAGACAGTGTGTCAAGGATCTGGTGAATCATTGATAACTGTGCACTAGCCTTGACCATCAACACTTAAGAGTGGTGGCAGAGGTACAGGGTAATGTGCTAAAATGGAATGATGGAATGAGTCCTTCCCAGAGGGACACCCTCTATGAGTGGTGATAGGAAACTGCACCTCCACCACTAGACTGCTCTCTTGTGGAGTCCCATAATCTGTTCTCTCTCACTAGTGCTATTCAGCACCTACATGCAGCCACTAAATGAACAGGGCAGACAACATGGACTCAAGTGCTAGCAATATGCAGATGATACAGCTCTACTTATCTTTCAACACATATCACCATATACCATTACCAGGGTTTAGATAAGATCAGCACATGGATGAAGAACAGCTGGCTGAAGCTGAACGCAAGCAAGACAGAGGTTATACTGAAAGGCAGAGGAAAACATTTGAAAGAGTTTGCAGCCTTAGTGCAACTTCCTTTAATTGAAGGCACACACGCATAATTGGTCACTTCAGTTTAGTGGTGTCCCTGGATTTCTCATGCTAAGCTCTCACATAGTGGCATTCACAAGTAATCTTTATACCATCTCCAGCTGGCTAGAAGACTCCCTGCCATCCTGGAAAACAATTACCTGGCCTCAGTTATTCATGTCTTTTTTCACCTCTCGAGTGGACTACAGGAATGCAATATATTTGGGCATGAAGCCTTCAGCCCTTAGGACACTACAACCGATAAAGAACATTACAATGTGTCTCCACAATAACACAGGCTACCATGAGCACATCAAACCTGTCCTCAGCAGACTATGCTAGCTTCCCATAGACTACTCAATCAAGTTCAAGGGATCAGTCCTCATCTTCAAGGCACACAAAGGCCTGAGCCCAGGATAGCTAAAAGATTGACTAAAGCTCCGGGATGGAGACTGTGGTTAATAACTCCATTGCCAGCCTGAGACTGTGGAATGAACGATGACAGGAAAAGACCTTCACAAGCCTCAAAACTTTTGCTGTAAGTGCCAGGCACATCTCTTTGAACTTCCATTTTCTAACATAGATAGCTCTGCATGTGGTGCATGCGTACACATAAACCTTCCAAAACAAATCACTGCATCTCACACATACTTCTCCCCCTAGGGAGAGGCCGAGAGAAAAAACACATGGCTGATGTTAGCCGCAAGGCTTAATCATAGAATCATAGAACCATGGGGTTAGAAGGGACTGCAAGAGTCATCTAGTCTAACCCCCGACAAGATGCAGGTTTTAATGAATTACTGGAAGGTGCTCAGATAGCTACGGTGATGAGCATGGTATAAAAACCTACAGAGAAAGGAATAGAGAGTTTTAAATTAGCACAAAGTAGTTTGTGTCACATTTCAGGGCAGCTGCACCTGTATCTCCCCTCAGTAGCCCATTCTCAGGCTTCCAGCTGCCCAGCTGTTGCCTCTCTCGAGTGGAGATCCCGGGAGGTTCCCTACCTTCCCTGCCGATTCCCCAGCAAAGACAGCCTGTCAAACCTGCTTGATTTCTCTTCAGAAATGGATAGAGTGACTGTTACAAATATAAGTTACCATACAGAGTTTTCTAGGCAAGTCTACTTCATTCTTAAAGGAAAAAGTGTTACAGAGGAAACATATTAAAACGAATCAAAGAACCTACATGCATGCTTATAAGCTTGCCAGGGTTTATCCCAATTCTCACATGGGCTCTGGCAAGAATAGTCTTTCAACGGCCCTCCCTAGCGGCTTCAAGTTCATCAGAGCTTCAGCTGAGAACAAGCACATTCATAACATGTTCAGTTTCCTCTTTAAGCAAATCAGAGTTTCCAGAAGCATGTAATGTATGCACAATGGGTCCCTCCCACCAGCACAGATCTTCAAAGGGTTGGCTTCGGAGGGGAGAATTTGCATTCCCATCACCCGAAAATATTTCCTAGGGAATCCATTTAATATATATTGTTCCAAAAAGACTTCTGGAAGTTCCTAATACCTTTCAAGGATTGCATAAATCTTGTCTTCCTGCTAAAGCAATTCCATACAATCTCACAATAGTACATAAACATTTGCATTTCTAATACAATGAACTCCAAAGGTGTTAACCTTAATTCAGTAAGGTTTAACTTAATTCCATAAAATGTAACTTAATTCTATAACATTTGTTCAGCATATTAAAAATATTATCAATCTGTCACAGACTGTACTCCTCACCACCTGTTACTGCAGCATGATCTTCACTCCATGTCAGCCTGTCCCTGATGGGAAGGGGCCTCAAAATCCATTGGTCCCCTGCTGCAGCAGGCTTTGCGTCATTGTTGGAATTGGCCCCGGGCCCAGGACACATGAATTATCCCTATGAACTTGATTTTCTAGCACTCTATGAAATTAGGGTTGAGTATTACCTGCCCATCTCCATTTTGGAGCATCCTCAAAATTACTTTTCCACTCTTCAAGTTGTTCCCGACTTTGCTTCTTTGTACTTTATACCTATTAATATTATCACCACCGCTGGATACATCAAAGACTGTTTTCTTATGTTTATAAATGCCTTTCCCATATATCTCTCGGCTTGTCCTCCTCTCATATTTTAATTCACTACAGTCCCAGACTACAGTTAGCCACTGCTTAAAAGTGCAGAATGTTTTACTGGCTTCGCTATCAAGTGTTTGAGGTAACACTATTAAAAAAATCTTTGTGACCACCTTCAAAATAACTGTAGTACAACACAACCTGCTGTGTGGAGCCTGGACTAAAGAGCAGCCAGAAAGGCTTAGTCATAAAACAAAAAAAACATTGAGAGTTATGAAGAGCCTCTTTCAGGTAATTAAAAGTTAATTAAAAACTCAGTGTAATTTATGCCCAGAAAAAATGGCCTTTTGTCTTTTATTCGAGTGAGTTTCCTGAAAGAAGCACTCATCTGAGACTGCAGCCCATTCCAGAAAAGTAAATAGAAATCACACAATAATCCCACAGCCTGTCCCAGGTGGCATACTAATTTACTAACAGTTCTCGATAATTTATAGCAAGTTAAACAGCCTGGTGGCAGGGGGGGAAAAAAAGGTTATTTCCTCTCCTCCTTTCTGACAACGATGTCTCACATTCAAATCTACCTCGCTTCATCAGCTTGCTCCTAGGCATTTCTCTGAATTAATAAGCAGACAAGGAAGGGAAGTGTATAGAGAAATAAGCCTATAACTTAATTATTGCTTCTGAGAACAAAAAGCCCCATGGGGCACATGAAGACATACCACACAGTTTACTTTTGAGAGAGAGAGAGATCACCTGGGCAGGCAGCCATTAATGGCAAGATGCCTCCAGATCCATTTTCATTGTTTGTGTAATACCCTCTGCTTATTGTTTTTGTTTGATTATAATAATCATGTTGTACATTTATACAGCACCTGAAGGATCCCAAATCAAAGCGCTTTTAGACGCTACCAGCCAAATTCTTCCCCTGGCTGTAGCTGGGTAAAACGAATCTGCTGAATGGGATTGTACAGCTGTAATCTAGAAGAGGGTGTAGCACTATTTTAGCAACAGTAAATGGTAAAAAACCTTAAGAGCCACATTGTCAAAATGGTTCAGTACCCACAATCAGGGCAAGATTTTCAAAAGATTTCAGCACATTTCCAAACTTATTTATTTAGCTATCACTAAAATTACCACTGTTTGGGGCAGGGGCTCTTTGTTATATGTCTCTACAGTGCACAGTACATTGGGTCCCTGGCTTCTAGGTGCTACTGGTAAAACATGTAAATAAATAACATTCCTAAGTGTCATCTTGTGAACTGCTGGTTGCTGAGCACTTTTGAAACTCAGCTATTATTTAGCTACTTAAATGAGAACTGGGCTGTTTTAAAAGATCACCACTGGTGTAAATTTATACCAGTAAAGAGTGTCTCTCTTAACAACTCCGGTGAAAGAGTTATACATAATGGGCCAAATTCTGCTCTCAGTTACACCAGTGTAAACTTGATGTAACACCTTTAATTCATTATGCTACTGCTAGGAAGACAGTCTGATTGTCAGAGGTGCTGAGCAATTACAGCTCCCATTCACTTCAGTTTTTATATTGCTGAGTACCTCTGGAAACCAGGTCAAATTTATGACTAAAATCAAATCGGAGTCTTCTAAAATCTAGTATTTTGAACTTCACATTCTAAGCTTGCCTGCATTAGAGTTCTCAGAAGCTGTGAATGCGACTTGGGAAACAATTATGGACTTGAATCATGGGAATGCAGTGGATATTAATGAAAGGTTAGCTGTGATCCAGGTAATTGTAATTGCTACGACAATTGCTACGGAAAGACAGAGACAATAAAACTGAAAAATGGAGGTTCAGGCCTGAAGAATCTTGCATGTCACCATTCTAACGGACAATAATGACTGCAAGACTTTAAAAAAGTGAACTGGTCACCTGGAAAACAAGTTCAGATTAAGAAATGTCAGATTGGCCAGAGCTAGTTGAAACTCGAAGAGTGGAGAAGCTAAGCTAATTTTTTTTTCATGGGGGACTGCAATGATATTGGAGAGTGTAGATGGGAGTTTGCAATGATTTACCAATGTGCTGTGGTGCTCGGCATCTCTGGAAAAGGCAGGGAATCAAATCACCATGGCACACAGTGTAGGGGGGCAAAACTTCTTCAATTTTACATCTAGTGTGAAAGGTCACAAAGACACAAACACCAAGTCTGTGCCCTGTGAATCATCCTGTATGATGTTTGTGGAATATGGAGATTTTGGCACAAGAAGAAACATTTCAAAGTGAGATACAAATCAGTCACATTTTTGAGGCTACGCATTTTGGTTTGTCTGGATTAGTGTCCCATTCTGCTTGCCTTAATGTTTCACACTTGGAAGTAAAATATACCCTGTAGGGAAATGACTGCTCCTCTATCCTACTGGATATGAATGAAACAAATTATACCCAGAGAAAGACATAGATTTGGAGTTCTAAACACTGAGGGTTTTAAAATTTCCTAATGTAAAATCTTTGTTATTGCTGGGCTTTAGTTTTGCACCCTAAAAGTTACTACTGTGGAATATGTATACAATTTCCGGACTATGTCTAACATTTGAGCCGGGAGGTGTGATTCCCAGCTCATGTAGATGAACCTACATTAGCTCTGCTTGACATATCGCCCACAAATACAGTAGCAGTGTGGTCAGGGTAGCACATGCGGCAGTTCAGCCAGCCTCCTGAGTACAAACCTACCCAGCCCCTTGAGCATGTACTCAAGTGCGCTAGGGCGGGTTCATCTGCATGAGCTGGGGCTCACACCTACAAACTCAAATATAGATGCATCCTTAGCAACTTACAACCATATGGGTGATATTTGGCTCCAGTGCAGGCCTGACTCTCATCTAAAACTAGCTCTACAGGGGTGTTACTCCTTACATCGCTGAAAGGTGTTGCTTTTTACTGAGGTTTATCTGTAGCACAGTAGACAGCACATTACATTTTGCTGCCTACCTGTGAATTCATATAATATATCATTAACCAGGGGTTAAACATACTCCACAGTAGTACCTTTCAGGGTGGAAAACTAGACCCCATCAACAAGAAGAGTTTTGCATTAGGAAATTCAATGGGGTTTGTCAAGGCTGAATCCCAGCTCTGGCACTTTGAGTACAGAAGGTGGGGGCCAGCAAGGATTTTAAAAATTAATACTTGCCACTCCAGGCTTGTGTTAAACTCCCAAGGTTACAGCTTTTCTCTGACCTTGGCTCGGTAAATGCTGCCACCACCCAAATTAAAAAAAAACAACCTTTGGACCCAGGAAGGAGCACTTGGGAATTCCTTCCTGTGGGTTTCAGAGTAGCAGCCGTGTTAGTCTGTATCCGCAAAAAGAACAGGAGTACTTGTGGCACCTTAGAGACTAACAAATTTATTTGGGCATAAGCTTTCATGGGCTACAGCCCACTTCATCAGATGCATTGAATGGAACATATAGTGAGGAGATATATATATACACATACAGAGAACATGAAAAGATGGGAGTTGCCCTACCAGCTCTAAGAGGCTAATTAATTAAAATGAGCAATTATCAGGAGGAGAAAAAACTTGGTACCCTCAAGCCCTTTCACCCTCCTTCCGGGGAAGAGCTGCAAAAGAAAACAAAGGAAATTAGCAGTTGCCACCAGCTAAACGAACAACATATACACAAACCTCTTAGGACACCAAAAATCCAGTCCTTAAAAAGGTAAATTGTATTAAAAACAAAAAGAAATAAAATAATGCTTTTGCTTGATTTTAAAAGAGCAATTCCAAAAATTAAGCACCCAAACTAGCTTTCTTGGGGGTTTAGCTTAAAGGTTACAAGCAAACAAAAGCATCAGGGTTTGGCATAGAGGAGATCCACAAGCCAAAATAAGAAATAAATCTGATAGCGTCTAACTAAACATTCCCTATCTAAATTATTTCTTCTAGGTATGGAAGATACTTTTTCATACCTGGTTCAAACCTTACACAGCATTCCCGCGTATAGCATTCCTGCTCCATGTCCCTGCATCTCAGCGAACAACAGACAAAGGGAAAGTTTCTTTCCCAATTTTAAAAAGTTCTACCTTCCCATTGGCTCTTTTGGTCAGGTGCCCACTTTTTTTTTTCTTTACCTGGGGGACTTTTTAACCCTTTACAGGTAGAGCAAGTAAAGAACAGCTACCAAGAGGGATTTTACAGCTAACTGGCTGGCTGGGTGTTCATCAAAGGGAGCTACTCCCCACACTTCATTTATCACAGGGTTACTCCTGGTTTATGCCAGCATGACTGACGGCAGAATAAACTCTGCATGTCTGCGGGGCACCAGAAAGGTTCATGGAATATCATGTTACAATAAGTATTTCCACTTAAGATTTTCATTAATATACAAGATTTACTGTGCTCATGCTGGGAATTTATGTAATTATTTTTCTTAACCCAAGGGTACATCTTTTAAGTTGTCTATGTTATTCATGACTAAGTAAAATTGGAAGATGACAAGCGCTATCACAGAAGGGGAAGGAGAACAAGTAGTGCAAGTTACAGGCTATTTTAACAAGCAGCATTCATGTAAGTGGGTCCATCAAATGTTTTGGCTAAAAAATAGCCCAGCCTGCCATGCCGTTGTGTTGGATCTTGGCCAGCTTAGGAAGGGATATTTGCAGCTTTAGAGTTCCTATTGGTCTCACATTGTCAAATGATCATACATTGCAAGAGTGTTACGTTGACTTATCCCATAATAAAGGCCTGTTTGCTTACAGTTCTCTTCTAGTGTTTTATCTATCAGTGTTTTATCTACACCTACTCCTATCTCTAGAACTTTTAGTGAGATTTTTTTTTCTGTTATTCATTACCATATTGTATTCTTCGGTTAACACGTCAGAAATGACCTGTATTAACTCTTAACTCATTTAGTTAAACATGAAGAGAAAAAATATACTTTTCTTTCACGAGGTCTAATTTTGACCTTCCAATAGAAAACATTTTTTGCAGAATGGTGATGGCAACAAAAATTATATTGTGATTATTGTGACACAATGCAAGCTGACAAAGTACAGTAACTATGTCCCAAAGCTCACAGCATAACACAAAAGTTGATTGGGGTTGCAAGAGATGCATGTTTCTAACAGAACATTTAGAATGAAATTAAATATCCTCAAAAACGTCTCACTTGGCGTAAGATCTAAAAGGTGTGTGGGTTGTGAATACATCATTTACACCTCTTCCCCTAATGCCAGAGTGCAGCGAATGGGAGGCAGTAGAGCTACAGGTGAGAATAAGATCAGGACTCTTCAGTTGCATTCCAGGTTCTCTCTGTGATTTGGCGTGTGGCTTTGGAGGAGCACACTAACATCTCTGTGCCTCACAATGCCCGTTTATAAAATAGGGATAATAATACCTGCCTGCATCATAGGAGTATTGGGAGGATTAAAACATCAAAGATTATTAATCCAAGAACTGCCTCCTGCCCCTAAGGGCTCCTGGAAAATCTAGTATTTTATCCTTGCCCATGGAAATACGTGGGTTTATGCCAAAGTGGCCTTTATCTATCATGTGACTCGCTCTGGCTGTTGACTTAGAATGGGCTTCAAGGATATTTCTGTGCCGGACATAACACAGCCCATCATAATCATATATATATTTACTGTAATTAGAGCCACAAAGCCCAGATCCACATCTGATCTTTCCGAAAGTCCAGGGGTGATAAGATTCTGGGTTTTGGGGCCTGATCCTGTCACCTTTATTCACTTGGCTGATACTTATCCACACAAAAAGTCCCATTGAAGACAGTGAGACTTTTATATGATCAAAGGTTACAGAACTGGGCTCATGGTTTGTGATCATCTCTAACTGCAACATTTTGCTTTTAGGATTGAAACGTTTTATGACATGGGTGCTATCTCTGAGCAAAATGAAAGGCATTATCCCAAATTGGCTTTTTGTCTACAGCATGCCCAAGCCTATACAGCTATTCTCAGTCACAAACAGAACATAACATGCCTGTCACATTGCTGAGAAATGCCCCATATGGCACAAACAGTTGAGTGCCAGTTAACTAAAAGAGTTAATATAAAATTAATAGTTCTATATTTATCCAATAATGATCACTACACAATCTTACTGCTCAGAAGAGAATGTTGACATTAGCACCTACCAATATGTTAGTAACTTGGAATAGATGATACTTGGATTACTTAATAAATTAAGAATAATTAGCTATATTGTAGCTATACAAGTGGAAAAAAGCCATATGTTGAGTGTGAGGAAGTGTAATCCATTCATTGGCTTAGCAGCAGAGTCCCCCAGTGAGTGTTACAAGTTCACATGGTAGTTTTGAGTGTGGATTTTTCTTAAGGTTGTTTGGTTTCATTAGGTTTGATGTGTTCAAGTCACACCTAGGCTACAAGCGTCATATTGGATACTTTCCCAAGAAGACTCTTGTGCTTTGTTTCTTCCAGACAGTGCATTAAAATATGTATGCAGTGTTGCTGTAGCCATGTTGGTCCCAGGATATTAGATAGACAAGGTGGGGAAAGTACGGTAATTTCTTTTACTGGACCACTTCTGTTGGTGAGAGAGACAAACTTTAGAGAAGTTGGTCCAATAAAAGATATTACATTCCCCACCTTGTCTCACTAAAATATGTAGCATTCATGAGATGTGCCCCAGTTTCAGACACATGTATGCAAATAATGGGGGGGTTGTGTGTGAAATCCTGGCCCCACAGAAGTTAATGGGAGCTTAGCGACTGACTTAGACAGGGTCAGGATTTCACCCCTAGTGTGTAAGACTAGGAATTTCATCTTTGCTCACATGACACTACTACTCTTTGTTGATTTTCATGCTAATCATTGACAGCCACACATCCCTCTTACACACCAGGCACCAAATTCTTTGCCAGTGTAAATTGGTGCAATCCCACTGAAGTTAGAAGAGCTGCACACATTTAAACAAGCAGAGAATTTAGCCCAGCAGCAGTTACGGGCTTTGATGCATATCCTAATAAAAGCAGCAAAGAGTCCTGTGGCACCTTATAGACTAACAGACGTATTGGAGCATGAGCTTTTGTGGGTGAATACCCAGTTCGTCAGATGCATATCCTATTGTATTTCTTGGAGCATAGCATTACCATACTGAAGCTATCATTTTGAGAGAAGGCTACTACTACCCTCTCTAATGTATATTGTACCACTTTGCACGAATATCTGGATCAGAGATCAAAACTGAGCCCTTAATCAGGTTTACTTTTGTGAAAGAACAGTTTTTCCAAAACACAGTGAAACATGTGCTGTTGATCACCTACTAATTCTGCTCATCTGTCCTAACAGCTGCTAAAATCTCAGTCCTCATGAGTTCATCCACAGTACTCATGCTTCTATGTGGCCACATATTATACTGACTATAAAAATCATCAGTCCCTTTCTTGACAGTTATTAATAGATTTCCTTCAGATCACTGGGGTAATTATAAAAACCATGTTGTAGTTCTAAGAGAAATAAAGGGCCTGATTCTCCTTTCACTGACACCAGTTTTATATTGTTGACGTCAATGGAGTTAGCCCTGATTTATACTGGTGTAAGGCAGAGAAGAATCAAGCTAAAAAAGGGTTAGAAAGATCTGAAAGATCTTTTAAAAATGGGACAGAGTTATTGTTGAAAATAAGTTTGTGTGTTCCTGCTTCTAAACTTATACAAATACCAATAAAAGTTAATATTGCAATGTGAGTTTGTGTGTTCCTGCTTCTAAACTTATACAAATAGCAATAAAAGTTAATATTGCAATGTATCTACTATTGCAATATTGTTACTATTTCTCTGTAATGACAAGTGTGGAAAATAAAACAGTCTCTAGAAACCATTAAATACCAGTTATATATTATGATTTCTACATTATTAGATTAATGATTGGACCTTGACAGGAACAAGAAACTGTCAGTGCTTATATTTTTGTTCCTACTGGTTTATTAATTTTAGCTTTATTTTCCTATTCTTCCTATGCCACAGCCCCTAGCATAACAAAAAATGAATTAAAAGAGTTATGCGTGTATTCTCAAGATGCTGACGTGAGGTATGCTGTATGATCCAGGGCACTGAATCAGTTAAATGTTAGAATTCACAAACGGAGTGTTACAAAAAGATGGTTATAAGTAGTTCTTAAAGCATACATTTTAAACTCTGAGTACCTTAGGAGATTTATGGTTTCAATTGAATAATAACAAAATTGAATTATTTAATATTTCTATGTTATATAGGTTCTTTACTGTGCTCATAACCGTAGTATCAGAGTGCATTCGAGTGGCTAACATCTGTCATGTAGCTTTTTCTCTCATCGTCTCACAGAGTCCTGAACTACTGATATCAAACAGGATGGTTGTTGGGAAGGAAGGGGAGAGAGAGGGTGTCTTTGGGACCATATGCCCACAAGGTCCGACTCTGGGGTACAGACAGTGGTCTTGAATATAATCAGAAGACAACAATGTGCTATTGTAGCAACCACATACATTTCTTTAACTCTGGTTCGAATCCAGGGCTGCCCAGAGGATTTAGGGGGCCTGAGGTCTTTGGCGGCGGGGGACTCCCGCCGCCGAATTGCCGCCAAAGACCCGGCACTTTGGCGGCGGGTCCCGGAGTGGAAGGACCCCCCCCCGCTGCCGAATTGCCACCGAAGACCCACAGTGGAAGAAGCTCTAGGGGCCCGGGCCCCGTGTGAGTTTTCCAGGGCCCCCAGAGTGAGTAAAGGACCCCACTCCAGGAGCCCCAAAAAACTCTTGTCGGGGCCCCTGTGGGGCCCAGGGCGAATTGTCCCACTTGCCCCCTCCTCTGGGCAGCCCTGTTCGAATCCAAGTTCTGAAAAGTCTACCTTGAATGGCAGCTTGATGAGCATTCATGACATACCCAACCTTTCCTCTAGGCACAGTGGGCTTGCTAAATGATAAATGCTTCAGATGAGGATATAGTGAGTGTGATTACTGTTTAATGGCAATAATAGCATGTTCTAATGCAAATGGGAATATACATCATGGCAGTGAGATTCAAGAGACACATTCTGTTGGTGCAAATTGTTCAAAGATCTCATTCACACAGAGAGTGTCTCTTAATTATGCTGTGTGCTAGGCAGCATGTATATTTATTAAAGTCATTTTAAGGGCCTCTGAATATGGTTTCTTGCTGGTTTAGAAATAGAAGAACCCAGCAGGTTTTTGTGCAATTTATCAAGACAAAAATCTCAGCACAACCTTATAAAAATTATAATTATCTATGCCCAATGGCTAACCTTCACTCAAGTCATAATACCTTTGTATTTTATTACTCTGATTGGAAAATGTCAGATTTACCCTCACATTGAGCAGTTTCCTTACAGGATATACTAACAACAATATTTTTATTACAAGTTGAGGAGAAATAAAAACAGCTGATATTCTGTGAAATAATAGTAATTTAAAAAAATCATTCTTGACAGATCACTACTGTGAATAATTATATCCATTGTATGAAATCTGACTCCTTAATGCTACAAGTTATGACTTTGATCTCAAACAACATACAATAGCCTTATTTTTTTTAAAAAAGGAAAAGAGAGACAGAGAGAAGCAGCAGCCTTGAATGACTTCCTCAAGTTTAGACAGGATGTCTGTGACAGAGATAGGAACTGAACCTAGATCTTCACTTCCAGTCCAGGGCTTAATACTGAAACCATCCCCTCTCTTTTATTTACTTCTACAGAAATCAAATATTTGCTTGGTCCTCTCAATGGGTGCCAGAAACAAATAATAGTAGAAATTTGCGGATATTTCTTTAGAATACTATAGTAATGTCATAGAGTCTTCCTATCAGATGAAACAGAAATAATCCAGTTTCCACTGTTAGATTATGGCTCTGATGTCATTCACAGAAGCCTCTTCTGTTTAGTGGAATGACCTGTGTTATCCTTCGTTAGAGACACATCAATCACCACAGGCTTCATTAAAAGGGAAAGGAGACAGAAAAGCCCTTTAAGAAAGCTGGGCTGTCAAGTTTTCTCTTAGGGAAGTTAACAGTTCTTTTCACATGGCTGCCTGAGCTAAATTATCATTGACATTTATCCCAATTCAAATCTACCTAAAAGTTACACAATCAATCTATCAACATTCGTTAGAATAAGGAGCATGAATTTATTAAAGCATTTTTCTTTCTTCTTCACTCTTTCTGCCAGGCCCTCTTCCAGTGCAGTTACAGACCAATATCCACACAGCTGACAGGTGAATTTCAAATATTAGTCTTTTGCATGGAGTATCCCTTTCCAATACATTTATGGCTAAATTCTGGCTTCATTTTCACCCATTAAACACCAATGAATTCAACAGAGACATAACTGAGAATGAAAAATGGCTGTTAATATAGGTATGTCTACATTGCAATTAGACACCTTGCAGCCCGAGCTCAGGGTCCCTCCCAACTCGCAGGGTCCTAAAGCCTGGGCTCCAGCCCCAGTCCAAACGTTTACACCGAAACTGAACAGCCCCTTAGTCTGAGCACTGCAAGTCTAAGTCTGCTGGCACGGGCCAACCGCAGGTTTTTAATTGCAGTGTAGACATACTCATAAAGGCTAGCACAGATATGAGTGCCCTTTTCTGGATGACACATCAGACCTGCTCAAACTTTTATGATAGCAACCTACTGTTACCTGCTACTTTCTTCTGTGGTTTCAAGTAGCAGTTCAAAAGATATAATATTTGAGATTCTGATCCTGCATTCTGAGTTTCTGCTTCTTAACGAGGTTTTGATACACTGTCACTTGTGAATTTACAGACTAGACAACAAGATCAAATCACAAGTGATCAAATAATGAAAGACGATGGTTTCAGCGCAACTAATTAGGATTATAATATGCTCTTATTAAGCAACGTTCTTGTTTAAGTACAGGGCATGTTTGCAAAAGTTGAGCAATTGAGGAGATTGAAGGATGAAATTCATCAGCTCTGTATATGCAGTACACTAAAGACAAGGAAGCATTGTAAGGAAGGTCATACAATGTTCTGCTGTGTGCCTTCATACTGGCACAGTGGGAGGATTCTTAGCTACATCAGTTGTAAGGCTGCTGCTGCATCCATTTGCCCAGATTCTAGGAGGCAGAATTTGACCCACAAGTGTACAGCTGTTATTGGTAACAATTGAAATTATCAATGCCAGTTTTTAAAAACACCAATTTACAACGCAAGTGCTGAGCAATTTCTCTAACTGTAAAAAGTCAATAGATTCATAAATTTTAAAGCCAGAAGAGACCATAGTGATAATCTAGTTTGTGTATGAAATGTTGCCAAGATTATTTGTGATAGTACCACAGGTTTCTAATTGGCCATTCTCGGCCTGATTCCAATCTCATATCATATTTATGCTGGTGTAACTTCACTGATTTAATGGAGTTACTCTATATCTACACTTCTTACACATTTATACCTGGCCTATCACTGTAGTATAAGAATAAATGTGCATAGAATAAGGCCTTGGGCTTCTAAATGGTGCAACTGTATTCACCAGGTTAGTGCCTGGTAAATGTTTTCTCTTCTTGTAATTTGTTTTAACGATAGAATTCAGCTAGTGGAAGAGAATGAGTTTCCAAGATGAACCAAAGCGCAAAAGCAACAGTGAGTCATATTAACACCAGCAAAGCAGTATCAAACCAGCGAGTTCCTTGTTCCCTTGAAATTGAGCATAGGAATAGCTCAGGGCTAGATTGAGACATCATTACTGTCCAAGTCATTTCTATGGTACAATATTTCCATTGATGAAGGGTCCACAGCAGTCAAGGAGGAACTTTCACTATACTAGGACTTGAAAAGGTGGCTGTGATAAATAATTGGTGCTCCCTACATCAGCTGTCTGCTGGTCAGTGTCTAAGAGCAGTTCTTCAATGCTGTTAGTGACATTATGACAGACTGAAATATCCTGCTTAGGTTAGCCAGCACTGAACATCTTACTTTAAAACAAAACAATTAAAAAAGCCACTTCAGATTATATATTTGCTTACTCTAATCTGCCTCTTCAGTAATGATGCCAAACTGGAAAAAAATGAGAACCATTAGTAGATTACTCTATATGTGCATCTACTGTGGACAATCCATCCCATAACATTCTGTCTAACTGTAGGGTGGCTAGCTGGCAAACAAGCTCAAACAATAGTATTCAGATATGTATGGCTGTCAGTTTGCCATACGCATTGCTGACTAAACATTAGACTTTGGTTTAAATCCAAAGTAACTCCACTAAAATTAAATTATTTTGGATTTATGTTAGCGTTGATCGTTTTGATACAAAACTACTCGAGACAGTTAAGTCCCAGGCAGACTGTGAAGAGCTAGAAAAGGATCTCTCGAAACTAGGGGACTGGGCAACAAAATGGCAGATGAAATTCAATGTTGATAAATGCAAAGTAATGCACATTGGAAAATATAATCCCAACTATACATATAAAATGATTGGGTCTAATTAGCAGTTACCACTCAAGAAAGAGATCTTAGAGTCATTGTAGATAGTTCTCTGAAAACATCCACTCAATGAGCAGCAGAAGTCAAAAAAGTGAATAGAATGTTGGGCATCATTAAGAAAGGGATAGATAATAAGACAAAAAATATCATATTGCCTCTATATAAATCCATGGTACGCCCATATCTTGAATACTGCATGCAGATGTGGTTGCCCCATCTCAAAAAAGATATATTGGAATTGGAAAAGGTTCAGAAAAAGGCAACAATAAAAAAAACAAGGGCATGGAACCGCTGCCATATGAGGAGAGATTGATAAGACTGGGACTTTTCAGCTTGGAAAAAAGAGAGATGACTAAGGGGGGATATGATAAAGGTCTATAAAATCATGATTGGTGTGGAGAAAGTAAATAAGGAAGTGTTATTTACTCCTCCTCATAACACAAGAACTAGGGGTCACCAAATGAAATTAATAGGCAGCAGGTTTAAAACAAAGAAAAGGAAGCATTTTTTCACACAACGCACAGCCAACCTGTGGAACTCTGTGCCAGAGGATGTGAAGGCCAAGACTATAACAGTGTTTAAAAAAAAAGAACTAGATAAATTCATGGGGAATAGGTCCATCAATGGCTATTAGCGAGGATGGGCAGAAAATAGTGTCCCTAGCCTCTGTTTGCCAGAAGCTTGGAATGGGCGACAGGGGATGGATCACTTGATGATTACATGTTCTATTCATTCCCTCTGGAGCACCTGGCATTGGCCACTGTAGGAAGACAGTAAACTGGACTTGATAGACCTTTGGTCTGACCCAGTATGGCCGTTCTTATGTTCTTATGAGAGCACAATTTGCCTTTTAACAACAGTTATTTGCCACGTAAGTAGGGGAAACAATTGTATATAATCAATTTGAGCATCTTTTGTGGTACTTGGCAGATCAGATTACATAGTTACTACTACATACTGTGCAGGTACTTTTACATAGAACAAATTCTTGCTATCCCTCTTTTCTAACCAACACAGAAGAAAAAAACATTGATGAATCAAAGATGAAAAACTCTTCCTTGAACAAGAGATACCAAATAAAAAGGTAAGAGAAGCATAAGGCTAGGCATGAGTGTTTTAGGAATATTTAGGAATATATTTAAAACTGAAGTTTTCCCCAAGAAAGCCAAGAAGAAACTTACCACTTAGTAATACATAGAAAAGGATATTAAGGCTATGAAATCAGCAAACAAACCACCAGACACATCAGACATCATTTTAGAAGTTCAAGAAAAACAAAATGACAAGGGGCAGGACATATAATTATAATACACACACACACAATCACAGCGATGGACATTGCATAAGAACCTGATCACTTTGGAACAAAATACAACAAAGACTGAAACATTCAGCTGATGCTGATAGTATCTAGTAGTGAGATCTTTAGGAACCTCAGAATTCAGAATCCTGGTCAGAATGCAGTAAGGATAGAAGAGCCTTCATGGAGAACAATGTGGGGAGTAATAAGATGAAATATACAGCTTTTTAAACATGCTGGTGGCCCAACTGGACTGCTTAAAATAGTTAGGGATTTGGTATAATCGATGTTGCTCCTCTGTTGCCTCTTTAATTTTGCTGCAATGATAGCTTACTGTACAGGCTTTAATTAGATCTTAAAAACATTTGACATTTTACAATTTGGGAAACAGCACTATTTCAAAAATCCTTCAGGTTGTGAACTTTACCTAGGATTTATATAATAAATTAGTCCAGGAGCAAAGAATGAAACTGGGGAATATGAAGGCAAAATGATTCAGCATCCTCATCAGAAAAAAGGATTTGGAAATTACTGCAAAAAACCCAAAACCTCACAATCATTAGGTTAGTATAGAACAGCAGTATAGACAGACAACTAAAGAGACCAGATTGTAATTAGCACAGAAATAAACCACAAAATAAAAACGGTGATACTGTTTCAGAGTTTAGATCATATCCAGAATAGCAAATACAGCACAGACCTCCACAGCACAGGAAGAATATTATTGCCTGGAAGAAGCAGTGTGGTGTGCTGTACCTTAGGAACTGAGTTATATTATAACACTTTGCAGCAGGGACTGTGAGTACATCTGTGGTACTGATAACTACTCAGGCAAAACTACCTCACAAACAGGAGTAGGTAATACACCAAAATACTAGAACTGGTTGAAATTTTGCAAACAAAAATGTTTTAATTAAAAAAAACTGCCTTTTTAAAAACTGACAGTTTTCAGGTTTGTTTTTAAATGTTTCCAAATTTGACAAAATTAGAAAATAGACTTTATCTCCCCTTCTCCTGGCTTTATTGTTTCTAGAACTTTTCCATGCATCAAAACAATCACATCTTAATTATCCCAACACCTGTTCTCCGAAGGACAGATATGCTCCGACGGTTAGATTCAGCACATAAAGATTTATGTATTGATATCCTAAAGGGTAGCTTCCTGCTAGGCCTGATGGCCCTAAGGAAGCCAGACATCTGTCTAAAATGAAGGAGCTAGCAAGCAAGCTTTTAAGTCAGCATGCAGGGTCCATGGGTAATCAGCTTTCACAGTTATCTAAAGATTATTGTTCCTTAAGCTCTTCAATTAATCAGGGTTCTACCTTATTTTCTGTATTTTTAAACTACTATAACAACAATAGACAAATGAAGAGCCCATCAGTATGTTCCTGAAACCCTGGGAAAAGTTAAATTCTGTGTTTTGCCAATGGCAGAGAGAACCAAAAACACAAAGAATTTAATTTTCAAAAAGCAGGTATACATGACTGCACTTATAATTGCATGCTTTGTATTCATTCTCCAATTGGCCATAGATGTATAACTAAACATTTCTGGGTGCAAATACCCAGGCTGTCTGCACTATTGTGGTAAGGGAATGGATTAGACACACAATTGTGTGGATATCTGTGCATGTAAATGCAAACTTGCATTTTTGGAAATCAGCAATAAGTAACTAAGTGAAATCAAGCATATAAATGAGTTCTAGAAACACACATTATTTCTGAAGAAGCACAACAAAAATTGAGGAGTATGATGAAAAAACAATATGGTGGGATTAAGGTAAACTGAAAATGGGGTGCATGTTAGACTGGAAGACATTTTCTTGTTTATAAAATGATGTATGTTTCACTTAATATAACAGAAAAATATATACACACCCCGAAACACAGATTCAGAAAGAGTATATTCTTCCTAGTATATATAATACTGTCACTAGATCCCACGTGAGGCACCTTTTTACCAGTTGCAGCTCCTAGTAGATTACCATAGAATCACAGAATCATAGAATTTCAGGGTTGGAAGGGACCTCAGGGGGTCATCTACTCCAACCCCCTGCTCAAAGCAGGACCAATCCCCAACTAAACCATGGACTAGTGCAACATAGCATACAAAATTGCACATCATGTTGCCCTGGAAAGGAACATGTCATGTGCCACCGACTGCATAAGGCTGACTGAGCACAATCTTACTTGCTTGGTCAACCATGTTCAGTGGCAGGACACTTGGTTTGACCATAGTTATATCTGTAGTGTGCTGAGTCAGGAGCATCAGACTCTCTCACCTTTTCTTCTTCTTCCCTTTTTCTTAGGTATTTGGGATCACGTCACCAGCTCAGTCTTTTCCAGGCTTGCCAGTACAAAGCTTGCTCTATATCCATTCTGTACACAGTTTATCCATTGTTTCCTTGGCTTTCTTCTTGTTCTTCTTCCACGAACACTAGCCTCAAATGTCTAACCAGATTCCCTTCATTCATCCTTCATATATGTCCATACCATCTCAACTTCCTCTCTTGCAGCTTCTCTCTGATACTGTGTATATTACTCCCCATGTGGTCCTTGCTGCCCTCAAACATCTCATTTCAATGGCTTTAAGTCTTCTCATGTGCCTCGCTTGGTTACCCATGTCTCTGATCGACACAGAAGAACTGGTCTTTCCATGGTTTTATATAGTTGTCCCTTGAACAGTCTGGGCATCCATTTATCATAAACCACTCCTACCTGTCACCAGATTTCCACCCTGCTCTTCGGCCTGGCTTACAGTTGTGGTTTTTCCTCCATTTGCCACTAACCAGACCCTAAAAGGGCCAAAGTGTTGCCATGGCCCGGGACGGATCAGAGGATGAGCTCTCAGTCTATCAAAAATGCTCCAAATGGCCACAGTATGGTCAAATGTAGCCGTTGACAAACAAACTCCTACCACCTGCCTTCTGGTGAAGGGGATGTTTCAAACAAAAAGTGAGTGTGTGAAAGATGAGCAGATGGTGCCTTAAAATCAGGCTGTTCAGGGCAGATGGGACCCTTTAGTTGTGGCTGATGACTCACTTAGGAGAAGGAAAACTCCAAATTAAACCCCCTTGAGATGGAAAAAAAACCCTGTAGAGTCCTGGTCAGAGGCAGTGCTCTTATGGAGTTCTGGAGAGACAAACTGAAACTACATATACACTTCTGAGAACCAGCTGGAGAGCGGAGTATCCGAGGAAGGAGATGGCTCCTGTCAGGCCTGGCCAGCCATAGGTCTAGATCATGGTGCTAGGTGACATGCTGGATCTTTGTCCTTTTTCACCTTACACTTAAAGGGAGGGATTGGTTACTGGTTTTAAGGGGCAGCTAGTCGGGCTTGCATATAACCAGGGACTCTCACAATGGTAAGGGGGCTATTTAGCCCTAGGCTGACAGTTCACATGAGCTGATAGGATTCCCAGAGGCTGGCATCTGTTTATCTCCCCAGAGTTCAGGAGAATAGCCCAAAAGGTGAAATATAAGATTAAAATTCAGAATTGCAAACCAGATGCCTAATAAATCTTTGTGAATTGTTGTGTAACAGCTAACGGCATGGAATCAGCAGGGACGATGGTCTGAAGAAATATCAGTATACTCTGCGTGTATCGATATATTCTGCAGGTAAACACTTTTCACAAAGTGATCACTCCATATGTGACCTCTCACTCCCCATCCTCAATGGAAACCTTCACAACACTTTCAAAAGGCAAGCCTAGAAGCTTAAAATCCTAACTCTGCTAGACACTAAAAATCATGGTTTCAACAAAGGCACTGGTTTTATAGTTCATTACAACAATTTGTAATCTACTAACCCCTCTTTGTCCTATGACTGCAAAGGTGTTAATTGCCTACTTCATGTTAAGTGGTTTCTTGCAACATGTGTTAACCCCTTATACTTAACAATCTGTTCCACCTGGTATTTAGCTGTGACACTCTGGTTATCTTTTCCAGACCTAAAGAAGAGCTCGGTGAAGCTCAAAAGCTTGTCTCTTTCATCACCAAAGAGAAGTTGGTCCAATAAAAGATTTTACCTCACCCACCTTCTCTCTGCCATCTCCTAAGATCAACACAGCTACAACAACAAACACACGCATATTCAAACACACCCACTCTGTTACTACCCCCACCCCTGCCAATATAACATACACACACAGGTCCCAGGTTTTTGAATGCTAATGTAAGGGGACTGTTGCCCCCTTGCTAACATTCAGTGGCGGTGTTTTGGTTGGCTAGCTCCCAGCACTAAAAGACTGGGGAGAGGTCAATGCTCCAGGTCAGCCTCAGCCTGTGAGCCTGACTGACAGGGTGGGCAGGCTAATCAGGGAATCAGGAGGCCGGGGGGGTCCCGTCCTCCGAGTGAGCTGGAATTGCCTGGGTCAGACAGAGTGGGGCTGAGCTAAGGAGAAAGCAGGGGCCCGAGCTGAGCTTGGGAGCAGAGCCGTGCCAGATCCAGAGAGGCCAGAAAAGCAGCTCAGGGAGCAGGTCAGAGTTGGGAGCAGAGTCACAGAAGCAGCCCAGGGAGAGCAGATCCTGTGCTGGGAGCAGAGCTGCAGCCACAGGGCCAGAGACACGGCCCAGGGAGAGCAGATCCTGTGCTGGGAGCAGAGCTGCAGCCACAGAGCCAGAGGCACAGCCCAGGGAGACCAGATCCTGTGCTGGGAGCAGAGCTGCAGCCATACAGCCAGGTGTGGTGACAACTGGGGCCAGCCAAGGGGAGACATTGGGCAAAGGGTCCAGCGCAGAAAGGTACCCCCAGCCAAGGGTCCTTGCAGGCCAGACTGAGAGGGAGATCTTAATCCGGCGGGGGGATGACACTGGGAAGAAGGGTCCCACCACCCAAAGCCCGGAGGTGTGTGGCCAGCACCATTGCAAGTGTCCAACCCGCAGCACAGCCAGGGCTTTTTTTTTTTTTTTTTTTTTTTTGGAGTGTGACCTTAATTGGGAGCTGCAGTTTTAGCAGTGTCCAGAAATGTCCCCCCCCAACCTCATCTTACAGACATTCAGGGCACTAAGGGCGGGGGTCGAAACTAGGCAAAGCATCAGTTCAGAATATAGAATGCTGAATTCGAATCCTCAGTATCCTAGTTGAACCTCACAGCCGCGCAGGAATCGAAATCCCCGCTCCAAGGTCGACTCAACCTCCGCACCGCCATTTTGGTGTGGGGGAGTACCGGCGCGCCCAGCGCAGCAGTTCGAACTAATATCGTTAGATTAGATTAGATAGTTGAGAACTCACGAACTCACCGCTGCGACCCGGCTACTAGGTGTGGTAAGTGTAGACTAGCCCTCAGAGTTTAAGCTTTCTTTGTCAGTACTGGACCTAGCCACAAGGACCCACATATTTGTCACTTCTGGATGAGTTATATTACATACGAATTGTAAATACTGCGCAAAGTAGAAGCATGTTGCTCGGAGGCTTTTGTCTGTATTGCCCTGCCTATCGTCCTGCAAGAGAGCATCAGCAATTTACTTCTAGTATTTTAAGCCAGGAGCAATATCAGTGTTATCTACCTGGAGAACTTCCTATCCTCCTGTCTTCTGGGCAGCAGGAACTGCTGACCATCACAAGGCATAATCTGGATGGGTTGATATGTTCTCCACAGAGGCCTGTGATTCTCTCTCAATCATTATACGCCTGAATATTTCAGGCCAGAATCAAGTCAAGCCGCCTGTGTATTTGATTGAGCTTTGTTCTCACAGGGCATTTGTATGATGGATGTTGGGTTGGATTTTTCTGCCCTCCCTGTGTATTTGTCCTTTTTCTCGCTCTCACTGTAGTTTATTTGGAAAGACTGATTTCAGTTATTCTTTTGTTTTGTTTAAGGCACCCAGAAGTCTTTGAATGTGGGACTCCAATATAATTCAAATTTGTCAGAGTGTCATGTATGCTCTAAGTATGATTATTAATAGCTCCTGGGGGGAAAGAAAGATGCTCATACCACTCTTTTTTTTTTGACCCCTCTGGCTAACACATAGGGTTGCATTATTCAGATCCAGAAAGAGTTACGTCTAACACTCTGCAGCCAGAGTGAAATGTATTTATTTATTACAGCACTTGAGTGCATTCTCTAAAATGCACCGATCATTTCTCGGAATTTTTGGTGAAAGAGTCAGGATTAAAAACAGGCTTCACAGCGCCTTTGGTTATCTTTAAATTATTCTGCAAAGATATGTACAGAGACAGAAGCTACCCCATGGCTCTTTACTGATGCAGAGTTCCTCATGATAAGCAATTCTCTCTGGCTGCAAAACATACCTTGCAGCTGTCCCTGATTTTAGCCTCAAAAGTTCACTATTATTGCCTGATCTCAAATGCACCTTACTGGATAACAGGGCAGAAAAATGTCAGGTATTACAATACATAAAATCCTGTTAGCAATAATAATCACTAAAACAAAGACCACAACCAAAAAGTAAAGATGTTTTGGCCCATTTGCATCACCTTTTTAACAGTCTTTAGTTTCCAAGCACAAGCATTTTAAAATACTGTTTAAACAGTGGATTCTTGTGACACTCTAGGCTTTTAAACAAATCTCTACATGCAAAGGGCACAGACATACCAGAGAGCAGGAAGCAAAGCGTCTTTAAAGCTGCTTAATAGTAAGTGAAAATTAATGTGTCACTTTTACTCTCTTAACATGCCCACAGGGACTGCACTACAAGCCCAGTGTGGTTCTAATTGGTTTCAGTATTCCACATATGACATCACTGTGTGAAAGTGCAGGATTCCTCTGCCTGTCCCAGGGGTCTGACTCTCTGCATTGCTCATTCACTGACCTTCTCTGGCCTTCACTCCTTGTGGGATCATTGAGATTCAAATATGACATGAGATCTTTGGGCTCTCAAATGGGACAGTAGTTGTATTTAACTTATATAACAAGCTGTATCTTGTGGGAACTCATCTAAATGTACTACCTTCAATTATGCCATGGAATAGTTACAGCTGGTATTCAGATATCCCAGCAAAGAATCTATCCCTGCATTTGGCTGGGATATCTTAATGTCCCTATCGTGGACAAACACATGTAATAGGAGTTGTTGGGGATTAGAGGAACATGCCAGAGTACCAGAAAGGAAACACTCATTGTGTTCATGAAACAATACCTAGCATAGTCAAGTGAGATTCTAATCCCCCAATTACCCTGGGGTGTAGCAATTTTTTTTAAGAGACAATATACATTTTCTTTCCATTGTCAATCACCATCATGGCAAAAGGAAGGTGAATAGTTTGTCTTTTCTTTTAAATAGTGCATGACAATTTTGCAAAGCTGATCCAGTACTTACAGTAGGTAGTGATTTACATTTTCAACACACTGTACAAACATTAACCTTCATAATAACCTCGGAGCTTGGTAATTTTGCATTATGGGCCTGATTCAAAGCCCAATATATAGTCAAAGGAAAGACTCCTGTTGACTTCAATGGGCTTTGGATAAGGCCCTCTTAACCCCAGGTTATAAAGGAGAAAAATGAGACCACAGAATGTGTCTTACTTCAGGGCCACCCAGAGGATTCAGGGGGCCTGGGGTCTTTGGCGGCAGGGGCCCCCACCGCCAAATTGCCGCTGAAGACCTGGCACTTCGGTGGCGGGTCCCAGGGCGGAAGGACCCCCCGCCATGGGTCTTCGGGGCACTTCGGCGGTGGGTCCCGGAGCGGAAGGACCCCCCGCTGCCGAATTGCCGACGACCTGGAGCGGAAAACGCTCTGGGGGCCCAGGCCCCGCGAGAGTTTTTCAGGCCCCTGGAGCGAGGTCCTTCACTTGCTCTGGGGGCCTGGGGCAAATTGCCCCTCTTGCCGCCCCCGCCCTCCCCGGCAGCCCTGTCTGTCTTCATGCCACGAAGCAAATCATTATCAGAGTTTTGCTTTTGTATGACAGCAGAGATGGTTACTAGCCATATTGCACCATCCAAACCCCTTCCATAAATTGGAGAGGATGATCAGAGAGAGCACAGCTGCTCTGTGTCAGAGCCTGCAAATTATCTGTATGCTATTCACAGGGGTGCTCTGCTTAACAACCCCACCTGTTCCGTTTCCTCCCCCTTCCAGCTTTTCTGGCTAGCATAGCCCCCCCCACTTTGTGTGATGAATTAATAAAGAATGAAACACACTGGGTGACATGTAAAAGAGTCAGAGGATTGTTTTACCTTTCGCTTCTGGGTGGGGGTGGGGGGTGGAGTAGATGCCCAAGCTATGCCCCTGACCCTGGACACTGTGTTTGACCCTAGAAGAAGCAGCTCTCAGCCAAGAAGAATGCAAATTCTTTTCCTGCAGGAACTGAACTGTATATTTTCAGTCCCCCTGCACAGTAAGCTCCAAGCCCATGAGTATTCACCAGACCGAGATTCACAGGTGTTTCAGCTCCTCTCCATGTTTTAAACATTCACATTACCTTTATTACCTGTTACTCACCACATGACACAAACAGTATCCACAATAAGGTCCATAAATCAAGTCTCAGGAAAAGTTCATTTCAGGTTGAGTCTGAGGGGTGGGCAGATGTTCAAGGTAATTATATTTTCTCCAAGCCTATTTACCCTTTCCCATTATTTTTAAAAGAAATGGATATGGCTTTGTTTGATGCTCTGCAAATGATCAGTATAAAAATATCAACATTTACCATATCATGGCATTTGACTTGACTGTGGTATTTCCTGTTCTCTCTCTCGCTCTGTGTGTGTGTATGCGTGCGCATGCAAGAGAGAGAGAATTTACATCTATATCTATATATGTAATGTTGCTTTCATTGGGACTTAGGCTGCTAAGTCACGTAGGTGTTCTGTCCCATCTAGTGGCACTGAGACAACTTATAGAGCGCAATTAATGAGTTTGCTCTACAGCCTTAGCTAACAGCCAGTTGGTTTTTAGCTCATACTGTAGAGGCTCATGCACTAAGCTCCAGAAGTCCCTGTTTCGAGGGATAGCTCAGTGGTTTGAGCATTGGCCTGCTAAACCCAAGGCTGTGAGTTCAATCCTTGAGGGGGCCATTTGGGGATTGGTCCTGCTTTGAGCAGGGGGTTGGACTAGATGATCTCCTGAGGTCCCTTCCAATCCTAATAATCTATGATTCTATGATCCTGCCCGCTGACGACCAGGGTCTGTTACATGAGGAGTAGGATGTTACATGAGCAGTAGGATTCTTTAAATCAAAAGACATGCAGTTAAACTGTAAAATAGGGAAAGTACAAAACCCATTTCTTGCATCTTACAAGATAGACAGAATCTAGATCGATTCTGGTCTGTTGTCTGTATCACTTTGCTCCATACATAATTAAATGCTTATGGTTCAATATAAGCATATTGCATAATGACAGAACAAATACCAAACAAAAAATGTAGTCAGTCCCCCATCTAATGCACCCAAGGGATCCCTTTCTCCCTGAATGTTAGCACACTCAGAAATGGAGACTGACAGGCAAGTGTCATTAAAACAAATAATGGTGCATTCCAGTATTTCTCTAATGCTCTGTTCACAATGTATGAAGCAGGAGCAAAAGACCTGGATAACCTGAGATTAGGTTCAAAAAGAAAAAACTCTGCTGAAAACACATAAAGCCATCTGGCAGTTGAAAGGCTTAGGAATGTTTCTAGCAGGGCTTAGTATCAGAGAGGAACAGATGTATACAATGTGTGTTAGATGTGCATCCTAGGGTTTACCTGCCAAAAAATCAATTTTATAAACCAAACTTCACACAGAGGCCAGAGGAAAAGACCTTCAAAGGAACAAACATTTGGAAAAAAGACCCGTTGCAACAAGCGCAAAAGAAAACCACTTGTGCTTCTGCAGGATTGCTCTCAATTAATCTTTACTGTTCCCTGCCCTGAAGACCTTACAGTCTGAATATGATCTTCTCATGTATAAGGAAAAGAATATGATAGTGACTCAGATGTAGATACTGGCTTTAGGTTTTATGGCATTGTCACCATTAGTGATGGAGCACGCACTGTGTGTATTAAATATTTAGCAACACTGCAGAAGACTTACATCACGGAACAACTATGGGACGGCCACAGCCCTATGAATTTTAGTCAAGTTGGCCTATTTTAGCCTCAGACAACTGAAATTGTGGAGCTTTCTAGGTCTTTGCTTCAATCTTCTTTGCTTCAATTTTCCACACCCACATGCCCATATTTTTCAAGTGCTGAGTATTTGGATATTGAACTATCTGATAACTAAACATGAATGGGGATTGGGAAGAGCAAGTACAGCCAAATAATATTTTACTACTGAACTTTACTATATGAAGTGCTCTGGACTTTTCACCTGTACAACTTTATATTGACCCCATCTCCTTTTTTATTTTTAAACCCTTTCTATTCTTGCCAGATTTATCTTTGATAGAAAAGTACATTGTGCAGATTCTAGAAATTTGCTAATACTTAAGTGCAATGCTGGTAATGTTTCAACTGGATATAGATATGCCACTCATTTGTGATATGGAATCTCCAAGTAACAGGCTAAATGGGAATTGGCATTAGTACTATGCCACCATTTTATCAATACACACAGCAGAATTTGATGCCCCAACTTGAAACACATACAAAGTGAAATACTGTATTACTTGCTAAACTGGATTTCACATCAAAGAAAAATATTAGAAAATCGACTAACTGCTGTGTTTTCCATCAATATTTCTGAAGCAATCATCACTGTACTCTCAAGCACTATTTAAGATTCAGTAAGATCTGTAAGGTGAAGTCAGTTCTTCCCTCCACTATAGATGTAATCTGGGCCCCTACTATGAATGAGAAGTCTATTTTCTGTTCCATGTTGGGAACATGCAAAATGCAATTAAAATGATTGCAGAATATGGCTCTCATCAGCCTTGTTGGCTATATTGGTAGAGACACCTAGGATACAACTATTCTCTCACTCTTGTGGGTAGCCATAGGCCCGGTAACCACTCCAGGTCAGGTCAAAGTTGAGGCAGATTTAGATGGGCAGTGTGGGGAAATCACTCCCTATCATTGCCGATGCTGTGGATAAAGGGGTTTGGTGTCAAGCTCACTTTTTACAAGCAGTGAACCCATGCTTTATTCTCTCTCTCTCTCCTTCTGACAAACACACACACACACACACACACACACACACACACACACACACACACACACACACACACACGAAAAAAGAATATTGCATTCTTAAAAATGACCTTAGACAACTGAAGGCTGATAGCAGATATGAAGACATAATTCATAGATAAAGATATAATTTAAACACTTGTTTTTTAATATACCTACTCCTTATGGGGATAATACTTTTTTCTGGGGGGAGGGACAGCTCAGTGGTTTGAGCATTGGCCTGCTAAACCCAGGGTTGTTGTAAGTTCAGTCCTTGAGAGGGCCATTTGGAGGATTTAGTTGGGGGATTGGTCCTGCTTTGAGCAGGGCATTGGACTAGATGATCTCCTGAGGTCCCTTCCAACCCTGACATCCTATGATTCTTAATTACATGTATTGTACACCCCATGAAGCTATGGTTCCCTGGTACTCTGACAATACTATGAGCAAATATTAACCATAACTAATCACACAAAAATTTACAGGCCAGATCCTCAGCTGGAGTGAACTGGAGTAGCTCTCTTGGACTGCCATGGAGTCTGACCATATACATTTCTGCTATGCAAGTAGTTTTCTTATTTTACAACTGAATCTAACCAGTTCTTCAATTATCAAACATCCACATAAAATTACAAAAACTTCTAGGCAATCTAACTACCAACACATTGCCTTTAGGAGGAGAGCTTAAATAGAGAAATACCGGCATGAGAATGACTGGAGACATAAGAAATTTGAAACCCATGTTCAATAAGTATTCTGCACAAGACAACAGATTCAGAGAGGGCAAAGTGCCATTTGACTGGAAGCTGGAATTCTTTTACAAAGATATAGAACCAGACAAATAAATTGCATAGTCAGCCCCATTAACTGAATAAGAATCATTTGAAATCTGCCTGGAACCTTCATAATCACACTTCCTTGGCAAGGAAATACAACAGCCATAGTTTTCTTTTATTAGATGCCCTATTTCCTAATGAAGCCATCTCTAGATTCATAATACTTTATTTAAAAAATAAATAATTCTATGTTACTTTTCCTTCCGGAGACACAACATGGTCTAGCATTTAAGCTTCAAAACTGCTGGAACTAATCAGCACTACTGATTTTTAACCCTGGCTGTGTCACAGCAATGCTGCTTTTTATTACTGGCTCACTGTGGGAAAGTCCCTTCACCTTTTTAGGTTTTAGTTTTACCCTCTGTAAAGTGGAGATGATAACACTTGTCTATCATAGGGGTGGCACAAGGATTGTTAATGTTTTATACAGCAGTTTGAAGATGTGAAGCACTATCTAAATGTTGAGTGTCACTACAGTTATGCTGGAAATGAAGAAGCACTCACAAAGACATACTAGACAGAGTTAAATTTTATGCTAATAGTACACTGATACAATGAAAAACATATCCTCAGAGTCAGCAGTAATGAGATTCAATGTATACCTGTACTGATATACTATATTTAAAGAATAGGGAAGAAATTTCCCAATGTTCTAGAAATTTGCTATAATAAATCACATCCCACTGGGGACCTCAATCAAGGACTACCAAAATGTTAAGATTCTGATGTGGCAATGAAAGCCAAAGATGAAAATTGCTCTACAAATTAAAGATGTTCCTTTTAAAATATCCCTTTAGAAGGATTCCTGTAATCAACTGTGATTCAGGCTGTTGGCAACAGAAATATCCTTGTAGAAGAACAGTTGCCTTGAAATTCAACAGTGAAGTCATCACATGCCACTTCTTAGTGAGTTCGGTACCATCTGGTACTGGGCACAGACATTCAGGATTTTAAAAATCTTAGGTCTTGATTCCTAAAGACTAGTGATTTTCTCAGGGTCTTGGGTGACATTCATTTGATGCTGGTTTTTTACAACAGTACACGTAATATTGCAGAGTGAACACTGGCAATCATAGTTACCTGCATGCTATCTCTGAATCACAGCTTTGTATGTGTGTATGTTGGAGGGAACCTAACATCAAGCTCTAAAATACTTGCTTGCAGTAAGTGTCAGTGACCCTCACAGTTAGACTTTATTTAATAACCATGTAAATCAACCAAATTCTACTTCTTCATCATTAGGTCCGTCAAGCTCCATAATTATACCACTGTTGTTACATGGCTGTTCTAAAGCACAAACCATTTTTGCACCGCAGGTTAAAAATATGAGATGGATATAGAAATTCAGAAAGTAACAACGTGCAAAACCATTCAAAAAGGGAATGACAGATGATACTCAAAACAGCTGAACAGTCACAGAGAAACCATGAAGTCACAGACATGAAACAATTCATCAGCTATCAGAACAACAAATATGCTGATTATATGCCGGTATGGACTGTGATTAATTGCTACTGAACGCCAACAAAGATAATTCAGTGTAAATTTGTCTCAGCAGAAGCAAAATACAGGTACAGTCAGCAAGAGGTTTTCCTCAAAGGAGGTTTATAATCAGAAATCAAAACATGTATAATAATAATAACAAACAAGAAAACCCTATCCATCAGCACAGAATGTTACACAGTTCTACACTTCTGGGTATGAAGCACTGCCTTCCAAAAACATTCTTCCCCAGCTGTCTGCCAAACAACCTTTTCTTGTGCACCTGTGAAGCAGTAGTGGTATCAGAACTGAGATTAATCTTTAGCTCACCAGGGACCAAGTATAGCTCTTGTATGGTCACAGTCAGCTTTTGCTAGTCTCTCAGAGACTATGGCGGTGGAGGCTGTATGAGAAAATACAATGGCTAATGAGATAGATGTTAGTCCAATCTTTTTTTCCCATATAAAGTTTAGTATGTTCTCCCTTCCCTTTCATTCACACGGACAGTTAATGGGATAAATCCTGCCATCTGTGCATGGTTGTCTGGGCAACACTGTGCTCGAGAGTGCTGCTCACCACAAAACTTGATCCAATTGTTGCATTTAGACACCCAGTGCTACCAATGGATTAAAAAAATACAAGACATCCACTGCTATTGAAATATTGTCTATAGCTATTAGCAATTATTGCAACCAAATCTGAAACCATGTGAAATTTCCCTGATTTTACAATGTATTCAACTATCATTTTTCATCAAATAAATTGTGGGTTTTTTTTCTCATTATTCTATTGTCTCTATTCCTTACCAATTCAAAAGAGAAGGTCAAGTTCACTGAAATATTTACTGAGATTTGACAAGTCCAAGTGGACCAGGATCCACCTTCAGCAAAACATAGGACCAACACATGTTTTGCTTCAAAATCCTTTGACGTGTGCAGGTCTATGTAGTTCCTATACAAACTCAGGTAAAATTAGGCAGCTGTGGTTGAGTTTTGCATTTCTTCATGCTGGAAATGCAAAGTGAAATTTGGGTATTGCCACCCTTTCAGAAGAAAGAAGAGAACATTTGGAGAAACAAAACCACTGCGTTTTGCACAGCTCTAGTTCTGAGACAGAGGATGACTGGTTTGTTATCATAAATAATGTTTCCATGTGCACACTGCTGTATGCCATAACATACACCTCGCCCATCAATCTGCTTTTGCACTCACCAATTATCTTTGTACACAAAAAGACCAGTAGGATAGGAAATTTCTGACCAACTCTGCTCATGAAAGGAAAAAGAATTTGGTGAGTTGCAGCTATTTTCCTTTAATATTTTGTAGCCAAAAGGGTTATGGAGTTACATGATTAGGCCTCACTCTGTGGTGATATTTCACATCACATGGCATAATATATTAACAAATGTGAGCAAAACCTTTGCTGACAAATTATCAATAATAATTTATTAAAGGTTGACTGAGCCAAAGCAACCATCCCACTGTTACAGCTCATGAAAAAAAAAAGGGCCTGGAGTATCATACCTCTTATAGGAAAGTTTGGGAAAGAGGATGAGTAGGCTAATCTTTTGGTTTTCTAATATTAGGCATGCTCACAGAAGACAAATGTCACCCTGCATCACTCATCTACAAATTGGTAATTTACATAACAGTTTTTATAGCCAACATATGCTATTATAGTAGATTACCGAAAGATGGCAGCACTCCATCCCCTTATTCATTTAATTCACCAGCCAAATCCTATATCTTTTTTATCATATGATGTGCTTTCCTGGCCTTTGTATATAACTCTGGAGACTAAACCCTCATATTAATGCATGTAAAACTTTAAATCAAACGTGATCTTTTGCCCAGGGTCAATGCCTTTCAAGGCATTCCCATTGCTATCATCATGATAGAGAGTGTGCATCTAAAGAGCTTTAGAAGTGCTCTTTTAACTGGACATATGCTGTTCTTTCAGGGAAACTCTGAAAGCTAAATACATTTATAAAATAGAATACAGTGTTTGAAAGACCATACAAAAAATTACAAATAGTGGCATTTCTGGCCAGAAGCAACTCTGAACAGTATAAAGCAATAACCTGTAGGGCTGTCTATCAAAGTGGTCTCAACCCAGCTTTTAAATTTGCACATACATTTTTTGTCCATTTATCTGCATGTGGCACACTAGGTACTATATGATTTGCATATTTATTCACAGGCAAAAATGACTGCATGCAATTTTTAAAAACCATTTTTGAAACTTTGACCTTCATCCTATCCTTCAAAAATGCAGCTTGCAGCCCCAGCTGATGAGCAGCTATCAGGTCTTGATAGGTTCACAGCTGAAACATGGTATCTGTCTACTCTGCATTCATCACTGGGGTGGACTAAACTTGGATTAAGGAATAATTATCAAACTGTCTCATTTCATAGTAGATTCATATAAGACAACATGATCTTTACAAAGAGTTTTACTCTCACAGTAAAGAAAAAAACTTTCTGGGCAACTGTTTTAGTCAATCAAGTACGTTTTCCAAATTAAGTTGAACTTCTTTTTGTGATTTTCCCTAGGAACCACATCTGAAAATTGTGATTATGCTTTCCTGAAGTCTTACAATTCCACTTGTCCTACATGTTATTTTTTCTGCATTACAGAATAAGTTTAATTGAATAACACTGAGCTCCTGTTAGAAAAGAGGACTCTCCTTTCTGACATGACAGGTAGAATTTTATAGTTCCTAGCCTTTATTAACTATTTGTAAAATCCCAACAACGTGCTAAGCTCTTTATAAACAGAACCCTGTCATGAAGAGCACAAAAATTGAACTAGATAAAGTAAGAGTGGGTAGTGGAAAGATGAAAGCATAAGGAAGCTCAGCACACATCCTGTTAGTTCAACTGTTTTTGCTTTGCTTTCTCAATTTGAACGCAACTTATTCAGTATATTAATTAAATGACAAGGGGTTAGGGGTAGTGTGTATCTGCAGACTGCATACCTCGCCCTAGTATTGTCTAGACTGGACTGGAGTGGTTGAGCAATATATCATGTAAAGACTCATATGAGGCCATTTATTCAGTGGTTATTAAAGTGCTTTACAATTTTAACTTTTGCCCAACTGACATCACTGTGGTTGTAACTGGGACAATTTGGGGAATCGGTCTATGTACAATGTATACATTCTAATTGATGTTATGAAGTTGTTATTATGAAACTGTTGTATCATGGAATGCCTCTATGTGGATGTGAAATCCACTGTTTGCTGACAGGGGTTGTAGCACATATGACTCTGACCAGATACAATGGTGGATCATTAGGCTTTAATGGTTACCTATTCAGGTGAAAGCACCTTGCAACAGTGGTACACCTGGGTGGAAACACTAGTTCCTACAACTTCTCTGCAGAGAGGTGGACTGGAAAATCCCCAGCAAGAGAATAAAGAATCCAGGTGTTGGTAGGGGGACATATAAACTCAAAAAACTCAGATAGAAAGCTGTGGTCAGGAGAGAGGACGCAGGGGTATCCAACCAAGGGTAGGGAAAGTTAACAGACGTAAAAAGACTCCATGATTTTGAAAAGAAACCATGAGATGAAGGGGAAGGATCCCAAACACCCAGAGGACTCTGCCCAAGCCCAAAGAATTTACGAGAGTAATGAGGAGCTCAAGGCAGAGAAATGCATAATGGTGCGTTTAGAATGTTATATAGATCTTGTATTTCGCATGCTACCTAAGTGAAAAGTAATAGTGTTTTAAATGCTGTGCAAAGTCTGTCTGTGTGTCTGCCTGCTTCACTGTCACGTGCCCCTGCAAAGGTAAACGGTAAGCAAGAACGCTCACACCTGCAAAGGGAACGTACAACAGCTGCTAGTGAGGCTTGGGAGAAGACAACACTAGTTCCAGGACCTAGTCAATTAGGCTGCAGGGTCCCCCCTGCCAAGAGAGATGTCAGACAAGAAGTCTGAATGTGGAGTGCTTGGTAGGCATGGGCAAAAAAGTGACAAAGGCATGGGGGACTCAGCATTTGGATGCAGAAGTCTCGAGAGAGTCCAGCAATGGGATCCACATATCCATGACATTGTGAAAGCCACAAATTATCATTACTTGTCTGCAAAAGTGAAATGTAACAGCTAATTAGACCCGATCATTTTTTATGTATAGTTGGGATTATGTTTTCCTATGTTCATTACTTTGCATTTATCCACACTGAATTTCATCTGCCATTTTATTGCCCAGTCACCCAGTTTTGAGAGATCCTTTTGCAGCTCTTTGCAGTCTGCCTGGGACGTAACTATATTGAGTAGTTTTGTATCTGCAAATTTTGCCACCTCACTGTTTACCCCCCTTTCCAGATGAATTATGAATATGTTGAATAGGGCTGGGCCTAGTACAGACCTATTTACCTCTCTCAATTCTGAAAACTAACCATTTATTCCTACCTTTTGTTTCCTATCTTTTAATCAGTTGCCAATCCATGAGAGAACCTTCACTCTTATTCCATGACTGCTTACTTTGCTTAAGAGCCTTTGGTGAGGGATCTTGTCGAAGGCTTTCTGAAAATCTAAGTACACTATATCCAGTGGATTCCCCTTGTCCACGTCTGTTGACCCCCTCAAAGAATTCTACTAGATTAGTGAGGCATTATTTCCCTTTACAAAAACAATGTTGACTCTTCCCCAACAAATTATGTTCATCTATGTGTCTGACAATTTTGTTCTTTACTATAGTTTCAACCAGTTTGCCTGGTACTGAAGTCAGGCTTACTGGCCTGTAATTGCCGGGGTCATCCCTGGAGCCCTTTTAAAATATTGGCGGCACAATATTAGCTATCCTCCAGTCATTTAGTACAGAAGCTGATTTAAATGATAGGTTACAGACTACAGTTAGTAGTTCTACAATTTCATATTTGAGTTCCTTCAGAACTCTTGGGTGAATACAATCTGGTCCTGGTGACTTATTACTGTTTAGTTTATCAATTTGTTCCAAAACCACCTCTAATGACACCTCAAGCTGGGACAGTTCCTCAGATTTGTCTCCTAAAAAGAATGACTCAGGTTTGTGAATCTGCATCACATCCTCAACTGTGAAGACCGATGCCGGCGCATTGGTATATACGCACTTTAAAAACTTGTCACTTTTTAGCTGTCTCCCATTGCATGATGTAATTGAATGAGACTTTTTTTCATTTGACTGTTTCTCATCAGATCCTACCTGTATTTTATCATCTTCCATCCTCTCCTCCTTACTAGGACATAGAGAATCCCCATTAGTAGACCTTCCCATAAGGGATGTCTCTATCCGAACCACATTCTCCTCTGCACCTGTCGGCTTTCCCCCAGCCCTTAGTTTCCAAACTGCTCTACGACCTTTTTAATGTTAAGTGCCAGCAATCTGGTTCCATTTTGGTTTAAGGGGAGCCCATCCTTCCTGTATAGGCTCCCCCTTTCCCAAAAGTTTCCCCAGTTCCTAATAAATCTACACCCCTCCTCCCTACACCATCGTCTCATCCACGCATTGAGACCTTGCACTTCTGCCTGTTTAACTGACTCTGCATGTGGAACTGGAAGCATTTCAGAGAATGCCACCATGGAGGTCCTGGACTTCAATCTCTTACCTAGCAACCTAAATTTAGCCTCCAGGACCCCTCTCCTATCCTTCCCTATGTCATTGTTATCTACATGTACCATGACCACCAGCTCCTCCTCCAGCACTACACATAAGTCTATCTAGATGTCTCGAGAGATCCGCAACCTTTCCACCAGGCAGGCAAGTTACCATGCAGTTCTCCTGGTCATTGAAAACTCAGCTATCTATGTTTCTAATGATCAAATCCCCCATAAATCCCTGTCTCTTCCTAATAACTGGAGTTCCTTCCCCCGGAGAGGTATCCTCAGTGCAAGAGGATACCATAACATCATCTGGAAGGAGGGTCCCAACTATGGGATTGTTTCCCTCTGCTCCAGTGGGATGTTCTCCTTCCCTGAAACTTTCATTCTCCTCAATAGCACAGAGGCTGTCAGACCAGGGGTGGGACCATTCTGCTGTGTCCCGGAAAGTCTCATCTATGTACCTCTGTCTCCTTTAGGTCCTCCAGCTCATCCACCCTGGTCTCCAAAGCCCATACACGGTCTCTGAGGTCCAGGAGCTCCTTGCACCGAATGCACACATATGTCACCTGTCCATAAGGCAGGTAATCATACATGCTGCACTGGGTGCAATAAACTGGGTAGCCCCCACTCTGTTCCTAGACTTCTGCCTCCATTCTCTTTTTACTCCTGCACCTCATTCCTTTGTTGTTGTTTTGTTTTTATCAGGGGGTGTTTATTGGCTTAAGTTTAAAGAAGTTTACAGAATGTGAAGTGTATGTAGCCCCCTCTCACACTCTCCCTCTAAACTTCCTTCCAAAACTCCCCTGTTCGCTACCTCCTCTGGTCGCTTAGGAGCGGGCTTTTTAAAGCCCTGGTCTTCCTGAATAGCCCCGCCCCCCTGGTTAAAGGGTGCTAAAGGGCTTAAGGATTAAAGCCTCATTAAGAAGATTTCAGCTGTCAGCATTGCCTAGCAGGCCTAAGGTGACCAGATAAGAGGGAGAAAATATCGGGACACATGGGGGGGTGTAAATAAATAAATAAGGTGAGTGCTGCTGGTGGAACGAAATATTGGGACAAAAACCTAAATATTTTGATGGTCCTGATTTTATCGGGACGTCTGGTCACCCTAAGCAGGCCGCTAGGCTCAGCACCCACACCGTCAGCATGCGGTCCCCCAAACAAACAGACCACATGGTATATTTCAGTCTAGCAGCAAGCACACCACAACACACACAAACACACACAACAGACAAACTTACCCCAAGGGTCACGTAATCACTCCCCCTTCACCTGGAGAAGTCCCTTGCAAAACTCCTGTTAGCCGCTCCTGTTCACTAGCTCCAAATGTATTCATTGAATACATTTGTCATGCATTGTTCCTTTTGTACAGCGACTGCAGAGATTACACTTTTTCATGTCTGTTGTCAGGTACCAATGAGATGGAGGCTAACAGGGCTGTATGGATTTGTTCAGTTCTGAAACTGCTCACCTCTATGAAGTAGTAATTGGACCCGTGGAGCTAGGGCCAAACAGCAATGAAGAGACAATGCACCGATTGCTAACAAACCCATAACAACTACCTTGCTGCTCATCTGTTTTCAAGACACATGTTACATCCAGCATGGCTCTGTAGCCCTAATCATCCTACATTCCCAAGTAAAGTACTGTAATGTAGTGAGATGGAACTGCTGAAGCCCTTTTACAAAATACATAGTTATGAATGGCAAATGTCACTTATTCAAACATGGCTGTCTGGTACAAAAGCCAACCACAGGAAGGAGATGAGACTGCACAGCATAGTATCTCCTGACCGTCCAGAGTCTTCAAGGGGTTGAGACCCTCCTCTCAACTCTGTGTGACTTCAATGGCAATGTAAGATGAGAGCTCTGGGCACCCACAGGACTGGGGGCTTAGTGAATACATATATCTGAATCTGACTATAGTAAGACTTATTAATTTGTGCTGCCCTGATCTTTGCAAATGATGTCTCCATACAAGCTAGCATAATTCAAAAATGTATTGACCTATTTGGCCTCCTACACCAACCCACACCTTTGTGCTGGTCACAGATAGATTGGATTAGTCACGACTCAGCTTCTGATCTCTAAAGCCCTTCATTTACGAACACAACTGTAATTAACCTTTCAGCTAACACATGGTTGTTACCATAGATGTAAAGACAGTTCAGTAGCTGAATCCTGTTTAGATAGAAAAAAAGAAAAGGGAAATGCTCCTGGCAACCACATAGTCATAGCAGGGTGTCAAAGGAGTAGTGAGCATCATCACTTTAGGGAAAGATAATATGACAATTCAGTAGTAAAGTCACGGCTCATCTAGAAAAATTAAGGCCACTGGAAATACCCAGGGCCCCCAGGAAGTCGTGTCATACTAGCTCAAATCAGCTTTCCTTCCATTTGTTAATAATAAGCAGCCACTGAAAACAAGAAAGTAAAAACTTCAGAGGGGGAGAGAAAGAGAGAGTAGGACAGTGTCTTAATATATAATTTTTAATAGCCCCTCTACAAATTAAAAGTTTGTAGTGTACCTTAGCCTAATGTACAGTAGAAATAAATCCCACAGGACTATTTATTTCTAAAATGAATGCAGCAGTGTTATTAATCTGAGAAAATAAGGATCCTAAAATTTAAATAGAATAGTTATTTATTCGCACACACTACAATTGGCATTAAAAAAAGAAAAAGAAATCACAGTCTATTCTCAGGATGGATTTATAAAATCTGTAGTGAGATTCGCTAATTACTATGCTGTTCACTAAGAATTCATGAATTTTATTAAATAAACCATAGACTATTTATCAGCATCCTAGGATTAAATTCCACTGGTCAAATAAATGAAGAAAGTATATTTTGTGATGCATTATCCTTGCCTTTTTTATAAAAGAAAAAAATTGTATGCTTGCTTACTCACTAGTTCACAAAGTCAGTAATTGTATAACAAGTCTCCAAGTCATTAATTTGAATTAGTAAGATTCTGCCATATAGCTAACTGGAAAGGAAGGTCAGACAGAATCAATCAGCAGACAGCAGAATTAAGTTATCATTGTAATACGTTCTATAGAAATGTAAATTCACCCTTTATGAGCTTGTCACAATGATGCTACCGTGGTCCTGTAAGCTGCTCAGGGCCTTCTGAGTAGTGCTGAGTGCCCTCAGTTCCCAATGACTTCAGTAAACATGAGAGAGGATGGCAACCGTCACCTTCAAAGGGATGAGTAATCCTCTCACAACTTCAAGCCCTTACTCTAGGTCAGGGGTTCCCAAACTGGGTTCACGGCTTGTTCAGGGTAAGCCCCCTGGTGGGCCACAAGACACTTTGTTTACCTGAGCGTCTGCAGGTATGGCTGCTCGCAGCTTCTAATGGCCGCGGTTTGATGTTCCCAGCCAACTGGAGCTGTGGAAGCGGAGGTCTGGCCCGTACCGCTTCCCGCAGCTCCCATTGGCTGGTAACGTCAAACCGCAGCCACTGGGAGCTGCGAGCAGCTGTACCTGTGGAAGCTCAGGTAACAAAGTGTCTCGTGGCCTGCCAGGGGCTTACCGTGAACAAGCCACAAACCAAGTTTGGGAACCCCTGCTCTAGGTGTTGTTTTATTAAAACACAATAGATGGCCAATGGGGAAATTTCCAGTATCCTTTTGCTACTGTTGATTATGGACCCACTCCTGCTCCAAAGCCCACTTAAGTCAATAGAAAGACCCCCCATGGATTGCAACGGGTTTTTGATCAATCCTATAAGCAGTTTTGCCATTGACTTTCATGGCAGCAGGGTCAGGCCTTAAGGTTCCATTTCCCCCTGTATCTCTGTGGCAGATCCATGCAAAGTAACAGCCCCCTTCCCCCACCAAGGTTCAATTTAATTTCTGTGCCACAGTGAGATTCAATAGAACACAAATGCTGCACTTCATTTCATAGTAGGTACATCAACAAGATCAGTAGCGATGCTCATTTTTGATGTTTAAGAAGAATAGACTGATGAGAAGTAATCTAGATGAAGTACAAATACAGGGTTTGCATGTAGCAGAATTTACTATCTGAGGATCTGGATTATTGCCCACAAGAAATGAGTAAAGAACAATAAACCCTGGTCAGCCAATCTTCTGGGATTCCAAGTCCCATCTACTCAATATTTGTCTTTTTTAGACTGTAAGCTCTTAAGAGCAGAGACTGACTGTATTTTGTGTCTTGAACAGTGCAGAAAACATTGTTGATGTTGAACAATTATTACATAGAAAATACAGGAGCAGTCCCGTTGTCTCTGCTACAAGGCATTTTGTAAAACAGGCAATGCTTTCCGTGTACTTGTAGTCACGCTGTGCCTTAAGGCTTACGTGATAATGCCAACTTTGTCAGAGTTGAAAAAACTGTGGAGAAGAAATAAAGCAGAGCTTAATTCAAAGAGAAAATACGTTTGGATATTTCTGCAACCAATATAATTCATATTATTTATTTCTAAGGTGACTATAAAAAATTAGATGAAATTATTTAGTCAAGTTTAAAACTGAAGTCAGTTACTAAATGCGTGCTTTCTTTTCCCTAAAGGTGCTAAATACTGTATATAATAAATAATTAGACGTGAAAATAATTTTAACCACCTCCAGTCGTGACAGTACTTGAAGGTAGTGACTCTCTTTCTGGTTGCCTGGCCTGGTGATTTTCAATAACACTGTTTCAGGAGAGCTTGTTTTATGCTTAAGATCAAATCACACAGCTAGAATAACAAAATTCTAACTATGACACTATTTTTCATGGGATTTCTGCACATTCTTCTTTCTTGTTCATTTTTAATGAGACCATGTGATCTGGTGTTTAGATGAGAAGTCATGCGAAAATTAGTCACTGAGCCATGAACTTGACTGTGTGACCTTGGGCAAGTCCTCCTTGTGCTTCATTCAGTTCAGCTGGAAAAAAAATGGGTAAAAATCTAAGACCTCAGAGAAAATCAGAGGTGACATCTGAGCTGAGTTCCACTCCACCACCACACCACAGTGGAATGAAGAGTGCTTTCAGGCTTATATATTTTAAACAAATACTAGAAGCTATAACAAGACCAGAGTGCATATTCTGAGTAAAGTAGATGGTGCCACCGTGTCTAGTGATCAAGTACAGTGTGGGGCTCATTCTCAGAACTTTGGATCACTGCATATATATCATTTGGTGACCGTATACATAGTGCACCTAAAAGCTATGTCTAACCTGATATCCATTTCCCTTTTTGTTTGCAATATTAATATCACTAATTCATCAAGGCAAATTAAGTACAAATACTGGACAGATGGCTACCATACAGTAGACATTCTGATGAAGGGTTTCTAGAATTAATTTAGTTCAGAAGCGGCAATGCTATTTTTGAAATGTCCTATTAAAATGCAACAAAGTTTCAGGGTTTTTCTCCATGGTCTTCCCCATTGTTTCCAGACTATTACTTGAGAAGAGGCCCTATTTCTGGTAGGATTTTTGTCACCATTCTTTTCTCTTTTGTATGTCTGTTCACCCAAATCTTCCTTTTTGTGTGTATGCAGGTGCCATTTTCCATCATTCTCTGTTGTCTTTATTCTCTCTTCCTACTACTTGCCCAGTGCTCCAAGTTCAAATGGATTGCTTGAATTCAGCACTACCTACAGAGGAGTCGGCAAAATGACAGAGTTCAATGCAACAACTACATCTCTCTTACTGATTAGCAGCAGAAACTGACTCCAGCTGGAAAGGACAGGACAGGTGGAGAGGAGAGAGACAATGGCTGATCAATACAAGCCTCACAATCAGTCATAGCGTTTATGGCCAGAAGGGACCACTGGATCATCCAGTCCGATTCCCTGTATATCACAGCCCATCAACACCACCCAGCCACCTGCACACTGAACCCAAAAACATGAATTAGACCAACGTATTACAACTCACAGGAGACTAAACTATTGACTTACAGTTAAGAAAATGCTGTCATTGCTGAGGATGCTAGGAATTATGGGTGATACATTATGGCAACTTGGATTTACAGTACCTTCCGTATAGATATTTCTCTTTGAAGTACAATAGAATAACAAATGGACGCTGCCTATATATTGTACTTTTGAATTTGCTATTTATAAGAACACAGAAATATAGCTGCACAGTACATTTATTCTTGTTACCTTTCCATAAAAAAGGATTCAAGGGCAGGAAGGAATTACCCATTACCTTTGGGTTCTACTACCGTGTGTAAATTACAGGGATCATTCCAAAAATATCTGAAGGAAGCCAGCAATAGCCCGCTCAACATCAATGAGAATGACAAGCAGTTAGCAAGAGAGCCAATTTACAAAATCATAGATGAGTGTGAATGATGTACCCTGAGAAGAAGAGAAAGGAAAGACTGAGACATAGATGAAGAAAATAGAGTGAGCCAATGGGGGTCAGTCAAGAGGTAAACAAATGTGGGATTTAAAAAAAAATCATTCTACAAATGTACTGCTTGGCAGTAGTGGCAGTCTTGGAAAAAGTACAGAGGAGGGCAACTCACACGATTAGAGGTATAGAATAGCTTCCATATGAGGAGAGATTAAAAAGACTGGGACTGTTCTGCTTGGAGAAAAGATGACTGAAAAAGTATATGATAGAGACCTATAAAATCATGAACAGTGTAGAGAAAGTGAATAAGGAGTGTTATTTCCTCCTTCACCTAACACAAGAACCAGGGGTCATTCAATGAAATTAATAGGCAGCAGGTTTAAAACTAACATAAGGAAGTTTTCTTCACACAACACACAATCAAGCTGTGGAACTCATTGCCAGGGGTTCCAAAAGTATACGTGGGTTCAAAAAAGAATTAGATAAGTTTATGGAGGATAGGTCCATCAATGGCTATCAGCTGAGATGGTCAGGGATGAAACCCCATGGTCTGGGTGTCCCGAAACCTCTGACTGCTAGAAGCTGGGACTGGACAACAGGGGATGGATCATTCAATAAATTACCCTGTTCTGTTCACTTCCTCTAAAGCATCTGGCACTGGCCACTGTCAGAACACAGGATATTGGGCTAGATGGGCCACTGGCCTGACCCAGCATGGCCATTCTTATGTCCTCTGGTACCTTTTTTATCTCAGACTTTACCATTTTCTTACTAACTTCTCCCTGTTTTTGTCCTCCCCCTGGAAGTCCACTGGCTCCAGCATTCCTTACTTAACCTTGATGACTCTACAGTATTCTGCTAAGTGCCTGAAGAGGAAAAAGAATAGGAGTACTTGTGGCACCTTAGAAACTAACAAATTTATTTGAGCATAAGCTTTCGTGGGCTACAGGCCACTTCATTGGATGCATAGAATGGAACATAGAGTATGAAGATATTTATACATACAGAGAACATGAAAAGGTAGGAGTACCTGTTCTCTGTATGTATAAATATCTTCTTACTCTATGTTCCATTCTATGCATCCGATGAAGTGGGCTGTAGCCCACGAAAGCTTATGCTCAAATAAATTTGTTAGTCTCTAAGGTGCCACAAATACTCCTGTTCTTTTTGCTTATACAGACTAACACGGCTGCTACTCTGAAAAGGAAAAGTTGGGAAAACACTCTCATTCTACCAGTTACATAGGTTTTATGAACCATTCCAGTGTGAGTGGACAACCAATGCATCTTTGAGGTGTGGAGGACTTCCAACAATTTCAATGAGAGAGTTGTGCTATCACAGAATCCATCCTGAAAGCTGGCATTTGTTATTAGCTAAAAAATGGTTAAGAAAAACAGAGACAGTTCAGGCAAATTTGCCACCACCTTATGAATCAGTTTTGTTCAAGCCTGGCAAAAAAAAATAAAGAAAAATAAATCAATCACTACATGACCTGGAAAACATGAGTCTTAAAATGCAAAATTCACAAAATTCCAAGTGATCAGATATAGGATTTAGAATGGAAACTATTATACAATCTAACTAAAACTAGGAGCTCTAGCATGCACTATAACAAAAGATTATTTGCCAACTATTTACTCTGTTTAGGATATAACAGCATGAAGGAAGGAACTGCAACTTCCAAAACCTCATGAAAAGTGTATGATTCTCAATTTCCACAGTGTACTGGGGCTCAGAGAGATGATTTTCACCTTAAAAAAAAGCCTGATTATGGGTAATTCAGCAGCCTAACTTTGCCGATATATTTTTAATAAGCACTTGAAAGGTCAAGTTTTAGTTTGTTCTTATACTTTTGCCTGAGATTTGTTGGTGTTTAAGAATCATAGAGTCATATATTTTAAGGCCAGAAGGGACTGATAGATCATCTCATCATCTAATTTCCTGTACAACATGGGGCAATCACTCCTGTATTGAGCTAAACTTGAATTTGGCTGAAGCCTATCTTCCAGAAAGGCATTCAGTCTTGATCCGAAGACTTCAAGAGGGAGAATCTACTACTTCCTTGTTTGTTCCAATAGTTAATCACCATTACTGTTAAAAATGTGTGTCTAATTTCTAATTTGAATTTGTCTAGATTTAACTTGAAATCATTGATTCTTGTTATGCGTGTCTTTGCTAGATTACAGAACTCTACAGTATCTAATATTTTCTCCCTGTGAAGGTACTTGTATGCCATAATCAAGTCACATCTCAATCTTCTTTTTGCCAAGGTAAACAGACTGAGCTACTTTAAGGTTGAGAAGTAGAGTGGTACCATCCCTAACAGACTTTTGGTTACAGGTTCAGTGGCTCACTGGGTTGGAATCCAAGTTTCCTGTTCATTAAGTCTCATATAAAAGCTTCAGATGGCCATTAAAGACTTCAAAGGCAGGACAAAAAGTACTTCCTTTTTGACAAAATCATCTTCACTCAGATTCCAAAGTCATTGGGGTGACAGTAAAACAACTATAAGAATTTACTCTGGCTAATGCAAACCGACAAACACTGTTGATCTGTGCAAGGAAAGTAGCATACTCCTGAAGTAAAAACTCTGCCAAACAGACAGCTTTTTAGCGATATATTTGGACTGTTAGATCTTGTGATGAAAAATAACGGAGCTTTGGAATCATCCTTTGGACTTGTGTGGTAAAAGGTGAATCCTGGACACCTGAAGGTTATCATCCAATTCCCAGGGTCCACTGAATAGAAATAGTGTTTAAAATTGGTACATTTTTCACCAGCTTGAGGATGTTCCCTGTACAATTTTGAAATCTGCAGGAGTTCAGTCCATATAGTCTTTATCCAGTTCTCCAAGCAACAGCCCTGGGTGGGAGGCAGTGGGAAAATGACAAGAGATGTTGCTCTCAGTCTCCAAAGCAGGTGTGATATGAAGAAACTCTCCCCCTTCATAGACGGAACTGGACCTCTGAGTTATGTTTCAGCCTTTGCTACTCCATAGGCAAAGGGAATGCAATGAGGCAGTTTGAAGACTCGAAGAGAATAGGGAACTGTGACACTGTCTCAGGTTATATACGGGACTCGTAAGCATTGGCAAGAATGAAACACAATGGTCTTATTATAAAGTGTGTGGACTTGTAGAGGGGTTGTCTGTTTGGTCAGCAGGCCTAGTGATCAGAACCTGCTGCTTCCATCTCTCTTTTTAATTGAATGCATCCTGGATGGTGTTCAGATGGGTCAGTCTCCCCTAGTCTTGCACATCCAAGTGCTAGGCATAAGGGAATCTAGGGTGGGCAGACAGACCACTTGGGCCCTGCCACGCCCCTAGTCCCTGAAAGTGTAATTGTGTGAGATGGTCTACATTTGGCCCACCTCCTTCTCACCTTTCCCTGGGCCACTTCCTACCATGGAAGTGCCTCAGTTTGGGGAGTGGCTGCTGTTTAGTCATAGTCCTTTGCTTCAAACCCCAGAGTCTGAGGCAGGTGACACTCTGGTGCCCCTGCTTGTGGTTCTCCATTCTCTTGCATGATGTCTAAAAAAGGGGGTGGGGGAAACTCACAGCCAGACCCTCTCAGTTAGAGTTTCTTCTTCTCCTGTCTCAGGGCAGTGCTCCTCCTGTAAATGGCTTCTCTCCTCCCCTCCCTACCCCAGCTTGGGCTTCTGGAGCTCTTTATACTTTCCTCAGGAGCACACTCAGTGTCTGAGGGGCAGAGCTTTTCTAGTCCAATACTGCTCCAGCCTTTTCCGTGCCTTGGCCTTAGTATGAGATTTGTAAACCCTTCACAAGAGTCCTCAGCCAAATGGATAATGCCCATGATGTGAGATACTGAGTGTGAGGGTGGGATCTTGGAGACTGACAAGGATGCAAAGGACCACTTGAAAAAAAATGAATGCAAAGATTTGTTGGTAGCCAGACAATCTTTACTCATCCTCAATAAACAACACTGCAAGGCTGAGTACAGCTAATTACTTGACTGCAAACTATCTGAGCTGTACCCCTACCCTCCTGCGACATCTGTTAAAACCTTGATAAACCACGAGAATCCTCCAGATCCACCTCCCAGTTGCCTAGTCCTCTCATATTCCTGTGACGATTAAAATGATAACTCTTAGGTGTTGAATCCTCCTGCAATTCCCATCTGTCTAATCCCTCTGCAAACCGCCTATGCCAAGTGCCCAGCAGAACCCCCACCCACCTGTCTTTGCCCCAACAAGTGACATGATCTCATACCCAACCACCTCTGGAACTCTGACACTACTGACCTGAACTTCCTTGTTCTATCAACCTAGCAGTCAAGATGTCCCAGTTTCCATGTGTTATTCACCTTGACATGTAGTAGCATTCTAAGGGTTACTATTGACAGACACTATGCAACCATTCCACAAACCACTTGAAATATGTACTCATGTGACATATAGAACCCCACTACTGAGATGGCAAAAGTCTTGTGCGCTTAAGGAATGGTAGCTGCTTTGATTTTCTTTTAATAGAAAGCACCATCTTGGGTCAGCAAAATAGAACATTTGTTGAGAAAAGAAGGGAAATAAAATAGATGTCACAATATGCTTGATGGGATAAAATGTCATGACTAGCCCATCTGTACAAGGTTGCATTCTGGGATTTTGCTGACTACATGTCAGCTAGGATCACATCAGCCATCCTGGTTTCAGAACCCTAGTCCCTCCCTCCCCACTTTTTTTTTAAGAGGAACTAGTAGAAATATTTTACGGTTAAGAGATTATAACTTCACTGCAGCAACTTTCTTCAAATAGGGCAAAGTCAGGATAAGAGCATTAATCTGGTTTTAACCAGTCCAGAGGAAATCATCCTAAATGTTCTGACCATAGCTAGATGTAGTTAGTTTTTATGCCAAACTGCTGCATGCCAATGACCCCAAACTCAAATTCCTCATCTTTATTAAAAGTATTAAGGAGGGAGGAAAATTACATTGAGCATAGCTTTATAAAAGTCTCCAGAAAGCAAAGTACATCTATTTTTTAATGCAACTACCAATTAAAAGGAGAGGTTGGGGTGGTTTCTCTCTCTCTCTCTCTCTCTCTCCTCTCTCTCATAGCAATGAGCCACTTCATTTCTCTTTATCTACAATTATTATATAAATGCAAACTATTTTAGAAGAACTCCTATTATCTACCCTCAGAACACTGACAACAAAATGGATAGAGATGTTTTATATCTTCTGTAATAACCCCACATAAACACACACAAAGCCAGATGAGAAAGCAGCATATACTTTTATCAGAAATCCATCATGCGTGTACAGAATACAATGGGGACTCAAGTGTCAAATCTCACAGTGGTGGACTTCATCAAAGAAAGAATTACAGCTTTATATCTTCTTTGAATGGGAGATCAGGATTTTATTCAAAGCCTTCTGTGAAATCCACTTCTAACAACCACCTAAATCACCTTTAATCCTCTAAAGCCAGAATCCAAAAACATGGATTTTAGAGATATTAAAGCTATAGCGCTGAATTCTTTAACCAATTGACCATCTTTATTAATGCAACTGCATTTGAACAAGGCTTGCCTCTGAACCTGACCAATGTCCGGTTCTAAGAACTCAAAGTTTCCTAACTGAGCTGAGAATGTCTCAAGGTCTGGCCCCTAAGAATGGGACCTGCAACTGCAAACTGCAAACATATTTGTTCTTACTCTTTGCTTTACAAAAAACCAGGTGTCATAGTATCATGTCCTATGATTGATAATATCATTTGCTACCATGGAAGAGAACCTATGAGGGACAAAAAAAAAAAAGAGATTTGCCTCTAAGGAAGGGTAAACTGGACAAAACAAGAACTTTCCCTGACTGCACTGAACCAAATCCAAATCTTGTTTAAAGTACAGTCCTGCTCTTAAATGTGACTAAAGCTGCATCCTGGGATTTATTGTCTCTCGGTGATTTCCATATGTAATATACTCAGTTTATGGCATTTTCCCCCATCTGCCACCCCTGCAAACTCAGCCTGGAATCTGAAAGTCAAGCTGGATATTTTTAAAATGCATCACCATCAGTAATAAAGGTTCTACAGACTATATTATGCCAATTACACCTGTGTAACCCCACTGACTTAAATTATGCCTTTAGTGACATGTGGTCAAACCCACTATTTTCAGTGGATTTCAATAGGTATAACTAATGGGAATTTAGTAAACAAGACTGATAATGCATAAGCAGGAACAGAATCCAACATATTCTCCTTAGCCAACAGTAGTAAAACACAGTAAAAAATATATTTAATACTAACATTCAGTAGATGCGACTCTGAATATACACAAGAGTTACATAAATATAATTCCTTTTATACCTCAACAAATAGCTTTTACTGAATATTCATGAGAGCAGCTCTGATTTGTCACAGCTCACAATGCAGATGGCAATATCTAAGCCAGTGACAAATTAAATGTTGAGGTAAGTACAATTCAAAAGATAAGAATGCCACCTTCAAAACGGCATGATTCATGCTATAAAAAAAGAAAAAAGGTAAAAAAGGATTAGGTAGCATTTGATTAAAGGGGATACAAGGGATCAAAACTCACACTTGCCTTGTATGCTCACATTTAAATTAGCCATTAATGACTATTTTGACTAAATACTGGAATAAGTCCAGGTTTCCTTATTGTGATGCTTCGTTTTCATTCATTGCACTAAGCTGCAATACAACCCCCACCCATTTTATTTTGTTAACTCTTTTTGATGTAGCAAAAACTGCTAACAAAACAGCCGCTGTCAGATTTTATACCTGATCCTAAGAGCTGATGAATGCCCTCTACTCCCACTGAAGGCAAAGGGAATGAGAACCTTTATGACTGAAAATAACTAGGATTGTTTACCTCCCGAGCAAGAAAAACAATTGAGTAATTGAGAAAACACAGCTGACACAGATGTCCTTTAATATGCAATGCTGAAACTGTGAATCCATATTGACATGAACAGCTCTCTTTAGTTGCTTGGCTGGTCTCAGACACAGGAGCTGAGGGAGCCTGCAGCATTATTTGCTGGATGTTGCTGTGACTGCAAGATAAATTCAGCATTCTTGTTTTTATCTCTGAAGTGCCTTTCCAATAAATAGTCTGACCTGAAATGTGGGCCTCCTCTGTTTAAGAACAAAACCAAAAGACATCCATTTTCCAACAGAACCAGCTCCGAGCAGAAAAGTGGCTTCAGAACTGATGTTTAAGAATAGCATTTAATGAGTAATCCTGACTAGGCCTATGCAAGCGGTAGAACAAAAAGAAGCTTGGTGACCACTAAAGCAGTTCTTATGAGAGACAGGCAAAACCAATCAGGATTTGAACTCACAATACCATTGTTATCAAGTTTTGAAAAATCAAGTAAAAAATAGGTGTTCTCATTATCCAATCTCTTGCTCCAAAGCTTTAAATAGGGAGCAGTGCAAAGCCGCTACTCTCCAGCAGAAACTCCGCTCCCAGAGCTGCTGAGGAGCACCATTGCTGCACCAACTCGTTATGGACACCAGAGTTACGAACTGGCCTGTCAACCACACACCTCATTTAGAACCAGAAGTATGCAATCAGGCAGCAGCAGAAACAAAAAACCCACCAAACTAAAAAAACCAAACAACAAATACATTACAGTACTGCGTTAAATGTAAACTATTTAAAAAATAAAGGGAAAGTTTAAAAAAAGATTTGACAAGGCAAGGACATTGTTTCTGTGCTTGTTTTATTTAAATTGAGATGGGTTGAAAGCAGCATTTTTCTTCTATATAGTAAAGGTTCAAAGCTGCATTAAGTCAATGTTCAGTTGTAAACTTTGGAAAGAAAAACCATAATGTTTGTTCAGAGTTACGAACATTTCAGATTTACAAACAACCTCCATTCCTGAGGTGTTTGTAACTCTGAGGCTCTACTGTATATACATCCTCCCGTACTACATCCCAATACATTGCTAAAAATATTAAATCATACAGCACATAGGAACCCTCTACATTTGTATGAATCAATTTGAATTCAATAAATTGTTTTGTTTGTAAAATAAGCACCAGGTTTACATGAGATTCTATCACCCCGGTGAGACACCTCCTCATACTCCTACAGCATTCCTACCACCCTTTCCACGAGCCCAGACACAAATGAGGAGCTGCCTAACTTTGTGGGTGAGCTTCAATACTGGCATCAGGTTGTTGCCAAACTCAGCATGCTTCCATGCGTTCCTTATCAGCAACCTTTTATGCCTGCTCTTACTCCTGCAGTTCCTCCAGCAGGGATCTGGGATCCTGCCCACTGCTACTTAAGTTAATTTATGAAGCTTCAGTTGTGGGTTAGCTGAAACAGAACTACAGTTCATTTCTGGAGTGTATTAGCTTCACAACTTTACTCTGAGAGTGGCTTCCTGAGATGAGTCCATAATCATTCAGCGGTAGCAGCTGTAGATGTGTCAGCTATTGTGGGGGGAGGGGATGTGGACAGGGAGAGGCTAAATATTTGTTGCTATATTGGCTGAATTCAATTAGCATAAATCCTGCAACATATGGCAGCCCTCTTTTTTTTCTCAGTGGCATGTAATCCTGGTACTATGATATGTTCCATTGTTCATGACAGCCAATTAATTTACAATTACCGAGGCCATGTGTTTAAAGTCTTGAAAGCTGAAATGTGCTGCCAAAAATGTGGGTGTCTAAAGAGGCTCCACAATACATTCTGTTATATGGATTTCTCGTGGTAATCTTAGCCATACAAAGCTATTAGTGGTAAATATGTTCAGTTCTAAATATTTTATTATTAAAAATGGAGTTTTAATTAATTCCCCTCAGAACAACATTTCCTTTTTCTCCCAACTGGATTTCAGTCATGTGTGATAGCAGAATTGATGCCATAATTAGAGGGAAATAAAGCCCCAACAAAATGCACTTACCATTGAGAAGTCATTCTCTTTACATAAAATACAGAAATAAGAGCACCTTCCTTCTCCCTAGATAAATAGTACTTACTGCAGCATATGTGAGTTTCTCTCTTCATCTGAGCAAGAGTGATGTCTATATTGTGACTTTATTAGTGGATTGTATATTTGCATGGAGATATCAGGTTCAGTGTACTTAAAAAATATAATTGTCAATTGTCATAGATGGAAAGAAATTAGAGACACAAAATCCTTCTAAGGTTATCAGTCTATGGCATTTTTAAGGTTTCATCATCATAGTATCTAGGACATCATACTAGGCAAAAAGTTGCACTGAACATGCCCATAAAACCAGTCTGAAATATTGTGTTCATCCCCCATGCAGGACTCTTCCCTGCTGTCTGTTATCCAGTGCCTAAGTCCAGGCTAGCTATGAACACTTCAAACAGTTTTCTCTATTTTCATTCTGAGTCTATTGTAAAGTCCTATAGACATCACTGTTCGAACATTTTCTTGATATTCAACCTATATTTTCTGTACCACCCCTTCATCCTACTACTTCTAGTTGCATCACTTTGTGCCATGTTCAATAAGTCCTCCCCAGCCTTGAAGTTGCTTATGCCCTTTAGTTGCAATTTAACCAAGCAACTTCATTCTTTTGATATTTCCTCTTAAATCAATGTCTCCAGCCTCATAATCCCTTTTCAGCACTCAGCTACTATGATCAGGGTTATAGAAATATATATTTGTTGCCTTTCATCAAAATTATCAACATCTTTCCAGACTAGAGAGGCTCCTAAAATTGAATACTGTGTGGTCTCATTGGCACCATGTAGGGAGAGACTCACTCACATGTATGTAAAAAGTGGTAATGCCTATACTGTAGTAAAGGTGCAATAGTTATTACACTACAATTTGTCTCTTTAAAATCCTGAATGTAGCATAAGTTAGCAATTATGCCATTACTGTTTGTACGGTTCGTTGAAAAGAGAAAACACTATAGTGTAAGCACCATTATAAATCATTGAGATTTACAGAGTCACAGTTCATGCCCTGTTTGGCCACAGCCAGTAATGCTCAGCACAGTAAGGGCTCACAATGTCTAGAGGAAACCTACTAGTAGAGTTATCTGTTCTCATTAGGAGTTAGACTGGTTAAGTGTTCTTGACCAACAAGGGCCCAGATCCACTAAGGGACTTAGGTGGATCTGGAATCCACAAACCCTGAGAGAGGTGCTGAGGCTCCCTATATAATGAAAGGGGAGAGATAGGTGCCTGAGAATGGGATCCACAACACAGCATGCTAATTGGGGAGCTGTTTAAGCTAGCCAATGGGAGATGTCAACAAGAGGGGTGTATCCTAAGCCATGCCCTTTTCAAAGAGTTAGGCTCCTAAATCCGGGCTGCAAGAAGGCACCTATCTCTGCTTGTGATCCATAGCCAGGAACCCCTCTCCTGGAGTCAGGCAGCTTAGCAGTGCTTAATTTGTGCCAGAGCTGAGCCCTGGCACCTCTAGGCTGGGCAGTTGATAGCCCTGGCACCTCTGGGCTTGCTGCATCAGTTATGAATGTAAAATAATTGCTTGAGCTCCACCATTTCTTTCATTACAAATTAAGAACTGCAGTTTAGGCACCTGCCTAACTCCACACAAAACTGTCCCGTGAAGGGTACTAGGGGGCATCCCTTATAACCTTTAGCCTAGTGGTTAGGGAACTTACCCAGGATGTGAGAGACCCACATTCAATTCTCCCCTCTGCCTGATGAGAAGGGATTTGAACAGAGTTTCCCCACTTCTCTGGTGAGTGCCCAAACCGCTGAGTTATGGGATATTGTGATGAGAGCATCTGTCATCATCTTTTGTTGAAGCCATTCCACTTTAATTAATTATTAATGGAGACAGAGTGAGAATTTCTTTATAAGTCCATTGGTTAGGGCACTCATCCAAGTGGATCCCTCTGTGGATCTGGCCCAAGGATTTCATATTCCCCAGCTAGCCTGAAGATGGTACTTCTGTAATTCAAGTCTCTTCAAAAGCTACCAAGATGGCTTATCATTCAGTTGAAAAAGAACCCTGAATCATTTTAGAACAATAAATATGCAGAATGTAAAACAGTTAAGTACAACAGAGACATTCTAGCAGGCAGAAAAATAGACTAATTTATAAGCTATTCCTCCTGCTAGAGAATTAGAACGTGCTGTACAATATCCCAAGCTTCATCACATCCTGAAGAGTCAATTTAGCTAACAGATTGAATATTTATTCTTTTTTGTAACTGTAACAAATAGAAATTCATCTGCAGTGTAATGGACAAGAAATACGTCTTTGTGCTCCGTCTATTCCAGTGAAAATGCTGAAATAAATTCAGCAAAGAGTTTTTAATAGATTCTATAATCTGAAAGAGGCTTTTTAAACTGAACAATTCCACAAAAGATGGACTTTCTAACGGTTTATAAAAACTAATGTCTGATAAGGGAAAATCAAATGCTCATTTTGCAGAAGAAAATATTAAATTAACTGATACATTAAAAAAATGTATGAAGAAATTTTATAAACAAATTACTGACTTTGTAGTTGAAAATTAAAAATTCTAGCACTGATTCTGTACACAAGAAATATGGCCATACAAAACAAGTGATAGAGAAATTGCTGAAAATGCTATTCATATTATTTCAAAACAAATCAAATGTTATAATATTTGGGTGCTGTTACCTTACCAAGATGTGGCCCATCAAATACATAATCATTAAGACATAAATTCAAAAGGAAGTTTTTATGGCAATTTTATAACTTACACCCCATATAGTTCCTAGCTCCTTTGTTTTTTGTAAGGCTTTTAGAAAAGATTAATAATCTTATAGCAATGTTCATAGTCTTGTTGTTACAGTATTTGACTGTTAATCAAGGAGTTTGAGTAATTCTTACTTCAAATTTCAACTTTCACATTTCCTGTATGGACCTGAGCAAATAAAAATCTCTTAAAATATGGGTTATAATACCTTCAGACCACAGACAAATTTTGAGGATAAATTCATTAATATTGTGATGTTCCCACATATTAGAGTGGCCACATAAATAGGTAGACAGAATCATGCTGATTTACTTCCATACAAAATATGATATATGCAATTATGGGAATACAAATGAACGAAAAAACAAAACACTAAAAAGAGGGGTGAGGATAAGAAAACAGTAATTGGTAAAGTTTCTCATTATAATAATATTAAAATATCATGTAAAATACTGGATTTTAGAATGAAAGGTTTACATCCTAGTATTTACATATGGATTAAAGTTACCTTCAATAAATATTAGACACTCAAAATGGTCACTTTATTCAGTTGAGGAAAACAAACTGAAGTTCTTTAGTTAATATAGAAAAAGCTTTTGACTGTGTGGAGTGCAAGTATTCAGTTGCAATAATTGAAAATGCAAGTTTGAGCAATAATTACCTGAAATTGTTTAAAGCTGTGTAAATATGTTATCACTTTGCTTGTCATTTGCATGGAACTTTTCACACAAAAGGATTAGACAGAACCATTACAAACTGAATGTTAAAATGGCAATATACAGATTAATTTTGCCCAATATACTTTGTCTCAAAACTTATATTTTCTTTGTCAAACCTAATGATATCTGTTATGTTTTATATGCAGTCTTTGGTTTTAAAATAAATCAAGATAAAACTTGGCACTCCCAATCTCACTGTGACATGATTAAATTGTTCCTTTTCTGAATTATTCTTTTAAGTTGGCAAGAGAATATACAATATTTAAAAGTTAAAATCTCTTTATTTGCAAGATGTATTCACATGTATTCTACTCCAGGATAAAAGGTTTAAGACTCTATCTTTGAAAATGTTTCAATTTTGCTTGGGCATCTCAAATTAATATTTTAAAATAAATATTGTGCTTGCACTTAATTATGTATTTTCGATTCTTCCAGTGCATGACCTTACTTCCTACTTCAAAAAAACAATAAAAATAATCCTCTATTTTTATTTAGGCTAATAAATAGTAGAAAAAAAATGAGAGATAAGGATTACCTTTACCACACTTCTATTACTACTTGAAACATTCTCTCGTTCATACCACAATAATTCCTAACAATTGATTAGAAATTGATCAGTATTTGGAACTGAAATTCTTATAATTTATTCCAGGGTGTGGCACACATGAATTATTTCAGAGATTACCTATTTCCACTCATACATGTGCTATGGCTGTGCTGTAACAAGATGCTTACATATTTGAGTAATCTCATCCCAATTCTGCAAAACATTTCAAAACATGTTTCAATCCCACTGATTTAGGTACCTGTTTAAGTGCTTTGATGAAGAAGGGCACATACAATTTAAAATCATTTGTTTCCCTTCTAGCCCCCATAAAACATTCATTTTTCCCCACTTAGCACAATTGTGAGGTTTTAATGGCTGGGATAAAAATGGCATTACTCAAATATTCCATGTATTCCATTATAATAAAACATGACCCCATGCCAGAAATTCAATGTTTCTCCATTACTCTAATTTCAATATGCTGCATTCAATGTATTATGGACAATACATATTCTATCCTGTTACTAAGCGTGAGATGTTCTTTTGGACAAACAGTAATAATGGCTTGTTAGGTTAGGTGCATATTTTGTTATTTACTGAACAAACACCAAACAGCTGGGATTGCATAGAGGCTTGGGAACAGGATAATCCTAGCATAAGAAGTCCTAATAAAAGGTGGCATAAGATGTAGATGTATATTAAATAAGTTTCAATTTGTGGCACTACGGACTTCCTCAATATCTATATTACACAGTGTCTACTGTAGTGGAGTCAGAAGTTCTCACAATTTAGGACATGATTTAGAGAAAGATCAGCACAGGCTTGTATAACCAATTTGTGAGTTAGAGCACCTAAGAAAACCACTGGATGTGTTTGTGTCCTGTAGCCTCCCTTTTATATGAATTAACACTGCACTTATCCCTTGTCTGCCATGAAAGAGACAACATTTATCTTACCCCGTCTATATTATATATAACAGACTTCCTCCAACATACATCATTTTGAGTACATAGTGGGTAGGTTGGTACTGTGATACATGAATGATGGAATTGCCCAAAATAGAAAAGATTTTCGCCTCTGGTAGAAATTAAATGTAAGATCATTATAAATTAATCTTTTCTGATATCTCCTATTTAAGCATTGTTAGGAGCAGATACTTTTTCCTCCTTCTACCTGATTCAGCACTCCCACCTTATTCAACAAATCACCTAAGCACATGCTTAACTTTAGTCATGTGCCTGAGTGTGGGACATGAGCATATGTTTAAAGTTAGGCATATGCTTAACTGCTTTTGCTGAACTTCCACTGCCTCTTCTCCTTGTGCCATGCTGTTGCAGTTTTGATCAGCAGAAATGCTTCAGCAGGAGCTCCCTGTGTTTATAACAAAAGAAGGCGCTATCACCTGGGAGACAGCAGGGTGCTGATTATGGCTCGCTGGTTGGGGTACGGCTTGGGGTGACAATTAGAGCTGGTACCAGGCAGGTCTAAGTTATGTCACTGGGGGACTGGTGTAGCATGGCAGGCTCCACCAAATCCAACACATCTCTCAGGCTGAAGAACACCTGCACAGAGGTGCAGGGCCTGGCAGCAGCACAGGTGCACCAGCAGGGAGTTCTCTTATGACAGGAGAATTCTCTATTGATGATATGTGGATGGTTTATTTTTCATTCATGCCACCTGAGCGGTGATCAACAGCCATAGCTAGGCTTCAGAATCTGGTCCAGGGTATAGAGTGATGGGGAACAGAACAGATGCTACTTTAACTTCTCTTCACAGGTACATATACATTTAGCCAATATTACACTGAGTGCCCTTGCTATAAAGTGCACTGTTTTGGTATTACTAAATGCTTGGATTATTACTTGCACTAGCTGGAAAAAAACCTCCTACACTAGATAGATGGCTTACAAATATTTGGAAAGGTTTAACGATAGCAAAATGACTTGATTAAAAAATAACAACTTGCATATTTGGCTGCTCTTCAACATTTACAGTCAGAAAAGAAGTAGAATTGAGCTATTTACTGACATTTATTTTCTTTATTTATGCAAAGTTTTAACATATTTTAGTTGATCGTGACATATTAATTGTTTGATATACAATGTACTGAAGTGAAAATTGTTTATCATAGACTTGCAATCATAAATAGAAAGCTCACATGACTGGACTGAGCACAAACATCCACGTTACATTTTCAATAACCAAACTAAATGGAAATATCAACATTTGGAACTTCATCGCACCCTTCTTGCAAATAGGGTTACCAACATTCTAATCACACAAAATCGAACACCCTTGCCCTGCCCCGCCCCACCCAGTCGCCAAGGCACCATCCCCCACTCACGCCATCCCCCCTCCCTGCATCGCTCACTCTCCCCCCATCCTCACTCACTTTCACTGGGCTGGGGCAGGAGCTTAGGGTGCAGGAGGGGGTGAGGGCTCTGGCTGGGGGTGCGGGCTCTGGGGTGAGGCTGAATGTCACGGAGTTTGGGGGAGACAAGGCCCTGCACCCCGGCTTCCTGTGATTCACCATGACTCAGCCAGCCAGCAAAACAGAAGGTTTATTTAGATGACAGGAACACAGTCCAAGACAGGTCTTGCAGGTACAGACAACAGGACCCCCTCAGTCAGGTCCTTCTTGGGGGGCGGGGTAGGGAGGCCAGAGCCCCGTCTGGGCTCCCCTCCATTTTCCCAGCCAGCTCCAAACTGAAAACTCTCCAGCCCCTCCTCTCCCTTTGTCTCTTTCCAAGGCCAGGAGGTCACCTGATCTCTTTGTTCTCCAACACCTTCAGTTGGCACCTTTGCAGAGGAGGGGCCCAGGCCATCAGTTGCCAGGAGACAGGGTGTCGGCCATTCTCTGTGCAGACAGGATCACACTGGCCCACTAAGGCTCTGCAACAATCACACCCCCCTAGACACTCGAGAAATGCATAGGGGAAACTGAGGCACCCACACAGCACTCAGAGAAAACATTAAGAGCATTCCCACTTTGTCACGCCGAATATGAGGGGTTTTGGGTGCAGAAGGGTGCTCTGGGCTGGGGCAGTGGGGTTCGACGTATGGGAAGGGGCTCAGGTTTGGGGCAGGAGGTTGGAGTGTGGGAGGGGGTGAGGGCTCTGGCTGGGGTGCAGGGGCTGGGGTGGGGCGGGGATGAGGGGACTGGAGTGCAGGAGGGGGCTCCAGGCTGGGCCGAGGGGTTAGGACTGTGGGAGGGGGCTCCAACCTGGGGCAGGAGGGTGCTGGATGGGGTTTGGGCTCTGACCGGCAGGTTCTTACCTCAGGTAGCTCCCAGGAGCAACCAGCATGTCTGGCTCCTAGGCACAGGGGGCTCTATGTGCTGCCTGCGCCTGCAGGCACTGCTCCCGCAGCTCCCATTGGCCGCAGTTCCTGGCCAATGGGAGCTGTGGAGCCAGCACTTGGGGAAGGGGCAGCACGCAGAGCCCCTTGGCTGCCCCCGTGGCTAGGAGCCAGACATGACAGCCACTTCCAGGAGCTGTGCAGAGCCAGGGCAGCAGGGACCCTGCCTTAGCCCTGCTGCGCCACCAACCGGACTTTTAGCAGCTTGGTCAACAGTGCTGACCGGAGCCACCAGGGTCCCTTTTCGACCAGGCATTCCAGGAACTGATTAAGTAACATGTTCTCAGATGATCCTGACAGGTGATCCAGATTCCACACTGCAGAGGAAGGTGAAAAACCTCCATGGTCACTGCTAATCTGACGTGTGGGAAGTTCCTTCCTGACCCCACATAAGGGGAACAGTTAGACCCTGAACAAGAACCATCTGGTCCAGCACAAGAGAGAAAAATTCTCAGAACTACCTCAGAGTATCCTCCCACTCTATCCAGTTTCCGACCTCCAGCTGTGCCCATCTCTCATCTCTAATGTTTCACAGTAAGGAAACAACAAAAACCAACAAAAAACCAGAATATATTGGGGCGTAGGGGAGGGTGAATCCCTTCCTGACCCAGGCATTGTGCTCAGTGGTGGATAAGACACAAAGATAAAGACATCCCCTGCACCAAATAGTTTACAGTCTATCCAAAATAAATGGCAAACGTTTATTTAGAGCAACAAACTTGACAAAGGTTGTAGAACAGCAATAATCAAAACCTGTGTCTAAATTCTAAATGTAGGCAGTATGCCTAAAGTTTAAGCACTTTATAGCACTTTGCCAGAAGTACAGTCCTGCAATATAAGAACTTCACCTCCTCTTCAGGAAAAGAGATTCGTTCTCTCTTTTAATGAAAACGCAACAATTTTTAGTGGAATTCACCCTGGGCATTTCCTGTGTTGTGGGGCACATGGAATAATAAGGCTCCTCGACAGTATTTCATGATTGTAAGGGAACAGATTTAAGTCACAAACTGGTTTCATGGCCAGAAAACCCATCCCTGTCATTAAGTGTTGGAGGGATATTGCAGGCAGCTAATTGCACAAAAAGACAAATAAGTAAATAGGAAAAATATTTCCTGTCAACACTTCATATGGGCATAAGGCCCCCTCAGTGACTGTTTTTGTTCCCTCCTCCCAGCTCCAATTCAGAGCTTCTAATAACTTTTACTATGGCACAAAGCTGACGTGTGAAAGAGAGAGAAAGGTCAGGAGGCAAACCTATTTCTCACCCTGCTGCAGTGGTGAAATGCCGCTGACATAAGACCACAAGGGAAAAGAAGAAACAGAGAGCCCTGGTGCTAAAATGTGCAGGTGGCCCAGAAGTATGATTGTACCTTGGGCCAGGTATTTGTGCCTGGGTCATATGCAGCTTCACAAAGAGTATAGGCCTCACGCTACCCAATGTCTGTGTCATCATGTTAACCTTATAACATGTCTTTTTAAAAAAATAGCAGTATTCTGAGAGAAATTTCAACCAAATGGCACTGTACCATTTTGCCCAGTGCAAGGTGTAGATTTCCTCTCATTCTTGATATCCATCCTGCCCCTTTCTGCTTTCAGCATCTTACATTACATTCTGTATCTTTCCCCTTCGTTTATTTATTCATTATTGAAGTGATGAATATATAATTCACTTCTCTTGAACAATCTAAAAGCCTCTACCGTTTCCAAGTCACGTGCCTGACTCATACACTCAAACCTTTTTGCCTTGTGGCACTATGAATCCCAACAGAGACAAAAGAAGAAAAACAAAAACAAACACAAATCACATCACGAAAGTAGCAACCTCCTGCCATAAATCTGAAGCTTTGCTTGACTATAAATTAATTTAACATTTTAACTTCGTTCTTTGGTTCATTAACCATTTATTTACATTTTCTGAACACTCCGAATGTGTACCTGTCTAGCAGCATCTCATTAGACATTGCAATGGCAGGTACCTTGTTGAGAGAAGTATGTCCTGTCCAGGGCCGCACGGGGGGGGGGTGGGGGTGGGGGAGAAAAGGGGTCAATTTGCCCCAGGCCCCGTAAGGTAGTAGACACTATGTTCTTTCCAAAGGCCTTTGAAAATAATTAATATTACTGTGGTACTCCCTTTTCTGAGTATAGGGATTTAAACTAGTAGACTGGCTCAGCATAAACAAAACACAAGTTCAACCCACCAGGGTTTCCTCAAAAGATAGTATTTATAACCTGAATTTACATGAGTAACAAAAATCATCCTTTTCCCTAGAAAATGAATTCAGTGAAATATCTTTTCAATAGCGCATATAAATTAAGCCATGATATTCCTCACTGCAGCATATTATTAACACAAATAGCGGAGTACATTTTAAAATGATTAGATATACCTAGGAAAAAGAATGGCATCTGCATTTATTCTAGCTAGATTAAAACAGTGGTTCTCAAACTTGTGTACTGGTGACCCCTTTCAGACAGCAAGCTTCTAAGTGCAACCCCCCTTATAAATTAAAACACTTTTGTATAATACCATTATAAATGCTGGAGGCAAAGCGGGATTTGGGGTGGAGGCTGACAGCTTGCAACCTCCACATGTAATAACCTTGCGACCCCCTGAGGGGTCCCGACCCCCAGTTTGAGAACCCCTGGGTTAAAGCAAAAAGGGACATCAAGCCCCATGTTTCAGGACATAAGCTGATCAACTGGAGTAAGAAAGAAATCTCTCCAAGCCCCATGAGGTTGTATACCTTCCTCTGAAGCTTCTAGCAATGGCTGTAGTTGGCAACAGGAGTGGATGATCTGTTTCAGTATGGCAATCCCCACAAAAATATGGATTTAGCCTTAACAACTATGAACTAGTGCAATTATGTAATGGATTTCTATTTCTTTCTTGGACAAATGGCATTCCAAAAATGAAGCATTTGGCAGATTGCTACACATCCCAATGTATGCGAGAGAGATTATCATTTTATCCTCTAATCTAATGTGAGGATAGACTATAACTGTATCCCCTATGCCCTCCTGCTTCAGGCACCTTAGTCACATAAATGCTCAGTAGCACTGTGAGGTAAGTATATCCCTTGCATATATTTTTTACATATTCAGGTTCTTGTTTCTTTTTCGTTAGCTGCCACGGTGATGTAATATCTTGTTTTCAGTGTGGTGATATCAATAACAGTAATAATATTTTCATAGTATTTTCACCTGTAAGTTTTCAAATTGCTTTCTTCACAAAGGTCAGTACAGACCATTATTGTCATTTTACAGATGAGAAAACTGAGGTACAGAAAGGTGAACTATTTCAACTAATAGACCTGCACTATAACTTTTTTTTTTAAAAACCATGGACCTCATGGACTGAGTGATTTTTTCCTAATGTCTTCCTCTTGGGGGTACTGTAAATTGTACAAGAAATAAAATCTGACAGTAGTAATAATAACAAACACTTTATTTTCAAAGCACTGCAATATAAAGTATGCATTGTCTTGTAAGGGAACAGGATCAGGTCTAGGTGAAGATGGGAGTTCTGGTTTTTTGTTGTTGGTTACATGCATTTCTAGTCTTGCAGAGCAAGGAAATCGCATGAAGCTTTATAAACTGCTTAATTTAACCACTCAACTTAACTGACAATGATTTAAATTCTTAGTGAAAAGTCCAGCTCTTGGATATGGCTTCCATTTAAATCAGCAGGAATCTAAAAGAAAGAATATGGCCCTTCATTTATAGAATTTTTCATTTTGAATGGTTACAGATAATACAACCCTTTCCTTGCCCTTTTAAAACAGACACACACTAACTGATAGAGAAGGAAAGGAAGACTATAGTTAAAAAATGGGAAATGACCTCAGGCTAGAGAATTGATCTATGCAATAACTAGTGAATATGATTGGTCATTGAAAGAAAACCCCTTGTAGAATCGCCGGTGACCATAATGTAGCCCTGACATCACTAACAGGTGCTGCTTTATATTTGTGGCATGGAGCCCTATAACCATCATTCAAGAACAGAGGCCAAGAGTGGCAGCAGGAAATGTTGCTCATTTAGGATGATTTTTCATAACTAGTCATTCATATGTTAATTTCCACCCACCCCCCAAGAATAAATTCCATGTTACCAGAAACATGCTAGCAACCACTTTTTAACTAAATATTTTAACTGATGAATAAAGCATTTGGAACACAAAAGACAATCAGAAACTCAAGTCCTGCGCTAAGGCTTCTTTACCAATAAACTTTATGGAATTCCTATGTTTGCAAATAATAAATAAGAATAATAAAACTTAGCATTTTTATAGCAGTTTTCATCCATACCCTTCAGTATTCTTTTAGTACATTTCACTAACTGCAGCCAATAATTTTATCTTGTTGACTGGTGTGGAAAGTGAAATGCAGGAGTGCAATCCACTAAGTAGGGAAATGAGAAGAAAGATTGTCTTGCGGTTACTGCATATGACTGGGAACGTAACTCCTGGGTTCTATTTATCTCTGCCACTGACGCACTGTGTGACCTTGGGCAAGTCATTAGGCAAAGATTTAAGAAGGGTGCCTAAAGTTAGTCTCCTAAATTCACATTTAGGCATGTAAATAAGAGTCTGATTTTCACTGATATTGAGTACTCTCACTATGGAAAATCTTGGCCTTAACCTTTTGGTGCCCATCTGTGCACTTACCTATATGGGAAAAGTTGCACTGGTTTAACTAGATCAATTTTAAATGGATACATAAACTTGTTTAATGAATACAAACTTAAACCAGTTTAACTCTTTCTTAAACCATGTTGATTTGTGTTAGTAAATTACCAAATTAAGTTAAACCAGTTCAGTTGCGAATTAAGCTAATTTAAGAGCAACTGCATTACGAAGTTGCATTGGCTTAGCTAGATTCAGGCCTGTAACCTAGGCATCCATCTTTGACTTGGACCTCTCTCTAGGTCCTCACATCCAGGCTATGTCTAAATCTTGCTAGTTCTTTCCACATAACATCTGTAAGGCATGGCCTTTCTTATCCAGCCAGGCAGCTAAAGTACTCATCCAGACTCCCACCATCTTGTGTCATGATTACCGAAACATCCTTCTCTCTGCCCTTGACAAATGCAATTTACCCCGCTCAGATCCATCCGGAATGCTGCCACAAAGATCATTTCCCTGGCCCTTTGCTTTGACTTGTCACCCCTCTCTTTGCATCCCACCACTGGCTCTCCCTTCTCTATCATACCAAAGATGAGCTACTTGCAGGGCTGGTGCAACCCATTAGGTGACCTAGGCAGTCGCCTAGGGCGCTAGCATGTGGGGGGCGGCATTTCGGGTCCTTCAGTGGCGACCGCGGCGGCCGGATCTTCAGCCACTCCTGTCGTCGTCGGCATTTAGGCGGAGGGACCTGGGGTAGGTGGGTGCGGGGAGGGCCACCTGCAGCAAGTAAGGGTGGGCGCGGCACGCAGGGGAACCGCTCCCTGCCCCAGCTCACCTCTGCTCCACCTCCTCCCAGCTGTGCTTCTCTCCCTCCCGGGCTTGCGGCGCCAAACAGCTGATTGGTGCTGCAAGCCTGGGAGGCGGGAAAAGTGGAGCAGCAATGGTGTGCTTGGGGAGGAGGCGGAGCAGAGGTGAGCTGGGGCGGGGAGCTGCCGCACGGCTCCCCGGGCCGGGGGGAGCTGCCATGGGGAGGGGGGGCCTCAGGGCGGAGGGGGAGCTGCCACGGGGTGCCTCAGGGTGGAGGGGGGGGTTGGAGAGCTGCCACAGGGCTCGGGGGGTGCAAAGGGGAAGTTTCGCCTAGGGCGCGAAACATCCTTGCATCTGCCCTGGCTACTTGTCTTTATTTTCAAGGCCTTTCATAGTCTATCCCCACTCTACCTATAATCTCTCATTCATTATTGAGATGCAGACTTTCACCTTGGATTGGCCAATGAGACCAGCCTCCATTGCCCACTTGTTACATTTTTTTCCAAACAAGCACTATCGTGCCTGTTAGGTTCACTCCCTCTGGGGCACCTGGCATTGGCCATTGTCAGTAGACAGATACTGGGCTAGATGGACCTTTGGTCTGACCCAGTACGGCCGTTCTTATGTTCTTATGTTCTAACAGCTGGGCCAAGTAAACTACCAATGAGAACTCTTGACATGTGCCTCCTCATGCCATTGAGTCATTACAACCAACAGAATTGTTGAATGAAAATTAGTTATAAAGGAAGAGTGATGATTGAGTTATCTCTGTCACAATTATCCTATTTAAAAAAAGTTATCTGAGCTGTTGACCTGAGCCTATATATAAACCTACATAATCATAATAATTAGATACAATACTTAATAACTTATCTTAATTACAACCTAATTTCTTCATATATATCCTATATGTAAGATTTCATTAATTTCAATGGCATGGAACATTCATTTGGACACAAGAATAGACTGACACGGATGTTAATTTTCTTAAATGACTCAGTGTTTAATCATCTTTTATTTAGAAACTAATGGGTTGAAGATGTATATTCAGAATATGTATTCTGTACTCAGAGTAAGTACTTACGTTTCAGGAGCATATACTGTATTTTTTTCATAAAAATCCCAAAGAGGTTAAATCCCTGATTTAAGTGCAAAACAGAATTCAGCCTTAACCTGTGGAGTTACAATTAAAGCCTCCATGACATCTTCCTACTAACGTATCTAAAATTCAAAACTAAGAGCATTTACCTTTGTCCTGCATGAAATCATTTTTCAAGAAGTTGTTAGGTTCTGCTACAAGATGAAACAATATTTTCCTTTGTTAAAATTAAGAACAAGTAATTAAAATTAAGTACAAGTAAATTCAATTTCAATTAGGATATGTTAAAAAGGAAGACTATCAGATGGATAAGATTTTAGTTGATAAAATTAGTTTGACAAGCTTTAACTTGATTATTTGATTGTTAGCCACAGGAGTAGCCAAGAGCTGTCAACATTTAGCAGCGAAAGTTTCCAGCTATTTTTAGGTGAAAATATTAATGATCTGTATTCACAGGAAAGACAAATCACAGACATGCAATATACTTTGGCAGGAAGCAAACTAGGGTGCCGCATGGCATTCTAAATTCTTTAGGGCAGAAACTGTCTCTTTTTTGTTTTGTGTTTCTCACACAAAGGGATTCTGGTCCAGGACTGGGGCTCCTAGCTGCTATGGTAATACAAATAATAAAGAATATTATTTAACACTACAATTAATATCAATCTCTGAGAAGGCAATACAAACAGATGGCTCTTAACTTGTCAGAGGGCCTTGGTTCATACACACGTCACAGCACACACAGCTCTAAACCAGTAATTAATATCTTGTATGTTCACTGAGATGTGACTATCCCCAGTAAACTCTATGGTCTTTACTTCATTAATTCTGAAGTCAGAGCTTTCCAAGAAACTAATTTCTTAATTATGAACTCTGATCATTCAATTTGTCAAATTACTGAATGGAAAAAATAAATCAATCATTTACCTTTCTAATCATGATAGAATCATTTCATGTCGGACACTTATACAAATGGGACTAATGCATTTCATTTAAAGCCACAGTTGAAAGCTAAAACAACAAGCAGTAAGAATGCAGAAATTAACGTCTAATGCCTCGGATAGATAAACCAGCATTTACTAAGAGACAAATGCCCTGCAGGCACAGGATCCCGCTGGGGCCAGTGTGGAGCCTGATTGAGCTGGGAGGAGCACCATAAAGCACTGTGCCTCTGATACGAAGAATGCCTCTTGCATGCTGTACCATCCCGTAGAAGGGTGCAGTGTGCATGTCACTTTGAGGCAAACAGATGTGGTCACAGTTTTTTCAACAATATATATTTATAGGAAAATAGCCTTTTTTCAAAACCAACAATCACCACAAGAAACAAAAACAATTTCGAGATTTTAATTTTTTGTCACCTTTTTTTATTTCATTACCAGCTCTAGCAGCAAGTCATCTCTGCTGGCTGGTATGGAAATGGATGAGGCCCATGGCCCTGTCTCCTCCCGCCCGTTTAAGGATAACTACAGTACCAGAAAGCATGAGTGGGAACACAGAATCATAGAATATTAGGGTTGAAAGAGACCTCAGGAGGTAATCTAGTCCAATCCCCTGCTCAAAGCAAGACCAACACCAACTAAATCATCTCAGCCAAGGCTTTGTCAAGCCAGGCCTTAAAAACCTTTAAGGATGGAGATTCCACCACCTCCTTAGGTAACCCATTCCAGTGCTTCGCCACCCTCCTAGTGAAATAGTGTTTCCTAATATCCAACCTAATATCCCCCACTGCAGCTTGAGACCTTTGCTTCTTGTTCTATCATATGCCACCACTGAGAAATGCCTACTTCCATCTTCTGTCAAACCCCACTTCAGGTAGTTGAAGGCTGTTATCAAATCCCCCCTCTCTTCTCTTTTGCAGACTAAATAAACCCAGTTCCCTCAGCCTCGCCTCGTAAGTCATGTGCCCCAGTCCCCTAATCATTTTCATTGCCCTGCGCTGGACTCTCTCCAATTTGTCAACATCCCTTCTGTAGTGGGGGGGACCAAAACTGGATGCAGTACTCCAGGTGTGGCCTCATCAGTGCCGAATAGATGGGAATAATCACTTCACTTGATCTGCTGGCAATGCTCCTACTAATGCAGCCCAATATGCCGTTGGCTTTCTTGCCAACGAGGGTACACTGCTACTCATATCCAGCTTCTCATCCACTGTAATCCCTAGGTCCTTTTCTGCAGAACTGCTGCTTAGCCAGTCAGTCCCCAGCCTGTAGCATTGCATGGGATTCTTACTTCTTAAGTGCAGGGCTCTGCACTTGTCCTTGTTGAACCTCATCAGATTTCTTTTGACCCAGTCCTCCAATTTGTCTAAGTCACTCTGGACCCTATCCCTACCCTCCAGCGTATCTACCTCTCCCCACAGTTTAGTGTCATCCGCGAATTTGCTGAGGGTGCAATTAATCCCATCATCCAGATCATTAATAAAGATGCTGAACGAAAACAGACCTAGGACCGACCCCTGGGGCTCTCCGCTTGATACCGGCTGCCAACTAGATATCGAGCCGTTGATCACTACCCGTTGAGCCCGACAATCTAGCCAGCTTTCTATCTACCTTATAGTCTATTCATCCAATCCATACTTTTTTAATTTGCTGGCAAGAGTATGACACTGCTCAGGAGAGAACAGGGACTGCAACTGTGCCTAGCTCCTGTATACCAGATGCAAGGCTTCTTTTGTCCTCCCCCACTCCACTGCACACACATGGGCCCTAATAAGAGCACAGCCTAACTTTAAATAAAAATATAGAGCGTGTTTTAGGAAATGCTTAATTTTTGAGGAATACTTGCCTTTGTTTCAGAACCTCCATTACTGTAAATAGTGCTGGTATCTCTCAGTGACAGCAGCCATTTGAATGATACTGTACTTCCGTTCAGGCACACAGAAAGTGCTGCTCACCATTCAGATACACAAGAAAAGTTTAAAATTTAGGGCAATGTTGGGGAAATTCCCTGATATTTATTAGGGAATAGCTTAAAGTACAGAATGCAATACAAGACTTACATTACATGCAATTTACTGCAGTTGGACCCTTTCCAAATCCTAGATCTGAACGCCCAAACACTTTGGGAAATTCCTAATCTGATTTTTTAATGCCTTTGAAAATCTCTTATCTCACTTATGTTTTCATACTGCCCTTTGTGTGTCTCAGATTATGGAATCAAGCTATCTAGGTGGCAGCTTCCTGCATCATTGCTTCATTTTCTTTTATGTATGTTCATATCTTTGAAAAGTTATTAATGATTTAACTCTCCTTTGAAACTGGATGTAAAGATTAGAAAATCTTTTATTATTATTACTACATTACAGCTTTTCTTTAATTGAAAAAATGGTGCCAACTGTCTATGCCACATTCTTTGATGTTAATTGATACAAATGCTGTTCCTGATATGCAATTTCAGTAAACAACAATTTGCAGAAACAGGTCATTCCAGTAATTTATTATGAGGTTTCTTAAACAATTTAATATCATGGACCACATCTTAATAAAGATACTGTGCTGTAGGCCACCTCCTCCCTGATTCACAGTCACATGGACAACCTCTCCTCCTTTTTATACACACATAATGCCCCTGCGGAAACTTTAGTTGCTTACATGGAAAAAATAATATTAGGAAACTATTTAATGTATTTTTAGCTTCTTTAAATGTAATTTAGCAGCTGGAAACATGGAAGGAATGCAGTAACATGTCCCCAACCAGCTCTCTGTGGACCACTAGTGACTGGACTGAATTCATATTGTTTGTATACAGTACATCTTACAATACACAAGAAGTTACATCTTAACACAATTATTACTACTATGATTTTTTATTTGCATTACCATAGTGCCTAGGAGCTCTAGTTATATACCCAGACCCCACTGTGGTAGGCGCTGTACAATATAAGTCATGGATTCGAATCTAGGATCTTTAGCATCTGCCACTTGAGCTAAAGAAACTCAATTAGCTACCATTAATTAGCCAAACTATGAGAGGGACACAAAGTCACATACACTAAGACACATATTATATAAGCTAGACCTGAGTATCCAGGGACCACAGGAGTTCCAGTCCCATTTTGTAGTAAACTATGGCTACAGAAATATGAACAGTATGGTCATACAACAACCTGGGACCTTCAAGACTAAAGATCACAAGCTCCTAGCACTTGAGCTTTAGTTGTGCACAATACCTACCCTCATATTAACTCTGTTTACACTCCTTTCCTCACTGAATTGGCTATTGAACAGAACTGTGTTCCACAAACCCAAAAGCATTGTTAATTTGATCATCCAGAAGTTTTAGAATTGGATGCAAAGTAGCTCATGAATAATAGAACACCTTTGTGAACAAAAAGCACTGACATTCACATTGGATTAACTCAACTCCAATTTGTTCAGAGGCCAAAGGTGCTGCAAGAAGCATCACAAAAAAGCGCCTATAGCATTTGGTTAGACTTTTTTACAGCAATATTGTATGCCTAGAATGTTGCAGATGTTCAAGGTACACTAAGAAAGAATGAGCGGTCTAATTATCCCTTAATATTCAAAAGATCCTGCAGTGATTCAATACCTACATGCAAGAAAACGTTTCAGAAACAGGAACAATTAGCACATCCAAGATCTTTAATGCTAAAGAGGTGTGAACACATTTTGCCTAATTTTGAATCCATCCAAACATCGTGGTTTGATTTGAATACTACTGGATTTCTCTTCTACTTATAGGAGACTTAAATATAGGAGCAGGGAGGAAAAAATTATCTGGAAAAAACATGGGGTTGGGAAAAGGGGAGAGGGGGAGATGGAGCAGAGAAGCAGAAAGGAAATAGGGGGTAAACTATGGGAGATTCTAATGATAATAGATATACTATATGTGAGAAATGGACTAATCTAGAAGTCTGTGTATAATCTGTGGACAGGACTCCAAGCACCTCTGGTCATGCCTGTCTCTAAAATATATGTGGCTGGATCTGCAGCTGCTGCAATCAACATAGTTCTATTGAAGTCTATTGAGAATCTGGCCCAGCTGATTTGATGCATCAACCTAGGTCATCCTAGCTTTTAGTTGGTTGTTCTTCTGTCTCTAATACACAGCAAAGAACCCACTTTTGTTAGGGGAAAAGAACACTCACATATAGAAAAAATGGGTTTGAATTTGAATTTGCTGGAAAACATTCAAAGAGTTTACTCCACAAAGTATGCCTCTCCATGCCTCATATTAGATCAGAGAGAGAGAGAGATGAATGTGTAACCTTATCTTTGTAGAAAAAGTGGAAACAAGAAATAACACAGAATAATATAAAGAAAGGCAATGAACTAAAATTAACCCAGCTAGATCAATGCCATTCGTCAGTAAAGCTCTAATACAGAGAACCTTAATCACCACAACAGCATGAAAGTTTTTCTTGTGTATAGTAGGCAAGCACCAGAAAGGTGCATCCTGCAAGACAAACATTAACCGTTGAGAAAAGGCTGTTATGCCATAATATTATTAAACAATTTTTAAAAGATGCTCTAATTATAGTAAGCAAGGAACTCCCAATACATTCAAGTCTGTTTCTTGGCTATGTATGTAAAGCCCAATTTGCAAAACAGTCCAGCTGTGAGATCCCCATCTTTCTTTGTTTCTAATATTCAGATGTGTAGAGCACCCACAGCCTTCATTGACTTGAGCTGGAGTTTTAGGTGCTCAGCACTTCTGAAAATCAGGTCAAACAAAGTCAAAGTTACTATCATGCTTACATTTATTCCTGCCTGTAGTTCTAGTGGGGTAATGCACAGATTTTAGATTAGATTTATCAAGGAATTTAGGTGCCTAAAGATGGAAATAGGCACCCAGTGGGATTTACAGAAGTGCCTAAGTGAGTTAGTCACCTAAGTCTCATGGACTTCAATAGGGTTTAGGCCCCCAGTCTCCAAGCATACCAGCGGATCTATATGGGCAGACATGTATGCCCTCCTGAAGCCACACAGGAGTTAATGGGTGCAGGAGCCCACTTGTGCAAATCCAGCTGGAGGATCTGAAACTATGGTTTTGTCAGCTTCACCAGGTGCTGATCTGAACATGCCTCAGAAGAAATATGGTATTTTTTGCTTTTATTGTATTGATTCATGCTTCTCCATTCATCCCCCCGTCCCTCCCCTGCCAAAAAATTGGTCTGAATTCAAAAGTGACTATGGTCTATGGCTCCTATAGTGCTATTCTGACTCACTCCAGTACCACCAAGACAGCTCTTTATACAAAATGGCATCTGTACAAACTGCACATGCACACAGATGTGATGTTTATAAGCTGTGTATGGAATTTTCAGGGGAAAGCCCATGAGACAAGCCCACGTTATTCGCTATTGTTTGGAATGAATGTAGTTCATTTTTGTAGCGAGGACTAGGTCAGGCTACACGGTAGATTACCTTTTTGCTTTTAATGTAGGTAGCATCTGGATAATGAACAATCCAAATGCACTGGGGATGCACGAAATCATCGGAAAAGAAACACAGATACAAATATTCTGATTTCTTCAGGAAGAATCCTGTTAAAGTGAAAAAATAGTAATTGTTCTTAAAGCACACAGTCAGCAGCAGCTATACTTGAGTAACAGGAAAAAATTCACAATCTCAGAAGCAGCTGGTCCAGTGCAGGCAAAATATCCATTGCCAGCTGCCCTGCTTTTCTGTGTGCTGCACAAATCTCATAATAGAACACAATGGAAGACCAAAGAAGAAAGGAGCCCAGCCCAAAGACAATAGTGAGGCTATGTCAGGTTTGTCTAACTACTTCCAGATATCCTCTCCCCTCTCCCTGCATTCTCACATTCAGTCTATCAAAATGACATCCAAAATATCATCTATCGTACCTGTTACTCTGCCATGTCCAGCCCCACTTCACACCCCTTTCCATCATCTTGTGCATAAAATGTTTACCTTTGCCTTGCTTTCAGGGCTCTGTATAGTTTAGCTCCAGAGTACTTCTTAGGTCTTGTCATTTTTTTACTCGTCTTCCTCATGCTCCAGTTCCTTGGCACACGTGCCACAAATAATTCCCTTTTCCTATTTTCACCTCCAGACCTTCTTCCATATGTCCCTAGGAATGGTCTGAGTCTCTGTTCCATTCTCTACACTGTACAATCCCTGAGCTAGTCTCCAATATCATCTCATTCTTGGGGTTTGGCTTTATTGGTAACTAAATAATAACACAACATAACCCTTTAAATACAGGCTCCCTACCGCTGGAATCCATTCCCTCATCCAGTCTGCCCCACATTTCCCTTCGTTTCCTGCCTGCAAACTCACTTCTATAAGGCCTTTAAACCCTAGGTACGCCTTCAGAATTGTTAACAAAACAATAGAAGTTTACAAAACAGTGACAAAAGCAATGCAGTTTGCAAGATGCATGATAAACTTCATTTCTCATTCGCTTGTTTGCTTCAGCCCATCCCCTCTTACCTTATATACTGTTGGCTCAATTATTCCTGGCATCTGAACTCCACTCAACACAGGAGGTGTGGGAGTGGGGTGCCAAGAAGACAGTTACAATGCCCTGATCCTGTGCTAGCCTGGCCCTGATATCAGTTAGAACAGCCCGGGGGCTGCTCAAATTTAAAGAACAGAGGATCAACATAGCAAGGCCTCTGTTCTCACACACCAGTTTCTTACATGGCATACTTCCTTATGCATGTTGTGGGGGGATGTTGTTGACTGAAAAGCTGTCTGCCAGGGAGGTATTCCCATCCACCAGGAGAATTCTCCACTGACCAACTACAGCCAGAATCTGGTCTCTTTGTGCCACCTGAACTGTGCAAAGTTCATAGACTCATAGACTTTAAGGTCAGAAGGGACCATTATGATCATCTAGTCTGACCTCCTGCACAAAGCAGGCCACATAATTTTACCCATCCACTTCTATAACAAACCCCTAACCTATGCCTGAGTTATTGAAGTCTTCAAATTGTGGTTTGAAGACCTCAAGCTGCAGAGAAACCTCCAGCAAAGTTGATGGAACATATTGAGAATCTGATCCCATCTTTCTAGAGTATGAGCAAAGTGCCCATCATGTGTTTCATTCTAAAGATATCATTATTATTTATCAGTATTTCGATAGTACCTACGATGTGTGTAGGTGTGATGTCCTATCTTGAACACAGGCTTGGGTGTTCCCAGACAGCTGCTGCATCCTGACCTCCACCCAACATCTACTGAAACTTGGTGGGCTGAGAAGCTAGTAGGATAGCGTCTGCCAAGGTACCACCCATGGGAGCCCTGATTGGAGGATTGCCAGGCTCCACCGACTGGTTCAACCACACTATTTGATTAAATTCAATGTTGATAAATACAAAGTAATGCACATTGGAAAACATTATCCCAGCTATACATATAAAATGATGGGGTCTAAATTAGCTCTTACCACTCAAAAAAGAGATCTTGGAGTCATTGTGGATAGTTCTCTGAAAACATCCACTCAATGTGCAGCGGAAATCAAAAAAGCAAACAGAATGTTGAGCATCATTAAGGAAAGGGTAGATAATAAGACAGAAAATATAATATTGCCTCTATATCAATCCATGGTATGCCCACATCTTGAATACTGAGTACAGATGTGGTCACTCCATCTCAAAAAAGATATATTGGAATTGAAAAAGGTTCAGAAAGGGGCAACAAAAATGATTAGGGGTATGGAACAGCTTCTGTATGAGGAGAGATAAATAAGACTGGGACTTTTTCAGCTTGGAAAAGAGGGATGACTAAGGGGGATATGACTGAGGTTTATAAATTCATGACTGGTGTGGGGAAAATAAATAAGAAAGTGTTATTTACTCCTTCTCATAACACAAGAACTAGATGGTACCAAATGAAATTAATAGTCAGCAAGTTTAGGTTTAAAACAAACAAAAGGAAGTATTTCTTTACACAATGCACAGTCAACGTGTGGAACTCTTTCCCAGAGGATGTTGTGAAGGCCAAGATTATAACAGGGTTCAAAAAAGAACTAGATAAATTCATGGAGGATAGGTCCATCAATGGCTATTAGCCAGGATGGGCAGGGATAGTGTACCTAGCCTCTGTTTGCCAGAAACTGGGAATGGGCGACAAGGAATGGAACACTTCATGATTACCTGTTCTGTTCATTCCTCTGGGGCACGTGGCATTGGCCACTGTCAGAAAACAGGATACTGGGCCAAATGAACATTTGGTCCGACCAGTATGGCCATTCTTATGTTCTTATTTAACTCAGAAGGAGGCACAGGAGGCTTGTCTGAGCAATAAGGTGATTTTCTATTTTGGCTGCATTGAACCCTGCTGGTACCTGCCTCCTGCACGCAACCCTGTTCCTAATTCCTGCTCCACTTCTAGCTCCTGCCTCACCACTGCCTTTGCTCCTGTTCCCACCATGCTCCTGCTCTGTGCTGGATCCCTGCCTCTCCTCCACTTCCTGCCCTTACACCTCACCCCCAATCACTAGTTACCAGCCCTGGCTCCAACTTCTAACCCTGACTCTGGCTAGTCCCATGGCTCTGGCATTTGGTATCTGACCTCGGCTCTGTCCCTCAGCTTCGATTCCTGGTTCTGGCTCTGGCTTGACCCCCGGCTCTGGTAATTGGCAGCTGATGCTGGTGGTGACCCTAGGCTTCATTCCACAACCTGGATGCCGGCTCTGCACACTAGACCTGATTCCTGCTCTGACTACTAAACCAGACTGCCTACATTCCAGTCCATAACAGCAAGCTCTGTCCACACAGTCCTGGCTTTGAAGCATTCAATCTAATAAATAAGAAGCTCAAAATGGTTTCTTACTACCTCTGCATACTTTCCACATGGCTAAATCTCCTTGGTACTCCTATTTCTGAAGAAAATAGCTTGTAATGAAGCAGCTATTAATGATGATTGATGTTGATAGCTGTGATTACAAAGGAGGATATGAACCCAATCCTGCTTTCATTGAGTGTCAGAGACTCTGTTTTTTGAGCTGAGGCATGAGTCTAGCTCTATTTCTGTATGTATATGTAGTTAGATGTTCAGAAAAAAATGTCAAATACTTTTTTTGTTGTACTGTGTGGTTTATGGTGTAGGGGCGACAGCCACTGTATAGTTAAGGTTGCAACCACAGTCCCATTGCAAGGATAATTCTGAGCTCCCTTGAAACTTTTGAGAAATTTTTCTTCAAATATTCATTCAGAATATTGTCAGTATGAACTAGTAGCTTCCCACTGAGGAGGCAGATAAAATTTAGTAAACATTTCAGACAGAGAAAATAATTATTCTGAAACTTCAGTAAACATTCCAGGGATTAAGAAACATCCAAGGGAGAGAAGAATGAGGAGGACTAAGTTTGGCATGATTAATTTCTTGGGGAAATGGCTCTCAAGCTTTTTCATACTGCTAATCACTTAAAGCAATTTTTTCAGGGACACCTCCTTTCCCAACTCTAATCCCACTCTTCTTTGCAGCAAATAGAATGCAAATATTGCACCAGATTCACTGATATATTCTGGCTACCTTCCACTGCTTCAACAACACAATGCAGCTATAAACCCCATTTAATGAAATTTAATTTTACGTAAATTCTTTGTAATTTAAACCCATTTTAAGACAGCTTTACTGGTGCTTTGATTCACTGGAGAAGCAGAAAGCAGCCAGAGTGTACTAAGTAAGCCTTAGTCTCCTTTCTCACCGGTTTTACACTGATATAATTCTATTGACTTTAGCAGAATAATTGCCAGTTTACACCAGTGTGAGAGAAAGGAGAATCAGACAACTGAAATAAACCCACTTTATTGCTATCCGTCTTACAGCTTGGTTACAAGATCTAATTTTTAATCTTTGGTGGGTGCATGACTTTATTAGTACCAAATCTTGCTTTAATGCCCATAGCTCCCACTTCTCTAATCTCCCCAGGTTAGTTTAGCATTTCCCCCCATTTTTCTGTGTGGTGACTACCCTTCCAATTTTGGTGTCCTCCGCAAATCTGACCATCACTGAATTTTCACCAAACAAATACTTGACCAAGAGAGACATGAAACAGGTATACAGATGGTATCAAAGTGCTTTGAACATTATTTTTAGTGTAGTTGGTCAAAACAGCTTCTGGAAAACCTAAGCGAGTGTTGCCCTTGTCTGTAACAAGCAGCAAATGTCACGGTGCTTCACCACTGTGACAAGGGCACCTCCACAGAGCAACTGGAAATGTTCCAGTGGACCACAGTGTCAATACTGACAATTTAAGATAAACACTATAGTAACCTATACTATGATCACCTCTTCTTTCTCTCTTATTCTTAGGTCTTATTCCATTTGAAGGTGAATTGCTAAGCAAGGGTGATAGGTCAGATCAAGTCATTGTTCCATTCTTCAACATGATACCACTTTCTTCTTCAAATATTTTTTTTTAATCCCCATTCTGAAACATTCCTACTTGTTAGTGATCTTAAAGCTTTGTTATACATACTGACTTTAGAGAGTTTCTTTTCTGCTTAACAAGGCTGGGCTAGCAGGCAAACTGATTTATGATGACTAATACATGTATATACCGAAGCGGAGCTGGGAAACTTTGGCAAGTTTCCTCATTAGCTACAAGTTTTTGCATGGAGAGTTACAAGCTCACAAACTCTTTTTTTCTCCCTTAAACTCACTTTCTTCATTAAGCACTAAAATATAAAGAAGACCAACGGGTCCAGCTGCCTAGGTATGGTACTTGCAGAATTTGAAACAAATCCAAGTTAATGGTGTATCTGCTTTTTCCTTCACCTGTCAGCTATTAATTGAAAACAAAACTAGAAGTAGTGGCTATATTTAAATCTTCCTCAGTTACTGATTATATATCTTGAATACAGGACTTGTTACCCATTTTTGCTCAGATTGCTTTGTTTGCTTTAGCTTAACTTTCATGTCCTTTTAATAATGGCCCACATATAGCATTTAATAGACCATATATAATAGACCAAAGCACTTTAATTCATTTTCATAACATCATGTGAACAAAGAGGCTAAGACCCAAATTTTCAAGCTTGGGCTCAAAGTGAATCGCTTACATTCACTTCAAAATATGTGGATTCAGTTGCAAAGAGGAGAATCATCTTAATCTCCTGTTGAAGTCACTAGGAACCATGGCTGCTCAGCACCTGGGCAAATCCGGGCATTTATTTAGCTGCCTAAAAAAACCAAAAAGCTTTAGGTGCTTAACTAGGTACCCAGAAAGTTTGAAATGTTGACAAGCTGTCAAGTTCTTGGACCTTGCATGGCGAAACAGTAGTATTCTGCTGACACTTCTTGTCTGTTAGACAAGATGGTTCTCATTAGATCCGAGTCAACAGTATAAAAGGGTTTGTTTCTCCTTCTGAATCAGTGTGACTAGGGGGCGATAGTCAAATGAGACCTAAGGGGCTTTACAGGGGAAAAAGCAGAATCATTTCAACAGGAAGAAGCTAACTGAATCAAAGGGTGGAGCTGGAAGGGACCCCGAGAGGTCATTTAGTTCACCCGCCTGTGCTGAAGCAGGACTGTCCCTAGACCATACCTAATCTGTTCTTAAAAACTCTAATGATAAGGACTCCTTACTTTCCAGTTCTTAACTATCCTTATAGTTAGAAAGTTTTTCAAAATATCTAACCTAAATCTCCTTTGCTGTAGATTACGCTCATTACTTCATGTCTTACCTCCAGTGGACATGGAGAACAATTGATCACAGTCCTCTCTATAACACTCTTTTACTTATTTGAAGACTGTTATCAAGTTTCACATTAGTCTTCTTTTCTCAAGACTAAACATGACCAGTTCTTTTAACCTTCCACCATAGGTTAGGTTTTCTACATGTGTTCTCATTTTGTTGCTCCCCTCTGAACTCGATCTCCAGTTTGTTCACATCTTTCCTAAAGTGTGGCACCCAAAATTACACACACTACTCCAGCTGAGGCCTCACCAAAGTCGAATAGAGTGGGACCTTACCACCAGTTTTTTACATACACTCCAGAATAATAGCCTTTTTCACAACTGCATCACCATTATTGACTTATACTCAATTTGTGATCCACTGTGCCCCCAAATCTTTTTCAGCAGTACTACTGTCCAGCCAGTTATTCCCCATTTTGTAGTTGTGCATTTGATTTTTCCTTTCTAATGCAATACTTGCACTTGCCTTTTTTTAATTTCATCTTGCTGAAATTAAACCAATTATCAAGGTCAGTTTGAATACTAATCCTCTTCTCTGAAGTGCTTACAATTCCTTCCACCTTGGTGTCATTCGCAAATTTTAGAAGCATACTCTCCACTTCATTATCTAAGTAATCAATGAAAATGTTGTGTATACTGGATCCAGGACTGATTCCTGCAGGACCCTACTAGAAACATCCTCCAAATTTGACAGTGAACCATTGAGAACTACTCTTTCAACCAGTTATGCATCTACCTTATATTAATTTCATCTACACAACGTTTCCTGAATTCGCTTATGAGAATGTCATGTGGGACTATATCAAAAATCATACTAAAATCAGAAATATCACATCTACAGCTTCCCCCATATCTATTAGACCAGTAATCCTGAAAAATCCTAAGGTTTATATAGTTTTGTTCTGAAGTTAAGAATAAAGGAGAACTCCAAGAAGGGTGTGTGTTTTGGATGCTAACCAAATGTGTGGATGTGGGCACACGCTGTATTGAGAGGAGAGTAATGACTTTGCCTACCCATATCAGATTTACATACAACTATACTTAGTTTTCAACTATATTAGGTTTCTTAAGAGGGTATTATTATATTTATATTGTAATGCCAGTGCTAAAGAGAATGCGGGAAGATAAGAAAGCCCTTTGTAAGTGAAACTCATGAGCAGGAAAACCCTTTGTTTGAAATCCATGTTTAAATCAGTTTGCTTTATTCACCAACAGGAAAAAAAAATCATCTAAAAAAAATGTTAGTAGAAGCACTGGAAGATGAGATCACTGAAATGCGTGGGGGGAAAACACATGAAGACATAGGTGAGGTGTAAACTTTGCCAAGTTACAGCAGCAGCTCTGTATAGACATACTCAAGCCTTGTCTATATCAGGGAAATTTCATAAAATAGTCTATCTTGTCTAACTGGATCTTACGCTTTTTGGGAAAGGGACTATTATTACAATGTGTGTGTACAGTGTCATAAACCATCTTGGTGGGGCCTCTAGTTACTATGGTACTACTAATCCTCCTCCTCCTTTTGCACCAGCTTTTAATTGGCTTCACTTCATAGACTTAATCCAAAGGAGCAAATGCCCTAGGTTCCACAAATAAAAGCTAAAAATATGGGGCCAGGTTCACCGATATACTCTACATGTCTTTGCACATGTGAGGCAAAGCAACCAAAAACCCATAACCCAGTTTAATTAGCCATTTATGTCATGTTTACAGATGCCATGCATCAACAGTGTGACCCAAATCAGCTGACACCATTGAATATAGTCCTTTGTGCCCCTTTTTGAATTCCTTATTTAGTTCTTATTCACTCAGATACCATATTGAAGCCAACTTACAACTCATTGGAGGAAATCATTAGCCCTGACAGTTAAGAACTTAAGACTTGAGCCCACATTGCAGAATGTACTAAGAAGAAAAGACAGAGGGTGTGTATGTGTGTGTGTGTGTGTAAGAGAGAGAGAGTGTGTGAGAGAGAGAGAGCTGATCCCAGTTCAGAGGCTAGAAATGCACTGTGTAATTTACTTTCAGATCACAACTTTATTTGTTGCTTCATGCCATCTCTAAATAACATGGTGTTTTATCTACTCGTGTCATCTTAAACTCTTTAGGGCAGATATCATTTATTTGTTATACATTTATGCAGTATCTAGTATGGCTAGTTGAAAATTTTCCATCTAAACAGTTGGATGGAAAAATTGGGATTTTGATTAAATTAAATGTTTCACAAAAGGTGTCATTGAAAGTGTTAATTGAAAATTTGAAATATTTTAACTTGATATGCTGCTGCAGTATCCCATGGAACTGTAGTTAAATCATCCGATGTCTCCTTCACCTCAATGGGCCGGGCTCCAGACTTCATCTCCCATGATGAACCACAGCTACTGGACTCTGTTTATGCACCTCCCTCCCCTCACTAAGAGATGATGGATGAAATTCGGTCAGGGAAAACAATCTATAGAGAGGAATGGGAACAAGCTACAACTGTGGTAGCATTTCTGAATTGAAATACTTCAGTTTTCAGGTGAAATATTTACACTTTTATTTTTTTTTACCAAAATGTCTAAATTTTCTGCAGACAGAACAAAAAAAGAAAAAGAAAAAAAACCCATTTCCTAACCAGCTTTAATGTCTAGCACAGTGGGGCTGACATTTCTATATGCTAACAAAATATAAATAATAAATAATAATAATGTTAAGTACAGATAATTAAACTTGAAACACAATAAAAACTAAAACATTGCTCTGACCATTAGTAATTGTACTCAAATGAGTGATGTATCTAGAAGAAGAAAAATATGTCTTCTTGTTTATTCACTCCCACTTCCTCTAATTATCTGTATAAAAAATGAATTCCTACTCTCTTCCTTATAGGTTCAATCAACAACATAGCAGAAAAACCCAATTAGCATTTAAAGGCTGCAACCTGTTTGAATTCCTTTGCATTTCCTTTGAGCTCCTCTTCCCAGCCAGAAATGCATTGAAACTGCCTTAGTCTATGCTTTTTGAAATATTGCTGCTATTTTGATTTTAATATATCAGGAACAAAAAAGATGTTATCCATTATCAGAATGGAGGCCAATACATTTTGCATGAAGTTGAATAACTGAGAAAAGAAGATAATCTAGCAATATCAGATCTGATGGTTTCAGAAAGTATGTTTATGTTACGTAAACAAAAACTTACAGTTGAAATGTTTTCCTCAAGACCATTTGCTTTTTATCTTGTCCATTCACTTCACTTCTCTCCAGAGTAAAGATATATAATCTAATAATAATTCCCAAGTCACATTATTCATAGGAAGGCAGGAATTGCCATACTGGATCAAATCAGTGCTCTAGTACTAACCGAAGTAGGCAGTTATGGGATTCCCCAAAGATAGTTAACTTATAGCCCTCATTGTAGAGACTGGCTTTTGCCCCAAGGTAGAAAGGCTAATATCCTACCCAAAGCTCTTTGTGGCTTTTTTGAGGAGGTTTGTGTAGTATTTACCATTATCAATCTGGATATTCTTGTTATCCATATAAATGTCCAACCTTTTTTAATCCTCCTAAACTTTTGGTCTCTATGATATCTTGTGGCAATGGGTGCCATGGGCTAATTATGCATTTTATGAAAAAGTATTCTCTCTCATCAGTTTTCAATTTATCCCCCTCCCCCTTTACATTTCAATCAGTGTCCATTTGTTATTTTTATTATAAAAATGAGGACTGGAAGTTCTGAGTCAGCCTTCTCCATACTAGTGATTATACTGTGTAGTTTATTTTCCTCTTCTCATTCATTTTTTTTTTAGAACTTTTCAATCTCTTTTCATATGAGAGAGTTTTTCTATGCCCAGTCATTCTCATCTTCTGTCTCTCAACCTATTTCTGCTATATCTTTTTGAGACGGGGTGACCAGAACGGAACACAGTATTCCAGATGAGGGCATACCATTCACTTTTTATAAAAATAGTATTATTCTTTGTAACGTTCTCCTTCCCATTCCTTCAACAAGTTGAAGATGCTCATCCTGATTCAAATTTTTCAAGGTCTTGCAATGGTAGTGAAAGAGGTCTTTTTCTATTCAGATAAACCAATTTAAGTACCTATCAACCTGCTTTGATAACATTTCCTGAATGCTGGAAACCACAAGAATAAGACACAGCCTAAGCCATGCAAACAACAAGCCAAATATATTAAGACTTTCAGTAGTATGTGACAGACCATATACTCAGGGCCTGATTCTTCACTATCTTGCAAGTTGGGTGATCATTTACATCTGCACAAATTAGGCATAGAACACTACGAGAGCAGAACCATGGCTTTTTATATACTTATTTTGCACCACTATAAATTACTACACTTTGTGCATGGCATTGGAGAAAACAGGTCTGCAAAAACAGAATTACATATTTTCAGTGCAAAAATATGAGAAAGGTCTTAAAAATGAGGAGGATTTCATTTAAAGTCCTGACACACTGCCTACACCTTAAGACAAAGGCAGAAAGTTAAAGATAGGAAGTGCTCTCTTTTCACAGAGGCAATGCAGGCAGATGTGTTCAAGAGACCTTCTTGGGTTTTTATTTTTGTTTGTTTGTTTTTCAATCAAGTGTTATTGATCAGCAGTCAGTAGTGTAAGTGGAGCTGTATAAAACAAGGCCTCTGAAGGAAATCTGAATGTCAGTACACAAGTCCTGCCCTCTCCACTAAATAAGTTCAAGTCCATTTGAGATAAACAAATGATCCCCAGTAGCAACTCTGTCTGAAGCCTTGGAAGAAAGGAAATTTTATTTAAAAAAATATTGTTAGACTACTACTTCTTTTAACTAAAACAAAAGCAACTCTCTAAGAATACATTCAGCTGATGTAACTGCAGCCAAATTTCAGAAACTCTCCATAATCACACATCAAAGTTGGACTTCAAATGTGAAATGTGGTTTTGTAATAAAATTTAGTTCACCCTCATTTGCATTTCAAATAAACTATTAATATCTTACACAAAGGACCCAGAATGTATGAAGCACTTTGATATGTCAGCCACTGCTTGCCAATGTGACCGTTACACTACAAGGTCCCATTAGAAGAACTTTACCACCTTTTTTACGTAACCTTAACCTATCACCAATCTCAAAGTTTAAAACGCTGCCTCTCTAAGCCACATGAAATTCTGGGATATGTAGGGTTTACAGTTTCAAGAGCTTTCATAATATACTTCTAGCCTAATTTTTACTTCATACCCATTTAGTGCCCTCAATTTCACCATGAGTCCCCTTGCACAGTACCCTGAATGGGTGTACTTCTGAATGGGTGACAAGGTTTCCTACAGCCGCAAACTTTTACAAATTGAAAAGAAGCTTACTCGAATGACACAAAATAATAAAAGTCACAACGATTAATAGGCCTGGTTCAGAACATGCTGCCAATCCAGGTGGCTTGGGAGTACCACTGGAAGGAGGTGGAAATGTCATCATGATGATGGATGGTTGTTCCCACTCCAGTAGTACATGCTATGGAATACAAGATGGTTCACCTAACTGAGCTATAAGGCAATAGCTTCAGGACAGCAATACTGGGACCATGTTATTTATCTGTGTAATAGTGTGTCCTCATCTTGTGGGTACCCCATTGTCTCTTGCCGCAGTGCTGCACAGAGTCCTTGTCCCTGGCACCCTCTACTGGGCTCTCCCTTCGCCCTCTAGGTTTTTGTGGCTTGTCTAAATCCCTTTTGGACTAACAGAGAAATTCCAAATGAAAATCCAAACAAACCTTCAAACATCACCTGCCCCTCTCAGGTGCCATTGTAGTTCTCTTGTTGGCCCCTTCCCTGAAGGGACCTAATCTGCTTCTGTAGCATTCTTCCTCCATCGTCTTCTGTCAGTTAAATCCTATCCCAGGGCTTTTCTCTACCAGAGACCTGTCTCCTCCCCCCAACTCAGCTCTCTCAATTGACTTATAAGGGCTAGCTCCACGCCTTTGGCCAGTAGGCAATTAGCTAATCACTCCCCAAGTGCAGAGTATAACAAATTGGGTTTTTCTCTTGGCCTGCAGGTGACAGGGGGTAAGTCCCATCAGAATCTGGTTAAGCATTTTATCTCAGATAAAAATATACCAAATCACTGTTTGGAAAGGATATTTCTCTTGTCTATGTTTCGTTGATGATAATGTTTCTACATTTCTTTAAATTATAGAAATGGTTGTCATTATTCTGGGAAACGTCTGCCTTCCGATTTAATGGAAGATTGTTACTCTTTTGTGCGTAATGCACCCAGTGGAAGGATGCATGTTTTAGAAATGCAAATACAAACATACACTATTCTGAAAGCAGAGATGTAGTGCTGCAGTCACACCTCACCCACGGTCCTCCTGTGGGTGATACTCGCTCTTCTCACTAAGAAACCATAATCAGACTCACTGAACCCTAACTGGACATCAATACCACCACCAACAAAGCTTGTGTCAACATTTTTGGATACAAAATATATATTGTCAGAAGTTTAGATGTAGCTGACTATGATTCATATTGGGATGAAACTTAGCATGCAAGGTTTTAGTCCATGATGTTATTTATTTTAAATACACATTTCCAAAGTAAAAACTAGTTAGGCCATTTATCAGAGCATCATCATGAGATGGATCTTAAAAGTCGAGCTGAGATGGCACTTTCACTCTAAGAGTCTTCAGTCATGTGTAACCCCTTTCAAAAACATATCATTGGGGATAAAATTTCTCATGCCTGGTCTTTGGCTCAGAATGAAAATATTTTGGAAAGGTTAATACAATATCCACTCTGCCACTTTTGAATTATCCAGGCATAAGGGAGAAAGCATTTTTCACTTAAGAAAAGTGTTCTATGCTTTTTTTTTTTGCACTCTGATAGCTCTAAGCTAAATCTATTATTATTATTGTTATCATTTATTATCTGATTATAGTGCTGACACTGTGCTCAGCACTGTGTGACATCTACAGATAACACCTGCCCCACAGAATTTACATCTTTGAATTTGATCTTGCAGGCACTCACCCACAAAAGTAGTCCCCACTGAACTCAAAGGGACTACTCATGTGCGTTAAGTGCTTGTGGGATGAGAGCCTGAGAGAGAGCGAGAGCGAGAGAGACTAGAAGAAAGAATAAGAATAAGAAGAAAAACAAGAGACCCAACTGTCCCTTCCTGCCAGAAATCCCACAGGTGTGTATTGGGGGGAAGCGGAGAGGGAGAAAGATGGACTATCCAGAAAATTTTCCTCACAGAGATTTCTCCCATGATAGGGTAGAGTTCCTCTTTCCAAGGAACTGTGTGTAGGGATCACTCACAAATTCTGATATCATTGGGACAACTTGTATGGGTAAGGTTTGCACAATCAAGCTTAACATTTTCAATAAAATCCTACATTAAAACATTATAGCTGAGAGGAATATCAGATGCTTGCATTTATTTATTCATTTCACTTTTAAAGGCTTTGTTGTTTAAATGAGAAGTTGCATCTTATTCGTGTCACTCATGGGCTAACTTGTACCAACTGTATTTCTAGGGAAAATGTGAACTGGAAAGAACTTGTCCTGCAAATTATTACACATGCGAATATTCCTTGCTCACAGAGATACACCATGGAAGTTAGTGATATTACTCTCATGAATAAGGTGTAGGAATAGACTCTTATTTATTCTGTTTGGAAACTACCTGGTTTTCTGAACTATTGAAGTAAGGAAGCATTTGATATTCTCATCTCCATGTGGGGGCTTTACACATGAAAACTCCCATCAATACTAGTGGGAGTTATATGAGAAAATCTTGTGCCTCGGGATGCTATTATGCAGTACAGCTATGTTTTTGCAACAAAAAATTCACAATGACATTTATTATGCATTATACATGGTGCATGCACAGCAAACATATTACCCTGAGAAACCAGAAGGGCTCCTTTGGGCCATGATCATTTTGGTATCAGACATTCATTTTGGGTAAAAGCTGTTGTACTGGTTTTTCATAAGCAACACAAACTGTACTTAAATGAAAACACAGAGTGCCTCTTTACCATTACATTTCCATAAGAAATGTGATAATGTGGCTGCTCTCTAAATCCAATATGTGGCGGATTAACCTCTAATTCCAAATTGCACAAGAGAAAAATAACTCCTAAATGCACCTGTTTTGGTCCTAGATATGTAAATCATAAGAGGGTTTGATAACTGAGTATAGAATCTACCACCATTGGCTCAGGTTCTTATTAACCTAAAGCCATTACGTGATAGTAGTTCACTTACTTATATTAAATAAACCGGTAATCTTAATCCACTTGCTAATGGACAGGTGTCAACAACAACTGTCATCCTTGCATGATGTCTCCTCTGAGAGGCTAAGGACAGAAAAGGCATAGGATATTGTCAGTCCCTCACCCCTCGAGGTGATCCCTTCTTGAAAGGGTAGTATTCAGAAGCTTACACAGCTGCTGTATGTGCTATACTTGTTTCTGTGGCTGAAAAGAGGATTTCATATGCACGAGTAGTCAGTCTGGGCACCTTTCACAAGCATTGCATTCAACTGGGAAAACAATGAAAATCAATATAAATATACATAATACGTTTGTTGGGATCGTGTAGTCATTCATAGATGGTTGAGGGGACAGCAGACACCCATTTGCTTGGAATGCAAACCCTTCTATAATGGGCACCAGGTAATATTAAAAAAACACATACAACTGTCAATACTTGAATGAATGGTTAACTAACAAAGGTTTTCAACATACGGTAATTCCAATCCAATTATAATCCAAAACAGAATATCAATACTGATAGAAATATGAGTTATTATTCTAAGATTTCTTTTCATTGTACAGTGACAGATGAGTATAATATGGTTTTTAGTGGTCCCCAGTTTTTTGTGACATTTTTGTGTCTTCATTTAACAGTCTAGTTATACATTATCAATATTTCCTCTTCCTCTGAAGCTCTCTCTCACCCATTCAGATTAGTAAAACCAACAGAAACACTGATTCAAAATTTGCTTACTATGACAAATCAATTTAAATAAAATAAGTAATTTTTCCTCTAATTATATGACATTTTAATATAGTTACTAACACAAGTTCTACAAAATCCATGGCTTAAATTTGGCTCATAATGCCAAAGGCATATGAATCCTTTAAAAATGAAAACATATGCAATTACGGCAAGTATGCATGTAGATACCCGGGCGATGAGCACAGTATAAATACTTAACTAGAAGAGAATACCTTGACAGAAGTTTTTGTGCTGTTCTGTGTGAGAGTGTGCTTTGAAGATCCATTCTCCCAATACATAAAGCACTACATCCTTACTTTTCCCCTGAAACTTGGCAGAAGACTTAGAAAGCTATAGAAAAGCCACAGCACCCAATATCACGTGCATCCCATGAACCTGTCAATTAGCAAAGATGAAATATAGAAAGCACTGATGCATTAACACACAACCCCTTGTGTATATTATATTCCTTTCTTGAGGTGTACGTCTTCATTTGAGTACCAGGAGTAAGGAACTCCATATGGAGTCAGCTTAGTTATTTTCAGGCATATTATGAGTGATGATTTGGGAATCTGCCTATACAAATTAATAATTTTGTGTCAGATACAAATTACTAATTCTGGGCTGTATCTTTACCAAGCTGCAAACTCCTTCTAAATGTGCAGCCTGTTGCCTTCTCTATGGTCTGTTTGCCTCCATGTTGCACTGAAAATCCAAAGGCTGGTGGGAAAAGAACAGAAAGAGGGTTATTGAAGTCCTTTTCCACTGAAATGGAATAGCTCTAAACGATAGACTGGCTACCAACTAGGAGAAAAAAGTCATAGCAGGGGAGAGGTCACCTTGGGAACGAGGTAACCCCGCAGGGGTGTGCTCCCATGGGGAAGCTGGCAAGGGTGTCACCTGACAAAGGGGGGCAAAAGTTTTAAAAGGAAGGAGCTCATATTTTGGAGGTCTTTGGCTATTCTGTCTCTAGCCCAAAAGGAGTGAGAAGCAATCCAGCATATTGGGGCCTGCTGTAGGCAGGGGGTCCTGCCCGCTTTCAAGCAAGCTAACTGATGGGGAAGAAGGCTCCATATTTCAGTCTACAATCCATACAGTGATTTATACAGTCTAAGACCAGAAGAGACCACTATGATCATCTAGTCTGATTTCCTGTATAATTCAGGCCATAGAACTTTCCCCAAAATAATTCCTAGAGAACATCTTTTAGGAAAACATCCAGTCTTGATTTTAAAATGGTCAGTGATGGAGAATTAACCATGGCCCTTGGTAAATTGTTCTGTGGTTAATTACTCTCACGGTTAAAATTTTACACTTTATTTTAAGTTTGAATTTGTCTAGCTTCAACTTCTAGCCATTGGGTCATGTTATACCTTTGTCTGTGAGACTGAAGAGCAGATGGAAACAGTAGGACTCTGGACTACCCAAGGGACTCTGATCCCTGCCCAAAAATGCCCTGCAGTGGTGAGGAAACTGAGGCCGGGAAATGTATGTAGGGTTTATTGTTTTGTATGACCTGTACTTTCTTGTGCTTTATATGATTAAATAAAAGAGCAAATATGTTAGATTCTGAGCAAAGTGTCTGAGTATGTTAACTGCTTTGCAACTACAGTGTGCCTCCAGAGAGAGTTAAACTTGAAACCAGAAGCTTCACTCCTTTGAGGTGGAGTTCTGAGAGAGGAGTGTCTAAGCAACTGGGGTGTCTTTATGGTCAGCACTTCTCCTAAGGGCCTAACATGGGGAGTGGGGGAAGGTGCTGAGGAGCTCAATTTTTGTGAAGGAGTAAGAGACAGAGTCTGTGCCCAGGACATGTGCCAGAGAGGTCAAGGGAGGAAACAGTGCTGCAGCCTGCTGAGATTTTTAAAACACTCAGAACCCTGGGATACAGAGGTTTGGATTTCCCTCACAGTAGTCCAGCGGGTAGCCAGCAAGGGACGACCAGCTGGATCTGTGACACTATGTTCAATTTGGCCTTTAACACATCCCTTTCTGAACAGACCACTTAACCACATATAGCACAGTATCCTATGGACAACCTCTCATTCTAATGTCACAACTTTCCAGGAAATAGACATATTATACCCTAAGAGGGCTAACATTTTATATTAATCTATTTAATGGACAACCTTTACACATTTGATTTTAAGAGCATTTGGAATTGATTTCACATAAAAACCAATATAAGCCCCATGGCACCAGACATTAAAAAAAAAATCAGAAGATGAAGGTGCTAGATGAGTGATTTTTACAGTAAATACAAATAACTTTAGTCAAAAGGATGGAAGATGCATGGACTAGTGATTCCAGAATCTGACACTGACACACTGTGCACACTTGAGCAAGTCAGTTGTTTTAATGTGCGTATCTGTGAAATAGGAATAGTACTTATCCTACGGGGTGTTCTGATGCTTAAATGAAGTGATGGCTTTGACATGTTAAAGTGAAAGGAGCTATTTAAGTGCAAAAAATGCATTATTTATTATAGTGAGGTGGAAAACAAGTAGTTAACCCTAACAGCAATTAAACCATTTCAGAAACTCAGATTAAAATGGTTAGTATTTTAGTATTAAAACAGAACCTCCCCCTATGATGTGTTTATGTAATAACATTCAGTAAACTACATTGACCTGTAATGCAAAGGAGAAGATTAATTTTCTTATTTTTTCTTGTCAAGGAATATAAGAGATATTACAATTCAAGGAGATTAATGTAGTCTAGAAGCTATGGTCTAATGGACTCCTGAACTTTAATCCCCTGCCTGCCCCTGATTTGTTGTATATGCTTAAATAAGATACTTACAGCACCCACACTCTGACTGAGTTTCCCCATCTGTAAAATTATTATAATAATACCTTAATGTGGTTTTGGGGGAATGTCTACCGGGATAGCTCTGTGGTTTGAGCACTGGCCTGCTACACCCAGGGTTGTGAGCTCAATCCTTGAGGGGGCAATTTGGGGCAAAAATCTGTCTGGGGATTGGTCCTGCTGTGAGGACCAGACAGATGACCTCCTGAGGTCCCTTCCAACCCTGATAGTCTATGATTAATACTAGAGATAGACCCAAGTCGCCATGTAGTTCAGATTTGGACCTTCTAAGAGTTTCAGGGTGCTTTAATCCAGAGTTTCAGATTAGCCTACTATAACAAGAGGGACCAACCAAAGGATTCAGATCTGAACATTGCAAACCTAGTAGGGATTTGGTTCTTGGTCATCTTTATTGTTTGTTTACTACTCAAAAAACAAAACTTTTCAATAAGTCTAAACCAAAGAAGTTTGATTTTAAAATCCACTGAACTTCTCTTTTGTTCAGCCTATTTCAGAAATTTCTAGTCTCCTCTCCTCCTATGGATCCAATAATCTAGGGAGGTTTGGTTTGTTCAGCAAATTTTATGCCAACCTAATTACTGAGGCCTTGTTTTGTTTGTAAAACCAAACACCCAACACTTCTCCTGGCAGTTCCCTACTTAAAACTGTTTCTTCATCCCTTTAAAAATATTTTATCACATTAGTAAAGTCAAATTGGAGCTGTCAAATTTCTTCAAAGCATCTTGAGGAATCTGTCTGTCATATCACTGAGTCCATACATTTTGGCATTACTTTTCACAATAGATCAGAAACTAGAGGGATGAATGATCTGAAACTGTTATATGTGAGCTGATGTCTTAGAAAGTTGAGTTCTGTGGTTCAATGACAGACAAATGTTCTTCCAGATGTACTTATGTGACATAACTGTGATGTACTATGGAGGGTAAGATTAACTATCCCTGATATAACACCTCTTCCTATGCTAAGAAGCACTGCACAGACCAGACATTTCTCTAGCTTTAAAGATAGCAGCCCTCCTTAAAGTAGTTGTTATAATGAGCACAACTCTACTCTGTATCAAATGTCTGCATAGTTTATAGAATGCATCCTATTAGGGAGACTCATTTCAGGTTCTGAAGTCAAAGGTTGGTCCTGCAGTTAGCCCTTGTTGCCAAATAATGAATTCAAAGAATCATGCTAGCATTTACTTCTGGAATAGAAAGAATGAAAGCAAAACATAATCCACAAAATGTCTGTCAGCCCATATAGCATAAACATCTGCTGTAATCATGAATGGCTGTTGATTAAGTTCATCAGCAGGGGAAACTTCAAAGGAATCAGCTCCATCATCAGAAGTAGATGTCAAAGGAACCAATTACTGGAAGAACAGAAGGAAAAAGTCATGCAGACAAGCAAATCCCCAAATATAATCAGAAATTTGAGTATGTGTACTTTATTTGAGAGAGCTTTAATAAAGGAATCAATACCACTGTCTATATATGTATATAGTATAGCGACAGTGGCAAGCCTACTTATTATGGCTGAGAAGTCTTTTTCATTCTTAACCCCTATTTTCAGTCATTTATCACTCCTAATATGAACCCTTTGCGCTGAAATTTCTCATGTTTTGTCTCTTCCAATTTCTCATGTTTTGTCTCTTCTAAGGAGACATCATTTTAGCTACCTTTGAGCTATGCAAGCATGTGGGAGCCTGGGAAGGGAGTATTTCACAAGGTTTTGAATTTTGGTGGGTTTTTTGCCTCACATCTTAAATATATCATTGCTGGTTTTTACAAATTATTTTTCTTTATATTATAATGCCAACAAATGTCCTGCTTTTGTTTTCATTATTCAGTCTTAAGAAGAAGAAATAAAAGATTCTGTATTGAAATCTGAATACCTGATGGTTCAGGTTAATACTGGCCAAGAGCTAATTCTAATACTTCTCAATGCATTCAATAAGAGACTAAATTTTTAACAGCATTCTTAAAATGTACCTGTCTGAAATATCACATCAGTAAAGCAATTCAACAAATTATTTCTGATTCAATTAAGCAACACATATCTCTGTAAAAATGGTAATTGAGACTGACTTATTTTCTAAGCTATTTTAGTAATTAAACTAAAAGCTTACAAGACAACAAAACTGCAATGTAACTTGATTTTGAAGAAACCTATTCAAAACAATCTTCTATTACCATTGTCACCTAATCTCCTGAACATTTCTACAGATTCCCTCAATGGCTCCAAAACAAATCATTTAAGTAATTGAGCAATAAATTGTAAGAGAAATAGTTCAAAATCTCAGACAATTTGTATCTGGCAAATGTTAGAAGCCTAGAATACCTTTTCATAGCAATAAAAGAAGGGATTAATGCATACTGACCATCCTTTTCATCCTGCAGAAGCTCACAGAAACCAAGGGCCACATGCTCAAGCTGATGTATATTAACAATGCTTCAATAAAGTAAATGAAGCTACATAGATTTACATCAGACGCAGTCCCATTCTCAAGTGTATGACTTAACGTTGAAATTGTGCACCATGATTTCATTACCTAAACAAAGCACTGTTAATGCAGTATGTACATGGATTAATCAATCAATTTAAGTGTGTATCTGTTGTATTTATTATAATGCCAATAACAGTCAAAGTGCAAAATATATTCAAACAACTTTGCTTAAATAGTAATGATGTCTCTTAATAAATTTAAGAAGTGACAATGTTCCAATTAGATATAAAATAAGGACTATAAGCACCCATTTTGCATTTACTTATTGCAATTACCCAACAAATTGACTTACACTACCTTTTTATTTTCCATAAACAGGAAGAAAAAGCTTCAAATTATACCTAAAATTATTATTCTACAGCAATACGATACCCATAAGGAATATATGTAACCAAAACGTAACCAAGTCTAAACATAAATTCTCATTCCACGGTTTAGTCATACACAAATAATATCTGAGTCTCATCTCATCTTCACCAGTTTTATACCAATGTAACTGCACTGACATCAGTGGAATTACTCTTGATTTGCACCAGTGTAGGTGAGAGAAGAGTAAGGCTCTATAAAGTATGGCCCAAATTTCCACAAACTGAGAAAGTCAATAATTCATACAAGCTCTACACTAATAGCATCAATATTCTCTTTTCAGAATTAAGATTGGAATGCATAATGCAAGGCACGACTGATAAATAGTCAACCCTTCTTCTCCCTCTCTCTCTGTTTACGTTGTAAATACTACTGAAACCATGGCTTTGCTAGCTACTCAGTCCTAGCTGTACACAGTCATGGTTAGCCAGTGCAGATGCCAGTTATGAAAGATACTCTGCTTATAGAATCTTTGGTCTCCTTGACACAGAAAGACAAGCAGTACATAGGCAGATGTACTTATGACTTTAGACTTGTCACTGAGTCTGTCATATACGTTGTCTCTTTCTGACCTCTCTTTTCATAAGAATAGCTTTTGTCTAAGATTAGGTGCAAGGAATTTGACAATTAAAAGAACAGCATTTTTTCAACTAAAATATATACTCTAAATGACAAAAAGACAACTGCTGGTATAAAAAGTTGGGGTTTCTCAATTTCTATGTACAGTATGGTTTTAGTACAGTTTCTGCATTACCCAATAATACCATTCCATCAGAAATCCCAAACCTAATCTTACAAAATTAAGGGATAGATTCTGCCACATAACTAATTGTTTCCCAGGCTTTTATCATCTTAGGCAGCAACCCTGGAGACACTCAGGGCATGTCTACACTGCATAAATTAAAATTAAGCACGAGTCTACGGGCACGTTTACACTGCACCAGAGTTCGGACTATAGGGGTATGAATTGCAGTGTGCACCATAGTGCTGCACTATAACTCTTCCATGTGGATGCTATAGGTGCGAACTGGAAAATTCATAGTTTGCATTAACATAGTCTTCTTCAAACTGGACTACTCTAACACCAAGTAGGAACCTTTTAGTTCATGTCCATAGCTTCCAAATGCAGAGTTATACCACAGCACTCTGCATATATCATACCCCCATAGTCCGAACTGCGGGGCCGTGTAAAGATGCCATTAGACTCATGCTTAATTTTATTCATTGTGAATGACTGTGCTGATTTCATTTAAATTACAGAACAAGTGCAAAGTCATTATGTAAGAAGTACATTGACTTCAATGGGACTACTCAGTGTAAAGCTAAGCACATGCCTTTACAGGATTGGACCACTGGTCCGATGAGCGATTCTTCTGTGAAGCAGTTAGCCATGCCCATCTTCAGATGCCTTTGAGAGTGATCATAACGGGAAGGTGGAAGAAACATTTATACACACAACAGATTATAACCATCATGGAAAGACGAATGGGCAGTAAGGTACATGGGAATCCATGTCAAGATGACATACTTTGAAGCAATGAGGTATTAAAAACACTTCAAATTACATTTTAAAGCTAAACATGTTTCTTACATAATGATAATGCACTTATTTTACAATTTAAATGAAACTGGGCCAAGGAATTAGGAGCACAATATAGAACTTTTTTGTGTGTACAGTTGGTCAAAAATGGGGGGGGGAGGGCTAATGAGCAACATTTAGATTTTCAGTGAAAATTCTAAAACCAAAAGATGTTGATTTGGAAATTCTGGACTCACGGGTCGGACTACATTTCGTATTATGTATCATGGGCTCCCTTCCTCAGAGGAGAGGTGATGTATCCTGGGAATCATGCCAATGGTGCATCATTAGAGATGTAGTTCAGTTGGGAAGCCTCACCCATAGAGGAGAATGGGAACACGAGTTTTTCAGCTGAAATATTTTGGTTTGGGGGCATTTGGTTGTTAAATGAAAAAATTTTGTGGAATGCAGATACTTTTTGTGAAAAAAAAATTGTTTAGACTAAAACCCAATTTTCTATCAACAACAATTTTGATGCATTTTTTTGTTACCAGCCCTGGTTTAATGGTGATCAGCAGCTCTGCCGTGACTTAAGATAGGCATACAACTCATTAGTCAGCACAAATAAAAAAATAAAAGGTTTAAGTACCAAATGTGTCCAAACTATGGTGATAAGGGAGTCTCTAGCTGTGTTAAATTAATGAATGGCTAAAGAAAGGATAGAAGGGGGGAGGTGTAGTAGGAATAAAGGGCCATCGGTGACAAGAAGAAAAGTTGTTCAAATTCTGCTTAGTTGCACTCATAAAACCATGTTTAAATCCACCTATGCATCTCTATTGACTTCTTGCCTGCTTTACATTTCTATATGTGATCTTCAAACCAGCCCCCAAATGTCTATTTCTCTGACTCCATTATATTGCTGAGGAGCTGAGAATTCAGCAACGCTATTCAGAGACAGCCTAATCAATATATTTGGTTTTAGAAGACAGACGTTACTGTCTCCCTACCCTCCAAAATATGAGATGGATTTTCTGAGGCTAACATCAGCTTTCATCAGCCTGATAGATGCAATTCCAGGTCTTTGACCAGCCAGAACATCGTTTTCTGATTCCATGCTCTATTTGGTATGTATGTTGCAACCATGGTATGTGTGTGTGCACGTGCTCAAGAGACATTGTTATAGGGTTACCTGTATTTCTAGGAGTCCTTTGTGAGCAGAGCATTATTTTTTTGAAGAGAGATAGCAAAGATTGGATCTGTTTACCAGAGGAAGGAGACATTAGCAGGGGACAAAATTAAAGTATATAAAATTATGACTGGTACAGGGGCCTCTGTTCTCCCTGTCTCATAATATAAGATCTATGGGATAGACAATGAAATTTAAAGGTGTCGATTCAAAACTGAAAACAAGAAATACTTTTTTCCCACATAAGGCATAAATAAGCTCTGGAACCGATTGCCACAGAAAATCATGGAGGCCAAGAACTTAGCAAGATTAAGAGAGAGATTGGACATTTATATGGTAACAAAAATATCCTGAGTTAACATAGTTAACACACACAATTCAGAAGGGATATGAAACCTCAGGCCGTCAGCCAATTCTAGTACATATCAGGATGAGACCTAACATGGAAGGCAGATCATCTCCTACATCTGCCTCGTGTACGATTCTTACATCTTCCTCTAAAGCATCTGATACCAGCCACTGTTAAAGACAGGACACTGGGTCAGATGGACCTTGTATCCAATCTACTATGGCAATTCTTATGTTCCTAATGGAAGCAAATTCTATTAAAGGGACAGTGAATGGGTGAAGACACCACTCTAGTCAGAACACACCTCACACATACCAGTTGGTGTCCTAAATTCCCCTTCTCTCGTTTATCTTCTCAGTTTAAAAATAAACATGTAAAAACAGAAGTCTGAGCTTTCCATGAAGCTGCATATTTCAATGGGATTTTTTCCTTTTAAGACTTCCTATCTCATTCTAGTCCCTTCTGTCCCAGAGAGATACCTTTTATACGTTCTTGTGCAGCACTTCTGTAAACTTGCAAAAGCCCCAAGTACAAATAGCTATCAAATCTCATTACTTATCATGTTTATTCTGAAGTTCACTCATTTTAGATCATTTAAAAGACTAATTGTGTTCACCCTGGTTTATATTCAGTGTTGTAGCCATTTTGGTCCCAGAATATTGGGGACACAAGGTGGGTGAGGCAGTATCTTGTACTGGACCAACTTTTGCTGATGGGGGAGACAAGCTTTCGAGTTCCACAGAGCTCTTCTTCAGGGCCACATTGATTTATGTCAATTTCAGTATTTGATTGTGATGAACTAGCACAATGCTTTTGTACTCTGGACCATGACATTGAAGAGAACTGTTATATCCCATAAAACAGTTTTAATTGTAATTTTAAATCATGAACAAATCTATTCATATAAATAAGGTATGGGTTGTCTGAAACTCCACTCTTGCCCCTAAAAATCAAAGGTCAGATTTCACCATCCATACTCATGACACATAGTGCATAATTCTATGCGGAATCCCTTTGAGATTCTCTCACAGAGTGGTGCTTTAAGCAAGTTGACAGTGTCCCTCATTAAATCTGTGACCACTGTTTTTCCACTGCTTGCATCCGAAGAAGTGGGTATTCACCCACAAAAGCTCATGCTGCAAAACATCTGTTAGTCTATAAGGTGCCACAGGATTCTTTGCTGCTTCTACAGAACCAGACTAACACGGCTACCCCTCTGATACTTTACACCATATAATTGTTTGTGATGGAGAGATTTAAAATGCTGTTTGAAATTTCATCTTAAACAGCAGTGATGAAAACATGCATCTCCCTTTCCCTACTATTTGTATGTCTGAGTATACAGAGAGCGAGAGAGAGAGAGAGAATTAATGGTCTTCTTCAAATAAAGCTGTTGCTGACATTTTAAAATTTTATATTTACTGTATTTATATAGGATTTAGTCAACTGGGAAATGACATTCAGTTGCAGCAGAGAAAATGGAAACACTTTAAAAGGTACAGCTGACATTAACAGCAAATATAGCTACCAATTTATAAGGGACAAATAGCCATCTAATTATTCTATAATTACACGACAATTAGAACTCATATTACTGCAGTGTACTTACATATCTATTTATGACCCGCACAAAACAAAATTATTACATTTGGAGTCATTCTGCAATCCACACATTGTATCAGAAGTTAACACTTATGATTACAAAGCAGAATTGCTCTTGTAATTATCATCCTATAATGGAGTAATTACATGGTTTTTGTTGTTTATACATTGTGATATATTAAAGACACTATTATAAGATACTAGATAGGGAGAGATACACGAACACTATGTATGCATACATTTAATTTTCCTTTTAAAAAAATGGATTTTATCCAGGAGTTACCATATGTGCTAAGTTTAACATTAAAATGATCACACTGATGTATTAATAGCTTTTAGAATACAGACTGGAAAATGAAACAGTAAAATCAAAAGAGGATTATTGAAGAAATTTTATATTCCATCCAGAAATAGAACCTCACATTAACAATATACTCTAGGTAAGCAGCATATCTGAGTAAGAATTCAATTTTTTCATGACTTCTACAAACTGTCAGCATCGGTAAGAATACAGGGTTTATGTTGTCAATGATAGCTGACAGCATAAGTAAAGCAATAGGCTTTCCCTTCCCTACATGCTTGAAGAATTGTAATATCATTTATCCACTGCAGAGGTTTAGAAAGGTATGGTGGAGTGAGATTAATATTCTTCTTTATAAAGCAAGAAGTAATGTTTATGTTCTCACTTCTCCTGAATAGCAGATGATTGCAAGATCTTCATATATTGTTCTGACATGCATTACTGGAGCACCACAAAATAAAAAATAATAAAAAAACAACGCTTTAAAATAAGTCAGATTCATGAAGAAACTAAGCAACTGTCATCAGAATCAATACATTTTTTACTTTAGAATTATATGGGACTTCTCATCACTGCCAGTCTTGACAATGTTTTTTTCAGCAAAACATCAGCAGAGTACTGTAGAGAAATCCGACATATTTACACTGTGAAAACTAATTAAATCTGATTGCTGGTCTTTCAATCAGGAATCTTCATGAATTTTTCAACTCAAATACAGAACACAACTTTCTTGCAGACCTGCCTGATGGACTCAGAAAATTGAAAGCAGCTTACAGGTGACAAGCTCTGTCTCCCGGGGGAAGAAGTGGATGCTTCTTTCTTACAGGAACTTTGCAAGCTCTCATTCACAAATGACACTTCTATTAATCTCTGAGGAGGCTGTTTGCATGGTCTGCACCTAAGAGGAAGATGCTGCACTGACAGTCAGATGTAGGTAAAATATGAGGGATGAACTTTGTCCACCCATTCTTACCATTATAATATAATCTGAAGCAAATAGCAAAGCACAGGCCATATTCTGCTTTCAATCAAAGGGATGGAAATCTGCAATAACTCCACTGAAGTTAGGATTTGATCTGGATTTATGCAGCTTTAATTGAGAGCAGAATTTAGCCCCATCTCTTCAATTATTTACAAATCAAATGCCTTCAAATTCATTCTGAAAACTCACCTTTTTCTGCAGCCCCACTGACAATGAGTCACTGCCTTCAGCTAACTGTTTTACTGTTTTATAGTGATGGTACCTGAAAACTTCCGGCTGCACAGTCATCCCTATCACCATGCTGGAGCCTCCACATTTATATGACAAATAAAATTTGCAGAATTTTAAAATATTGTGCACAGAATTTTTATTTTTTGGCACAGAATTTTGAATGTTTTGGCGCAGAATGCCCTCAGGAGTAATTCTGTAACTGGTTCATGGCAATCGTCTGACACAAGTTATCACAAATACTGCTAAGCGGTGTTCACAGTGCAGTTTGTTTTTCACAACACAGCCACATGTCAGAATTTCTGCATTCATGCCTACTGCACTACGCTGCCTGGTTGTGTTATCGTCAGGGCCTAGACTTCTTTCTCTGCTATCTAGCTCTACATTTCTTTTTAGCAGCTTTCTATTGCAATACTGCTCACTTATTAAAAAAAAAAAAAGAAAACCTCAGATAAACATTACACCTATAGCTTCCTGCTAAGCTGTCTCTCTCTCTTTCGCTCATGTTCTTGAGCCCTAGCCTGATTAGCTTTGCCCATCTGCTGCTTACAAGATGCCCTCTTGGATGTGTGTGACAAGTTGTTTATAACATTTCCTGCAGCACTATTGGTCCCAGATAATCTTGTTTCTGAGCGTGACAAGAATCCCAAACAACCCACTCTCTCTCTGTACAGTTAGTGTAAACTTCTGGTATTCTCTCTGTATTATTAGACCATCCACTGGTTTTTCCAAGGAGGCAGTGATCTGACCTAGCAAGAAAAATGTCTGAAATGGCTTTTTGGATTTAGCCTGGTCTATTTAAAAGTTTTCTCCAGTATCAAAAAGAAACCCCTGGTTTATTTTTATTGCCTTTACAATGCTAACAGCATCTCCAATGCTTTTTAAATATTATGATGATGATTTCAATGTATAACTTGTATCACATTAGTGCCTGGAGGCCCCAGCCAAAATTAGGACCCCCAATGTGTCTCCATATATCAATAGACAACTAACTATTTCAGGCTGCTGAGTGTAACGGATTCATGAGGCAATATGGAAACTCACTACTGTTTCATACACTTAATTTGCCTCTCAATATTTCAAAGACATTTCTGTCACTTAAACACAGATTCCCCTTGAGCGGTGCCATTATATAATCTAGGTCCTTTCCTTGCTACCTAACTTCATACCTGCTTTTATCTAATATAGTAACCATTTCTATAGTAGTTCAGCTACACTCTTCTGTTGTGCCTTCCTACTAGGCATACTCTCTCTACACAGGAATTACCAGTCTGGGTCAGATCCAAGGTCCAACTAGTCCAGTATCCTGTCTCCAGCACCAGATGATACAAATCCTGCATCTTGGAAGGGGGTTAGACTAGATGACCCTTGTGGTCCCTTCTAACCCTGTGCCTCTACCAGGGGCGGCTCTAGAAAATAGGCTGCCCCCCAGCAGCGCGTGTGTGCTGCCCCCTCTTTCCTCCCCCGCGGTCTCTCTCCTCCCCCCCGGCTGGCTCCCTGCTCGCCAGGTCCACCGGCGGGGGGGCGGGCGGGACTGCCTGCAGGGCATGAGGCAGGAGGCTCCCGGCGGCGCGGCGACGGACCGGACCGCGGGGGGCGGGCGGGCGGATGGTCGGCGGGTCCGGCGCTCCGCTTGAGCTGCCGCCGCTGCCGCCGGCGGGTCCAGCCGCGAGCCCGAGCCGCCAGCCGCCCCCTCCATGCCAGCAGCAGGTCCGGCCGTCCCCGTCACCTCCTCCCCGCATCGCCCGCGCAGTCCACCCAGCCCCCTGCCCCCCCCTGCCCCTGCCGCCCCCCATAGCCTAGGGTTGGGCAGGTTGCTGGTGCCTAGAGCCGCCCCTGGCCTCTACAATACTGTGCTTCAAAGGAAGGTGTAAGAACCCCACAGATCTGGGATAGTGCCTCCCACACACATTAGGTCTCATGCTGATCTCTTAACAGTTAGAGATTGTTTAAGGTCTGACACATGAATTTTGACATCCCTTCCAAAAATTGTATCGTCATTAATTATAACAACTCCGGATATTCTTGTTATCCATCTCTCTCCCATCTTCCACTGGAGCATCTGTGTTTCAAAGATATTGTCAGATACGTGGCATTAACACTAGAAGTGTCATTTCCAGTGGACCAATGGCACTTCAAAGAATACTACTGTGCTGTATCACACCACAGAAAACAGCAGTGAAGGTGTTATATTTCATAAGTGACATTTTTAAGATGAAAAGACACCCCCTGCACACACATGCTTTATAATAATTTCAATACATTGTTGTTGCAGTCTACATTATGTCTTCACCTCATTGATCACCAACTAACTTCTAGACTGTCCCAATAATATCACCCGCCCACCTCCCATTATAATCCTTGAGACCTTCTGAAATCCCTCTTGATCCACTGTTAACTCCCTTGAATTCTTAAGTCAACAACAGTAGTGGAGGCCTTATTACACAAACCCATCTGTCAGAAACTTGGTAGCACACTCTACTGTTTTCTCAAAGAACTGTTAATTTGCCTCTGCCTTCTCCAACTCTTTGAAGCATCAAAAGCTGGCACTGCTCATCTCAATACCCCAACTGCTCCTGCTGCTGATCCTCACAAGAGCAAAACTGCCCATTCAGTAGATTTGCATACAAAGTCTTCGGTGTTTACATTGTGTGATTAGCACTTTTCACAAAAGTTACTAAAAGATCCTGAAAGATCTCAAAGCACTTATACTAAATACTGATAGCTCCACAGAAAAACTGCTGCTTCTGTGGTGGGAGGATGGCAACCAACAGGGTGTGTTATCCAACAGCTGAGGATGGAGGATTATTTATTTGTAAGGATGCCAATGCAAAACTCATCCTTTATTAAAAGTGCTATAGGATATTTAGCATCCAGACAGAGGAAATACAATTTCAGTTGTTAGACTCTCAATGGAAAGATACCTATGTGGTAAATTTCAGGGTAGATAATTCATTTGCCTCAAAAAGATGAAGAGGATTAGTCAACCGTGCTAGTAGTAGAACCTGTCATTCCAGAGAGTTCAGGGAATCCGAATCTGATGCGTATACTGTACCACTAAACTATATGTATCCCACCTATGATATAAATTAGAAACCATTTGAATGTATTGTAACAAGTGTCGCTATGATCAGGAGACGGACTCTGTCCAAATGGTGCCACATTTTATCACTGCATGTCTTGTGAGAGGTATCTGCTAAGATTGCTGAGAAAATGAAGTTTTTACTGTTGTCACCAGTGCAGAGTAAATATAGTTGATGCAGACTGAGCTGGAGTCTGTTCTGACATGCGCTTCATTCTCCACAAAGCAAGATGAGTTATGATTGTGCCAGGTAAGCTCTTGTTGGTTAGGAAAGGATGTGTGGAGGTGCAGAAAGAACACAACTTACTTTGCAAAGACAGGATAAGGCCCCAAACTGTGAATGGGGTCAATTAACAGAGACCAAAAAGCAAACAGCTCCCCCCAACTCTCTTTATTCATCATTCTGTGTGCTGTGCCATTGCTGAGCATAATCGTATTGGTGCTACTGATCTTCCCTCTCCATCTCTCTTCTATACTGCTACACGCACATTACATCATGCCTATTACAGACCGCAAGCCCTTCAAGGGAGGGATCTTGTCTTTCTGCTTTGAGAGGTGCTTAGTGAACCTTTGGGTGCAGAGAGAAATACAAATAATATACATATTACTGTGAACCATTATTACTCTCCAGAGAAAAGCAAGTGAACTGACTGAGCAATTGCTAGCATAGGTCTAATGTCGCATAGATCAGTTTATGATATTTCTAGGGGCTACAATAAGAACAAAAGGAATTCTTGGAGGAATTCATCAAGAAAATAGTTGAGAATGGCATTAGATGTTTGTCAGACAATCCTCCACAATTAAGCCTACAAACTACAACCTCTTCTGACACAAAAATTCAAGAGTTAACATTGGATCAATAGGTATTTCAGGTTTCAAGGATTAAACAAGAGGAAAGTGGGTAACATCTTGGAGTCAGTAAATGAGTAGCCTGCTTTTAAAAGTCCTGTCAGTCACTTTATCTGCTACAATCCCAACCTCTCTTCAGAATACATGCAATTTACACCCATTTATACTGATTTACCGATGTAATGTCACTTCTGAATCTGGCCAATGTCTGGATTCTAAAATGAAGTAGCATATTTTTCCTTTTTACTAGTCACCATGTCTAATATTTATTTGGGAAAAAATGTTACCCTTTTAAAAAATCAGAATTGTATAAACTTCTTCAGCTTCTAAATTATGGCAAAGCAGAAACAGAAGCAGTAACAGTTTAACTGCCCACCTTTTCATTCCTTCTGTTTATCTTTTGTTTAATATTCTGTAGCCTCTCTAATGGCATTTTAACAGAAAGGCACCACCTAATCTTTTCAGTAATTACAAACAAGTTGAACAGGACTATGAATACTACTGATTAAAAATTGTAATGTTAAATGAACCAGAAACATTGGACTGTAATTTACCAAACCTTGAGTTGAACATGGTGATAACTGAGCAAACAGAGGTCCAAGTAAAGCACATAGGACAAGATAAACTGTCTATCAGGTAACTCAATGAGCAATACCTACAACTCTGACTAAAAGTCACAGCCAAACTCAGGACTGAGCAGAAGAACCGACATATGCCACCTGTGATTAACTCTGCTTAGGGAAGACAGCATGCTCCAGTGAACAGCACACCAGACTAGGAGTCAGAAGACCAGCATTGTATTTCTAGCTCTGTCACCAAACTGCTGTATGACCTTGGGCAAATCATTTCGTATGTCAGCTTCCCCAGAAACATCACAACTTTTGAAGGTTGAGGGCAGCTGTAAATTGGGGAGGGTAGGGGGAAAATGCTTTAAATGTTTGTGAAATGCATTGAGATCTTTTGGATGGCAATGCTTATTATTAAGGGCCAGATTTTGAACTCTTAAGTCACACTGGTGAGCAATTAAAGTATCTGCTCACAATTGTGAGTAAGGGGTGAACGATGTGGCACTAAATGAGTAACTTGTGCTGCAGAACATTCAGCAGAGCTAATGCATTATGGGAGCCATTAAAGCCAATGGGAATCTTTCCAGTGACTTTAATTGGCTCTGGTTCAGGCCCTATATGGAGATTTCCTTTCTTTGCTGTGTATCTATTTATTTAAGCTGCCTTACAATGGCAAACACTGGATGTGTTGGCATTAACTTCAACATAAGTCTCCCTTCCTGCCTGTTTAGGTGGCGGTTTGTTCACTGAAAGTTTAAAAATGCAATGACCTTTTACACTAAGAACAGCCATGGAGTTGTCCTGCCAATATCCTTTCTCTCACCCATGCCACTACTCATTACTTGACATTAATGTTGACAGCTGAAAGACTGATATAGCTAAGCTTTAAATGGTAGCTACGTTTTCCTGTGGACACTCATTCTACTACTGTTACTTAATTAAAGGCTTTGTCAAATCTTTTGAGAAATGTGCTTATAAATAAAATTATAGAAATGTGAGTTGTTACAAATTATCGCATTTTCACCAAGCAGTCCAGACTGCCAGTGCATCCCACGAGCAATTTCAGGCATTGTTTAGACCAGGAAATGAGATTAGCAGTGATGGTCTATCACACCATTACTGTATTACTTTGAGCAGCTTTTTAGGGTACTGACCTAAACATCAGTTGCTCTTTGGCCTCATGCACATAAAAGTGCCTGCCTTGAACTCAACAGTCTGCAACGCACAATTCTTCAGCCTGGTGGTTAGATAAGGTATTTTATGCAGTGAAAGAAATTTTCAAATACAGTTACTCCAGACTTATTCCTATGTGACCAAGCAGAATTTGATCCATGCTTTCCAACCAACGAAGGTATTGTTAATGAGGTAATCAAGAAACAGGAATAAGTGCTACACGCAGTTCCAATAGGAATGTTATTTAGATGTCAAGCCCATTTCCATTGCTCAACACACCCTTACACAGCCAATTCCCAGTGTTGTTAACATGGCTCAGACATAGCCATAGCAAAACCAAATGCCACAAACATGAGGTATTGCATGCAGATGTAATCTGGAGTCTGTTACACTGTCATTTCCACAGCGACTCACGGCTCCCCGCCAACCACATCTCTTAATAATAGTGACTGATTGGCTACATCTGATTGCTATGTGGAGCAGGCAAGATGCAGCATATGTCTCCATTCTAACCCTCCTAACAGGCCTTGGCGGGGCAGTAAACCAGTTTATTCTAATAAGGGAGACTGTGAGTTCTAAAGCAAATTTATTTCTTGCTGCATCTAAAGACATTTACTTTTGGTGCAATTAAACTTCCCTCAGAGGTCAATCAGCATTTATAGGAGCTGAAAGGAGAGAGAATTTTCTGGATTAAACACTGAACCAAATATTATTTATTCTGTAGTTCATGTGTAATATAAAGCCAAAATTAAGCTAAAACATCAACTGCAGCTTAAGGGATCTCACTTTGTTTGAAAATCTGAGGGACAGACAGAACTTGTGACTTTTTGAGGGTCAAGGGCATACAACTGAAATGTTCGGGCGCATACGAGTCAGTACAAGTTACGACTACTACTATGAGATATGATTCTGTTCTCATTTACAGGCAGGTATCAGGAGTAGCTCAACAGATTCTCACAAGTGTACAACCAATATAAGGGAGATCACAATTAGCTGATTAGTGATGGTGTCATCACAAAATAAGGGGGCAAGTATAAGATTTAAGGAAGCATCTGAATATTTTGGTATCTATTTGAATCAAACCAAATTTTCAAACCTTTTCAGGTTCACACAGATGCCTTTAAATCCACATGTCCTGCCGAAATGCAGTCAGGAGTATCAGTTAGAAGAACTCAGTGTCATTCAATAGAATTCACCTGTAGGACAGGAAATCTGCTGTAGAACAGCTGGAGTATTAAGGCTCCAGGAACGAACCCATTTAATTTTCCATGTACTTCTATGCCACTGAATGTCCATGAGAAGGGATGGTGTTATGCTACTCAATATTCTTTTCTATGTGTTCTTTACCCAGCATGCACTCTTTCTGTGCAAAAGTGCAATCAATCATAATGCAATGAGTAAGAGTGCCAGAAATGCCCTATGTCAAAGCTTAAGAAAGGTAGAAAAGGAAGTAGAAATGCACTGAATCTCTAGCTGCATGGAATGTTGAACTGTACATTTCTCCATGTTCTGCTAAAAATATTATTAGAGGTGGTTACTGTCTGCATCTAGTCTAATCTAAAAAGAGTTGCTTCTAACTGCTTACTTCTCACCGTTAGTTCTAATAAATCGCATCTTGGAAGAACACACAGAGGTTTTATTAAAGCTTATAATATTGGTAAGGAAACTAACTTTTCTTAAAAGCAACAAAGAATCCTGTGGCACCTTATAGACTAACAGACGTTTTGCAGCATGAGCTTTCGTGGGTGAATACCCACTTCTTCGGCTTGCATCCGAAGAAGTGGGTATTCACCCACGAAAGCTCATGCTGCAAAACGTCTGTTAGTCTATAAGGTGCCACAGGATTCTTTGTTGCTTTTACATATCCAGACTAACACGGCTACCCCTCTGATACTTAACTTTTCTTAATTTTTGGAACATCTCAAATTGATCTCTGCAGTCACCAAGGTGTCTGCTCTCTCCTCTGTGTGTGCCTCAGTAACATTAACAAGGGATTTGCATGTTGGCATTCTAAGACAGAATCATAGAATCGGAAGGGACCTCAGGAGGTCATCTAGTCCAACCCCCTGCTCAAAGCAGGACCAATCCCCAGACAGAATTTTACCCCAGTTCCCTAAATGGCCTCCTCAAGGATTGAACTCACAACGCTGGGTTTAAGCAGGCCAATGCAAGATGAATGACGTTCTCTGTCCTTACATCAGTTTGAAAGTCCTAGAGTCTATTTGTCATCCTCTGCACTAAGCCTGAGTGAACAGGCTGTGTGTGTGTGTGTGTGTGTGTGTGTGTGTTAGTGGACAGAATCTCCTTCACAAACCAGAGAAAAAGTGCAGAGTAGTGTACAGTTGCTCAACAGCCATTAAGACACCTCTGGGCTGTAATAACAACTGCAGCCCACTATGTATCCCTTATGCAAGGGTTTCACTCTGAGGTAGGTGAATATTATTGCCATATCACACATGGGAAAACCGTCCTATGCTCAAGCTACTCGACCACATGTCTAGTGCATGTATCAGTCAAAGAGCAACTTAAATATGTTTCCTAGTTTGTTTCAGCATTTAGAAAAAAATAATAAAATTACGCCAGGTTTTCTAATACGCTAAACACAAAAGTTATCCTACCTATGCACACCGAGTAACAATAAGAGACAACTTGTCCTTCTCGTCAAAGCTCTGATTTCTCATTGTATTTATCTTAAAATAAAGACACTATGTTCAAATCTAAAATGCCAGTAGATCAGCTTTAAGGGAATCTTGGCTGACAGGATAAATATTTTAGGTCAATTTGCATATAGCATTAATGGACATTATACATATGGATCCCATACACTGAGATGAGACCATGTCCCTTAGCTTCCATCATTTGTTATTGTACATGCTAATAACTTCACTGTTTCACTGCAATTTTACAAAGCTAACTATAGTATTACAGCTGCTCTAACTCTGGACAACTGGAGAATAGGAGTCTTAATCAGTTACAGTTCCCAAAGACTTTGGTGCTTTAACCACTAACAACCCGGAACCCTAGACAAGAAAATGTAAGTGCCATTGCTGGCTCACTAATAGCCCTTCACCACATAAGGAAGTCTGTTCGCAACAGCATTGGCAGTAATGCATGTTACATTTTTCAGTACTATTGGGAACCCAATCTTCTAGGTGTAAAAAGGGAAACTCAGTCCTCAGTACGTCTTACATTTTTAATTGCCATAAAACACTCTCCTCTTCACTGTCTGGAGGAAAGTGACTAGGGCTGACAGAATGACTCAAAGGAATAATATCCTGAATAGTCTCTCATTAAATAATGAAAAAAAAAAGGCAAGAAAGCAGCCCTGATGCTGGTAAAGACTGTGTCAACATTTTACTCTTAGTAGCAAATAGATTTTTAGTCACTGACGACTTCGATGTTTCTACCTGAAAAGGAAAATATTTCAAAGTCTGCATTAGTCTGTAAAAAATACAGGCAAAGTTAAGCAGCTGGACAGTCTGTGGATTCTTGCACTTCTGCCTTCCCTGCCAGATGTCACTGTAAACTATCGGCCAGATCCTGTTTGGATAGATTCACAGTGGGAGTGGAACACACAAGGAATCTTCTCTCCCCATACAAGGCCCAGGCAGTATTATAGTCCCTGTTCTAAAGAAGACACAGGGATTGCCCCCTCTCTACTCCCTTGTGGGTGCATGACATAACAAAAGAAGCAGAAACGGATGGGGAACTTTCAGGGCCATGGTTTCACGCCAATCCATGAAGTAGACCAGAAGTCAGGGCAGAGTGAGCTGCACCTCATAAAGGGGTGTAAGTAGTGGCTGTGCTTCCCTTATATGCTGGGGATCTCCAAAAGGCATTGTGCCTCTCTGAGACAGAACGCCTGCCACCGGCTGGCATGGGAGGTGGCCTCTGCATCATCCCCTGTCGCAGGGATGGGCTTTAATAGCATGATCTAGGCCTTCCTTTATACTACCCCATTGATTACTATTTTACTAATGTACAACACAATCAACTAAAGATGACAAAGGTCTTACAGTTACCACAACAGCGCTAGCCACATACTTAAATGCAGTACGTGACAGAACTGGAACTTGGAAAACCTAGGTTCTGTTCCTGGCTTTGCTACACATTCCCTGGGTGACCTTGGCAAAATCATTTAACCACTCTCTGACTCAGTTTCCCCATCTGTAAAATGAAGACAGTAGCACACGGCTGGTTTACAGTCACATGTGGAAAGCACTTTGAGATCTGTGAATAGAAGATGCTACAGCTGTGCAGATTGTTATATAGTTATATACATATTATTAGATTACAAATAGAGACACTCAGATTTTTTTATAGGATGATTTCGTATAATGTCAAGTATCAAGGGGTAGCCGTGTTAATTTGTATCCACAAAAACAATAAGGAGTCCGTGGCACCTTAAAGACTAACAGATTTATTTGACATAAGCTTTCGTGGGTAAAAACCCCCACTTCTTCAGATGCCACCGGACTTCTTGTTGTTTTCGTATAATGTGAATCCATTCCTTTGCTGAGATGTATGGTGGAGGCAATGAAAGGTTAATACAAGTAAGGTTTTATTTTTATTGAAATGTACCTTGATTTTTATCTCTCATTTCAGTGGTCCCTGGTGTCTCATTCTCTCACTCATAGTTTGGCCCCTTGATTCATGCAGCACTCTCTGCTTGGAATAGACTTGGCTCATAGGAAGGAGGAGACTATCATCGGTATTCATTCATTCTTAGAGGAGAAACAGAACTCTGAATTCAGGCCTTGGCAATATTTATGGAAAAGTCTTATATAACTTCACAGGGATCAAATCAATAGGGTTCTATAGCATTTAATAGGGTTCTAAAGAAATTATTCCAAAACATATAGGGCCATTTTCTGCCACCTTTATTTATACTGAGCAATGCCACATAGCTTCCCCCATGAGTGCTATTTACTATGAGTAAAGGAGGCAGAATCTGACCTACAGAATTTAACAGAATATCTTTTTTCTATAACTTTCTTGAACCAGCCTATAAAATTCTATTACAGGGATATAATTTTATATTAAATTATATAGAATGATTTCATAAGGCTCTTAAAAAACCCTGCCAGTTTACTTTAAACTTTATTTGGGCCTGTTCTTGCATTCTTGCACACTCAACTCTCCCGCTAAAGTCAATGTGCCCTTTATTCACAGCTTCAGGGATAGACATGTAAAGTCTTTGGGCCAGATTCTGTTGTCAGCCACACCAGTGTAAAGCTGGAATAAAACCAGTGGAATCAGAGTGCTTATCCCAAGGCAACTGGGAGCACAATCTGTCCATTAATGACCTCATACAAGTTTTATTATTTGTGTCTAAACAGAATTTCACTTGCTCTTTAAATGATTACAGTGAAGGCAGTGTTTGTTTATTTGTTTGGTTTGTGGAAATTACCTTTGGCCAAGTCTGAATCGTACAAGATGGGATGCAGGACTTCTGGCCAGCTGCTGATAGAACATGGCATTTTTTACCACTCCAGCTGCTGGATATTCAGTTATAGTAGAGGAACCCAGAATTATGCCAAGAGTGTGGACCATCTGGGACAGATTCTCAGATGTAAGTGTATGTAGTTCCATTAACTTCAGCAATTTGCAACAGCTGAGGTTCTGGCTCTCTGAAAGCAAATGTCCTCAACAGAAAGTGCTGCTGCAGTACTGGCAGTTCCAAGTCCTTCAAAATGTTCCCCTTTCTCCACCAGCATCAATCCTGTCTTCACAGGATTTAGCTGCAGCTGCCTGCTCTTCATCCTGATGCTGATGTTGTCCAGACACTGGGACAGCTCAGAGATGGTGCTGTTTGCCTTTGCTGTAATGGAATCATAGCTCTGGGTGCCAACTGCGTATTGTCTGCAGATGCCTTGAACTAGAAGGGATATCATTATTCTTACTTGGCCTTGATACAGACTTAACTCTGGGTTGCTTCCAAGATAATGAAGGGAGCAGAGTGAGAATGTCAGATAACGTGACGCAAGTGACTGTATATCTCCATCATCGAGGTGTGTAGATCTTAAAATAATGCTGTTTTTTAGCAATCCAGTTTGTGAATTTCTACACCTGGGAAGCCAAATGACCAGTCCTTAAACAACAAGAAAAGCAGACAGGAAACTCACAGTTCTCCATAATGATGCAGCTACGGCATCTGTGATCACATTTTTACTGTTTCAGATCTTACAAGGACAACCTACTGATCTTTCATTTTCTATTTTATGTTAGCAAAACAAGCTGCCCCAGCCGTTTATTCACCATCCCCTTCTCCTTTAAAATGTATAATAATGAATGTACTGGATTCATTAGCATTCAGATATAATGACAAGGCTTCACAAAGATTAGAGTATCACCCTCTGTACTTTTATTAACTTGGATTTAAAATACCATAGAAATTAGAAATGGTCTTTGTCAGTGAGGATCCGTGTAGATACTATGTGGCTGATGGACTCCTTTAGGCTTACTCCCAACATGTTAAATAACTCAGAAATGACTCAGCCAGCTATTCAGATGACATTAACCACTGCACAGCTGAGTAACTAATGGTTCTCTCTCTGTTGAGGAGCCAAAATTAAAGGAAATCCTATTATGAATGACAGGAGGGGCATCTTCCAAGCCACTGCTCCCTATGAATGAAGAGCACAGCACTAAGAATTAAACACAAAGCCTCCGCTTCAACAGCTACAGTAGAATGATACATTTTCAAAAGATGGAGGAGACATTCAGGAAAAGCTGAAAAACATGAAAGCTGCTATAGAAAAGGAAAATTGCTAAGATGCTGCAGCTACATATCAATAGTGCTGCAATACTCAACAGACAGAAACTGCATTAGATTTAGTGGCTGGTCCAGCTGGTTATTTCACTTTCTTGCACTTCTTGGCTTTTAAATTTGCTATTTGCCCTTGCGAATGACCAGCTTCGAGTTTTCGCACCCCCAATATACCCTGTCACGTGGTACCCATTTAGGCAGGGATAATCTGGGCAGTTCACAGCACGTAAACCTAACCATGAAGTGGGCTTTCTAATCTAGGCTGAGCTTGATCTTTCACAGAGGAAGCAGATCATAGTACTGGCTTTCCTCTGGCTGCTATACAGTATATTGCTCTGCTGAGTGAAAGCAGCCAAAAACCCAGCCGATCGGACCTCTCAGGACTCCCCAGATGCAATGTGTGCAAACTGATGTAAGAAGCATGATTTCTCTCTGTCCCAGGATGCACATTCACAAAAATTTTATTCACATTACTAAGGTGCATAGGAGGGAAAACAGATCCTTCTGTGGCTCCAGGAACTAAATTAAGATGTTTCTGGGGAACAGATGTGCAGTAGGGACATCCTGGCACAGCTGCCAACCAGGCATGCTCTAATTCATGTTGGAAACTGGCCTAACCCCCAGGGCAGGGGGGTCTGATTTGCCTTTCATTTACGCTCGTTTTACACTAGTGTAAGTCCTAGGATTTAAATGGATTTCCTGCTGATCGAGGCAATTTTATGAGTGGGGCTCAGGCCCATTGTTTTTGTCCTTAAAGTAAAACTAGATGAAATTTTAGTTGGATGTAGATATGGGTTCAAAGTACTCATACTTTGATAAATGTAACAAAGTAATTTAAAACAACGTAAAAATATCTTAAGATATGCAAACTAAGGCTATGAGGATAATTAAATTTCCTGCTTCTCATACTATTTTCTTCTGTGGTTAATGAAAGAGCTTTTTCCTCCATCTACTGTACTGCAAATTAACTTTTTTTTTTCTTTTTTTGCCTTCTTCTAAAATATTGGACTGCTCACTGCTGGAGACTAAGGGACCAATGATCAGATCCAGCATGGTCCTGAATACAAGTTCCATGTGACCACAACTAAATTGTCTCAGGAGAGCTGAACTGAGCTCCTCCTCAGAGCTCAATTGATGCAGCTTCTAGGTGAGCTACAGGAGAATGGTAATATGTGCTCTTTGCTCATAACCCACAATAGAGCACCCTTCCTCTTTAGCTTCCTCAACTCCTGCTACCTCACAAGGAGACCTACTAATGCCAATATGCACAGTACTTACCTTTAGGCCACCAAACTGACCTTTCAAATGCTTTTTTACATGTGAACTTTAGAACGAGAAAGCTGCCCACATAGTGCTGAGCTCCAGGCAGAGCAGTCGCTATTCATAAATTTATTTAGCAAAGGAAAAATGAAAGTTGCCTTTAGAGCACTCAATATTTGATGCTGACACCTATTTTTCTGTCAGAAACAGGCTTGGCGTTCTGCTGTTTTCAGACTGTTGGCATCTCCTCTCTACCCAAATTATAAAAAACTGATTGCACTTGTTTCTTAACACGTGTCTACAGCAGGCTTAAGCTATGAGAAGAATCCAGTTCTGAAGCACTAACATGCTTACATCATGGGGCATCACGTACATCAATGTAAATTAGGAGTAACCTTATTTAAAAATCAGTGGAATTACACAGAAGCCAAACTGGTGTAAATGAGAGCAAAATCATCAGCATCATCTACAGCCTACCATGAACCACTGCTTCTCATACATGAGCTCTCTCAAATTTTGGCATAATTTACACAAGGGAACCATATAAGGGGTTTGTGTCATGTCAATTCTGAACAAGTCTTATTCAGTTATGCAAGAAGTCTGCAGTCCAGAGCAGTGGGTCTCAAAGAGTGGTCCATAGCCTACTGGTGGCCTGGTAGTCCATGCAGAGCTAGCTGGCCACCTGGTGCTAATGTAACCCGCACACATCCTGGGGGTCGTGTTCTGTCCCATCTAGTGACACCAAGACCACTTAGGCCTGGTCTACACTGGGGGGGGGAGGGGAAAATCAATCTAAGTTACGCAACTTTAGCTGTGTGAATAACTTAGATCTAAGTACAATGTACTTAGATTGACTTACCGTGGTGTCTTCACTGCGGTGAGTCGACTGCTGCCATTCCCCCGCAGACTCTGCCTGTGCCTCTCGCCAAGCTGGAGTACAGGAGTCGATGGAAGAGTGCTTGGGGATCGATTTATCGCATCTAGACTAGGTTCAGTGATTCTCATAATCACCAACAATGCCACCACAGTGTATTATGTAAATGGTGCACCCGCACTACAGCCTGTGGTTCCTAAATACTACATCTGTGTCCTTCAGACATACTCCTTGAGGGAGGGTGGTAGTGGTAACACTGCCGGCCCCTCCTTGGCAATGAATCCCCCCCGGTGTTCAGTGGGCCTTGCTTGTGTAGTGAGATGCAATTTGCATATGCCAGCACCAGTGAGGATGTATTGAATCACAATTTACACAACACGTCTGTGCCAGACCATGCAGTGAAGTCCCTTCTAACACCACCAGTGAAACTGTATGGAGGGAGGAGGAGATCAAACTCTCTAATGCAGGGATCGGCAACCTTTCAGAAGTGGTGTGCCGAGTCTTCATTTAGTCACTCTAATTTAAGGTTTCGCGTGCCAGTAATACATTTTAACGTTTTTAAAAGGTCTCTTTCTATAAGTCTATAATATATAACTAAACTGTTGTTGTATGTAAAGTAAATAAGGTTTTTAAAATGTTTAAGAAGCTTCATTTAAAATTAAATTAAAATGCAGAGCCCCCCGGATCGGTGGCCAGGACCTAGGCAGTGAGAGTGAAAATCAGCTCACGTGCGCCTTCGGCACGCATGCCATAGGTTGCCTACCCCTGCTCTAATGGCGTTAAGTCAACGAAGCTATGCCCATTTCTACCAGCAGAGAATCTGGCTCTATTCTAGGTAAGCAGAGACAATAGGAATAGAGAAATAATTATTAACGCTTACTAGACAAAGTGAAAATGGAGATACCTATGTTGTGTTCCTTTTGTAATTATAATATTCCTGAAATAGTTAATATTTCATTGGTAAGAACTACCAGTCTTGGGGAAACTTATGATATGAATTAAAGTTCTCTTCTAGCTGCTCTAACGTATTTATGTAATTTTCCCCCTAAAATGATGGTCTGTATTTCTAAAAAGATACAGTACCTGTTTCAGCAAAACCATGGAGAGAGAAAGAGAATTTGAGAGACTGGCCACTTGTAGAACTTGGGTGCAAACATGGGCTACATGAAATGAATTAGTTGCTCCCACCTCAGAGACTTTAGCCATCAGTTTGTCAAGACTAACACTCCACTTGTACACTTCTACTGAACTTTGCTTTCATTGTGTAACACACACACACACACACACACACACACACACACAGACGCACTCACTCACTTCCACTGAGTGACAGTTTCTGCAAATTCTAAAGGAAACAATATAGATACTTTTCTTAAATTGATGATCAGAAATAAAACTCTCCAAAGTCCCTAGCATACTTTTGGCAATACATATAATAAATAAATAATATTAAATTTGTAGTCAGAAATAAAATAAAATATAAACACTCAACAGTTGGCATGTAGGTCACTTCAACAGCTTATATATAAAACACACATATATAAAATCTCTGCATCTGTTATTATTAATTAGTGTGCTCAGCATGATATAATACAAAGAGGAAGAGAAGGTCTTTGTCCTAAGGAGCTTTTTTAGACCATTAATTGAACTGACATCCCCTATGTGACACCTCTCACCCCCAGCTAACTGGGGTAAAAGAATGTAGCTAGGAGAAAATATAGTACACTCTGCAATTGCTAACTTGGTCTTGGGAGAAGAGAATTGTGTAATCACTAAATCCACATGAGCTTTACTGATCTGGGTAGCAACGCTGACTCTTAGCAAAGCTAATGAAAATGCCAACACAAAACAAAGCCCATCAGTATGTGCATTATTGGGAAAGCTGAAATGGGTTCCCAGTTGTGCTATGCAGTACAGAATGTACATTGCCCATAGGCACATTCCAGATTTGCCTACTTAGATATTGTAAATCTAACTCCTTCTTAAAGAATATATGTTAAAAAAAAATCCTTCCGAAGCCTAAACTCAGGATACCTTAAATCCTCTGCACAGAGTCAAGCACCCAGAAGTATAATCATTGACCACAGGGAAAGCATGTGTTCAACAAAATAAAGGGAGAAAGCACACAGGCTATTGGTTAGAACGGAATGGATCTATTCCTGACTCTTCCACATACTTGTTGTGCGACCCTGGGCAAACCACTCCTTCTCTCTGGGTCTTGGGGCCTGTCTACTCTGCAATCAGGATGCCAATTGCAGCTCACATAGGCATACTTAAGCTACTGCTCGAGCAACAACAGCAGTGTAGCTGCAGCAGCATGGGAAGCAGCACAGGCTAGCCGCTTGAGTCTGTACCTTGGCAGGGATGTACTCGGGAGGCTAGCCTTTGCTACTGTTCCCGCCACTGCAGCTACGCTGCTACTGTTACTCAAACTAGCTTTGATCTAGTTCAGGGGTAGGCAACCTATGGCACGCGTGCTGAAGGCAGCACGCAAGCTGATTTTCAGCGGCACTCACACTGCCCAGGTCGTGGCCACCGGTCCGGGAGTCTCTGCCTTTTAATTTAATTTTAAATGAAGCTTCTTAAACATTTTAAAAACCTTATTTAATTTACATATAACAATAGTTTAGTTATATATTATAGACTTATAGAAAGATACCTTCTAAAAATGTTAAATGTATTACTGGCACCTGAAACCTTAAATTAGAGTGAATAAATGATGACTTGGCACACCACTTCTGAAAGGTTGCCGACCTCTGATCTAGCTAGATAAAAAGCTCATTCCAGTATGCCTACAGGAGCTGCAATAACACCTCCTGATACCCTTAAGCTACGTCTACACTGCACTTTCAGCTGTAAAACTACTGTCGCTCAGGAGTGCGAAAAAACCCACACCCTGACCAACAAAAGTTTTACCAACGAAAGGCGCAGGTGTGGACATAATCTAAAGATCAGGAAACAGGATCTTACAGTGGCACAGCTGTGCCGCGTAAGGTGTGCAGTGTAGACATATCCTTAGAATATACCTACAATGCAATCCAAGGGGTCACTGAAGCTTAGGCAGACAGACCCATGCTAGCAGTACCCACATGATGTGGCCAAAAATAGCAGTGTAGATGCAGTGGCATGGGCTAGCAATGTGAGCACGTGGCTCAGGGTCCCTGGTGAGCTTGTTTAGCCCACACTGCCCCATCTACACGGCTATTTTTAACCATGCTATGGCAGGTAAAGATATTATGGGTATTTCTACTCATGCTTCAATCACACCTCAGATATCAAAGTAAAGGTGGGATAACAACATTTAAACCTCACAGCACAACTGGGAGTTAATTCATTCGCATTTGAAAAGAGCTTTGAATTCGTACAAAGTATAAATTAGTTCAGCCACATATGGCCATCCTGAAGAGATTTCTGAGGAGGAGAAGGAGGGAGTAGATTCCATTTCTAATTAGGAAAGAGGAGGGGGACAATAAATAGCAAAGTATGGAAGGCATAGAAAAAGGAAACAAAACTTTGGAGAGGATAACATTTCACTGTGTTCCCACAACACAGCTCTGCTTTACCAATGAACAAGCTACAAAGGCACTTGCAAACCTTTTGCTCGGAGGGAAACCATAATTAATGACATCTGCCACAAGAACTAAGCAGCATTCAGTGCATTCCAAACCAGAGCTTCACACATCTTTCACTCCAACACAACAGAGTCCCAATACCAAACTAGGTCCAACTGGTCTTCAAAATGTCATTTGGGTTCAAAAACAGGGAAGCGATTAATTGACAAGTCAGCCAAGTGACAAAAGAACCAATACCAATATACATAATGCAACAAAACCAAGCCAGTTTGGGTCATCTTGCTTACAACAGCATGGTATTCATGCCGTCGCCTCATGGATTCTTGGTGCTCTCAGTCTAACAAGATACCAATTCTTGTCTGGCTTAGGCACTAAAGCGAGGGTGACACAAGGAGACTTTTTTTTTAAGGCCAGGAAGTGTTGCAATCTTGGAAATGTCCAACTCAGACGCTAACAAAGGGGACAGCGTGCCAAGGAGAGGAAATGGGAAATAGATTTTTATAACAGAATCTGCAGCCAATCGTAGGAAAGGAGCAAAACACATTCTTGCATTGTTGCTGTGAACAGTAAGCAACTGGTGACTTCAGAGCTCAGAAGGCCTATTGTAAAGGATTTATGCAGCCTGCTTTACCTTGCCATAGTGCCCTGTACTTCTACAGTTCATAACTGGGCCGACTGCATAAGTGGTCTCATTCACACTGACTGATTTGCAAAACAGATTCTTTAGCTTTTTTAGACAAACATTAAAAGCATGGAAATACAAAATTAAACACACTGAAATAACTAGACAGGCCTGACTTGGAGAGGCAAAAAGCCTGAAGACCGAGACTTCAGATTGAAACTTCACACTGAATCCGCCTGGCTGTTTTTAAGTATTGCAGTACATATTGACTAAAATAATATTTTGCACTTGTAGCACCTTCCACCTGAGGAACTCAGCAGGCCTTATTTAAGCCCCTCCATATCCTTGTGCCAAAGATAAGTTGTATTAGCCACGTCAGAAATGAGAATACTCAGGCATAAAGTAAGTGATTTCCCAAGGTAAGCCCCAAGGATATAAGAGCTGTGACATATTTCACAGTGAAGTTTTTTTAAAAGAATTGAAAAAAACAAGTATGTATTGTGAACTATACAATTAGTTCATTAGGGTCATTTCAGTAATGCAAACACTTTAAATAATTTGAGCCAGATTCTCTATTTTTGCCATGGTGTAAAAGCCTGCATAAATAATGGGCCAGATTCCCCAGTACACTCTGGCTCCTTTGAGCTACTAGAGCAACACAAAGCCACTGTAAAACTGGCTTATTTTACAGTTTAGTTGCATCCTGGACCCACACAAAGCAGCCAGAGCACCCCAGGGAATCTGTCCCAATGTATTTGTTTATCCAAGAAGTTCCATTTATAAATCACAGAACCAGTAAGACCCTGGAAAGGAGACTGCACACATTTCTTGACAACCACATTTCAAATGATTTAACAAACAAACAGCTATTTTCCTTTCAGGCAGAATTAGCGGATTTAATTCCCCAGAAACATTTGGTTTCCCGCTACACTATTCTTAAATGGTCCCCCCCTCCCTTGCTGTTCACCTCATTGTAAAGAACACCCATGTAAAACCTTCTTTATACTATCTTTTTAGGTCTTATGTTGTGACCATTTCCCTAGTACTAGTCTTTATTTCACAGGAAATAATCTCAGTGGATTGGTTGCTTTTAAAAGACAACTTTTTTTGTTTTGTTCGTTCCAAGAGACATATAGGCTGGCCCCACCATTCCGATTTGATGATATTTTATACCCACGTTACATTTGTTCTGACTGGGTTTAAACAAATCTGCAAAGATCAAAGCCAGGGCGAATCAGGCCCAAGATGTCAGGCTATTCTGAAGGCACCCAGACTGAATAGCAAACTGGGAAATGAATTTCTCGGGGTCAATGGAACCAGTTAGGCAGCAGCATCTCTGCAGTGGAAATACTGTGGGGACTCTGCCCCTGAGTAAGCCCACACACATCCAGGAGGAGGGGGCAGAGGCAAGAACAGGACACAGTAGGGCTTGAACTGTCAAACTGTAGGGCCTGGAATTGGACCTGGGACCAGTGATTGGGACCTGGAGGGAATGGAATGGGCCTGGGAAAAAGTAGGAACCCCCAGGATCCTCCTTCTCAACCTGGAGCCGGCTACCTCCCCTTCCATCTGCCAAGTCTTAGTACCTTCCCTCACTCCCCTGCTATGCTCCCCCACTCACAGGGAGCCTCCACCTCACTCCTGCGATTTCCAAACTAGCTTCAACGGTATTGCCAAGAAAAGAGGAGTCTTTTTAAAAAATACTATTGACTAATGTTCCATCTTGTAACCACTCCTTTGTACATATAATAAGCTGCAAGCAATACAGAGAGACACAGAAAACAGCTGTGTCAGCTCTGGCTTTTTTTCTGGAAAGTTCAATTGCATTCAGAACACTGAATTGCGCATCACTGCACAGCTGAGCAAGCTGTGACTGTAGGGAATCCCATGGTGGTTTTAATCCTTTTATCTCAGCAGAGGTCACCAGGAAAGCTGCAGTGAAGAAACAAAATAAAAATCCATCTGATGCAATAAGCGTAGTTATGGAGCAGGGGTGGGGAGGTGTGCAGGAAGACCCAAAAGCACTAAACACAAAGACAACAAAAGATTTCACAATTCTGTGGCACACAAAGCACATCAGTAATTCATGACTAAAAAATGAAACATGCTGATGAAAGACTTCAGTTATACTATTTGTCCTACAAAATGTTCATTTCCATGTAGTTTGCAAGGTGGGTAAATATTATGCGTCATGAGGTATCATTTGAAAACTAAAAACTTGCTGGTCAATAATATCATGGTGAAATGTAAATAGCAACATTATATGTAGAGTTAAGAAATCCCCCTGTATGATGATGATGATAGCACATGTTCAAAACTACACAGCCCTGCCCAGGCAGAAGTATCCTGAATGAAGAAATGTGTTTACCTCAATTTACATATAAGTGGTAAACAGCGTCCTCGAGACAGCAAGGACAAGAGACGGCAGATGACAAAGTAAATTTGTGTTTTAGAGAACACAGGTGAGAAGAAAGAATATGGAGCCGCCTTCATCCCCAGACTCCACATCATCTTCTTTACTGTTTAAATAAACTTTACTTTGAAGGGTAAACCTCTGAAGAATCCACTTCAAAATTTAACTGGTCTGTAAAAGAAAGGGGCAGAAAACCCCAAGCTCTCTCTCGCTCTTTCACCTCAGAAGACAAAGGAACCAGCCCTTTGTCTTTGGGGTCAGGGGAGATCTGACCTGAGAATTTGGTCAATCGTGTTGCTGGGAATTTGTGGCGAGGATTTTACCTTCCTTCTCCTATAGGAACCTTCTAGGTGGATATCTGTCTATGTGGAAATAATAGTCCTTCAAACTGAGAGCTGTGAACCAATTACCTTTGTTTAGCAAGGGGATTATAGAGGCCAATGGGGTCATTCTAAACCTCAGGTGGTTGACAAAAAGATTCAGCTATCTGAGATCTAGTATGGGCTTCCAGCCTCCTCCTTTCTTGGGGATGAGGAAATGTCTCAGATAAAATCCTTTTCTCTTGTGATGGGGTGGCACTGGCTTCATAGCTTCCAGTTGGAACAAGGACTTCCTGCCTGAGTAACCTTTCATGAGATGGGTCCCTGAAGAGGGACAGGGAAAGGGTGTTTGGACAGGAACTCTATTGTGTACCTGGCAGTGATGATTTCCAGAAACTATCTGATGTTATATGGCTCCATGGCAAGGAAAAGCAAGCTAGACAACCACCATAAAGGGTGGGGAAATTTGAGCTGAGTAGCAGGGGCGGCTCTACAGTTTTGGCCGCCCCAAGCAGTCATGCGCGGGAGGCGCCCCAGAGCCGCGGGAGCAGCGGACCTCCCGCGGGCATGACTGCAGAGGGTCCGCTGGTCCCGCGTGGCCCGGCTGGACCCCCCGCGGCTGCGGATGGTTCGCGGATCCCGCGGCTCCGCTTGAGCTGCCGCAGTCATGCCTGCGGGAGGTCCAGCCGAGCTGCGGTCGTCCCGGGGCTCCGGTTGACCTCCCGCAGGCATGACTGCGGCAGGTCCGCCAGCGCAGCCTGCCGCCCCCTAGATTTGGCCGCCCTAGGCACCAGCTTGTTTTGCTGGTGCCTAGAGCCGCCCCTGCTGAGTAGACTTGGTGGCAAGACTGGTTCACAGCTTTCAAAGATCCTACCAAAAGAACTGCTTGGAAGAAGGCTGGGACTGAGAGGAGAAGGAAGGGTTCCAATCTACTTTCTGCATTGCATTGTTTGACATGTTCTTGGAGGCTCAGAGAAAGGTAGAAGTGGTGAGGAGTGGTCCATTGTATATAGTAAGTTTAAGTGAATATTTTCTTTGTGCTGCTATTGGGGTATTTGAGGGTTTGTAACAATTCATCTGTTTTCTTGCTAAGAAGATTATGTCCCTGAAAGGAAGAATCTCTGTGGTTTATTGGACTTCCTTGGAGGAATCTGGATGATTGGAGTTAGAAAGCCCATTTCATGTTGCCATAGAGCAGGATGCTGTTTTTGCTACATCTACCGAAGCCTGGGGAGAAGACCTGGCCAGCAATTTCCCTTCTTCAGTGACTGCTTTGAACTGAAATCTCTGCTTCTGAGGCAGCTTGTTGACAAATTCAGGCAAGGCATATCGCTAGATCACTAAAGGCTTTCTAAAACTACTGCTAACACTAAAATAAACCTTTTGCAGAACAGATCTATTTACACTAGACAAAGAACACAAGCTAATGCTGTGGACACTGGAGAAGTTCTGCCTCAGACCATAGATGATAGAAAGGAAATAGAAAGGCAGCTGGTCTGCACTGCCCCTTATACCTTCATTTTGGAACATGAGGAGGCAAAGGGTGCATGGGTGCACCAATGGACACTGCTATTGAAAAATCTTCTGCTCTCAGAGAGTGGATTGCATGCTCACCCCAAGTGGAATACATGTAAAGACCATCACTTGAAGACCTCCTCTTATTTTTTCCACAAGCCAACAGTCAGAAATTTCACCAAGAATATTATGATTTGATCTCTCCCACAAAACTAGAATCAGGCATTTTTACAGAATCCTTCAAAGAAACAGATGTGGTATGTTACAGGCAAAAAATGATATGAAGAGCAAAATAATTTGCACTCTGTTTGCTACAGGTTATGTTGCCTCTTTTAGGGGGGAACTAAAGAAGAAATGGAAGTATTTGAATTTCCATTTCTTCAGAGAAATCTTGAGTTGCTGCTGTTGAAGCCTTTTGTAAAAAACAGTACACCAATTAAACCATCTGTAGAAACACAAATCACATTGCATATAAAGAGGTCAAGGAGTAAGGCATAGCAGTATTTACAATAGGGTCCTATTCAGCAGTCATTCCTCAGCCCAAACTCCCACTGGTTTTATAGGATGCATGTGAGGAAAATAATTAAGTGTTCTAGAGGTAAATACTATGCAAGTAGCATATGTTTTACATATTAGATTTCTGTGGTGCATATTAGCCTATATAGAACTAATATGAATGTGTATATTACAGTCCACACACATGTTCCATACAAAAATACATGACATGCCAAGTCCAGTTTTCTGAGGTACTGAGTAACCACAGTTCCCACTAAAGTCCACAGGAGCTACTGATGTTCAGCACTTCTGAAAATCAGGCCCATTATCTATGGACCAATTCCCCAAATAACTGAGGGCCCTCAATTCCCATTCTCAGAAGTCTCAGAGGATTAGGCCCTACATACACATCTATGCTTTCAGATGGGAAAATCTGACCTCAGTAAGAAGCCAGAGTACCAAACTGGGCCCTTAATTAGCAGTTAAGGGCACAAAAGCTAACAATATGCTATAGTGCTGTGGTGTGTCCCAGCTACTGCCTACAACCAAACTTGCAATATCCAAACATACCACAGGATTGTATTTACATGTGAGTCTCATTCACAAATTGGCACAGATTTCTGAAAATAAATCTGTAGCCCTCTCAAAGTATTGTTTTCTATTAGACAGCAGAAATCTTTCAGTCTTAGCAAACACACAATGCTGCTGTGCTCGAATACAAACATGAAGACATTCATAATAAATGTAAATACAAGACACTCGTATTTTTCCCCTTCTTTACTTAAAAATCAGTGGTGCACTGAGGAAAAACAGTGCATGGGAAAAAATATTTGAATGTCCATTAAGAAAAGTGTAGGGCATTTCACTTTTATAGGGAAAGGTGGGTAAATTGGACCATTCTTTGTAATGAATTATCAGTCAGCTGGAAGTTGTCACAACATCAGGCCAAGAAATAAACTATTTTTGTTCTGCATTTAGAGACTCAGGAAATGCTCTTTATATTTGACACAGAACTTTTCTAAACCCACCACAGCTTTCCTAACAACCACCAGCCCTCGAGTGGGAGACCTTTGAGAGGTATTATCCTGAAAGCCATTTATCTTTGACTTCAATTTGCAAGCAAATACTAACATAGAGAGCCATTAGGGAACAAGTGCTCTCTGCATGCTGAAAATCAATGGAGGAGAATTAAAAATCAACAGTTCTCACATACATCCTCCTAAATGAAATGGCCCATGATCAGGTCAATCCTTGTTACGAGCAGAATGAAATAAATTCTTAATCAAGGATGAGCACTGGTGACATTTCTTATCATACTTTGATTGCATACTGGTTATACTGTGTACCACAATTATGTAATCAGATAAAGATATTCACAGTACATTGTATAATAAAGCAACTGTTTAAAATGCTACACTTCTTGTTGCAGATAAAAGGCTGTAGGCTTGGGTGGCTGATGAAGTGTGAATAGAGCAAGCATGGCATAGGTAAAACTAGTTTATGTTCCGCATAACACTTTGCTAAATGCCCCTCTGGTAAAATCTGGAAACCCATTTCTTCTGAGTCTGTGAAATTTTCCAGTAATACAACTAGTTATCAGTCTTTTTAGATTAGCCAGTAGAGGTTGAGAAAACATATTGACATATACATATCAGTAGAGGGTAGGTCTGTGCACCAGCCACCACATTAATACTTTCCCCTCTATTCATAAGTAAGGCTACGATTATGTCACAGAGGTCACAGAATCCGTGACTTCCAGAGACTTCTATGACATTTTCTGCCCCAGGGCTGGAACTGTCAGGCCATGCAGCTCTCAGCCACCAGCTCCTAGCCCCTGGGCAGCAGGGGGATCACACAGCTCCAAGCCCCCGCCATGGAAGGCAGCAGGGGCCCCTCTGCAGCAGCAGCCCAGACACGGGGGTGGGGACCCCAGAGCCCCCAGCTGCTGTGGGTGGTGGATCCTTCTCCCTCTCCATTTTGTCAGGGATATTTTTAATAAAAATCAGACAGGTCACAGGCTTCCATGAATTTTTGTTTATTGCCTGTTGATCTGTCTGAGATTTTTACTAAAGAGATCTGTGAAAAAGTCTGAGCCTTAATCATAAGTGATACACAAAACATGAGACCTGTTCACAATGCATGGGGCTTCTGCTTAGGAAAGCACCTGAAAGAGTACAGCACAGTTTCCCTAGCATGTAACGGGCATGGTTCAATTAATCAATGTTGTCCAAAGTCCATTGGCCAAGTCTATATTGATTCATTTTATTTTTCCAATATCTGAAAAAAAAACATAAAAAGGTCACTCTTATAGTGTGTTTTGTTTTCCATTTTCACTGGAAGTAAAAAGAGACAGAGGATGAATGGGGTTTTCTGAATTTCTTTGTATTCTATTATAAATATAATTTCTATGAGAAGAAGAATTCTGAACTGAAGAAGCATTACCAGAAAGGAAAAAGACTCACCTCCAAGTCAAGTAACCTTCCTTCCCACTCCTCTACTACTTTTTCAGCAAAAATCCAAAGGACAGAGTAAGGAAACTAAATACAGCAGTTCTGATTGAGGACCACCAAAGCATAAGTGGAAATATGTATTTAAGGCAAGCTATAAAGTGAGCTTTCAAACCACTTGTAATGGAGGCAACTGCTGCTAAATGATATCTTAAGCATATTCAATTTGCATGGCAGCGTGATACCAATCAATTAGTCCAGAATACTGATAGGTGGACATGCTCCAGCACTGAAGCTGTTAATGTGGAATGCAGAATGTGGAATGCTCTATTTGCTGCAATCGAGGTTGGCTGCTAGACCTGTTATATGCTTCTCGGTTGGATGAAGCACCAGGCTGAGTCCCCCCTAATGGACGGTCACCAGTCTGCTATATTGGACCAATCCTTTGGATCTCACATGCATCCAAGCAAGCTGGGTCTGAGCAGAATCCAGTCACTTTCTCAAACTCTGGGCTTCTACAGCACACTCCACAGGTGCATACTCTGGTCTCATTCTTTGGGATATGGGATGCTGCATTTCACCTGCCATAAACCCCTAGACCAGTGCTGAAACACCCCCACCCCAAACTCCCCATTCACCTGTGTATGTTTCTCCCAGAGTTCCACCCCTACGGGCATTCTGGTTTAAAATCTTCATGGCCATGTGACACTTAAAGTGAGAAACACAAGCTTGGCAAAGGAACTTCTTAAATACACTTGCACTTCACTCATAATCACCAGAGTGTTACAGCTGTAGGCAAAATGAACTCCTGAATGCAATACCCCTTAGCTGGGTTTTATCCTCTTTGAGTACTCTCTGGATTTGATTCAAGTCAGTAAGGGAGTCTGGGTGTCTCCTTCCCCCACTCCTCCTGTGGTGGCCTCTAGTTCTAGCAATGCAGTGTCTCCCCTTGCTAGACAGCATGTCACTTTAAAAGTAGTTTCTGACACCTTTTCCTGCTTCTCTTCTTACTCTGGGATTTTCCCTTCTACAACCCCCATATGGGCTGCTGGGCACAGAGGATTGTGAATAGCTTTCCCATATTGTCCTCCCCAGGGTAGGGCTATTCATGGTTGATGGCCCTGTTTCAGCTTCCCAGATAAAATATGTTTTCTGCACAAAATGGAAGTTCTAATACACAGGAGGTACAATTATAACTAGTATTCGTGAAGGATAGATCCATCAACAGCTATTAGCCGACTTTGACAGAATGTATCCCTGTGTCAACAACCTACACGCTATTGTAATAATCTTTGTACAAATATGTTTTGTAAGGTATCATTTGAAAACTCGTAATTTGTTGGTCAATATTGTTCTGATAAAATGTGTGGCAACGTTGTATGTGAAGTTGTATGTAAGATTTCCCTGTCTTATGTTATTAAAACATGTTCCAAACCACAGTCTTGCCCAAGCAGAAGTTGGCAAACAGGCCTGTCCTAAACAAAGGAATGTGTGCTCTGCTTAATTTGCATTTAAGCATTAAACAGGGTCATTAAGCAGGAATGAGGAACAAAGGACGTTCAAACAAGTGGGAAAAAAACAACAGGGAACATGGTTCCACATAGACTCTTTGTCTCCTGGAAATGTTTTTCAAAAGGGAGACTGACACTGTAAAAAGGAGGGACAAACACCACAAGGCACACCCCCAACCCTCGCCCATTGCATTGATAGCACTTGAAGCGACAAAGGAAGCATTCCTTGGATTCTAGGAGAAGGGGTCCTGACCTAAGAAGTTTGGTCAGTAAGACTGCTAAAAGCACAGGGTGAGAAAACTTTGCTTTGAATTTAACATCATTTGTTAAGTTAGGCACCAGCTGTGTTTTATCTTTATTTTTCTTGAAATTTTTTCTGACCTTTATGCCTCATCATTTGTACTCACTTCAAATCTCTCTGTGGTTAATAAACTTATTGGTTTACCTAATCTAGTGTGTTTAAATGGAAGTGTTTGGGAAACTCTATTTGGTATGGCAAGTTACATGCCTATTATTTCTGTTAAAGAAATAACAGACTTTATATAAACTTGTATTGTCCAGAAGAGGGCTGGGCAGTCCAGGACATACATTGCTGGAGGAAAATCTTAGATTGGGACAGTGTTGGGGTTACCCTGCAATATAACCAAGGCTGGTAAGAGCCAAGGTGTGGCAGACCGACTGCTGCACACACACAGACGTAGCTGGGAGTGACTTGCATGCTGGAGGCTTTTTGTGAGCAGTCCAGGCTGGAGGCTGCAGCAGCAAAGCATTGTAAAGGGAACCCAGGTTAGAAGGGCAAGAGTGACACTGCTACTCATTAGTCTGGATTTCACTCTAGTATGTCACTCCGACATAGGAGGCAACAACCCCAGGCCACAGGTGTCCCTAAACCTCCATCTGCGAGAAACTGGAACTGAACAAAAGGGACTGGATCACTTGAAATTGCCCTGTTCTGTTCATTATCTCTGTAGCATTTGACACTGGCCACTGTCAGGATACTAGGCTAAATGGACCATTGGTCTAAAACACTATGACCATTTGTCACGGGATACACTCACCTCTAGGGTGTCTCCTCCTGACTTCTCCAGAGATTAGCTCCTTCCAGATCTGATGCCCCTTCCATCATTCGTTCGTGTACCCTGCAGCCTTGCTCTCTCTCTCTATTCAGGGTGCGCTCTCTTCGTGGTTTAGCTTCCAGCCAGGTCACTATGAGTTTTCCGCTTTCCAGGGTATCGAAGTCCCACAGGTTGAACTGTCCCAGGCAGTCTTCAAATCCACTGCCCTGACTGAGCCACTTCCCCAGTGGCTGATGGGGGAACCCAGGCCTGTCCTCTACTCCGGCTTCCAGCTCAGGGACCCTCTAATCAGCAGTCAAGATCTGCAATGTCATATCTTGCTGCCATTTTCCTGAGCCTTTTGCTACTCCACCTCTCTCAGGCTGCTTCACCATCCTTCTAGGTAAACTCCTTCTTTCAGGGCTTTGATCCTTGGGGTTTCTACTCTCCCCCCTGGGTTTCTTCCTTTCCCACGCTAATGCCCGGACAGTGACTGCAGACTTCCTTACTGCAGCCTTTTTTTGTTTTCTTTTTTATGGTGAAGCAAACTTGACTGAAAAGTCTATTGCCACCACCAGCTACAATTCCTCAATACTTAGCGGTTTATATCTTCTCACACAGCCCTGTGTCTTTCAGGTAATGTAACAGCACCTTTTAAATAATATTCCATTTACCTAATGTTTTTACTAAATCACAATGTATTTTTTTGCCTCAAAATGTTTTAATTCCTCACGAAGAGTTTCTCTTTCTTTATCAAAGCCCTTACATACCCAGAAAAGGTGATCGATTGTTTCTTACATCTTCCAGAGTGCACATAGTCCATCTTTGTGTCTTTTTATTCAAAAAAGATTTTTGTTTAAGTCACAATGGCCAGTTAGTACTCTAGACAAAAGCAGTCATTAGTTCTGCCTATGCCCTGAAGTATGCCATAATCCTCAACTCTAGGCACAATTCAAAAAATCTTCTTCCTCTTTTTTCATTAATCAATTTTTAGCCCCTTTTAAATTTTTCTGTACTGTATGCTTTTGAATTCCTGTTTACTCAAAAGTATTTCTATGTCAATCCTTTCATTTCTTACAGCATTTTTACCTGCTTTTTCTGCCATTTTGTTCCTTGTTATCCCAATATGCTCTGGGATCCAAGCTAATGCTACATGTATCCCCATCTGTTTTAACTCTGTTATTAGAAATATAACTTCATTGATTAAATCACTTCTACATACTAAGACACCCTTTTTCATCACTATAAGGCTCAAGACTTCATACAAAAAAAATGACCACTATTGCTGGGTGTACATCCCAGATCTAATTTAATGCTAGCATTACTGCTGCTAGTTTGGCTGTCATGACAGCTACATAGTCAGATATTTTTGGTATACAATATGCCGTCCCAACTCCTCCTGTTTTTTATTTTTTGGACTCATCTTTATATATTTGATAGAATAGACTGCACTTTTCATCTATTATACTATATACTTCACTTTTAATACCTACTCTCTTTTTTACCCTTAAATTTATAAAATATACTTAAATCCATGTTTGGACATGTGACTTTCCATCCCATAACTAATTTTTCTATGACTGAAAATTTTGACTTTGTTCAGTTTCTCCTTGTCTTTCAACTCCTACAGCCACACTAACTAGTACAGCATGTGGCGTTCTAACATCATGTGCTATAGTTTTCCTATCAAATTCTCAACAATCCTCATAAATTTGTTTGGTACTTTCATCATTTTGGTTTCCATTAACTTTGTCCCTGAAATTTAGGTTAAGTAGTTTCATTTGTGTAACTGGCATTTCACTAGAAGCTATCTGTAGCAGATACAGATCTTGTAATAAATGCACCACACACAATTCGTAGTGCCTGAGCTTGTATTAAAACTAATTTTTTAAGTTCTGATATTGATGCTGACCCAATGGCTTGGCAGCCATAGTCAATAACTGGTCTGATTAAGGCTCTCTATTACCATCGGCCCCCGAGTTAGTCCCAGCAAGACTTTTAAGCAGGTTAATCCTCTGTGTACATTTATCTTTATCATAGCTTATATATTTCCAATGTAATTTAGTACCAAATATTACCCTTAAGAACATGAATCTTTCAACTACATCTATTTGTTCTCCATACAGATACAGTTTGTATTCCTTTGTGACTTTCCTTTTTATAAAGATCAATCCTTTGGTTTTAGCAAAGGAGAACTTGAAACCCCACGCATTTCTCTGGTCAGAGGTCTCTCATTAAAGCTTTGTTGATTCTCTTTTCTGCCACCTCATTATTCCTGCTCCCAACCTACAGAGCACAATCATGTGCGAGTAGAGTGACACTTACCCAATCACCTGTTTGTTCTGAAAGATCATTTATCAAATTATTAAATAAGGTTGGGCTGATAACATTTCCCTGTGGTGTACCATTTTATATATATATATTCAACATAACTTTTCCAACTCTGACCTGCATGGGTCTTCTATTCAAAAAGTCTCTAATCCACTCATATTCTTCCCCTTATCCCTCCTGCACATACTTTGAACAATAAGCCTTCCATCCATAGTATATCCTATGCCTTTTCATTATCTAGAAAGACAGCTATCATGAAACCCATGTGCCTCACTCTTTTTTGTACTTCAGTTTCTAATTTAGCAATGTGATCAACAGTGCATCTTCTCCTCCTAAAACCACTCTGTGCTTTCTCTATAATGCCATTGTTTTCCAATTTTTTATCCACCATTCTCTCCATAATTTTACCTAAACAGACATGAGGGCAAACCGGTCTTCGTGGATAGTTTGCCTGGTTTTCGTATTGGAATTATGACTGCAGTGTTCCCACCCTACCGGTATCCACTCCATTTTCCATATAATATTAAATAATCCCAAAATAACCCTCAAACTGCTCTTCAGAGAGATATTTAAACATTATGTTACATATATTATCTTTACCTGGGGATGTATTCTTGCTGACATAAATAGCTTTCTCAAGTTCTCACATACAAATCTATTCATTCAGTATAGTATCTTCAAGTTTACCCCAAATACACAATAGATTATGATTCTCTTCAATGAACTGCCTTTTAATCTGGTAGAAAACTTCAGTTTGGTTTTCATCATTATTCACCCCTCAGAAAGTTTCATCTCAAACTTCTGCTTTCTCATTATCAGAACTTCTAACTCTGTCAGTCCCAGTAAGAGTAGGATGTGATTACTTAGTCTTAATTCCATTAATTCTTCTAATTTTCCTGTAGATTTCTAATGTCTTGCTTTCTTTGTTTATCTACCCACAATACTTCCTCCAATGCTCTTTGGTTGTTTTATACTTTTTATGCTATATCCTTACTTCTTTTATACTTTATTATTATACTTTTTTTTTTGCGCTTTTCTATAGGCTTTCTTCCTTTCTTTAACTGACATTTTGTACTCCTCATTCTACTATGGAAGTGAGTTTTTAGTTTGGGGATATTTCAGTTTCCTAGATATGGCTACAGTAGCTGCTGCAATTACCAGGTAATCCCTTTGTTACATTATCATTGAAATTCTCTCTGTCATCACTCACACAACAATTATTCACAAATTCAGTACATTTACTTATAAATATCTCCCAGTTAGTTTTCTTAAAATTCCAAGTGGGTAATTTTCCATTGCCTTCCACCTCATCTTGTCCTTGAAAAGTAATAAGTATAGGGAAATGATCACTCCCCATTCCTTCTTTATATATTTCCCAGTTGCATTTACTTGCAATATCTGCTGTTACAATTCACAGGTCTGCTGTATTAAATCTAGTTGGGGTGCCATTGTTTAAAACCACTGGATTGTTTTCATTAATGAACTTGTCTAAGCATGCACCATTTTTATCAGTTGTCTTACTTCCCCACAATTTATTATGACTATTAGGTCACCACATATAATATCTGGTCTTTAAGCATTCTTCACTATTTCTTGTAGCTCTGAACTTTCTAATTTCCCAATAGATATTATAAATCCTTAAATAAATATTACTCTTCAGCATTGGGATCTCAACAGCATTATAGTCTTGGCTTACTTCTCTGTTCTCTACTGCTATGTAGTTTAATCTTTCCCTTATGAAAGTGCAAATGCCTCCTCCTCTTCCTAGTTTTTAGCCTTGCCTATAAGAATTTTAAATACAAGTTTTTCAACCAACAATGTTTCTTGGATACTGTAGTGGGATGATTACCCCGCTTCGGCCCTGAAAATGTTAAAAGCCAACCCTTGCAGAGGGCTGGGGCTGAGAGCCAATAAGAATAGGCTGATTGGGAAGGGAGCCACAGCTGGGGCCACACCCATTTAGGACACAGCTGGCCCTATAAAAGGGCTGAGAGCCAAGAGCTGGATCAGTCTCTCTCTAGCTCTTGGGAGAGAAGGACCTGGCTGCCTGGGACCTCAGGGTACAGGGAACACAGCAGGGCTGGGAAAAGGCAAGAGGATCTGGGGAGCTCCAGCTTGGTAAATCCCCAGGCTGCGGGCCTTGCTAAAGGCCAAAACAGGTACTGGGCTTGCAAAGGTGCAGCCCGGGGTTAGGCAGAGGCAGCAGGTCCAATCCCCTCCTTTGCCATTGATGAGTGGTTTACAGTCTGCTCCAGTGAGCAAGGGTTGGATGATGACTGGCAGCAGCCACTGAGGCAAGGTGGGTTTAGAGGATGGGGATTCCCCTGGGATGGGAGACCCAGAGCGGGGGTACTGCAGGGGCAGAACCCCAAAGTAAAGGGTACTGGGGTCCAGGAGGGACACAGGGCCTGAGGCAGGTGAGCCACTGGCCAGCAGAGGGAGCTCCGAGCTGAAATCGAGCTAATTCCCAGGATAAGCAGCAGGAGGCGCCTCACGGGTGAGTCTCACTTTGCTACAGATACATATAACAACCGATTTAGTTTTCATTTCCAGGATATTTTCTTTTAGTTCTTGAACATGTGCAATCAGACTGTGTGCACTCTGACAAAATATTGAGATTCCCCATTCTAGTCATATTTAATCAACTTCATTCAACATTGCATGAATATGGTCCACTCACAAGTTGTTAATATAAAAATGTTATTCCACTGCCCTTGCTATAATTTTCTTTTTCTGATTTTTCCCCCCAGTTTGTGATGTACAATTTATAACTTCTACCATAAATGCAATAAACCTTTTTCATTACTAGTATATGATTGAGGCTGTGTCTGCAGTTCCACTTTTCCTGTGCTCTTCTTTCTTCCTTCTCCATTTGATGCTGTGAAAGTCTCCTTACAGCTTCTGCATAAGTTACGTTATTAACAATTTTTGTCTTTTGTAGCTTGCCTTGCCACAATACACCGTCTATACGCGGGACTGTAATTACCACCGCAGTTACTACATTTGGTTCCGAATATCTGAAACCCTATTGTTACTTTCTCAGGTGGAGTCCCTCCTTCAAATGTAATCAGGACAACTGGTAACAGCATGCTTTCTCCTCCTCATTTAATAATCAGTCACTTACTTACTACTAACACTTTATCTTCTCCTATGCTTTTGGTTATCTCATCATTGGTCAGCTCTAATGGCATTATATTTCAGTCAATACTTTGGTAGCTGGCAACTTACTTTAACTTTCCCTAGCATTTTAGGGTTTAGTGGTTTATCAGCTTGCTCTTTGTTTTATATTCAGCTAAAAGATCACCATCTCACAGCCTCTTTGCTCTTAACAATATCTTCTATGCTTTTTTAAATCCAGTCTGCTACTTTCACAGAGTTTACATCACTAATTTTATTTCTTTGGCTAGGGATTTTACAATAACAACATTTTGGTTTATTTCCTTCCTCAGCTTTGCAATTTTTTTTTGGCTGTTATCTGATTCTGCTTCTACTCTTTTCAGCCCTACTTTGTATCCATTCTCCCTCTTCAGTAGACCCTTCTTTAGTTTTCAGAGTGACTTCATTTGGAATCAGAGAATCCTCCATCTCCAACTCCCAGCCCTTTTCTGCTGCCAGCTTCCTGGCTTTATAATAGCCTGCCTATTACATCTCATCTGGGTTCCATCAGGGATTGTGTAAGCCACTTAGTTCCCCTCCGAGATGGACTATCCAGTTAATGAGTCCCTTCTCAGTCTCATTATCCCTTTCCAGGCTATTGTGGGGGTGAACATCCCATCACACCATTCTTTTGTTCTTATGTAAAGTAAATGGTTTTCATAACTGGACACACCTTCCACTAAACTGTCGCATGGAGGATCTGCAGAACTCGCAACTTTGGGTTCTTGGGCTGGCAGGCAAGCCATCATCCAAAAAAAATTGACAATCTTGCACTGATTTCCCTTCAGAATAAAGAAAGGTCCCATGAATCCTCCCAGCATCAGAGTTTGGGTAAATAAATCAGTAACGTTTTGCAAATTATGAGAGCAGAGGCAGAAATATAAACTAAGACTTGAAGATACCTGAGTAAGAGAGATTTTAGTGGCTTAGTGCACCTCCCCAGTCAGTGAGGTTCCAGAAATCTTCACAGAAATCATGACAAATTTTCTATAATGAAAAAAGGCAAATAGGAGGACAGACAGAGTTGACAGTACTTTGAATATGCTGCTTGCTCTTACTTGACAAAGTTAATTTGACTGCAGCTTGACTCATAAGACGTGGTTTTAACACCTCCTGATATGTAGGAGGTTGATGTTTATATTCCCCGAATGCAGAAACATATTTTGCAAGCCTCTACACTGCCAGTCATACGTCAGTGAAACATATGCTGCCCTGTTACTTCAGATAACAAACTGCCACTCTTCGTCCAATGGGTCAATGTCACTAATAACTAATTTGTTTGCCAAAGAATTTTGAAAATGAGTGAGGGCTTCATAAATAGATACTAGCTGTACTATGACAGGTTTCAGAGTAGCAGCCGTGTTAGTCTGTATCCGCAAAAAGAACAGGAGTACTTGTGGCACCTTAAAGACTAACAAATTTATTTAAGCATGAGCTTTCGAGAGCTACAGCTCACTTCTTCAGATGCATAGAATGGAACATACAGACAGGAGATATTTATACATACAGAGAACATGAAAAGGTGGAAGTATGCATAACAACAGGAAAAGTCTAATCAATTGAGATGAGCTATCATCAGCAGGAGGAAAAAAAACTTTTTGAAGTGATAATTAAGATGGCCCAAAGAAGGTGTGAGGAGAACTTAACATAGGGAAATAGATTCAATTAGTGTAATGACCCAACCATTCCCAGTCTCTGTTTAGGCCAGTGTTAATTGTATCTAATTTGCATATTAATTCGAGTTCAGCAGTTTCTCTTTGGAGTCTGTTTTTGAAGGTTTTTTTGTTGCAAAACTGCCACCTTCACACTGGTTGGAAAAAGTTTTTTTTCCTCCTGCTGATGATAGCTCATCTCAATTGATTAGACTTTTCCTGTTGTTATGCATACTTCCACCTTTTCATGTTCTCTGTATGTATAAATATCTCCTGTCTGTATGTTCCATTCTATGCATCCGAAGAAGTGAGCTGTAGCTGTACTATATTCATCATAAGATAATATATGGCCAGACTGTTACAATCAAGGTGAGTTAAGTGAACTTGTCGTTTTTAGGAGTTATCTTTGGTAAGTAGTTTTGCCCACCAGATTCCCAGCTGAACTCCTTTAGAAAATAATCTGCAAATATTACAGATCAACAGTTACTTTAGATAAACAATAAAAACTACAGCATATAGGATCTCAAAATATTTTACAAACATCCATTACTTTTAACACTGTGGGGAGATATAATACCCATTTTCAAATGAGACTCAGAGAGATTAAGCAGAATGTCAAAGATCACACAGTGAGCTGGTGGCAAAGCTGGTACAGAACCCAGGAGTCCTGACTTCCAGTTGCCAACCCTAACTGCTAGACAGCTCTGCTTCCCATAATACATACTCTTATTCTGGTGTGGAGAGAAATTAGTTTGGATCACAGACTCTCTAATTAGAACCCTGAGTTAGTCTCATGTATAGAGGACCATGAGGGATTATGAACAGCTCAGCAACTATCATCTAATTTTCTGTTTTAGGTATTTCTAAGGCATCTATCAACCTGGTATCCAAATGCTAAGGGGATTCATACTCTGGAGGTTTTGAAAGAAAGGAACTGAATTCATATAGGACTTTGAAGAAAAAGAGGGTGCCACAGCCTCGCCCTTCATCAAGAGAATCTGCCTGCATATCAGCAAAGCAGTGCATTTTCTCCAGGTGCTTCAGGACCAAAACTAGACCCAAATAGCCATAACCACTAGAAACATTTCCCTGAACTTACACTGGCTAAAAGGCTGCCACCATTACTAACAGACAAGCCAGACTACAGTGGTCCAGGACATCAGGACTTTTTTATTGCAATGTTCTATACCTGGAACTCAACACACAAACGCCAATGGAAGTCCAGATTGTAGCATTGTACACTGCTAAACATCTCCACTAGGTGGACAATCATCAGCCTGATCATCAGCTCCTTTCACTATACTGGATATCCGTCGATCATCAGGTCCCGTTTAAGAGCAAGGTGCTAATCTTCAACACTCTCAAATTCTCTGAGGAACTGCCTCTTTCTGTGACATAGGAACTTCCATATCTCTGTGCTCATGAAGAGCTGTGTATGATAACAAAGTTGTGGGAGCTAGATTCAGAGCTTTCTTGCTGATTGTTGTACAGCTATGGAATTTCCTTCCCCAGCAATCGAAATGACCTACAATATCACCACTTTCAGATCAAAGAGAAAAAACTCTCTTTGCCTTAGGTTTCCCAAAACAATAATAGTAACATTATCATCAACACCGGATTGCAGGGTGGAGCTGGAACCACAAGGCAATCAATTCTCTGTTTTCTTTTCTGCCATTTGTTTATTTTTCCATTTTGATCTGTTTAAAAAGTGGGTGATCGCTCAAGCTGAGCCTTGTTGAAATGCTTCCCTTAAGCCATAACTGACAGACCCCAGAGCAGATTTACAATCTCAACGCTTGCCATGGATAATTTCATTAGATGAAGAATGCAAATTAATCTGTGGATAAGGGAGGAAGTAGGACTCCTGGGTTCTGCCTCTGAATCACATTGTGGTGTTTGGTCAATCATGATCTGGCCATCTATTTGCCAGTGACACAGGTCCTGAACAGTTTAATAATCTCCTTTTCTAACATGAACATTTGGAGCACAGGTCTCTGTCTCTTTGTGGAGGAACCCAACAGGAACCGAATTGTGGGCTGCTGGGCCTGAGGGGTTGAGCTAGGGTTGCCAGGCATCAGGTTTTTGCCTGGAACAAAAGGGCCCGTTGAAAGTGAGAGAGGGTGGGATAGCGTGAGCGACGAAGGGAGGGGTTGGAGGGAGCAGGGCCTCGGAGAAGGGGCGGGGCAGGTGTGTTAGGTTTTGTACTATTCGAAAGTTGGCAACCCTAGATTTAACCAAAGTTGGCAGCTGAGATCTGGAGCCAAGTATCACGCCAAGGTCAATAGCTGGGGACAAGAGACTAGGGTTGAACCATATTCAAGGATCAAACCCAGGGGCACGCGCAGGAATTTAAATTTTACTGCTCTTGGGTGGGCACCGGTGGGGGATGCAGTACTATTATGGTGGGGCGGGGCAGAACAAACTTTTCCAGCCCCAGGGCCCTGGAGAGGGGCGCAGAGCGCTCTCCCTACCATAGCATCAGGGCTGGAGAAGTTCGCTCTCCCCACCGCAGCCCAGAAGCAGGAGGAGTTCTGCACCCCTCGTCAAGGCCTCGGAGCTGAAGGAGTTCTGCATCTCCTGCCAATTATTGGGGGGGGTCCATGTCCCTGCTTGCCCCCCTTGCACCCGCCCCTGGTCAAATCAGAGTCAATAGCTAGGAACCGAAGGGCAGGGCAAGGAGGCAGGAACAAGGCAGGGTTTGTCTCAGCAGCAGGTCAGTGATCTCCCTTGTTGCACAGACAACTTCCTGGTACTCCCCCCAGGCATAAATAGTAGGTCTGGACCCATTCAAGGTCATGCAGGGAGCTTCCAGTCTTCTCCATCATGAACAGCACTTCCTGAAATGACTGGCCTCCCTAGATGTATGGTGTGTTGACCAGGCGTGGCTCTGCCCTGGCTGCCTGGTAGTAGCACAGAAGTGCAGCCTACTGTCCCATGTTTAAGCCCCACAGAACCAGATAGGAGTGGGCTGGGAGATAATCAGCCTTACACTGTGAGCCTCATTTCACTGCAGTGGCGGGTAACTCAGTAGTCTCTTTGAATAACAAATACTATTCTCTCAGCTGCTGGCACGCTGCATTAGTCTATCCAAAGGGAGTGAAGAAAAGGGGGAAAAAACAAACAATATGTGCTATCCAAATGTTCAAGAAAAGATAAACAACCAGTAATTATCCAAATCATAGATCACTACATGTACAAGAGAAAGAAACAGAAGAGTGCTGCACAAACAGAGTCTGTGAGCATCAATATAATGAATTGGCCTGTTAGCGCAAAAAAAAAAAAAAGTTAATTCTCTTATTAATGAATTGAAGGATCTCCTGGCGAGATAAATAAATAAAGCAGAGTGCTTTAAAACTACGGAACAGTCACTGGTATATAAACATTATACAAACCTAAAGTGTTGCAGTACATCTGAGGGAACCAGGCATAGCTGAAAGATTTGGACACTTTATACTCTCCCACCATTCCAATTATCTTTTTTGCTTTAATTGGGCTACAGCGAGTAAATGTTGTGGAGGGACTAGAGAGTTCCTGATCCTCCGAAGTTACCAAAGAGAACCAGAATGTGTTGCAATGGGGAGCTTAATCAATGTTGGAACTTCCTGATGAGAGCGCTCTCTAGATGCTGCTTAAAGCATGGCTCTTTGTGTCTATTTCCTCACTCTGTAAATGTTAACCAAATGTGTGAACTATGTGAATTATTTCTCATCCTAATTCACAGCGTTAAGATTTTTAAGACCAGGTATCTAATGTTAGGCTCCTTGTGACACAGGGCCAGAAAGGGTTAAGCAACTTGCAGGCTAAATTCAACCTTTAAAGATTATTAGATTGTAATTGGGGCTATTCCTTATAAATAGCTAACATAGCCATGTTAAATGGACGAGAGCTTTGAAATGCAAACCTGTATGGTTAGAGAATTAGAGGTAATACTAATTGTATGTGTTTACTTATATCTTGTTAGATGTTAACCATATAAAGAGAAGGAGGAGTAATTGTGGCACCTCAGAGACTAACAAATTTATTTGAGCATAAGCTTTCGTGGGCTAAAGCCCACTTCATCAGATGCATGCAGTGGAAAATACAGTAGGAAGATATATGTATATATATATATACAGAGAGAGACAGAGAACATGAAAAAATGGGTGTTGCCATACCAACTCTATTGAGATTAATTGATTAAGGTGGGCTATTATCAGCAGGAGGAAAAAAAAAACTTTTGTAGTGATACTCAGGATGGCCCATTACAAACAGTGAGGTTTTTTACCCACAAAAGCTTATGCCCAAATAAATCTGTTAGTCTTTAAGGTGCCACCAGACTCCTTGTTGTTTTTGTGGATACAGACTAACACGGCTACCTCTTGATACTATTAACCTGGCAGGTAATGTGTCCAATCCTTTGGGATGGGTAGAACTTTTTTTTATATGATGAACAAGATTTTTAGTAATCCTTATAATATTTGACTTGGCTATCTCGGTGGGAACTCAATGCTTTAAGGGATATTTTGGCTTCTGGGTAACCAGCCAGGTATTGCAGAAGCTGCTTTGTTGCTGGCTTGGTGAATCTAAGAATTAGAATAACTACCAGTTTGGGGGATTGTCTGCCCCATTCTTTGCAGTTTGCCCTAACTGCGCAATCTCAGAGTGGCCCCCCTGGAGCCCTGGTCATACTTCTAAATCCATATTTAGCATGTAAATATATTTCTAGATATTCATAGGTGCTGAACACCCTGTACCTCCCATAATTTCTGACAGTTTGAAGGAACATTTTTCATAACTTTTTATTTTATGATTAGCACAGGTAACTTCCCAAATAAATATTAACAAATCTTATTCATAACCTGTATATGTTATCTTTAAAAACATTTATGTTTACCTACATCTGTGTACTAAGTTTGTTCAAATTCCAGAAACAGGCTGCCTATCATTTTTGCCACTGAAAGGATTTCCTATACTTTATTTCTCCAGGTCATTAATATTGGGATAGCTGTCCTTTACCAGAAATGAACTCTTACACATCTGGCTGCTAGGAGTAACTGATATCAATAAGTCCTTTCTTGAGTCAGTAATCCCCTGTGGACTGTTAGAGAAACATACTGTATTTAACCCATCTACTGCTTTTCCTTAGGGAGGAGGAAGTATGGTCTTGTGATTAAGACTCAGAAGGACATTAAGAAACCTGGATTCTATTCACATCTCTCCCACATATTTCCTTGAACAAGTCACTTAATCTTTCTATGCCTCAGTTTCCACATCTATAAAATGAGAATAATAATATTAATTATTCCTAAATGGCAGGGGTGTGATGAAGATACATTAATGTGTGTACAATGATATGCCATCTTATTATGGAGGGCAACAGATGTATTTTTAATATAGTATTATACTGTACTTAATGACATCATAGGTTGCCTAGTGGAACTTGATGCCATTCATTGGCATTCAGTTCCAGAACCATGGTTCCCATAGATTGATGAAGAAAGAAATAAAACATAATTTTCAATAAGAATAAAGGGAAAACTTGTGCCCTCTCCCATATTGTGCAGCACGCCGGATCAAGGAACAAAGAGACACCCTCCCCCAACCTCTTTTTTGCAACTGAAACACAGTGGCAGTCCTTACAATCAAGAGTCTACGCACATTAATCTAGGCCATATTTTGTCACCTTCTCTCTCACTGAGTAGCGCCTTACTGCATAAATATCATCATTTGGTCAAATCCTCAGATGGTGTAAATCAGCATAGATCCACTGACTTCAATGGAACCAGGCTAATTTATACCAACTGTGGTTCTGGTCCATTGTGTTCAGTGGGACTACTGAAAGAGAAGGTGCTATGCAGTAGGAGTCAGGGTGGCAAAAATCTAACCATCGATCAAAGGTGCAGTCGTTTGTTCATGTCTCTACTATGCAACACAGAAACTGTGAGCACCAAAAGGAACTGGACTTAAAACAGCTAAGTAAAATCCAACTGATGTATTGTGAAAAGCTTTAGTTCCACAGATGTAGCCGATTTAAATTAACCTACCACGTGTTAGCATGAAATAAATAAACACACACCAAGGCATGTAATGTCTTAAATTGACATGTAAAATGTTTGCTCTATTCCCAGAGATCCAGTTCTGATGCCGGTAGTCATAGTTACACTGGAAACATAGCCCTTTGTGCAACTAGCAAATCTTTAGCTTTTGGCAAGGCAAACACTCCAGAACTCTCCAGTGCTACCTCGCAGGCATTTCTCTAGCCAGCCCAATAACTCCTCGTGTCGATGTAGTGTATTTTGTAAAAGAATGGGAAAACTGAACTTCCATTTTAATTAAAATTTGAATTCCATTTAAATGTCCAGAGGGACAATATGGGCTGGAGGATTTAGCACACTGATGGAAGTCAGGCCTCCTTGAATTCTAGTCCAAGCAGCTGTTCTATAGATGCACCATGTTCCATTCGGGGCAAGCCATTTAACTTCTCTCTCAATTTCTTCATCTGCCATATGAGAATAAAAATATTTCCCCATCTACTTACCACAAAGGGGTGAAGTGAGGATTATCTCATGTTCTGAACGGGCAGTGTTATGTAAATGCTAATTAAATTTAAGAAAAGGGAAGCATATTTACAACATAATTATTTTTATTATGCTCCTGATACTAGAGTGGTGCTCAGTTACTATAGGAATGAGTCTACAGAAATGCATTATAAACTATGCAACTCTCTGTAAATTGAATCAGAACAATACTCAGCATTTATACAAGGATCACAGGTGGGGAAACTGAGGCACAGATGCAGCTCATTCTGCACTGCTTTGCACCTTGTATAATTTGACATCAAGGTAGGTGTAAAATGCTATCAAATATAGTAATATGTTTATGTCCATTTTACACAAATATAAATGGGCTATACAGGATGCAAGGCAGTGGAAAATCAGGTTTCAGAGAGATTCAGGCTTGCATAAGGTCATAGAAATAGATGCCAGGTCTCCCTGAGTTAGTCACCAGATTGCCCCTGGTGTGGAGCATCCTTTTGTGAAATCATAACTGAGTCACCAGTTGTACCATGGCCCTGAATGCTAGTTCTGAGCAGAAACCCAAAACCGAATTGACTTAGCTATGTTTCTAAAAATAATCATTTCCATGTTTTAAATACTGTAAACGTGAAAGAAAACGGCATAACCAGCTGCAGGATCTGAGAGGTGTTTCAAAAGGGGAAAGTCAAGAGAAATAGGATAGGAGGGGAGGAAAGGAAACCGGTCGTACAGAACATGGAAAGCAGGGTGGGAAGATAATGGAGGCTGCAAAAACATTAAGAAAGAGAGAGAGAGTTGTTGGGGCTTAGGAGTCCATTCAACGGGTTGGAGATAAGACTAATACATTCTGCCCTGTAGAAGACTCAAGCTCAGTATCAACTCAGGAACTGTTTTGGGATCACGGAGATTAAGCAGATCACACAACAAAGGAAGGGTGATGAGTCCTTGACACTAGTGCCACTGAAAGAAAAGTCTGCCCACTGTTAGCTGGTAAAACAAACCAAAATGAGGACTGCTTTAGAGAGGAGTTGACCTAGTGAGGTACACCTGGCTTCAAGCTCGGTGAGGGAAACTCAGGCTCTTTCATACAAAATGATAATCGTTTCACTATTACAGAGCCACATGGTTATATGGTATAATGAAAAATCAAAAATTCTGCTTTACCTCTTGGTGAACCTTTGACAGAGTTACATGGCCCCACCATCAATCACATGGCATGCCATGTTGATTCCCCAGCCTCTTGCCCTCTTCCTGTCCCAGCGCTAAAGGACGAATACTGAAAAGTGAGGAAGACCATCTACACCCACTGAGGCCAATGGGAGTTAAGGGTATTCAGCATTTACTTTAATAGATGTACAGAACATAAACACACTAGAGGCAGGTAGCACACTGCCACTTTGCAGCCCTCAAAACAAGTGTCACCAGGCATTGTATTTCTGGTGGGAACACACAAGAACACCAGAATATATAGCTGTGAAATTTACAGACAACTAATGGTCCTGTACACGGTCATGAACATTCATGTGGTGACAGCATGACCGCGGCAGCTGACTAGCTCAGCCACTATTTTTATTCCTGAGGGCTTGGAGGGGCCAGACACCGGAGGGGGTTCTCAGTGGGTGGGTATTGTCAGCCCTGTCAAATGTCAATATCAGAGATTTAAGCATTGCTAGTTGCCACTGCGCTCCCATGCCAACCACTGAAAAAGAAAAAGAAATCCTGCTGCACCTCTGCTCCCAGGAGAAGAGGCAGTTGTGTGGTCAGCATGAGCAGGAGGCAGCAGAACAGCTGCAGCAAAAAGAACAGAATTTGACACATCGATAGATTTGAAAATGCTAACAGTGCATGTAGTGTGGAATTTGTGATTCACGCTGCCTTTTTATTATTGGCATAAAGAAATGCACAGGTCCTCAGAGAGATACAAGACGCATCAGCATGATGAATATGATGTTCCAAATACATGATAACACTATTTTTTGTCTCTCTGGGGAACATGTGTAACATATTTTGTCCTTGCAGACCTTTTGAACAGTATTACATTTTTTTTTACAAAGAACGTTTACAAGTTTTTCCACTCCCTCCTGAGTATTCTTCCCAGAACTGACTCTTATTTCTTGCCAGACTTTGATTAAGCCTTGACAGCACCTGGCTTCAGCTTCCCCGTCCGTAAAATGGGAACAATAGCACATGCCTTTAGGTGTATGGTGAAGCTTCATCAGTGTTCATAAAACTCTCTAAAATATTTAGAGAAAAGCTGTTATCTCAATGGAAAAGTGTTGTTATAATAAATATAGATAAGAGGATATTCCATGGAGGATGGGTTTCTCTTAAACAAGAAACTTATCTCAGAAAAATTTCCAAAGAACACAACTGAATTTTCCATCCTCCTTCCTTCTAGCCTCCCACTTTCATCTATGCTCTCTGTGATTTAACTGCTTAGGCATGCAGTTTGATATACTGTACTATTAAATGATTGTTAATCATCCCCTTCCCATTCTCTCTGCTCATCTAGCATCTGTCTCCTCTCTTTCCCTTCACACGAGTTCAGCATTATTGGTGCAACAGCCTCCTCCTCTGCAGCTCCTACCATCTGGAGCAGATTTCCTGCATATCTCTATATCAACAACACGTCAAACATCATATGAAAGCAACTCTCTCCCTTGGCCACTATACTTGCTTACCCTCCTAAACTCTGTTATGCATTATTATTCAATTCTCCATGATACTGAACTCTGCAGAAATTTTTGGCTCCATGTTGCATGAGAGAAGCTATCACTAGAGCAGAGTGACATTTTTCGGGCAAAATATATTATGCACTGAAAAAACGTAGAGTTGGGTCAACCAAAACATTTTGCAAATATCAGTCGATTTTGGATAATTGTTTCAGTCTAAATCAAAAATGAAAAAAATTCTGAACTGTCAAATTGAATTGTTTTGGCTTTATCAGAATGAATCATTCGTTTTTCAAGACAGATTCATAAGCAGATTTAGGCATCATTCACAAAACTGGAGGCGGCAGTGGTAGTGATACCTTCTTGTAATCTTTAGCCCACTGGTCAAAGCACTCATCTTGGATGTAAAAGATCCAAGTTCAAATTCCCCCCCTCTGGAGTAGGGACTTGAAACCACATCTCCCTCCTCCTCCTAAGTAAGAATCCTAACCACTGGGCTGCCGGCCAGCTGACTTTTTGATTTTCCAAAAATTTGATGGGGGGGGTACTGGTTTGGGTCAAAACACGTTTATTTTAATTTATTTTTCAGAATTGCCTGCAAACTGTTATTCCCATATCTCTAGCTACCACGATTACAGGGTTTACACAGCTGTAGCAGGGATGTACTCCAAACCTTACGAAAGATTTAGGCCAGATCCTGAACTGGTGTAAATTATATGTTTTTGCAAGGCTAGCCTAGAGCTGTAGCACCATCAGGCTGTGAAATAAAGGGGGAACAAAGGGAAATGGTAGCTCTGTCCCTATAAAGCTTAGCCCGGTATCTCAGGAAAGACCCAGATTTCCCTGAGCTCAAGGTCCTTGCAGTGAGTCCCCTGGCATGATCCTGTCAATCTTTATCACCAACAAATGAAACAAGGAATGAAGCAGTCTTATCGACAGGCCTCTTCAGGCCAGAAAGTTAACTGACAGGTAACAAAAGTTCTGTGAGGTGGAGCAGACCATCTGACTGGTCTCCCCTACAGGACATTTAGTTTCACCTTGTCTCTTTGCTCCAGCATGGGGTATACACAGCACATCTCCAAGTCCAATGAATTTACAATCTCCTAGAGACGTGATAAAAGCACAGGCCACCTGTTAAGTTTAAGGAGCAGGTGAAAGATCCTTGCTGAGGAGATTAATGTAGTAAGGAAAATGGGTCTGAAGGAGAAATCAGAAGGAAGAGAGAGCTAGTGACCTGCCAGTCACACTGCGTGGTACTGTGATGGGATAGACAAACCCCAAACTGTAGAAGAAGGGGCCCATGCAGCCCTGACCCACTGCATCTGCACAAGTTGGAAGAGGAGCTTTAAAAGGGGAAGTGGAGTAGCTCAGCGGCAGGCAGGCAGCGCAGATGAGCTGACATGCACTCTGAGCTCCTGAGAAGGAGCACCATGGGAGCTCTTGCTGCCTGAGGCCTGGTGACAGTGACCTGTCACAGCCTGCAAAGAAGGGACCGGTAGCTTTTGAAGGTCAGAAACTTCATTTTCATGTTCAGTTATTTACTTTAAAACCTGGGAGAAAAGCAGGCTCATAGGAAATGATCCAGGGAGGAAGTCACATAGCACCCCAAGGTGCAGGGCTTAGCTGCCTAACATCAGGCTCTGGATCAGAGCCTGGAGAAGAAGGTGGGTCTGGGGTCCCCTACCAACCCCTAATTAGGGGACAACTATGGAAGCCTATCCCTTGGTAGGGCTGCTAATTGATGGAAGACCCGGAAGATACAAGAGTCCACATCACGAGACCTGACCCAAGGGGGAAGCTCTGAATCCCTCACTTGAACCTGAAGTCTTCCCCCATTGTGGACCCTTTATATATACCCCAAAGGAATGGACTTATAAGCACAACCTGTCTGGAGGGCTGAGTCACTGAAAGTACAGATCACTAAAGGGTGGGCCAACTGTGAGAAAGGGGAATGACTAGGACAAAGTCAATACCCCTCATCCGACCACTAGGCAGCATTGTCCAGGAATGTTCCCTTTCACAGTTACTTTACATGTTTCTGTGCCATAAAACCCTTATTCAGACACGGGGCCTGAGCCAAAAAACCAAGATTTGATCATCTCTGAATTTTAGGTTGAAGTGTTTTGAAATGAGAACCTGGATCTGAATTTTGCAAATTGCCCCAAACCTGATAAAGTCCCAGTTCCAAATGAAAACTCTACATTTTTCAGTTCATGCCTATCTCTACTCAGCCATTCATCGAGTAACACATATTGCATCAGATGCTTAGAGTAGTTTCAAACATTTCTTCTTAGTTCTCCTAGATGTCTTTGACTATTTCTATTTCTCTAATCAGTAAGCCCGTGCTTGACATAATTGGAAACAGAGTCTTGCTGAAAATATGATAGCTGGATTCCTTCTCTTCCCAGAAATACCAGGAGTGAAATGGATGTCTTTCAAATGCAGAATTATATGCACAATGATCTCCTACCACTTGATCAAAGTTCTTTTCCCTTTTCAATTAAGTCTCTTATGTTGTGTTTCCACAAATTAGACTTTTTATTTTTCACTTCACTACTGTGAATTACATTTTTGTTCTGCACTTGTGCTGTGTTCAGGAAGGAAATTTGTAAAAATAAAACCAAATAATATATATTAAGCATGCAAAGGAAGGGGAGAGACTATATCTCTTTACCAAGGAATAAATCAAAGACCAAGAGAACGCAGAAGTTACATGTCAGGTCACAGTCACTGCAAAAGGTCAACTTCAGAAATCAATTGAGCTGTCCAAGTTAAACGTCAAAGAAATTATAGGATACACTAATAATACAAGACTGTCTGTTTAAATGTTAACCATTCTGCCTCCACCACTCCTTGACCTTAATAAGTAATTATCCCCCATGCCACGATAAATCCACAAACAATTCATGACAATCTACAACTCACTCATTGCCACGTATACTTCACCAGTTAGTTATCATGTACTGGCTTTGTTAAACTGAATGGAAGATAAATAAAACGGTTTATGCTATCTTTTTCAAAAAGCAGGCTTCTGTGTACTGGTGGAACCGTATTCTGTCAACAACTCAAAGCTAGTGGGTTTTTAATAACCATGCCTGCTAATAAGAACAGGGAGCTCAGTACAGGGAGAGGTAAAAACTAGGTTTGGGCGGCAGGTCAAAAGATAGTATCTGTAAATTAGATTTTCACTAAGGGACAAACCTCTTTCTATAGCACTATGCAATAAAGTGCATACAAATTGTATTGATTTGGGAGTGCTGGCCTAGCCATGAATAACAATAATGCTTTGTATTTATATAACGGCTTTCATTTTTACAAAAAGGTAAGTATTATCCCAATTTTATTGATGGGAAAACTGAGGCAGAGGGAAGTAACATGACTTGTCCAGAATCACATAGGACACAATCCGGGTGCCACTGAAGTCAATGGCAAAACCTCCGATGGCATGAGTAGACTTGGCAGAACTAGATTTGTATTTTTCTATAACTGACTGATAATATCCAGAGAAAGACAAAGTTAGTGAGAGGTAATATCTTTTATTGGACCAAGCTCTGTTGGTGAGACAGACAAGCTTTGGAGCCACACAGAGCTCTTCAGAAGAAGAATTGCTCTGTGTAGCTCATCTCTCTCACCAACATCAGGCGGTCCAATAAAAGATATTACCCCATCCACCTTGTCCTTCCTCATCCACCTTGTCCTCTAATATCCTGGGACCGACACAACTACATCTATGCTGCATACATAGTTTACTTTTGAGTTTTTTTATTTTTATCTATTTTAAATGTTCACAGTTCTGGAAAATTATGGAGGAATCAGACAATAATTATTTAACGATGGCAAATGTTGAGATTCGAAAAGTTAAAGCTTTATAAACCATTAAAAGAAACTGTCAACATCACACGTCAAAATATACAACGTTAATATTCTTAAATCAACAAATCATACCTATTTTTATTATTCATTTGCTAGTCCATTTGTAACAAGCCTAATTCAAACTGGAGTTTGACTCTTAACTTTTTCAAGTAGCATTTTTCTCATTTTTCCTATCTGTACATTTCTATTATATTCAATGGAAATATTTATCATTTTGTGTCTATGGTGAAATCAGCATTTATTGACATTTACCAACAAAAATTTAATCAGTCTTAACCATACGATAGGGGCTGTTGTGAGGACTTCTGACTCTCAGTCCCCTTACTTATTCTTAATTCTATCTACTCAATGGGAGTGGTCTCCGACAGTAAGCCAATTAGTAATATTCATCTGTACCAGTTGAATTAATTCCAAGTTTACAGGCAATCCAGTTCTTTCACAATGGAGAATACACTGTCCTGGAAGTATAGACCAATTAGAGTGTCTTGGATTGAGTTCAAGTTTCACAGCAACATGACACAATGATGTCAGTAGAACATTATCACATACTGACACTGTGTCACCACTAGTGGGTGCAACACTATTATGCACTGATGCAGCATCACAACATGTAAATCCAAATATTAGAACATCACAACTTAGCCTCACGGCAAAGTACAGCGAAACCTCTCTTAAGCAATTACTTAGAGAACAGACAGAAAGAGGCTGCTTAATGGAAACCGTCTTCTAACAAAGGGGGAGCTGAATTCTACTTGACATGTTTGGACGTACTCTGGAGTGGTCCCTTTAAGACAGAAAGTTACTTACTAAAGGTGGCCTCATGGAAGTTTCATTGTCAATTATTTTGCCCTGCAAGACAAATGGCAAAATGTGGCAGCCCTATATTTATCTTCAAATGGTTGCAAACATTTCTCAAACCATTCTTCTGACTAGGGAAGTGTTATCTCCATGGGAGATTTCCTTTCTCTATATTTTATATTTCAGCTAATTTTAAAATACCATCAATCTAACTAATATACATATAGCCTACCTACTAATTATATCAAGGTTCTGTGTGGTTCGTCAGGCATGTAGGTTTTGCCTGTTAATGTACTGTTTAGATTGGGAAAATGTGCAATTATTGATTAGCATAGCAGATAGGAAACTTTGCTGTTATGGCCGTTTTACTAATAAATCAACATAGCCACAGAGAATGTTTATTTTTCTCTAATATGAACAAGACTTACATTCCTTATGTTGCACACGTGCTCCTTTAGCACAGCCATAACATCTGGAGCAATGGGAGTCAAAATATTTGTCAAATGTACATTTAAAGTATGTTTGGAGCAAAATCCCAAAGACATTAAATCTAGAAACTTTGAACACTTTTCAAGGGCGAACTAAATTTGTCTTTAAAAAACCCAGCACACATCCCAATCACAATTTCATACTATGCATTATCACTTGTAATTTATCTCAGTGAAACTGGTATGTAATTACCATCCCTATTACTCTATAACTAATCCCCTTCCACATGAAAGGTTTCCTTTTTAGTTGACTGAAAGGTTGATGCTATATAATACAGGCACTGGGTGGCCCAAGCACATCACTTCCAAACCATAGTCATACCCTATTATCACAAGGAACAGAATACCACAGATCAGACTCCATTTTCCTGTAGTGCATGTATAACTAAAGGATGCCTGCACCAGTTTTCTACTAGGGCAATAGCAGCAGAAGAGAGGCAGACAATTAAATCAGTTCTATTATTTAAAATGTAAGAAAATTCAAGGTCAGTGGACATACGTGCAGCCCATGATGATTCAGGATAAGCTCTGATGCGGTGAACTCATAAGAGTTCAATTGATGTCACAGGTCAGTTCAATTTGATGTCACAGGTCAGTTCAAAGGCTGTCCTGTGCATAAGTGCATCAAAATGAACAAATTAATGCCAGGCTAGTTGCACTGGTGCACTCTCCCTCCTCATTCATCTGCAGCCTCTCCTCAACCATGTCAGCATGGTAGAACCAATAGCTTTGCTGTCATTTGCTAAAGGTTCCTCCTGAGTTGAAGGGGGTGTCACAGAGTGTGGAGCAAGCATTAATGCTTCCTCAGGCAGCACAAACTAAGTTTTCTGGTGGCTAGTGCACAAGTTTTTTGTTTGGGAGGAGGTTTGAGAGGGTGAGATTTGTCACTTAATGTGGGTCCTTCCCGGCCCCTCCTTTGGACCCACCCACTGTGGGCAGCATAAATAATTTGCAGATGCATAAGATGGCTACACAGAAAAGGAGCAACATCCTACTTAGCCCTCTTCGTCCCAAGCATGGACTCACCATGGCTTTCTAAAGAGATTTGTTCTCCTACACTGTGTGGTCTGAAGTCCCCAGTCTACCCATCAGTTTATACTGTAATTGATTCTGTTATGTAATCCCTTTTCCATGCAGCTGGTGAAAATAACATGATTCTAACAATTTAACCTTTGCATATACAAATATGCTTCTTAATAAAAGGAAATATAATTATATGAACTTTTAACACTGTAAACCAGTGTTTCTCAAATGTGGCCACCAGGAGCTTTTCTTGCAGCCACAAACTCCGGGGTGGTGCGGGGGGGGAGTAAAGGGGGGAGCAGTGGGAGGAGCAGCAGCTCCTCCCCCGGGACTGCCTGCAGGGGTTGGTCCCTACCCCCTTCTGGACCCAGAAACACTGTAGGAGCAGGCAACCAGTGTGAGTTCCCCAACTTCCCAGGGGCAGTGGGCCTTGGGCTTCAGGTTTCCAGCCTGGGGTGGTGCACAGCAGGCTCTGGCCATGCGGCGGCAGGCTCTGTCTCCCAGCCGCAGGGTTTTGGGCTCCATCCCTGGACTCATCCTCTGTCATCACCTCAAGCCCCGCTGCCTCCTCCAGTCCCCCCCATCACTCCTGAACCCCCTGTCTCCTTACCCACCTCATCATCCAGGGCTTAATGTGTCCCCCAGCATGCCGGCGCTGAGTACATCTGCTGTGAAAAGTGATATTAACAAATATTCAAATATCACTTTTCACAGTAGCAGACTTACTAACTAGCAATCTAAAAAAAAATCAAAACATGCAAAGCACCTGATTTTTGTTTCTATTTTGTTTAGGTCCAGTAAAGAAGAGAGACAACTGTACATTATTTTTATTATTGAGTCTGAAAAAAACCCGACATAAATAAATTACAGTGATTTGGACATGTATATGTGCATATTTATTTATTTTTCCTAAAGTTAATTAAATATTTTAGGAAAAATTGTCAGAACGGCCTCCAGCAAGAGTTGGTGGCCACCAAAACATTTGTTGTGAGAACCCCTGCTGTAAACACTGTATTAGAGAGATAAGAACTGTCACCTTTCTGCAACTGGTCGTCTTAGAAAAATGCAAACCCGTGCAGCCCGCAGGGATTGAACATTTTCAGTACAGTTTCAGATTCGTTCTGTAAACTGCACTTTTCAGTCCAGTGGATTGTACAAATGATAGCTAGTGAATGTGCCAAGCACATTCAATGAAACTCTTATTCAAGTTAGGAGTTTGCATATTAGTGCGGATAGATAATCTCAGCCCAAACCCTGAACTAAACCTCAGCCTTTTGCCAATTTTCATATTGATCTGGTTGCATTTTATTTTAAAAGCTTCTCCAGCTTTTGCATGCCTCTCCAGCCAGCTGTAAAAGAGTTACCTTCCAGATTCCTTACCACATAAAATCATTCAGTTGCACCAGAAAATTGATATCTATGATGAGAATTATATAAGAAATATCATTCATGACTCTCTAAGGATGATGTGGAATAGAATTAAAATTGTGATAATTGTTATGCAACAATCCCCACACACATTTTTTGTCTCTGTTTCTTTGTATACATTTTCATCCTCCAAATGCTGAACGGGAGTATGAGACTGTCTGTGCTTAAATTTAAGCATATATGCAAGTCCTTTGCTGGATTGGGGCCAGAGTGCAAGACTGAGACCTTATAGAGAAGCAGAAAATAGACATTTTTAAATTTAAATCCATGGAACTAAATCAGTGTGAGAGGAAAATCAGGTATACTGTGTCTGTGGATGACTCCAGGAATAGAGGAGAAAACTGTAGCAATTTAATGTTATGCCTCTAGAACAATTGTAACAAGTCCCTCAGCAGGTGCCAATCTTTGCATAGGGGTGAGGCCAGTGGCCTGCCCCAGTCACATATGCTCCCTCTTGAGCCTGGAGTACTGCAGACAACAAGGGCTAGCCTCTAGCGCGTGTGTTCTTCAACACTCTGCAGCTGAGCGATGGCTGCCTCCTGATCAGTTCAGTGGCTCAGGATTTTGGCAGTGGGACGCAGGACCAACCAGTCTGGGATGAATGTACCAGCTTTTCCAAATGGCCATTGTGAAACAAATTGGTGGTCTTAGTCAAGTGCCATTCATCACAAAAGCTACCATCATGATGGCTGGCATGGCTGCCTCTGTTTTTTTTGGCATAGAGACTGAATTTCTTATCAGTGTGGTTCCTCCAAGCCAGTTCTGAAGTATATTGGCAAAGCACCTTTATTCCACAGTTTGTATTATGCCTGCATCCCGAAGGACTTATTTCTAGAAATGTTCGCTCTGGCACCTTTAACAGGCACTAAAATGTAAGGAATTTTTTATATTTAAAGTAGGTTGACATCTTAAGAGCAAAGTACAGAACATCAAATAGCACATTCATAGAGGACCAAAATTAAATGAATTTAAGAACTGAATTCTAATATAGCATTAAACTGCTAAAGAGGGTCTTTACACTAAGTGCTAAGTACTTTGAGTTACCTTGAACATAAATCAGATTTTTCTGAGTTTGGGTTAATGTGCCATTTTTCTATGTATCAGAATGTCCTTTGTTCTTGAAATTCAGCAGCAATCCTGCAACCACTGTTCATTTTCTTTTTTTCCCAGATCGGTAGATTTACATTATCCTTGATCCCCATAAGCCTGTGCAGGTTTTAATTTCACATAGAACACAGTAGCTGACTGAGCTGTGCAGAAATTTCCATAGGTTTCCCATCCTGCCTCATCCTTGTGTCTTCATTCCAGAAAATTACATTAATACTTGTTTTTATTATTATTATTTATTTCTTTTTGGCCCTGTAATAATCTGCAGAGCCCAGCTCTCAGATGCATGCTGCTCAGAAACAATTTTGTGCCTGGTGGTAGATCCACTTTGATGAATAAGAAAATTGTTACCAGCTTTGCAGCAGATTAAATACACATTATCTAACTCGTCTACTGTTTCAGTTGGTTGCAAAGACTCCAGCCACAATACCAGGAGAAATAAAAACAGCACTTAATCACCCAGGCAGGTTCTTTGAGTTTATCACTGATTTTTGATTAGGCAGAACAAATAGATAAGTACAACTAAAATTGTCTTTCTAATCAATGGACCCCGCATGAAATCAATTCTTCTATTTTATACTGTGGTTGAAAGGAACTTTTCAAGATAAATTTTTTATTCATATATATGTCTTACTACACTTATTATTTACAATACTTTACATAATTAAAACAGCAAGAATTGTAAAAAAATATTTTTTTTAATAATCACTGTGTTTCTTTGCATTCTACTTTCCATTCATCACAGGCAGCCACATTTGACTGGTCAAATTCACCTTTGTTTATAGTCCATTTCACTTTCAGTTCCTCATGCACTAACCTAAATGCTGTTGGGGTCACCAACAGTACAGGGGAATTTTAAATAAAAGTTTAAAAAAAAATTCTTTTCAGTGACCTAAGATCATTCCCTGAAGCTCAGCATGAGAATTTTCATCTTCTTCCCAAATGGCGAGATTGTCAACCATTTCCAAAGCACCAGCTCAGCCTCGCCTTAGATCTCAATAAAGAACATGCGTGAAGCTGGGAAACTGTGCATAGAACGAGGCAGGGGGATGAAGGCCTGTAGCCAGCTCAGCTACACCAACCCCAGTGTAGCAGAACCCTCTCAATATGAGCTCCAGAGGAAGCTGCAGGCAGGGGAGGAGCGGGCAGTACAGCTCCAATGCAGCAGCCCTACTACGGAGGCCCCGAAGCTGATGCAGTGGGACAGACCCTACGTACAGATGGTCATTTGTCTCTGGTGGATAACAGGATTTGCGTGGCTCTCAGAGGAGCTAGTTTCTGGGGACTCCTTAATCAATGGCCTCACAGACTACACTCACTCCTAGGCCTTCCCCAGTTTTTGTCCACACAGATACTCTAAAAATTGAAAGATCATAAGATCATCATTGCTTGGCAGAGTCCATCTAAAATGTATATCCCATTCCCAGAGGTCACAGTTCTACTGAAGGTCATCAACATGTTTGTGAAAATTACTCCTTTATATTTTAACTCTGGAGAATGTGCTACACTGAACTAACTACTCGAGTCTTAACTCCTCTGTGAGAGTTTTCTAGCCTGAGCTATTGGATCTCTAGGAAAGAGGTATACTTTTTTGCCACATACCTTTTTTTTGTTGGTGGGACAAATGTAGAAATTGTCAATGACTGTAGTAATCCCGGGCTGCAGATTCAGCTTTGTATATAATGTTCCAAAATCTGATGACCTGAAAGAAACATTGAACAGCTATAAGTGCTTCCCAAAGGCCCCAGTATTTCAACCATCCCTGAAACGTACTTTGTAACACGAAGTGTCTACTTCCAATGCTTCTGTTCCAGCAATTCAGTTTTTTATGTTGTTACGTCATTAGGTATTAGAATGGACTTGCAACTACTGAGCAGTGCTCAAGGCTTGAGAAAAATTGTTGACCTCTCTGTATTATCCAATTCTACAAGGTGATAGAGTTGTTCTGATGCTATACGATATGCTTACAGTCACAGATGTAAAACGCATACAAAACCACAGGAATTGTTATGACTTCAGTACACGTCCATGACCACAATCAGATAAATGCTTATCATCATTGCAGTACCAGAGGCCTCCACTGCAGTGCTAATGATTATTTACCTAGGATGTATTTAAAGAGGCTAAATCCTGCTCACCATGAATTTACTGGGAGAAGCTGATTTCAGAGGGAACTGTGTGCTCAATGGGAGAAGGATCTAGCACAAGATGTTTAAGATTGAAAGTGAACTTACTATGAAACTATTTGTACTGAAGACATCCACACATCTATTTCTTTTTCCGATCATCAGTGCAGTACTGCATAATTAAAACAGCAAAGCAAATGCTTGACCTCCAATAGGTCTTAAGCATAAAACTATGCATGTGTGCTACAGCTAAAGGTAGCGTGCACGCACAGCCTTGTTTTCATGGAAGAACTACAATTAGTTAAACCTTGGTGACTGTTTTAAGTATGGTACTTATCACTGCAGTTACTGGAAAAAAAGCAAACAATTCAGCAAAAACTATAAGTTAAAAACCTGAACCCTAAACATCCTGGACCAAATCCTGTATGCCTCATTCATGGTTCAACTGTGCCACATGACCCTCCATATGTGGGATTTTCCCCTCTGAGGGAGCCCGATCAGTGCAGCTCCCAGGAGTTCAGGCCACAGGAGGCACTTGCCTCACATGGATAACTCTCGCCCGCAATTGTAGAGGAGCCCGTTGGGTTTATGTGCAAGCCCCAGTGACTTGGGGGGAAAACAAATCCTACCTCCCAATGGAACAATTTAAGAGAAAATTCAGCAAGGTTATTTGATTCCCGATAGCCGCATTCAGCTCAGACTCTCTATTGTTACCTACTCCTTACTCCCTCAAAAGGTGGCTCAAAGCTTAAGGGCTGCTTGAAATTACACCAGTTAGAATGGTCCTCTTGAGACCCCTTTGCTGTGAATTGTCCAGAGCACTGCATGGTTTAGCCATAGCTCCTCCTACTCTGGTCATGCCCTAGTCCAACCAGGGATGTTTCTGATACTGGGGAATGGAGAGTAGGTCGTACAGAGCCAGCTATGCCCATTTTACACCACCCAGAGATTACCCTAAATTAGGGCAGCTTTATATTTTCTTTCCACTGCCAGAGTGGCATAAAAGGGATGAAGTCATGGGGTAGGATCTTGCCCATGGTAGCAATCAACAGGACATTTAATACTTCCATTAATTCCCTTCTCTCTTCACCAACCCAGAAAAAAAGTAAGGCAAGGACTGTTACATGTTATGTATTTATACTGACTGATCTAGGCTTCTGCGTATGCACACATACTCAGCACCCTCATTTTGGGACCAAATTTCAGATTTATACATGTTTATAGTGATATCTGTGTGGCTTTGATCCATTCATTGTACAGTGTTGCATACCTTGCAGCTATATAATGATATATTTATAAAATAAATGTAATAGCAATTCAGGTTGGACAAACAGTTACGTAGAAATCAAATACATAGTGTCAGTCTAACTAAAATACAGAAGAAAATAAGAATGGACAGGCTCTAAACTTAATTTGGTTGAGGTAATGGATAAAACAGTAATTAAAGTTACAACTAAAACCTACTGGCATCAGGCTATACTGAGTATTTGGTTATACTGAATCAAATGCAAGTCATAGACAGGGAACTAGTGCATTCTGTAGGGATAGGAATGCCAGGCCACTGACTTGCCATGGGGCAAGTTCCTGACAAAATTCTTTTAAAATTCTCCAATTTTCATCAAGAGATGGTTCCAAGATTCCTACAAAAGAGCCATCAGAGAGTACCAACTCAGGAGGAACTATGTCTGCATTTGTATCAAGGTAACAACTGAATGATGCAAGCAGAGAAGAACAAGGAAGAGAGCCCATTTCAAAGAAACTTGTCCAAAGATTCCTGCTTAGTCTCACTACTCAGAATAAAAGACATGAATTAAGTGAATAAAGTTGTCATAACAGAGGAGGTTATGACTTCTGAGCTATTTCCAGACTAAGGCAAGATAATTTTAAATAGTTAAATTCTTGTATTTTCTGGGACACACTAGTTGTGAAAAAACTTTTGCAGAAAATCAAAGAAGAGTTTCAAGCATATGTATATATGGTCCGTATGTATGTATGACCTAAATTCATCTTAATATCTGTACTGTACCCAAGAAGAAGGATCCAGATTGGCAGAGGTGTTGTGTGGAGGGCTCTTGCTGTATCCACAAAGTTTATTTGGAACTCTGCCTGGAGGGGAGAAGGAATATCAGCATACCTTATGCTCTGACCAGCATCCACATTTGCCAGCACAAATGGTTCAAGTTAAAATGAGGATGTTCTGTCCGAATCTGTCAACAACTGGAATTTCTACAGTCCAGAGAGAGCAGATCACATGACAAAATGAGAGCATGTGTTCCAACATGCACAAATTGGACAAGTTTATATTCAGGAAGATTAGAGTGCAAGGTTAAACAGACTTCTTACTGTGCTCCCTCCCATGCAATACCACCAGGTCATACTCTCTCTATCCTTCCAGCTGCAGCATCCTTATATTAGAATCATAGAACTGGAAGGGACCTCGAGAGGTCATCTAGTCCAGTCCCCTGCACTCAAGGCAGGACTACATATTATCTAGACCATCCCTAACAGGTGTTCATCCAATCTGCTCTTAAAAATCCCCAATGATGGAGATTCCACAACCTAGGCAATTCTAACCACTCTGACAGGAAGTTTTTCCTAATGTCCAACTTAAACTGCCCTTGCTGCAATTTAAGCCCACTGCTTCTTGTCCTATCCTCAGAGGTTAAGAAGAACAATTTTTCTCCCTCTTCCTTGCAACAACCTTTTATGTACTTGAAAACTGTTATGTCTCCTCTCAGTCTTCTCTTCTCCAGACAAAACAAACCCAATGTTTTCAATCTTCCCTCAGAGGTCATGTTTTCTAGAACTTAAATCATTTTTGTTGCTCTTCTCTGGACTTTCTCTAATTTGGCCACATCTTTCCTGAAATATGGTGCCCAGAACTAGACACAATACTCCAGCTGAGGCCTAATCTGTGCAGAGTAGAGCGGAAGAATGACTTCTCGTGTCTTGCTTACAATACTCCTACTAATACATCCCAGAATGATGTTTGCTTTTTTTGCAACAGCGTTACACTGTTGACCCATATTTAGCTTGTGATCCACTATGACCCCCAGATCCTTTTCTGCAGTACTCCTTCCTAGGCAGTCATGTCCCATTTTGTATGTGTGCAACTGATTGTTCCTTCTTAAGTGGAGTGCTTTGCATTTGTCCTTACTGAATTTCATCCAATTTACTTCAGACCATTTCTCCAGATCATTTTTAATTTTAATCCTATCCTCCAAAGCATTTGCAACCCCTCCCCGCTTGGTATCATCCACAAACTTTATAAGTATACTCTCTATGCCATTATCTAAATCACTGATGAAGATATTGAACAGAACTGGACCCAGAACTGATCCCTGCAGGACCCCACTTGGGACCCCAGGGGGGAGGGATAGCTCAGTGGTTTGCGCATTGGCCTGCTAAACCCAAGGTTGTGAGTTCAATCCTTGAGGGGGCCACTTAGGGATCAGGAGCAAAATTAGTACTTGGTCCTACTAGTGAAGGCAGGGGGCTGGACTCAATGACCTTTCAGGGTCCCTTCCAGCTCTATGAGATAGGTATAGCTCCATATATTAAAAATGCCCTTCCAGCATGACTGATAACTACTCTCTGGGAATGATTTTCCAACCAGTTACACACCCACCTTATGGTAGCTCCATCTAGGTTGTATTTCCCTAGTTTGTTTATGAGCAAGTCATGTGAGACAGTATCAAAAGCCTTACTAAAGTCAAGATATACCACATCTACCGCTTCCCCCCATCTACAAGGCTTGTTACCCTGTCAAAGAAAGCTATCAGGTTGGTTTGACATGATTTGTCCTTGACAAATCCATGCTGACTGTTATTTATCACCTTATTATCTTCTAGGTATTTGTAAATTGATTGCTTATTTATTTGCACCATTATCTTTCCGGGTACAGACGTTAAGCTGACTGGTCTGTAATTCCCCAGGTTGTCCTTATTTCCCTTTTTATAGATGGGCACTATATTTGCCCTTTTCAAGTCATCTGGAATGTCTCCCATCTTCCATGACTTTTCAAAGATAATTGCTATCATTGACATCCTTCTTCTCTCCACTAAGGGGAATCCAGTCCTCTATCCTTACCACAGCCTTCTTTCACCACTCCAGTCACCTTGTCACTCTACTCAAGCTCTGTCATTCTTCCCTACTTCAACATCCTTCCACTATACCAGCATTGATTCTCATCCATATATGGAAGAACAGTCAAGTTCCACATGAAGGTCTTCTCTTTTTGGACAACTATTTCCGGGGCAACCGAAATTGTAAAGAAAGACAGTAGAATCCATGGAGAACCCAATATGTCCTGCTGTATTCAGTGAATCAACCTACCTTCTCCTTGATTTCAATGGAACTATGACAATTTACACTAGCTGAGGCTATGCCCCATAGTTGCTCGCCAGGGATATTTTGCCCTCAGAAAGTGACTGAATGTGTCAACTACAAAGTATTACTAGGACATATTTGGATTCTCCTGAAGTTCTAAGTGACATTTAGAAGCACCTTATTTGAAATAAGGTTGCCATCAATGAGTTTGATGGCTTTTTAAAAAAAAACGAATAGATTTACAGACTGTTAAAATAATGGGCACACCATTATCATAATGGACATGCCTGGCATAAGATAGCTTATAAAAATACAGATGGGTGGACAGGACGCAGTGACTTATAGGGCATCCAGAACTTGCTGCTTATGCTAGATTTTGTCACTGAAGGCTAAAAATGGTCACTGTCATTTTCCTGAGAGCACTCAGGCCTCATCTAAGAAAATTATTAAAACAATCTGCTCATCAATAAACTGGTCTTCAGTAAACAAAACAGTGGATAAGAATTTTAACATGATTTTGGGGAAAAAAACTGTTAAAAGATACCATGGAAAATTTTGCAAATAATAGAAAATTTCCAACATCAACGTCTTTTTTTTAAAAAATGTTTCATTTTTTTAAAAGGCCATTTTTGACAAAAAATAATGCAAACATTTTCAAATAGCTCTTCTGCATATCACTCCTTTTTAAGTAGGCTTATTACTAGTTAACAACTAAATAAATGTAACAGTAAAAATTCAGAACTGGTGTATGCCTGTGTAACTCCTTATGTTACAGTTGCACTTGCTTAACACCAAAGTCTGAAATTCCAATTATCTTCTGTCCTCTATTTATGGAGGCGAACTGTTAATATATTAAACACCATCTGTAGCTTAATGATTCAGAGAATCAATCACAAAAACTATCAAGCCAAATTTCAAAGAGATCCCGTAACAGAGTTGTCAGTGGTTCCTCCCCCAGAGGATGGAAGGAACTGACCACATCTAGTTACCTACCCTGGGTGTTCCAGCACAGGCCTCACTTCATTACTATTTGCCAGGGGCTTCTCTGCACTTTGTGGGCCTTCTTACGTTCTCCAGATGGGGGATCAATTAAAGCCACAAGTGCTAACATATTCAGGGATATTCCCTTCCTGTGTTCCCAGCAAAGAGGGGGGTCAGCAAGTCTACAGTGCTGCCAGTGATCCAGCACCAGCATAGGGGGAAAGTTGAGTGATGCTCAACCTGTCCATCTTACCCTAGGAGTCCACTGTACTCTCCTCAGGGTCGTGTTTCATGTCCCCTGGCTAGGAGTTCCCTCCATGGGTTCAGGAGTCACTCCTGAAGTCTGCTGCTTAGGGCAATCTTCCTTGTGCACCCCCGGGCGTGGACTGCAACTTCCTCCCTTTTGAAGGCCTCCTCCCTATCAGTCAAGATTGACAGGATCAAAGGGGCGGGGCTAGCCCTATCTTTCTTGTCTATACAGCCCATCCCAGCTTCTAATTTTGCACCTGCGATATCCTGTGAAAAATAAGCACAAATTACTGTGTATAACCATGTTATATGATTCTGGAAGGAATTGAGCTGCTCTTGGGAAGTGTTGAGAAGCCATCAGTCTCCAGTGCCTTAAGTACATGACAAAGATTATTTGTGCAAAACACTGAAGCTGGAGGCAGCATGGCAAATAGAATGTACAACTTTGATCATTTTAATCGAGTTCCAAGTTCAAAAGGACTTTGCATATGCAAACAGCTGTCATTTTTCAGTGTGTAGTGAGGACAGGATTTCCTGTTGCAGATAAATGTTGCTTATTTGTACTAGATGTGATTTCTGCTTTTGCTTTACCAAGGGACTGGAACTTTATAAACCACAGTGAGAAGCTGTGAAGGATTAACTCAACTGATTTCTTAGATCAGGTCTGAGCTGCTGTTCTGAGGAACACTGCAGATACCATTTTTAGCTCTCAGTGAGAAATTCCAGCATAAGCATCAAGCATCAAGTTCTGGATGCCTTATAAGTCACTGCTCCCTGTCCATCTATGCTAAAGGGTATGAATTTACCACATACACGCACACACTCACACGTTTTTTAATGCAGCACAACTTAATAAAGTGGATTTCAGGAATCAAAAACACAAAAGCCTTCAGCATTCAAGGCATGTTCCACTCAAGACATAGAAGCAGAGATAAAGCTACCAGATTCTCAGAACTGCATTATTACTCATGAACAAACTCAGGCACCAGCAACAACCTTTTTCTGACAGGCCACAGTGGTAGGTAATGACTCCTTTAAAAGTGTATTGCCCCACTGAAATATATGCCATTCTCCCTGATGGGTTTTCTTAAAGAAAAATCGCCTCTCTCAGTAATAACACCATGTAGAAATAACACTCATCTAAACCAAATAATAGGATTACAGCAAGGACAGCACAGTGTATTTTTAACTTATTACAAGTGTATTGATGTGAGCTCCAGCATATTGAGGAAAAGCTTCCATGAAGTCGAGAGATGGGCCTTAACCAAACCAGAGATCTGAACAACCCTGAAGTTTGAAACTACACCATTTGGGCTAGAATTAGTATAGTTATACACATACTCTACTCTCAAGACTCACATAATAACCACTCAACATTACTGACATGTTCTGTTTTGTCAGTCATTGTTATTATTTAAACATATAAACTGTTACTTATTAGTATTTTGTTAAAAGTTTAATAATAAAACTGCATCAAATTAGGCCTGAATAAAGACAGGGAGTGGATGGGTCACTAAAAAAAAAACCTAATTTCCCTCTGTTGATACTCACACTTCCTTGTCAACTGTTTGTTGTTAGGCCACCTTGATTACAGTGGACTCATTAGCACTACAAAAGTGATTTTTTCCTCCCTTGGTATTCACCCCTTCTTGTCACTTCCACCTTAATTGAATTGACTCATTAGCACTGACCCCCCACTTGGTAAGGTAACTCCCAACTTTTCATGTGCTGTGTATTTATACCTGCCTACTGTATTTTCCACTCCATGCATCTGATGAAGTGGGTTTTAGCCCACAAAAGCTTATGCCCAAATAAATGTGTTAGTCTCTAAGGTGTGACAAGGTCTCCTCATTGTTTCCACCCCTGGAAGTAACTCTGACAAGTTGAAGACTATGTGGTTCCTACCTCCAGGAGGGAGGGAAGTTGTTTTGAGAGAAGAATACCCTGTTCCACTAACATTTCAGTCACAAATGTTTTCTCTCCATTTTTCATTTATTCTCAAGAAAAGTACACTGGGAAACGAAAGGGGAGGTCACTTATAAATGCGTTTCCTGACATGCCCTCTTCTACTTTGTCCCTTTGAGGGTTAACTCTAGCTTTCTTTCAGCCAAAGGAATCTCTATGGCTAAGAGGTCTTCTGTCAAATGGCAGATTTCTGTGGAATCCAGGAAAATTACAATGGAGGTGTTTCAACGGACACAAGGATTATTCAGCAAGCCAAATTTGAAAGCATTTGAAAATAGGGCTGTCAAGTGATTAAAAAAAAGTAATTGTGATTAATCACACTGTTAAACAATAATAGAATACTATTTATTTTAATGTTTTTGGATGTTTTCTACATTTTCAAATATATTGATTTTAATTACAACACAGAATACAAAATGTACAATGCTCACTTTATATTTGTTTTTGATTACAAGTATTTGCACTGTAAAAAAAAAAGAAATAGTATTTTTCAATTCACCTAAAAAAAGTACATAAGTAATGACCGTTTTGTACTGCAGTCTCTTTATCATGAAAGTTGAACTTACAAATGTAGAATTATGTACAAAAAATGCATTCAAAAATAAAACAATGTAAAATTTTGGCACCTGCAAGTCCACTCAGTTCTACTTCTTGTTCAGTCAATCGCTCAGACAAACAAGTTTGTTTACATTTTCGGGAGATAATACTGCCCGCTTCTTGTTTACAATGTCACCTGAAAGTGAGAAAAGACGTTCTCATGGCACTGTTGTAGCCGGCGTTGCAAGATATTTACACGCCAGATATGCTAAACATTTGTATGCCCCTTCATGCTTCAACCACCTTTCCAGGGGTAGTTTCCGCATCAGAGTGTTGCTCTTTTAAGACATCTGAAAGCATGCTACGCACCACTCCTTGACCCTCTCCGATTTTGGGAGGCACTTCAGAGTCTTAAACCTTGGGATGAGTGCTGTAGCTATCTTTAGAAATCTCATATTGGTACCTTTTTTTGTGTTTTGTTAAATCTGCAGTGAAAGTATTCTTAAAATGAACCACATGTGCTGGGTCATCATCCGAGACTGCTATAACATGAAATATATGGCAGAATGTGGGTAAAACAGAGCAGGGGACATACAATTCTCCCCAAGGAGGTCAGTCACAAATTTAATTAATGAATTATTTTTTTGAATGAGTGTCATCAGCATAGAAATATGTCCTCTGGAATGGTGGCTGAAGCATGAAGGGGCATACAAATGTTTAGCATATTTGGCACGTAAATATCTTGCAATGCCAGCTACAAAAGTGCCATGCAAATATCTGTTCTCACTTTCTAGTGACATTGTAAATAAGAAGAGGGCAATATTATCTCCTATAAGTGTAAACAAACATCTTTGTCTTAGCGACTGGCTGAACAAGAAGAAGGACTGAGTGGACTTGTAGGCTCTGAAGTTTTACATTGTTTTGTTTTTGAGTGAAGTTATGTAACAAAAAAAAATCTATATTTGTAAATTGCACTTTCACAACAAAGAGATTGCTCTATGGTACTTGTATGAGGTGAATTGAAAAATACTATTTCTTTTGTTTCCCATTTTAACAGTGCAAATATTTGTAATAAAAAGTAATATACACTTTGATTTCAATTGCAACACAGAATAGAATATATGTGAAAATGTAGAAAAACATCCAAAATATTTAATAATTTCAGTTGGTATTCTATAGTTTGAGTGCGATTAAAACTGTGATTAATTGTAATTAATTTTTTTAATCAGGATTAATTTTTTTGAGTTAATTGCATGAGTTAACCATTAGCCCTATTTGAAAAACAGTGAATGATAGATGTGCTGCTCTCTTCATGCTGGCTTTTAGCTAGGGGTTACTAATAACTTGAAGATGCTGTGGGAACATTCTAGTGATAGCTGAGCTCATGATTCAATTCAGATGTACATTACAGGGCTATGGAAAGCTGCGTCTTTTTGTAAATGTATATGCACAAATCTACAAATAACGTGACATGCTGATTGGATCTGTTCCCATCTAAACTGCTGATCTGGACAATTTGTTTGAAAACTCCCAGATAATACTGCACTCTCATTTTCTCCCCTCTTGGCTAATTGTCCAGCCATACTCAAGAATGGCTAACTAACACTTCCATTTCAATTAAATATTACCTTCTTCCTCTTGTTCTTCCTAGTATCATGGTTAAAGGGCTACCTGCAAGTCTGTTTCCTTCCTGGTCTCTCTGAGTGTATGCCCTTAGGTGTAAGGCCTTGTTCCCTGTCCATTCCCAGGCTTTTGTGAAAAAACAGTTCTAGAACGCGGGGCTTCTCTACACTTAAAATACTGCAGCATGGTGCAAGACATATATGAGAGGAATGTACAGTAAAACTGGGCAAATAACTAATTTTTCAGCCCAGTGGCAGTTCCAGGAAAATAAATCAATAAATAAATTGCTTGGGATCTAACACTGGAATGTTTCAGTGAATTGAAAAGGTCGATTTCAAGTCTGTTCCAGAGCAAGGATTTGAAGCTGGGATTTCCCACAACCCAAGAGAGTACTCTATGTACTGGATTAAAAGTTATAAGGGAGGTGGGCAGCATTATCACCATTCATGGTTGAAACTAATAGTGTGAAATTCACAAATTGTTTTGGGCTGACCAAAATTGCATTTTCCATCAAATAAACTTAGTCCACAAATTTTGCCCTGCATAGACCAGCAAAGAACCAGCAGCAATTCCCAGATTTCCCTATGTTCCTGTCATTTTACTGACAAGAACACAGATTTAAGGCTGATCTTTGGAAGAAAGAGCTTTAATTCCAAAATATCTGTTTAGAAAAATCAAGAAAAATAAATACAGTTGCAAGTGGCCATTCCAATTCTGAATTCCTGACATTTTGATCTTTTGGGGGATTTGGAACTAAGATTTTTAGAAAACACTCTTAATTTGACTGTCTCCAGTGAGAAAAAAAGTAGCACTCTTGCTAGTGCACTGAAAAGTTGATCAGTTAGGTAGGACTTCCATTTGGAAATAGCTGTTTTGCCGTGCTTCATCAAAATATCAGATATGCTGGACAGCACACATTGGAAGGCAAAGACCAGAACATACTTTAAGTACAGTAAGTAAGGGGTCTTTAAACCAAATAACTCATAGTGCTGTACAGTGGCATTGCTAGTGGCAAAGGAGACAGGGCGAAATCCTTCCTTCAGATGACAGGTGTGTATCATGTAACTGATATTTTCTTAGTAATTTCAGATTTAGAGTTAAAGAAACACACAGAAGTGGGTCAGGCTAGCACATCCCCAGGTTAGAACAGGTTAGACAAACATCTATGCAGGGCTGGTCTACGTATATTTAATTATACCCCAGCCTGGGGGCGGGGAGGAGGAGATAAACGAGGCTACCTCTTGAAGTCTTTTCCAGTTCTGCATTTCTGTTATTTCTATAATGCAATCTTCAATGTACACGAAAAAGTCCAGATGGGGTAAAGTTTTAGTTTAAGTAGTAGAGAGTCCAGCATCTCATCTAGTAAGGTGTCACCTGGGAATGGAGTTATAGCCACATAAAAAGCATAAATAAAATACCACTGTTGATAATTCATACAGCACTATATAAAGTGATAAATATTAATTTGTTTTCTCTGGTGCCATAAAAATGTTAACTGGATCAGAAAATGTGGGAGGAAGTTGACTGTTATGCATAAAAATTTTAATATATATAGACTCTGCTTCAGAAGGTCAGCCTATTTCTGGACTTACTGAGTTGAAAAAAAAAGAGTGGTTTCACATAACTACTTGCTCAGTACCTAAAAAGATGAAAATGAGCACTTCAAGTCCATCTTCATTATAATGTCTTTCATAAGACCCATCAATTTTGGGAGTGGTGGAGAGTAGAGTATGCTGAAAAAAGGCCTCAGGGCTATAAAGCAATTTTTCAACATTTCTTTTACTAACTAGATTGCTGAAGAACAGAATAGTTCTTACATCTCTTCCAGATTTATTACTCCTGTGTGACTGCTCTGATTGATAATAAGTAATTAACAGATCTATTCTTGTTAAAAAAACAACCCATGTTTGTGGCTCGTCTAGAACGTTTACACTGATCTGCCACAGAAAAATGCTAGTTCTTTATTTATTTACACTAATGTGCACAAAAGTCTCCAGCTCCGTGCACTGGGCACGCACACACCTAAGTGGAATACACGTCTGCATCTACTGCAAAGAAGAAATAATTACCTGTGTTGTACACCATCTGCCTCAGAAGTGTCTGCCCATTAGCCAGGTTGTCACATTATATTAAAGGTCATTACAATATTCAGATAGTTTTGTAACAAGATCAGATTGCCTAAACGCACATTAAAACCACAATGAGTGAGTCTCACCTGGATCATCATTTTGTAAAGCAGACTAGTAAAATATGTAATTAATGCAAGAATGTAGGGAAGAAGGCACATTTCGGAAGCTCTGTTGAAGTTACCTAGGGATTTCAAATGCCCCATTTTCACTTCAGCAGGATTTGTTTCTGTTTTTTTTCTAATGACAAGAGTCATCATCTCCTAATATCTTTATCCAATTGCTGAATCTTTTTTATACATTTTGTTTAGAACTTTGTGTGGCCAAGTCATCTCTTAAGTTCCTTTAAATTCTCAGTAGTCATTCTCCTGTAACTGCAGTGACACCTGGTGAGGGAAGAATTGATCAACAATAGATTGGCCTGCTGTTGAACTTGGCAAGTAGGCAACTCATAAAACCCTAGCAGATGGGTTTTTTGGTGGTGGTTTTTTTTTTGCTTTCATAGTAACTCTTCCAAGTCCTTCACCAGGCGTAAATCCAAAAGCAACCCAGAAACAAGAAAAATACTGCAGTGCCACCACTACAACTCTTAAAATTAGAGGGCAGAACCAACCTATTCTGCAGGTCCCAGCTAGACCATCAGCAGCAGAAGAGGCAGTTCCTATAAATTATGCAGAGAGATTACAAAGTCCATCCATGGCAAATGCAGCACATTTTGCCCTGTGTCACATTTTACCAGGAAACAGTATCAAAGCACAAATACAGCCTCTTTTGTGGGAGTTTCAAAACTGAGAACATGACATTTCATAGCAGCAAGTTTTGAACCAAGCTATTTTATGGCAATTAACACACCCACATGGACCCACAGCATCTCTACACTATGATAATTACTGTTCTAAAAATATAATAGACAGATAAATGGAGGGACTATTTAGTGCAGCCAATACTTTTTTTTTTTAAATGCCATCCTGGATCTTGTTTATAAAAAAAAGTCTCAGTAAGAAATGTTCACAGCTGACATCATGCTGTAGAGGATGTCAGGGCTGATATGCAATAGTGACACACTCATACATTCATTCTCTTGAGGATGACTTACCTGCTCTGTGTGGAAACTAAGTCTACCATAAATTGTTGCCATGCAATTCCAAATGGGAGTGAAAACAATCCCCACAGAATAAGATTAGCTCACTACAGTAAAGATAATACAAGGCTCTAAGAGAGCTGAAAACCTCAATCCCAAAATAATATCTGGCATTAAGAGACACTGGGGGGAAAAGGAGGGAGGCAGGAGGAGAATGACCCTGCTTCCTGCTAAAGCTTGTGAATTCTCACTATAGAACAGGGGTAAACTACGACCCAGGGGCCACATCTGGCCCTTCAGACATTTTAATCTGGCCCTCGAGCTCCCACTAGGGAGAGGGGTCTGGGGCTTGACCTGCTCCAGTGCTCCAGCTGGGGAGTGGAATTGGGGGCTTGCACAGCTCCCAGAAGCAGCAGCATGTCTCCCCTCCGGTTCCTACACGTAGGGCAGCCAGGGGACTCCACATGCTGCTACCACCCCAAGTGCCACTCCTGCAGTTCCCATTGGCAGACGGAGGAGGGACATGCCGCTGCTTCCAGGAGCTGCTTGAGGTAAGCACCGCCCGGAGCCAGCACCCCTGCCCCTCTCCCATGCCCCAACCCCCTGCCTCAGCCCTGATCCTCCTCCTGCCCTCTGAACCCCTTGTCCAAGCCCAAAGCACCCTCCTGTACCCCTAACCCCTCATCCCCACTCTAGAGCCCACACCCCCAGCCAGATCCCTCACACACACACACACACACCCCAGCCCCCTGCCCCAGCCCAGAGCCCCTTCCCGCACCCTGAACTCCTCATTTCTGGCCCCACTCCAGAGCCCGCACCCCCAGCTGGAGCCCTCACCCTCTCCCACACCCCAACCCCCCATTTTGGGAGCATTCATGGCCCCTCATACAATTCCATACCTAAATGTGGCCCTCGGGCCCAAAAGTTTGCCCACCTCTGCTATAAAAGCAAAGATTATTATATACACTACAGCTCTTCCAGGATATCTAGGTACCATTCAGAAGCTACCCACAGTGGTAGAGACTGTGTAACACAACCACGTTCTGCAGATAACCAACCCAACTACTGATGAACTCACAAAAGGAACTTGTTTAAAGCTTTTCTGGGGTGAAATCCTGGCCCCCTGAAATCAATGAGAGTTTTGACATTGACTTCATTGACTCATAGATGGAGGAAAGACCACACAAAAGAATTTGCTATATTGAATATCTACTCAGACAGGCAAGACCAATATATCACAATGGGTATGAGGAGTTGAACATTCTCAAACTTAGATGTTTGGATCTGGATTGCAATTTAGAGGCTGCAGTCCCACACATGCAATGGCATTTCAGTTTGCACAGTAGTGTGTGAACCATTTGTTTGTTTGTTTTAGGGCATCTGTTTTCACAGATTCATAACCTGATTTTTTCATTTTTAGCTTTTAGTTTGAATGTACTCCAAACCCAAAGGAAAATTCAGGCAAAACTAAAGGAAATTTCACCTTGGTGTACATGGCAAATAGCAAGTTTTACACAGATTCCACACAAAACCATAGATCAGTGCAGGTTCACCGAATGTTATAAAGACCGTGGCAAACCTTTTGGTGTACCTGAGTTTCAGTTTATAATAAAAGCCAAAACGATGTTTGTTTCACATTCTTTTTGGTTCTACTGTGACTGCGTTTTCATACTATTCCCCAAATATATGGCTCTTATGTCTGAGACACTGGACCTACAAGCCATGTTACAGTAGTTCATTTTGATACACGAAAACAGAACTCTGCACTGGCAAATTTTAAATAAATCAAATAAAAACAGACTGGCTGGTGATTTGGGAAATTAAGGTCCATTTTGATCCCCTCACTTTCAAATCACACTCAAAGAAGTTTATCTAAAGCATGTCCCACCCCACATTGGAAAAGGTCCAGGAACCTAGCTAGCCATTTCTAGAGGCAGAAAAGATGGGTACTAGTGAGGACTCAATGGTTTGGGGCCAACAGCCTTGCAGTCTATATTTGAGAATAACATCCACTGATGTCAGTGGGTCGGATTCTTCTCTCCCTTACACAGGAATACATCTGAAGTAACAGTAATGACTTTTATGGAGTTATATTGTGTAGCCCTGAGGATTAATCTGTTGGTCTGTATAAAATGTCTTTTTGATAAAAGTGTGTAGGCTGCATAGATTAATAGAATTTGCAATAAGCTGTAATGATACCTAGAAGCTTCTAGACCAGACATCCTGGCCTATTTCCTCTGTGATGCTGAAAGCAACCTTTAAGACCCTTACTCAGAAAAGTGATAATAGGAAACAAACCTACGCAAATTGTCTAGGGACTTTTCGAATGTCTGCTAACCTTTCACCTAGTTAGGGTAAAAAGGAGGGTATTTTTGACCACAAATGTAACACATACACCCGCAGATGCGTCATTTAATACGTATACAAAGGTCAGCCTATGAAAACAGGTACCCTCACCTTTCCATGGGGGAAAGACAAATTTGGGCATAGGAGGAAGGATTTCTCCCTATAAAAGGTGTGATAATCCACCATTAGGGCAGGCGATACATCTCTCTGTTTCCTGGTCATCTCAACCTGCTTCGAAGCCTTTTTCTCCTATGAAAGCTGTCAATACTAAGTCGTAGTATTAATTCTTTTCAAAGTTGTGAGTATGAACAAATTCTTATTTCTGCTAGAGCATTTAGGTTAAAAAGAGAGTTTTACTCATAACCTCTTTATAACTTCCTCTATCGATAGCTGTGAACAACACCCTCTTTGCTGCAGAGTGCATTCAGAACTGTGTAATATCATATCATATCTCTTAAAGAACTGTGATATTTTGTAACTTTGTAATCAAACTGCTTTTAACATTTTACATTTACTTCTTGTTTTATTGGTTTTAAATAAAAGGTCTTGTTTGACTAAACTTTGTCTCAGTGTAAATTCCTGTTATACCCCAATCTCCTTGTATTAAATTCTGTGAAGCCTGATTCAAGACGAACTTTTATCTTCTGATCACACATATTGGCGAGCCATACCCATATTATTAATACCTATTAATTATTACTAACATTCTTAATTAATTAGAAAATTAAGTATTAAAGAAAACTAAATTAAGTGGATAAATTCCACTGTCCCTACTAACCCTCCCCAAATCAGGCAACAATTGGATTTAAACAACATCAGATTATGATCCTGCAATGAAATGCATGCAGGTGGGCCTCTGGGTCTACTTGGAGCACCACTGAAATTATTAGGTTTCTGCACTGGCAGAAGGAGCCAACTGTAACATCACAGCATGGGATTGGGTGTGTGAATACACTTCTGGGCAAATGTCTTTCTCTGTATTTGGAAAGTGTATTGTGAGTTTGGGTTCTACCACAATATAAATAAAATTGAATAATAAAATATGAACAATACTAATAATTATAATTTAACTTTGCTCTCTGTTACACAAGTGTAAATTGAAGTTAAAATCTCCTTGGCAAAGCCTTGGATTTTGACTGGGTTAATAGAGATTAGAAGATGGCTGAGAGGTAATTCAGCGAATATCTAAGGACTGAACAGAGATGACAAGATTTGGCTTTTAGATTCTAGGGCCCTTGAAAAATACTCCAACCAATGCCTAGACAGCTTTTTGGTTCTGTACAATTCTTGTATTGAACTGTACTTGATGTCCTACTCTGGAAAAAATTCTGAGTACTCTGAATTTTTTTTTCCAGAGTAGTACATGAAGGAAACACATTTATAACAAATCTTCCTTAATGACTCATTTAATCACTGTGGAAACTTCAACAGATCTCACTCAATTGACAAGAGAGGCATGTTTAACACACATATTCTACAGTACTTTCCAAAAAACACCTACAACATCTTTCTATCTGCCTAGAAGCTTGACAAAGCTGAAAACAATGGTTATTTTTCTCAGCCACAGATGATGAGAAGAAAAAACTTAAGATAGCTCAGTGGTTTGAGCATTGTCTTGCTAACCCCAGGGTTGAGAGTTCCTTCCTTGAGGGGGCCATTTAGGGATCTGGGGCAAAAATCTGTCTGGGGATTGGTCGTGCTTTGAGCAGGGGGTTGGACTAGATGACATCCTGAGGTCCCTTCCAACCCTGATATTCTATGAACTGGCATAATTAGTCCCTTCACAAGTCCACTCCCACTCTTTGTGGTATTTTCAGGATTTCTCAGAGTACTAGGTAAAACATCATGTCCTAATCTAACTAAAGACATGTAACATCCACTGAGTATGGCAGTTAATTATATGACACAAAAGCAGAGCATCAGGTATCAAACACTGGCACAGGCAAATGTCAGAGTCAGTATTGCAAAACTATGGAACACCAAAACACAGTGCAGGGAAAAACTGTTTTTGCAGCAGCATTCTGTATCATTCTCTTGCATTAATGGATCTTTTGTGTTTTTGCTCTAACTTCTCTATACTTTGCTCTAACTGCTCTAACGTCTGTATACAAACTGTTCCCATCACTTACACCCAAGCAACCCCATTGACTTCAGTGGGACAACACAGACGTAAATGAGTGCAAGGATAGACCCTGTGTATTTACAACAATTTGTGTCTCTTAGCATCAGGCCTACTCCCATGGGACTTGTATTTTTAAAGAGTTCTTAACATTTCATTTTAATCTTGCTTTGCTAATGAATACATAGTCTCTTTCTGAGGAGCTTTGTAATTTTTAAATTACAATTATACATTAATGATTAATTAGTATTGCAGTAATGCCTAGAGTACCTAACAGAGAAAGGGACCACATTCTGCTAGGCAGTGTACAGACACATAGTAAGAGTTAGGCCCTCACCAAACTTGCATTTTAAGCAGACAAAGGGGAGGGGGAAGAATGTATTGTTATCTCCAGGGTGATATCAAGTGACTTGCCCAGGGTCACACAGAAAGTCTGTGGCAGAACTAGGCAGAGCTGAGACCCAATCCAGTGCCTTAATTACAAGGCTGCCATTCCTGTAAAGATGATGTACACCAGCATTAGATGAACCACTAGAAAAATGTTGTTATTCAAAGTGCAAGTCACCCCTCTTTCCCCCACTAATTAAGAACAGATCCGAAGATCCTCATTCAGTTTTTATACAGGCAAACTCCCATTGACATCATTGGGAGTTTGCCTGAGTATTGACTGAGTAAAAAGCCTCGGATATAACTTAAGGCAGTGGTTTTCAAACTGTGGGTCGCGGAATGTAAGGCACTGGGTTGTGGTGGATCTGGTCAGCACCTCCACTGGGCTGTTAAAAGTCCCGTCGGTGGTGCTGCCAGCTAAGGCAGGCTAGTCCCTACCTGTTCTGACACCATGCTGCACCCTGAAAGTAGCCAGCAGCAGGTCTGGCTCCTAGGCGGGGGGGGGGCGGCGCATGGGGCTCCATTTGCTGCCCCCACCCTGAGCACCAGCTCCGCACTCCCATTGGAGCTGGACCTCCTGCTAGCCACTTCCGGGACACAGCGCGGTCTGCAGAGCCAGGACAGGCAGGAAGCTTGCCTTAGCACGCCCATTGTGCCGCTGACTGGGAGCCGCTCAAGGGCCCACGCCCCAACTCTGTGCCCTGATCCCCTGCCCCAGCCCTGGGCCTCACCCCAAAACCCTGGTCCCCAGCCCCACACCAGAGTTTGCACCTCCCAGCCCAGAGCCCTGATCCCTTCCCATGCCCCAATCCCCTGCCCCAGCCCTGAGCCCCCCAAACCCAGAGCCCCCTCCTGCACTCCAAACCCATCATCCCCAGCCCCACCCCAGAGCCTGCACCCCTAGCCCCTCCCACACCCCAACCCCCTGCCCCAGCCCTGAGCCCCTCCCACATGCCAAACCCCTCATCCCCAGCTCTGTTGGGTCACAGTCATCAACAATTTTAGGTAATAAAGGTAATAATTGGAGATATACTAATCTCCTAGAACTGGAAGGGACCTCAAAAGGTCATCAAGTCCAGCCTGCTGCCTTCACTAGCAGGACCAATTTTTTGCCCCAGATCCCTAAGAGGCCTCCTCAAGGATTGAACTCACAACCCTGGGTTTAGCAAGCCAATGCTCAAACCACTGAGCTATCCCACCCCCTTCTTCATCTGGGTCATGAGAAAAAAAGTTGGAAAACCACTGACTTAAAGTGCCCTCTGTGCTGAATGCTTGTGAAGTAATTCAACATATTGATACCGCATAATCAAAGAATGAATAACGAAAACTACCACATGCTAATGAAAAAATGAGAGACCTGGTCCATAATTTCATGCAACGTTTAACTATTTTTCCTTCCTGTACGTTGATCTATTTGGGAGAACAGATCCTTTCTTCTAACACCTGTAAACCATCCATCTAAATTTTGTACTAGTCCTTTTACTATAAAACAAATGGAAGAGCTGTATTTAACATCGGACTCCTTCCGCATTTTCTCTAATTACTATCTCATCAGAATAATGCCACAGTAAATTTAAGGAAACAAAACATAATGGCACCACAAACACATGGAGATAGGACAGAATAGCCTAATTTTCAAAAGCGTTCATCAGAAAGTTAGGTTAAGAAGGCCTAGCTTTTGAACTATGTCCAAGTGAACATCTGAATTCCATGTCTGCTGAGCTCAGCAGTAGTGAAAATATCCCCAGCTCACACAACTCCTACTGAAGACTACTTAATAATTGAAGTCAAATTATTTTTAAGCAGTGTGAGAACATCAGAAAGTCATCACTACTAACTTGATGTTTCCTAGACCAAATTAATGTGTTTCACTTATTTCAGCTGTGTGCACTTAGTATGCTCTTCTTCTAGTGGTGGTGGAACCGAAAAAGCTTTAACTTGACAGAATGGATTTTTTCCAATTTTTTTAGACTTAGTGACAAGATGCCTTTTAGTAGTTTTAAATTGCAAACTAGGTTGTTCAATGAAGGGCCAACCCATTTCTAAGCCATACATAATTGATTTTCTTTATGAACTACTAGTTCAAGAATGCTGAAATGGACCTTCTACAAATACATCTTTCAACACAGTATTTTGTCATGTTCTATTCTCCTGTCTTTTTTAAGAACTTGCTGGTAGAACTGATTGATCGATAGTCTTATTGTACCAGGAGCACTTGTCATTCAACTATTTGACCTTGTCTTCACACTAACAGTCAAGTGCCTTTGAAATCTGTTTACTTTAGAATTTACAAGAGTATTAATGACAAGATGTCGGCATTTTTTAGGTTTGAAAATATCCAAGAATAGTGAGTGAGTTTGGCACAGATTTCTCTTTATCTTTAATGTACTTTAAGCAAGAGAGAAAACTTCATTATTCCACTTTCTGATTTAGGGAGAGAGTGACATCATCCCAGGGGGTCATCAGGTATCAAGTCATTGTGAGGAAGTGAAGAAGACAACATATACTGTTCAGTGGTGGATACAGAACTTAAATGATAGATGCCAATGCACATTCTCTGAAATGGACTCTAGTGTTATTTCAAAGACTGCTATACTAGCTAGAGTAGGATCACCTGTCATCTGATTTTTTTTGGTGGGGGGGGCAAGTTTTGGAAGGGAGTATTCTGCATAACTCAAGGTCATTTCACTCTTTGAAACTTAGTAGCTACAAAGTACCAAAAAGGAAAAAAAAGGGGATATTTCTTTCCTAGATCCCCAACATCAAACCTGTTAGATGAGACTCAACGGAACATAACCTAGAAGAAAAGGCTGAATTCAAAAGTAAATGAGCATTTTAATGTTTGTTTTTTTCTCTCTCTCATTCACAGAACTGCATTGAAACGGGATGATCAAACAAAATCCTTCTCTCAGGATGTGTTTCCTATCACACGCTGGCAAAACTGCTTGAAATGAATATTCTTCGTGATTATTATAGAACTATTGATTTGACACCCAGCCCTCTCTCAGAAAACAAGGTGATCTTTTGTTCAACTTCTGTCTAATAGAGTTGGACTCATTTTGTCATTTCACATTTTTTAGCCACTTTATAATATATTTATGAGCATAACATATATTAATTAGATGACCTATCAAGGTCCACAAAAAATTGTCCTCTAACATTCACATTTTATCTTCAGGAACTGGCTAACCTATAACGAATGGTCACGTAACACCTGTATTTGCATTGGCCGCATGCGGCCTATTTAGCAGATGTGTGGATTGCATTTTGATTAGCACTTAAAGCTTATGATTTTTTTTCAATTATACCTTTTACATCCATCCCAGAGTTTTATAATGATCACTCACATGTTTCTACACAGAGAAACAAGTTTGCATCCAACACAAGTAATTAAACTGTAGATTCCTTCCATTAAAGGAAGGCAGAAGAACATTCAGCTTCTGGCTTGCATAAAACAAAGTTAGAAGCAGCATTCCATCCATTCTCTTTTAGTTGCACACTGCAGAGTTTAAAGGTGAAGGTTAATACTATATGAAAGCATACACACAATGAAAAAGAGGAGTAAAACAACAAAGTGAGCTCTAGGTCACTTATTTTGTAAATGCGGGGAAAACTGATAAGAGAATACAAGGATTATGGCTTGTTAGGGAATTTTAAATTATTAAGAAGCATTAAGTTATTCACATTGTGAAAAACAATGTGATTCATTTCAAACATGATGATACAGTTATTATATTAAACCCCTTATTACTTGCCCATTATCTACTAATTATTAAGAAGTCATGAAGTTTTAGTTACCTATAAAAATAATTATTGTAGCTGTTATTAAACAGTAATAAAATAAAAATAATAATACCACCATGAAGCCATTATAGATGCATTACAACCAAGCAGTTTATGTAAGCCAAAAAACACTATATCTGTGACAAATTTTGGGGTTAAATCCATTGTTATTGTATGCCGCTGGAGTTATGTCCAGGGTTAATTTGGCCCTTTAAGAGGTCCCAACAGTTCTAACTGCTGTTTCATTTTCCATCAGATTATGAAATCAGTTATCATTATGTTCATACCATCAAGTGGAGAAAAAAGGGGAAAAAACTTCTAAGTTAAGAGTGTGCATGGCTTGTATTTCAATGGAGCATTTTCAGGGATTTGATAAGTGGTAGGAGCAGAAGGCTGTAGAACTCCAGGAAGCATGACATGCATGACATGAAGGCCTTCTATGAAGGTCTCTGTGCTGTATATGGCCCAAAATCCAGTGGTACAGCCCCTGTTCTCACAGGGGATAGTAATGCTGCTCACAGACAAAGCCAATATTTTCTCTTGCTGGGCAGAGCACTTTGACAGTCTCCTGAACTGTCAATCCACTATATCTGATGAAGCCATCGAATCACTCCCGCGGCATATCTGTCCTAGAGGAGCTGTGCCTGGACCCTTCTTTAGATGAGGTTACTAAGGCCATAAAGCAGCTGTCCATGGGCAAGTCTCCAGGCCCCAATGGTATTTCATCTCAAGTATACAATTGAGGAGGTGCTCACCTGGTCAGGAAACTCACCTGCCTTTTCAAGACCATATAGGAACAGGGTACCATGCTCCAGGAGTATAAGGATGCCTTCATAATCTATCTATCCATAGCCTAAGATCCAGTGTGATTCAGCAGCAGCAGCAGCGGGAACTACAAGATGTGGACTACAAACTGCAGGATGTTCGGAGAACTGCCTGGTTCCTCTGCCTTCCTGAAAGATTCAGCATGGCTGAAGCTGGAAGCATGAGGCAAGCAAGCAGAAAGGAGGCTGCCAGATTGTAATCCTATTCTTTGTTTCTCTACAGAATAAAACCTTGTTCCTGGTTGACACACAACACAGATGCAGAGCACACAGAGGAGCCTTAGGCCCAGGTTCCCAAAGTTGTGTAAAAAGCCACAAGGCAGACTTACCCTATCTTGAACAACCTCATACTGGGCCAGTGAACGGGAGGGGAGGTACATATACAAAAGAAAGGGAAGTATATCTAGCTTTGACAACCATCACTGAATCTCACTTATGTCTACAGCCGGGAGGATCCTTGCACAGGTTGTCCTCAACAGGCTCGTCTCTCACATAGTGAACTCAGTGTATTCAGAGTCACAGCATGGCTTTTGTCCTGGCCATGATATCATGGACATAATTTGCAGCCTGATAAATATAAGAGAAGGCTCATGAACAGAACAAGGACCTGTGTACATGGTGTTTGTTGACTGACCAAGGCTTTTGACACCGTGAATCGCGAAGGCCTATGGAAACTCCTTCACAGATTTGGCTGACCAGAGAAGAAGATTGCTGTCATCCGCTTATTTCACCATGGTATGAAGGCCAGGGTGATGGAGCGTAGTGAATTATCAGAAGCCTCCCCTGTCACCAACGGCACCAAACAAGGATGAGTAATGGCTCCAGTCCCACCATGTCTTTTCAGCCATGCTCTTGTTTGCATTCCAGGACTCTGACAGAGGCATACATATCCAGTTTAGATTGGATGTGCGTCTATTCAATCTAAGGTGACTCGGGGCCCACACCAAGGTAATCACACAGCTACTAAGAGAGCTCCTCTTTGCTGAATGTGCCCTCATTGCCACACACTCGAGGACATTCAGCTTATCATAGACCACTTTGCCTATGCCTCAAAATGCTTTGGTTTTACAATCAGTTTGAAAAAGACAAAGGTTGTACCAGCCAGCACCAGACCACCAGCATCACAAACACCGTGATCCCGTTGTCACAACTGATGATACACCCTCAACTTGGTTAGGAGATTCTGCTACCTAGAAATTCTGCATACTTCTCAGCAACACCATGTCGGATGATGAGATTATTCACTGCCTGGCAAAGTCCAGGTTGTCATTTGGCAGGCTCACCACAAGCTCTGGAGGGAGTGTGGAGTCTGCCTCAGAACAAAGATAAAAATCTATCATGATGTTGTACTTCCCTCACTCCGCTATGGCTGTGAGATATGGACACTCTATCAATGACAAATCAAACAGCGGGAGAGATTCCACCTTCACTGTCTAAATCCATCTGCAAAATAGAATAATAGAATATCAGGGTTGGAAGGGACCTCAGGAGGTCATCTAGTCCAACCCCCTGCTCAAAGCAGGGCCAATCCCCAACTAAATCATCCCAGCCAGGGCTTTGTCAAGCCTGAACTTAAAAACCTCTAAGGAAGTAGATTCCACCACCTCCCTAGGTAATCCATTCCAGTGCTTCACCGCCATCCTAGTGAAAAAGTTTTTCCTAATGTCCAACCTAAACCTCCCACAACTGCAACTCCTTGTTCTGTCATCTGGTACGACTGAGAACAGTCTAGATCCATCCTCTTTGGAACCCCCTTTCAGGTAATTGAAAGCAGCTATCAAATCCCCCCTCATTCTTCTCTTCTGCAGACTAAACAATCCCAGTTCCCTCAGCCTCTCCTCATAAGTCATGTGCTCCAGACCCCTAATCATTTTTGTTGCCCTCTGCTGGACTCTTTCCAATTTTTCCACACCCTTCTTGTAGTGTGGGGCCCAAAACTGGACACAGTACTCCAGATGAGGCCTCACCAATGTCGAATAGAGGGGAATGATCACATCCCTCGATCTGCTGGGGACATCAAATTGCAGGACAAGATCCCCAACACTGAAGTCTGTGAGAGATGCCAAATCTCTGGTATCAAGAGCATGCTAATCAGGGCTCAACTTCACTGGGTCTGACACATGATCCATATGAAGGTTTCCAGTACAGCAGAAGAGGTGATCTACAGCCAACCGCCTTTAAGAGTCAACCTATCCTTAGATATAAAGACACTTTGAAGGCCAACCTCAAAGCATGCATGATAAACGTTAAAACCTGGGAATTTGTTGCACTGGACAGACCTAGAAGGAGAGGTCTGTGCCATGAGGTTGTGTCCACTTTTGAGGAGTGGCATGTGAGGTCTCTGTAGGGTAAGAGAGCATGTTGTAAAGCCAACACCTCAAACCCTCCTCCCAACAAAGACATTTAACCGCATTTGCAAATCCAGGATTGAATTCACTTCCCAAGTGAGAAGCCATAAAAACAAATAAATTGAGAATTTAAGTCAACACCGCTGAACATTCATTGGTTGAAGTGACAGGAGAATCTAACAACAAGGAAAATTATTACAGAGGGATCCCCTCAAGGCTTCAGTAAGATGGTCAGATATTTGGTAATGGTTGTCACTGTCAAAAAAAAAACTGGCACGGGGAAAGGGGGAAAATGTAAACCCTCAGTTTCTTTTCTTTGGTTGTAGATGTTGTTTAAGCCTTTGGTTCTATGTCAGGACAGAGGGGAGGTGCAATTGTTCTTACTATTTAATGTATTGAAGGGCCTGGGGGATACTTGGTGGTAATTCACTTACTGTAATTCACCTTACCGCTCCCCACAACATCTGCTCTGATAGGCAGAAGGCACATGGAGGAAGAGATATGGTGGAAGGAAAAGGGAACCTAAACACTTATCCAAGCCCTGCAGTTGTGGTGGACAAGCAAACTTGCCAGAAATTTTCTAGCTAGGTATTTACATGGTCTGTATCATCATAGTATCAAAGGAGTCCTTAAAGACTGGATGCCTATACAGCTGCTACAGTAGAAAGCCCGCGACCCCTTTTCAGCCCTCCCAACAGACTCATCCAAGGCAGAGCAGAATTTTGATTTTAGGGTTTGGTGACCTTATGTAATTACATTTCAAATAAATAATATAGTAGTAATTGCTCGGCCCTGTTCTCAATCTCTTTCTAACTAGCTTTTCTTCTCCCTTCCACCCCAGGGCATGTGCGTTTCCCTCTGGCCTCCTCCCATTCCATTCTTATCTTTTGGCAGTCATTACACAAGTGTCAGGATGTAGTATTAACAAGGAAAAAGAAATGCATTAGTCCTTGTTTTGAAACCTTGGCATGCCTGCCATAGATTTCATCCAAATTGCAGCATAGCATCATAAGCTGTACAAAAAGCACAGTCCTTGGCACACAGAATAGAAGGTACATGAGTATTTATTGTGAGATTTTTCATGATGTCCTTTCTTAACATATTAGCTTACAAAGTCATTCCACTGTGACACATCTCAGACAGAGATGTAAGAGATTTTAAACCCCTCACTCATCTCTTCTATCAGTGGCTCACAAATATTCATCTGATGGGTATCATTGTAAAAACCAATCAACATCATCTGATGCTGCAATATCACTCTGGAAAGAAAGTTACTTAGGATATTGTGTATCTGAATCTGAAGTAGTGGACTTATCTGGTTGGAACTTTTTTCATTTACCCCCATCTCCTTTGATGTGTCTATGGTACTTTTAGACACCCCATTACTGTACTATTAATACATGAATATACACTACGGGATCTTCACTCTTGCCCACTTTGGATTCATCCTCTTTTTTGGACTCCTCTCTCCCTCAATTCTCATTCTCTCTCACACATACATACACATGCACACACACACACACACACAAGCTTCTGTTATCATGGGAAAAGGTGAAAATGGTCATGCTGCAGCTCTTCATTCTGGTGGAGAGATCCATACTCTAACACCCAGAATGGTGGCAGACACCCAACCCTCCACTGATTTAACAGCAAGGCACCTGAATAATAGACCACCTACAGGAAGCACTAACAGTGTTAGCTAGGCATACTAGGAACTAAATTGATTTAACTACATAAAAACATAAAAGACTGGTTGAAAAACAAATAATTTATTCAATGCATTTCACCTGCTTTTCTGTTCACAAATTGTCTGCAAATGAGCTGAAGTCATCAGACTATTTGTTAGGTAATTCCTGGTGTGTAACTTGTAACAAGAAATTTGTTGAGAGTATTCAGTATGTGAACTATGTGTGCAGCTTTAACTGGACACATAGGTCATATAATTTAAGTTCTTAGTCCTTGACTGGTTGGCTGGGACTCTTAGAATCAGGTTGGGATACCGAATTGCTTTCCACGAGCATTCTGCAATATTTGCTTAACATCACCTGATTTAGCAGATCCTGCCATTTGCTAAAATCTAATTGCAGGAACACAAAAGGGGCATGCACACAACTGAAATAATTTAATTTTAAAATATCAGCAAATATTCACAGAAAAACTTGTAATAGTCAGCTGCTCTGCTCAACCAGAACAAGTGGTTTCAATTTTTCATGAAGTTTCTTTTGTGTGTTCTGTATCTCACTGAAATCTTAGCTCTCCTGCCCACTGCCATATGCTTCCTGTCTAAAACCAAATTCAGTCAATCCCAAATGCACTGAAATATGGGGAAAACATCCAAGAGAAAATTAATAGGGCACAGTTACTCTTCTGTCTCCCACCCTAGCCGGTTTCACAGTGGCGATTTTTGGCTCCTCGTTCAAACATGAGTGTGAGAGAAATGCTACCACTCCTGACACTGCTGCTGCTAATACATTCAGTGTCACAGAAATGCTTTCCATCAAAACAACACTACCTGACAAACAGTGGCATAATGCTGGCTCCTGACTTGAGAAAAACAACCCAAGGACTATACAACAGCATCAGTGGCGCACCGACAATCTGCCCATTTCTCCTCTGGTGAAAAAACTGTTCAAAGTGTCAAAATACTGTGAGACAAGAATGAAAGAATTTCCACCATATGCTACACAGTATGCAATAGTAGCAGCAACCGTCCTGGTAATAATTAAGTGAATCCCCAGAATATATAGGAATGTAGAATAAGAATTCAGGAAAGATGAAGTCCACTAATGCCAGAATATCTTAATCAGCAATATATCAGTTGGGACATAGCCACCTGCTGCTCCGGGATGAAAGCCACTCAGTACTCTGTGTAAAGTGAACATTTCAGCACCGCTACCTCTCCATCTCTACTATCAATCACCAATACCACGGCAATATACCCCAGAAGAAAATTCTTTGCCAACCACAATTCGCTTTTTGGGGGTTGTTGTTTTTCCTTTTGTACAGTGGACTCAAAATGTGAAGCACTATCTAAGCGCTATCTACCATTTATTGTTATATAAATACAGTATTTAACTCTGCAATCAGTTTAACCATGTGAACGTGGCCAAGAATCACAATCTCATCCACAAAGTATTGCTACTGTCACATTTTATTTGTTTCGCTAGCCAGTAAAGCAGATTCCACTTTTAGCTGAAGAGAGGCAGGGAAAGGAGCATCCAGTTAAGCAAGCCAAATAATCTAGTTCACCTGAAAGGCCACATGGAACAGGCTTCTCTTTTCTTCAGAAGAAGTCTCTTTTAATTGTTCTTATTGCATCAGACAGACCCTTGGTAACCTATGCTCTTTTGGGGTACAGGTACTCAGCTACATAAATATGTCTAGAAGTCCTAATGAGAGAATAATTATATAACAGGTGCAGAAGAGTAATATGGGCTAAATTTGTCACAGATATAGGACTATCATCATATTCATCTAATCACTATCGTTTAAAAGAATTACAGGCTCATCTGGTATATACTTGTGACTTGCTGGCAATGTTTTGCCATGTGGAAATCTTCTGGATTCAATGTTAGCCTTGAAATGTCTTCCTCTTGCATGCTTCTGAATTTTCCCCATTTATCAGGCTTTATATTTATGATATTTTCTAATGAATAATGTTGGTATATACACTACAAACCCTTCTTAGCTCCTCTTTTTCATGTAGATTTTTCCAAGTATACAAACACTTTCATATCAGTTTAAAAATGTTTCCAAGTAGCATTATTTTGCAATTTAAGAACCACATAGGCCGAATTCAGTTCTAATCCTGCAAATACTTACTACTGAGCATAATACTAACAACTATGATCTGTCACTACAGATTCAAAAGACATCCCCAATGGGTTCGCTAGCTAACAATAGTAACAATGATGCACAGCAAGAGTTTGTAGGGTCTGGTCTAATGTTATGCTCTTTTCTGTATTAAGTTAGCTACATCTGTACGTAGTGATTATCATACACTTATGAACTGTAAGTGTTGAATTCATTTACTAGGAAAAACTTTTCATGATGATCAAAGCTTGCTGTACAGTTCACCTTTCCATTATTAGCTGGAGTAATAAAACTACAAAGGAAGAACTGCAAATCAATGCATGAAACTTGGAAAACTGTATAATATTGGAAGTAATGGACAGACATGGTGATTTTTATTGTAACAAAAGGAACTGAAAGTAAATTAGGACATCAAGTAATGTGTCAAAGCAAGGCATAAGGTTGGATTTGGCCTATGCAACCTATTAATATTCTTACCATTTTTTGAAAAGAATTATCACTTTCAGGAGGTCACAGTAATAATCTGAATATATCTGATAAAAAACCATAATGGTAACAGTATATTTAGTTTACCCTTAACGTATCAGTGGATCAGTTTATTTTAATAAATCAGTTTATTTTAGGCATGTCCATAAACCCCAAAAGATCTCTTAAAGGAGATATAATTTGTCACAGATTGAACTGGTAGGAGCATCTGATTTTAGTCTACTGTAGCTTCATTAAAGAATTATGCATCAGTAACCAGCACTGTTCTAGCTAATCTAAGAAAGTCTCTGTAGACGGGTCGGACTCACCCCTGCGGCGCCTCCTGCTGGTGACTCTGGGAATTAGCTCTCTTCAGCACTGGAGCGCCCTCTGCAGGCTGGTGATCCGCCTGTCCTCTGGCCCCCATGTCCCTTCCTGGACCCGGTGCCCTTTCACATGGGGGTGCTGCCCCCGGCAGTAACCCCTTTCTCTCAGGGTTTCCCCTCCTCAGGGAACCCCCACCCTCTATCCCCACCTTGCCTCAGTATATGGCTACTGCCAGTCATTGTCTAGCCCCACACTCTGGGGCAGACTGCAGTATCAGCCTACTCATCACTGGCAAAGAGGATTTGGACCTGCTGCCTTAGCCTACCCCTCGGCTGCCCTCTGCAACCCCCAGTACCTGTTGGCCCACTGCTAGGCCGCAGCCTGGGGCTTTCTAGGCTGGAGCTCCCCAGCTCCTCAGCCTTTCCCCAGCCCTGCTTCACTCAGGTACCCAGTCTCTGGCTCCCTGCAGCTAGGCCCTTCTCTCTCTGAAGGCAGAGAGAGACTCTCTGCCTTCTGGCTTCCCTGGCCTTTTATAGGGCCAGCTGTGGCCTGATTGGGGTGTGGCCCAGCTGCAGCCACTTCCCCAATCAGCCTAGCTTTTAGAGCCGCCACTCTCAAGCCCTGCCAGGCCGCTTTTTAAACCCCTCAGGGCAGGAGCAAGGGTTCACCCTGCTACAGTCTCCCATTAGTTAAATTTAACAGTGATCCTTACCGGTGCTGAATTTTTTATTTATTTATTTTTGGTCTTATAAAAAAGCAGTAAACAGTCCTGATTGCCATGCCTTTTATCAGATAATATCAAAGCCAAACAGTAACTCTTTATTCAATTATATATTTTTGGCCATTCACTTCCCTCCTGCCAAGGGATCAGGTAAGGTACCAAAATTTGTGGAAGAAGAGCCACTTGGACTTTTCTAAATACACTTCTACCTCGATATAACGCTGTCCTCGGGAGCCAAAAAATCTTACCGTGTTATAGGTGAAACCGCGTTATATCTAACTTGATTTGATCTGCCGGAGCGCATAGCCCCGCCCCCCCCGGAGTGCTGCTTCACCACGTTATATCCAAATTTGTGTAGTATCGGGTGGCGTTATATCGGGGTAGAGGTGTATATACTGTCCTCAGGATGATCTTGCTGCAATTCAAATAATGGCCAAATTCCCACTGACTTTAATGTTGCAGCACTGGAACATTAATGTGTTCCACATACATACTTTCATTACAATAAGTAAAGTGATCATCATTGGAAAAATCAACATTTGTCAACAAATACCATACATTTACCACAGTTATTGGCATAACTGTTCGTAAATGCTAACTAAACAACAAACGTAGACCTTGTGTCACCAGGACTATGTTTTGACTAGAAATGAGATTATTTTACAACCATATGCTGCCCCTGAACAACCACAAGATGTTATTGGGAGACATGTACAACCACTGAGAGCTCCAACTCAGCGATTCCAGATTGAATGGCCTGCCGACCAATCTTGCTCCCATTAATTTTAATAGGAGTTTTTCCAGTGACCAGCATGGGAGGAGGATCAGATACTTGGACATCAAGACACCGATTTAGAATAGGGACACAGGTTTAAAATAGGCTATTTGATGGCCCAGGCAAGGCAATTCTCAGTGTTCACATTTTAAGTGCATCATTTTCCTCTTCTTGCTTTATCCATGCTGATGGATCTGTATCAACATCTGCCTTACGACCACAAAAACAAAACAAACTAATAAACAAATGGCATTGGTAGAAAGAGAGAAGGAGGAGACAAGGTAAGACTAAAAGGAATGACCTAAAATAAAAGCAGGGCCCAAAGAGCAAAATCCCTATAATTTAGGAACCAGCAAGTTAAAAAAGGATTCTGACTGAGGAAATATATCAGTGCCAGTTAGTGTAGCATGCCAAATATTTAACAAATGCAAACAGCCTCCAATGTTGACATATGTTAAGCCTCATTAAATCCAAAATACCAAAGCTTCTCCATATTTAAAGCGGAGGTGGCTTAGTCAAGATGAAAAAGTTGTCTTTTCTCACATTATTTTTACTGAAAGAGAATTCCCATGTTTCTACTTGAAACACAGTATCATAGGCATATGTTTGAACTAGGAAGCATAAACACTTCCAAATACAGATCTTCAACCTAGATCCCTCCTACAATTTGTTGTGTGGGTGGCATTTTATAAAGATTAGGGGAGACTCCCATATGATTTCTTAGAAGCAGTTTCATGATGTCGATTCACAAAAGCTCTACTCTTTTTCTCTCCACCATATTTCACCCTTCAATGCAACCTCTATAAAGAATGAATCCCAGACCTAATTTGACACAACACAAGCATGTTAATGAATGGAAACTTCATAACCACATCCATCTGAAACTGGAGGTAAATACTCTTAGCACAAATCAAGTGAAAAATATTAAAGCATTCCAAAGCTAGTCATACCACCCATCAAATAGTTCCCTGGCACTAGTATTTTATTATAGGGATAATATAGAATATTTATAAACAAGGCAAAGTTCAATATTTTTGGCAAACAGAATATCAAATATAAATTAAAAAATGTATGAAACCATGCCATCTCAGGCTGCGATCTCAGAAAAAACACAGCTGAGACTAGAAGGTACTTAGTTGGAATTTATATCTCCAAAAAGAAATCAGGGTCCTGTAAGAACTAGTGTTGTCAACTTGAGTCAAAGACATCTTATCTCTGATCAATGCCACAACATGGCATTAGGGGCACTGTGCCTTTTGTAAAATCAAATTACTGATCGTTTGCAGTAATTAAAGATTCGATGTCTCTTTTTTCACAAAAAGTATTGTTAGTCCTGATGGCCTGAATCCTGGCTACCATTCTCATTTCAGCTGTACATCAGAGGTTGATGAATTTCTGTAGTGTGAAGCGAATCAAGTATTTATATGGTTTGAGAGGTGATTTGAGATTTCCTGGGATAAAAAGCTGCACTTAAATTTACGATACAGGGAGAAATTTTCATAGCCATGTCCATACAGTGCCTAACACAATGGGACCCTTGTCTGTTAGAGTTCTTTGGAGCTGCCATAATACAAATTAATACTTAACACAGATTGGGTGCTTAATTGCCTTTTCTAGTTTTGAAAAATCTCCCTCATAATAACTAGCAACAAAAATAACTTCAATAAAAGCCAGAAATAAGTGACTGTGCCTATGGTAATTACTTTTATCTTTCAAGAGGTACTGAACTTTACCTAAAATCAAAATAACTTTTTTTCGTAAGGCCCATACATTTTTCTCAGAATTGTCCACTTCTGTTTTTTTTAAATACCAAATGCATACCTGTACAAGAGATTTCCCCAAACAGAGCTTCTGAAAATGAAAGTGTCTTTCACCTATGAGTATCATGGCAGGATGGCATTTGTGTGCATGTTTTATAGTTTAGTATGCAGAGAGCTTAAAGTTCTTAAAGTTAATTCAGTGTCACTTCACTTATTTATTTAATTGGTTCTCCTTGATTGGATGTAATTGAAAAATGGTCTAAATCCTTATTCTTCATTTAGAAACTATGTCAATACATTTATGCATGGTAAAATAAAATAACTGAGATTGTATCAACGTCTTCAATAGTAGCAGTTCAAACTCATCTTCATAACCTTCTAGTGCTGCTTATCACTTTCACATGAATGACTGCAGTCAGCCAGTCACTTTTGGATTGGCTCCATTCATATAGGCAAGCTGAACATTAGTGAAAGGGCAGGCCTGAAAAGGGACACCAAACACCTTCGTCCAAATTCAGAGCTGGCTTAAGTGGCAATAATTTCAAATTACTGGAATCACATCTGTTCACGCCTGTGGTGAACTTAGCTACTTTTCTAATTTTTAATGGATTTGTTGCAACATAGAACAAAAATAAGCAAAATGTTAAAACATTTGAGGTTTTAAACCATGCATTTGGTAAACTCCATTTTATTTTATTTTATTTTTTTTAAACATCCAAGTTGATACAATCCTTTTCTGAAAGTTATTTTTACTGGCCTGACCATTCTCAATACATCTGTTGATCTTTCATACACAGTAATTATAGTAAATAGACTGGCCATTATTTAAAAAGTCAACATTTAGAAATAGGCCCCAGAACCATATATAGCTAAGATACTACAGTTATCCTCTACATTAAGTTACTTATACTATCTACTCCCTACTCTTAGAAGAGAAGGTAACTGTGATACTGGAGAGATACCTATCCAGTAGTCATATGTTCAAGGTTGTCCGTGAAATGCCAAAATCCAAAGTCACATTTTATTTATTTTAAAACATTTTTTGCTTCTTGATTACTCAAAGGTTGTGAGTTATGGCAACTTTCCCCTGATTGTGGAGATCTTGACGCATCTTTGCTGGAGACCACCAAGAACATTTCATGAATGCACAGAAGGGATCACAAATGTGTAACACAAAGTGTTTTCTTCCTGAAGAAGAACATCCTCCATCCACAATACTTCCAGCCTTTGGAAACTTAGTCCACAATTTTGGGTCACCCACATGATTTCAACTACTGGACCTATCCATCAGCTTGTCTTACTACAAGTCACTTTTGAGAATCCCATATATTTATTTAAAAAGAAAAAATAACAATCTATCTTGAAACCTTGGATAACTGTGTTAATTACCTTAGAGGCCTGCAACTCCCATAATTAATTATGTTCTTTTTGTAGTTAGCCCAGTAAAGAATAGCTTTCTCCCCCCCCCCACCCAACATAAAAGTATTTAAAATGTTCAAAAAATAATTTTAAGAAACAGCAGGCATTCTTTGTTTTTATTTTCCAGTGTTCTAATGCCAGAGAAGCAACGCATTCAATTGCCATGTGTCCCAGCTTAATGCTCCCTCCATCTCCATAAAGGAGATGGATATTGTATAATTAATTGCAGTCATCAAACAAGCAGAGGTCAAGATTTTTTTCCTACTCCTTTGCAGTGAGGAATATAGATCACAGGTGCATCTGAAGAAAAGTGTTATGTGCTGTAGTATTCATGCGTCAAGCCTCTCGGCACACAAGCTACGTTCTGTTAGTAAGTGTGAGCTGTCTGCTAGTCCAGGAATACAAACCATTTCTGTCCAACTTCTCTGGGCAGCAGGGAGCTCACTAATATCACCAACTTGCCATCTGTCTCTGACAGAGGAAGAAAGGGAATTAATGCATAATGTATAAAAAATAAAGAACATCCGTACATAAGAACAGCCCTACTGGGTCAGACCAAAGGTCCATCTAACCCAGTATCCTTTCTTCCAACAGTGGCCAATGCCAGGTGCCTCAGAGGGAATGAACAGAACAGGTAATCACCAAGTGATCCATTCCCTGTCACCCATTCCTAGCTTCTGGCAAACAGAGGCTAGGGACATCATCCCTGTCCATGCTGGCTAATAGCCATGGACTTATCCTCCATGAAAAAAGTAAACAGAGGGATGGGTGGAAAGCAGCAGGATGTCATCCAGAAAGACCTAAAATGTTACCTTTGCAACTACACAGCAATATTCTATAGCACTATAGAAATATTCTATTTCCTATAGCAAATGTAGGGAGTAGCATGGGTATCCCTGTGAAATTCTTGCAAAGGCATTTGTAAAGATGTGAATTATGATCACTTTAAGTAAACTACAGTATCTTCCAAGTAGCTATATTGCAACTAGCCAGTGTTATTAAACAAAGCTGTCAACAGTCCTGTTTTACAAATCCTCCCAGGATCCTTACAGTCTGGGACAAAGGACCAAGGAAACATACCAACTGGGACTGAGTAATTTTAAAGCTATGATGGCCTCCCATCACTGTGCTGATCAGGTAGGCCAGCTGTCAATGGCCCCATCTTAATTCTGCTTCACCTGCAGGGGCAGCTCTAGCCATTTCGCCGCCCCAAGCACGGCAGCACACCGCGGGGTGCGCTCTGCTCCACCAAAGCCGCAGGACCAGTGGACCCTCCGCAGGCATGCCTGCGGGAGGTCCACCAGAGCCGCCTGCCACCCTCCCGGTGACTGGCAGAGCGCCCCCCGCGGCATGCCGCCCCAAGCATGCGCTTGGCGTGCTGGGGCCTGGAGCCGCCCCTGTTCATCTGTTCCACTGTGCTCCCTCTGTTGTCTGTATGCAGAGCAGAAAGTATGTGTGTATGTGGGGGAAATAAACAACAGTCAGCAGCTGAGTCAACTCAGTGCAACCCTTTTACCCTGGCTTAAAGCTGCAATGATTGGGATGATGGATAGGGAGAGGGGCTGCCATATCTCTGGCCACATCTCACAAACACCTCCCCGACTCCCATAGGACTCTAGCAGCTTTGAGGAGAAAGAGACAAAGAATTGTAGAGAGAGGCAAATGTTTCCGATAATCACATGATGGGCTCATCAGAACTGCCACAGACAGAGAGTTAGGTGAAGAGGGGAAAATCAGTCAGAGGTCAGAGATTCAACTGAGTGAGAAAGCAGAAAAGATGCCCCTCAAAGATGACATTTTTATAGGGGATGGGAACTGGCCTGCTGCCTACCTTCTACCAGAAAGAAGAGCCACCAGCCAGCCACAATAGGACAACTACTGGAAAGAATGGGTTGCTGGGGAGAAGAGTTGTATAGGTTAGGAACGCTGCAGAACATATGAGACGCTCAATTAGTTCAGCTAAGAATAGATATTTTGGGATACTTATCCATTCCCCAAAGCTTTAGAAGTGTCATCAACACTGCTTTTCAGGGGATTTTATAGTAACACAATTACAGTTTGATAGAGCAGAACCATTTCTGAGTTCCTGAGAATTAAGGTTCATATTTAAAGTAACCAATAGCTTAGTCAGCCTCAGCTTATTTGTCCCCTCAGAAAGCCTGCCTTAGCCCCCACACTGCGCTGCTGACCGGGATTAGCCAGAGGTAAGCCTGCACCCCAACCCCCAACCTCTGCCCACCCCAAACCCAGAGCCCTCTCCTGCACCCAAAACCCCTCATCTCCAGTCCCACCCCAGAATCCGCACCCCCAGATGGAGTCCTCACCACCTCCTGCACCCCAAATGCCTGCCCCATCGCAGAGCCCTCACATACCCTGAACCTCTCTGCACCCCCCCCCAGCCTGGAGCCCACTCCTGCACCCAAAACCCCTCATCCCCAGTCCCACCCCAGAGCCCGCACCCCCAGATGGAGCCCTCATCCCCCTGCACCCCAACCCCCTGCCTCAACCCACAGCCCCCTCCTGCACCCTGAATCCCTCATCTCCAACCCCACTCTAGAGCCCCCACCCCCAGCTGGAGCCCTCACCCCCTCCCGCACCCCAACCCCCTGCTCCAGCCCAGTGAAAGTGAGTGAGGGTGGGGGAGAGAAAGCCACCAAGGGAGTGAGTAGGAGGCAGGGCCTCAGGAATGGCTGAGGCAGGGCTAGGGTGTTCATTTTTGTGGGATTCGAAAGTTGACAACCCTAGTCAGTGGGAGTCTTTCCACTGATCTCAAATACCTTTGGGTCAGGCCTATAGAAAGCAGGCTTTACATACAGGTATGATAAGCAAGAGTGAACCATTTCAGCTATTAATAAGGTCTGAAGCCTAATATCCAAATTTTTCCACATTTCAGGTGGTTCATATTTGGACTCTTGGATCTGAAGCTGCATCTGGAAAGTTGTACTGGTCAGAGGCAAGATAAAAAAGGGGGTTCCTAAATCTTAGAGAGATTATGATCAAAATGTTCAAACAAAGGCAGGCAGCTGAAGCTATATTTAGGCATCTAAGTAAGTGGTTGGATTTTAAGAGTGTTGATCAACTGTGACTCCCATTGAAGTTAATAGGAAGTGTCAAAGATCAGCACTTTTGAAAATTGTGTTGCCAATTTATGTGCCTAAATATAGGCTCCACTGCCTAAAGTTGGGCGCTAAGTTTGAAACTTCTGGCTTTAGGATTTTACACAAAGTCACATCAGAAGGCTGCAGCACAACCAGGAAAAGAATGGGACTCTTGATACAAGCAAGGGCTTTGCTTCCATGACAAGACCATCCTTCCTCTCCAAAACAAAATACTAACCTATTACGAATCTTAGATCCAATGGAACAAGTTGTAGAAAGTAATATTTACCCTTGTGCATGGGAGTAAACTTCTGTTTAATGGACAAGAGTTCATGTACTGTGTTCTCAGATTTATTTATATGTCAAGTCACTGCTTTTAGTTTTTAATGAAGTTTTTGGTAAGCATAATACTTTGCATTGTTTCCTTGTCATGGGATGTATATAACTCATGTGCTTCTAACACTTTGCCCATACATTGGTTGCTATTGCTTTAACATTTTTGTGTTGGTTTAATTTTATTTATCTATCTTTATATAATACAAAGGTGATCAAATACTATGATAATGAGTATGATGCAAAATAACACAATAAAGAATAAATACCTGTCTATATACAAAATCCTGCAAACTAAGTGATACATTTTATCCACCTTCCCTCTGGCAAAAACGGACTGGCTTTGATAATAGAAAATAGTACAAAAATATATTTTAAACTTTCAGATATAAAAGTTTTCTGGCTCAGAAAAAGGAAGAATGAATGCTACTTTTTTTACTGTCATGACTTCAGTTTACTGCTGATTAATTTTAAAACATGGATAATGGAACTTGTCCAATAGCAGAGTAGGAGAGAAAGTAGCTAAATTCTTTTAAAAAAAACTGTGTATATATACATAGTTTTTAAAAAGTATATATCAGGAGTAGGCAACCTATGGCACGTGTGCCGAAGGCAGCATGCAAGCTGATTTTCAGTGGCACTCACACTGCTCGGGTCCTGGCCACCAGTCCGGGGGGCTCTGTATTTTAATTTAATTTTAAATGAAGCATCTTAAACATTTTAAAAACCCTATTTACTTTACATACAACAATAGTTTAGTTATATAGTACAGACTTATAGAAAGAGACCTTCTAAAAACGTTCAAATGTATTACCAGCATGCAAAACCTTAAACTAGAGTGAATAAATGAAGACTCGGCACACTGCTTCTGAAAGGCTGCCGACCCCTGGTATATATATTACCAGCGCACTGACTCTGCTACCATATGGGTCATAGACACATTAATAGATCCATAATATTCTCTTCTTTCCTGATCACCTAACCTAGTGACTACAGATCTGATTATCCACTGTATTACACAATATTTTCACCAGGGTAACTCCACTGAAACTAATGATGTTGCACTTGCGTTAACTGGGTATAATTCAGTGGAAAAATCAGGTCCTATATCCACGGAAAATAATGCAATGGGATCAAATACCAGTCTCCATTACAATGGTGTATAATTGGAGTAATCCCACTGATTCTATTGGAATTGCTCCCGATTTACACTAGAAAAACCTAGAATTACACTTGTATAGAAAAGTACTTGTCTAGCCAAGTAGTTAGCGTGTTGCAAGCTGGAGTGTATATCTGCAGCATGCTAACTGTCCGTGTGGACCCTGCTGCCATGCAGCAAAAGTTCCCTACTATTCTTTAATCTGCTCCCATTTCAAAGCAGAGCAGGTCACATCACACTAGGGGACTTTTAGCATTCAGTAGCAGGGTCCGCACAGTTAGTGTGCAGAACAGTAATGCGCCCTATCTTAACTCCTCTACTTGCCATTCACTAATTGTTCATCTAGACCAGGGGTTGGCAACCTGCAGCTCCAGAGCCACATGTGGCTCTTTGGCTGGCCCCTTGCAGGCAGACTTTTCTGGAAGGGGTGCGAGGTGATCAGGAGGCGCTTATCACAGGTGGCTCCTGGCCAGCAGCGCAGCAGGGCTCTGGCTCCATGCTGCTGCTCCCAGAAGTGGCTGGCTGCTGGCACGTCTCTGCACACTCCTTGGAGGGAGGGGGCAGCGGGTCTCCCTGTGCTGCCTGTGCCTGCATGCACCGCCCCTGCAGCTCCCATTGGCTGGTTCCTGGCCAATGGGAGCTCTGAGGATGGTGGTGGGTGCACGGAGCTGCCTCTCCCTCCCACCAGGGGCATGCAGAGACATGCCAGAAGCCAGTTGCTTCCAGGAGCAGCGTGGGGCTAGAGCTCAGCTGAGCCGCTGGCTGGGAGCCACCTCTGGTAAGCACCTCCCAGCCAGAGCCCGCACCTCGCACCCCCTCCCGCATCCCAACCCTCTGCCCCAGGTCAGAGCCCCCTCCTGCACCCAAACTCCCTCCCAGACCCCACACCGCCTCCTGCACCCCAATCCTCTGCTCCAGTCTGGAGCCCCCTCCTGTTTATATACAAATTCAAATGGCAGAAGTCGCATTAAAAGTATTGGTGAGTAATAATAACTTTAATATGTTCAATTATTATTAGCTGATAAATTCTAACTCTGCAAGTAGCTTTGCATGTGATGCGGCTCTCGAAGACAAAAACAAAAAAATGGTTTGCTAACCCCTGATCTAGGCAAGCCCTAAGAATATAATATGGCTCATTTTATATACACCTCTACCCAGGGGCGGCTCTAGGCACCAGCAAAGCAATCAGGTGCTTGGGATAGCCCATTTGCAGGTGTGGCAGCTGGCAGGGATCCAGCCTGGGATCTGAGAACCAACAGGGAGCCCTGGGAGCTGTAGTTCCTTGGTTAGCTCCCTGCCTATAGAGCCAGCCCTGGAGCAGGGAAAGAACTACATTTCCCAGCATTCCCTTGGCTGCTATCAACAGGAAAGGGAGGTGGAGGGAGTATGGTAGCTGAAACCTCATGCTGCAGCTTGCTGTGAATGGAGAACTCACTGCTAGAGCAAGGTGGCACTGGGAGGGGGAACAAGTGTGCCCAAGGAGTAGAAGGCTTTGGCCAAGTTATCCCCTCCAGAAGACATCCCCAGACTGGATTAGAGATACTGGTGTGACCTCACCTTGCAGCCCCCAAAGAAGGAATTGGGTAGGCTAAATAGACAGTGCCCCTCTCTATCTGAAGCCTAGCAAGGGAGGTATGTGGATCCCACTAGAATTTAAAATGAAAAGTAATGGAGGGGAGGTTCTACTGGACCTGGGCAGCTTTAGATACAGTACCAGGCACACAGGAGGATTTCCACTTCTGAGCCATGGAAGCAGAAATTGACTTTTCCTTTCCAGATTTAGCTAATATTAAGAAAGAAAATCTAGTACCTGCCTTTCAGATTTGAACACCTCAAAATTCAGGGCAGCTGTTACTTCATTTCTCCCAAATCAAATATACTGATCCACTGTAATTTGCTGTAGAAAAAGTAGGATAAAATTGAGCAAGAAATGATATTGCATTGGAAAATTCCCCATAGAAACAAAGAGTGGAACAAAAGAATAATGAAGGCACCTCAACTTTTCCTCATTTATGGAGGACAGTCTTATAATATGCATCCAGATATCCTCCAATCACACAAGCTGAAAATTGTTCCACTTTACTGCAGTTCTGTAACCATATGGGATACAATCCTGTCTGTGTTCTGTGCACATCCAAAATTCCTGCTGAATGACCTGCCCTGGGAGCAAGTTACCAGTGACCCAGGGCTGGGGTGGCAGGGGGTGCGGATGGACAGGGCAGAGCCCAGGGCTGGGGCAGCAGGGGGTGTATGGGTGGGGGGAGAGAGCCCAGAGCTGGGGCAGCGGGGAGGGTAGGTGGGGGGGGAGAGCCCAGGGCTGGAGCAGCGGTGGGGAGCCTAGGGCTGGGGTGGGGGCAGCCAAAAATTTTTTTGCTTGGGCGGCAAAAAACCTAGAGCCGGCCCTGCCTCTACCTCGATATAACGCAGTCCTTGAGAGCCAAAACATCTCACCGCCTTATAGGTGAGTCCGTGTTATATCGGGTTTGGTCCGGTATGGACTGGACCAGCTTCCCTGGCAGTGATTTAAAGGGCCCAGTGCTCCAGCCACAGCGGGGAGCCCCGGGCCCTTTAAATCACCGTGGGAGCTCCAGCAGCGGGGCTCGGTGGGGATTTAAAGGGCCTGCGGCTCCCCACAGCGGCCAGAGCCCCAGGCACTTTAAATCACTGCCAGAGCTTGGCAGCGGGGCTTGGGCAGTGATTTAAAGGCCCGGGGCTCCACACGAATTCGGATATAACGCAGTAAAGCACATCCCAAGTTGAAGTGTAGGGCAATTTGGTGGAGGTCCAACAGCTATGGAAATGCAGTTCCTCTTGCACCCAAGAAAACACAAGTGTGGCGATCTTTAAGAATGGGAACAAGCATGGTGAATATATGATTGCACCTGTTTCAAACAGATACTTGCCTTTTGTGCACATGTAAATGTGAGTTTTATGCATCCAACTGGTGCACATGTAATTATTGTGGTTTAAACACTGATACCTGCCCATACCAGAAATTTGGCCCTATTAATACATTTAAGAAAAGCTATCAAAAGCCCAGTAACTCTACTGCTACCCAAATTAACCACCACAACCTCAGTGTCTTAATGTAAAGCTAGTGTGGACCATCTGTTAATTTCTCAATGTAGCAATTGATCATGTGAGTTGATGAGCATTTCAATCTCCCAATCTGACTTCAAGTTAAAGTCACTCAGCTCCTGGCAAGATTGGGTCTGCAACGGAAGTGGAGTTGCTCTGTAATAATGTGTAAACACTATGTTGACCTGGTTATTGGGCCGTTTACTGTCTGAACCTGTTGGTTTAATTTAGTAGGATGGCTGTCAGGAAAAACGAGCAGGAAAGGAAACAATTGCTCAAGATAAGCCACCCCCAGTAAATAATTAAGGATCATTAAGAGACAAAGCCCAAACTATTAACTTTGAAGATTCTACTTCCCGGTTCCAGCCAATTTATACACAGAATTGGTTTTGATGAGCAGGGCCAAGGCCTAGGAACCAGGAGAGCAAGAGAATTGTAGCACTTTAAAAAGGAACTCACTCTTTTTTCTCTAAATGTTTTGTTCCTACTGTTAAAATAAACTATAATTTAAGGAGGCTGTTTGGTCCCAGACTCCCATTAGGAAGAATCACAGGTGCCAAACACTGTTGTACCTGCTGGTAAGCATGGTTGATACATAGGATACTGTAGCCCAAGATCCCATCTAAGAATGCAATGTTATAGAGCAGGGGTAGGCAACCCATGGCACGCATGCCTTAGGTGGCACGCAAGCTGATTTTTAGTGGCACTCACACTGCCCGGATCCTGGCCACCAGTCCGGGGGGCTCTATATTTTAATTTAATTTTAAATGAAGCGTCTTAAACATTTTAAAAGCCTTATTTACTTTACATACAACAATAGTTTAGTTATATATTATAGACTTATAGAAAGAGACCTTCTAAAAACGTTCAAATGTATTACTGGCACGCAAAACCTTAAATTAGAGTGAATAAATGAAGACTCGGCACACCACTTCTGAAAGGTTGCCAACCCCTGGTATAGGGAAAGGCATGAGGCTTAAGACCTGAGGTGGTGCACTCAGAGAGATGAGAAAGGGGAGAGAAACCATGAAAACATGGCAGGGTCCATGAGGAGCAGTCTTAGACTCTCAAGCTTCTAACACTTGCGGGTCACTCTATCTGGACCTCATCACTCATCCTTCTTTACTCCATTGCCAGTTTACTACTCTCTTTCCCAAGAAAAGAAAAGCGAACTGACCAGCTACCTACAGTGACATAATCATAAACCCCATTCCCCTCTCTCTTTTGCTGAGCTTTATCCTTGAAGTCTTTTTCAAGGTTATATTTATCAGGGCAGGTTTGAGAAATGTTTGGGGTCTTGTTTGTTCTAACAAAGTAACTGCATTCATAATTAGGAAATGTGTTAAACCTGCTGTCAAGCCTAACTGACGAGAAAATTTGATTGGGTCCTAGCAGGGAAGGAATTTCCCTGTTGTGCCTTATTAAAAGAAAGGAAAAAACAGCACAGCTCTATTTGAACAAGAAAGGGATAGAAATGACATCACGTCAAATCACCAGGAAAGTGAAAAGAAAAAGAAAAGAAAAGTCTTAGCAGAGGGTTTTAAGTCAAGATGTTTCCTGGCTAGCACTGGTGTATTAAAATGGTAAATTGCAAAGATGAAAAAAGGGAAATTCTGATCCTAATTTGTAAATTGTCTCTCTGAGAAACACCTATTAGTGTTGGCTGTTGGGGGTCTCTGATGCAACTGATTTGGAATGTAATTTGGTTACCATGATTTTGTCCTCTGTAATAGTGTTCTTGACTTGCTTGTGGATATACAGATACATTCATATTAAATCCAATTCTCGGTATAGATTGTCACTATATGGCTGCACAAATTGCTGCATAATGCACATAGTTAGCTACTGCATAACCTTCCACTAGATTCTAAAAAATTATTTGAAAAATTGTCTCTAGGACTTACAGTTCCCAGTAAATCCTTCATAATGTGATAAGAGTGTAAACCAATGCTATGCTGTCTGTCTGAGCCTGCAGACATCTTGAAACAATAGATCAGATAGCTGAGAACCTGACCTGCTAACTGAAGTTTTAAGACAAAAATTGATGTTAGTATTAACTTGTTTCACTGCAGATACTTTTAGCAGAAACATCAAGCTAATGTGATCATTTGGCAGTATTGGGTACAGTGGCAGATTTGAAATTGAGATGAAACCGGGCAACCAACTACTGTTAAGGGCTTCCGGGATGAGGAAACTAGGAATCCAAAATCCCTCCCTCAGACTTAGTCACCTGATCACCTTTCCAAAAGGGGGAGAGAAAAGAGGAGCACATCCCCTCCTGAACATCGAAAGCCTCAATGGCTTTATGGATATCAAAAAACAAAACAAAAAAAAAACCCCAGTCACTTCTCCTACCTGCCTTGCGCCAAAAGGTTTAGTGGTCCATACTCAGCTGTTAAAACCTCCAAGTTTTCCCTCGACAATGACCAAGCAATCACCCATTGTCAAGGCAAAAATTCTGCTGCATGGAGAATTTGAAATTAGAGGGCAATGCAAATGCATTTACAGATCATTATTAGTTATCATTTAATTAGCAAGTAAATAAATGGCAAGGGATACTGGGCCTAATCCAAAGCAGTCTGAAGTCAGCAGAAAGACTCCTCTTTATTTCAGTGGGCTTTGGATTGAGGCCACTGTACAGGGAGATTAAAAGAGCAGTGCCTCATAATTTAAGTTTAATATGCAACATAAGACAAGGGGAGTTGATTAAATCTAATGATGAGTCTCTTCTGGTATCAGGCCACTGCTAATGTAGAGATCAAGTGTGAATAAATAAATAATCTTATGTAACAACAGACTAAAAACAGCATTTCTAATAGGACACGCTATGTTTTAGAATTTTGCCTGCTGTATCCCCTCGGGTGAAGTTAGAACAACATTTAATCCAGTGAATCATATCAGCTGCCATAGGGGAATTAGCTGGTCAGTGTCCTGTTCTGGTGGTCCCATACCCAAGGGACAATTTGGTGCATGAAAACACTCTCAAGGGAAAAAAATCTCTTTTTTTTATGTTATGTGTGGTACTGTAAAAGCCTGAAGTGACAAAGAAATTCTATTTAATGTTCTACTTCTTATTTTTTTCTTAACTACTAAACCTCTCTGCTTTAGCTCTTTTGCAAATATTTAGCTCAGCAATGCAATAATGAAATTCCTGTGACGGAGTAGGGAATATTAACCTGGTAATGCTGCATGCAAGTTTCACTAGTTTACTGTCTTCTGCTAACACGGGGCGTGTCTCTGTTTTCCTGAGGTACTCAACCAATACTAGATGGTGATGGGAAATAAGGGTGTGACTTCACTGTGGGCAGGGCCGGCTCCAGGGTTTTTGCCGCCCCAAGTGGCAGGGGAAAAAAAAAGCCGCGATCGCAATCGGCGGCACTTCAGCAGCAGCTCCACTGCGCCGCTTTCTTCTTCGGCGGCAGGGCCTTCCCTCTGAGAGGGACCGAGGGACCAGCTGACAAATTGCCGCCGAAGAGCCGGATGTGCCGCCCCTTCCCCTTGGCCGCCCCAAGCATCTGCTTGCTGTGCTGGTGCCTGGAGCCGGCCCTGACTGCGGGATGATACTTGATGGCCAGCATGTAACCGATGGGAGCTGCCCTTCGTAACCTGAGCCCAGAAGAGGGTTGGGGCCAGGTGACGCCTTCTGCCTGGAAAACTGGACAAAGGCTGGAGGAGGAGCAGGAGCTATGGCTGGGGGAGGCAGCAGGAAGGGGTTTCCGTTTGGAGCTGGCTGGAGAGACTGGGGGAGGCCCAGAACCTGGGTCTGGGCTTCCCACCCCCCAAGAGGGACCTGACTGTGGGGTCCTGTTTTCTGTACCTACAAGCTCTGTTTAGACTGTGTTCCTGTCATCTAATAAACCTTCTGTTTTACTGTCTGGCTGAAAGTCATGGTGAATTGCAGGAAGTGGGGGGTGCAGGGCCCTGACTCCCCCACACTCCGTGACACAACTTCCACCCTGGTATTTATGTAATTAAGTTTGTCCCTATGAATAAAAAAGCAACAAAAGTATCTGACTTCTGATTCACATTGATATATGTATATTCTTCACATTTCCTGAAGCCTCCTTGCAATAGCTTGCATCAAACAACTTGTCTGCAGGAGGTGCTCAGATACCATAGTAAGCAGCACTGTGTAAATATTCCTAGGTGCTTGTAGGACCCCTATCATCTTGGTATCTGTGCTCCTAGACAGAGCAAACAGATGCTTGAGTAATGAGGTACCACCACAAAGCCCAAATACTAAACTGGTACAGAGTAATCCAATCAAAGGCAAAGGAGTTACTTTAGATTTATACCAGAATAACTGAATAGAATTTGGCCCTACTTATGAAGTAAGCTGAGTTCCACTAGTCCAAAGAGTGGACCGAGACATCTTAATTTATCCCAAACTTAGTTGTCCTGCACTATATTGTGCAGCATTGCCCCAAGTCCCAGTTACACCTCCTTTTTGATTTTTTTAAAATATATTTACCAACTAAATGGTGCAATGTAAAAGTTACAGATGGCACGAAAATGCATTAAGGCTGATTTCCAGATGAATATCTCACAGGTTTATTGTCCTCTTGATTCAAATATATTGGTCCCATTAAAGTCATGGGGAAATATATGCATGTATGAAGAGAATTGACCTTTAAATTCCATACAAAGGAGTGCCTCTTTAACAACTTCCTTAATGATTGTCCATTTTTTGTGTGGAGGCGAGACTCCACTAAGAAATTCCTTGTTTTATTAACTTCCACAGCAACCTCAACATCCTTTCACTGTAATTTTATGGCTAACAAATTATCACTATTTTCAACTGCCCAGGAATCATTAATCATTTTAGCCACAAGGCAGATCTGTTTGATTTAATATCCTCGTTACTTATTGCCTCAAAGTTCCAATTTTTCCCCTTTGTTTCATCTACTTTTCTCTCTACCCTTCTTTTCCTGCAACACCCTGATGTAATGCCTCTAATCCAAAGCACTGCCTTCATCCTCACGTTCAATTTAAATTCATCATGTCTGACCTCTTCAAAAGCAATGAATGCATAATTAATTGCCATTATAAATTTAGACTACTTCCTCTCTTCTTGCCACTTGAAGCTTCCTTTAACTTCCTTTTGCTATCGTATTTTATTTCATACTTCTCTAAAAATTCCTTTCAGCAACCCTCTTGTCCAATTTCACCTCATATACAATTTGATTTTTGGGGCATTTATACAGCAGTTATCTTTCTAAGCATATAGTTAGATATATACATATATTTCTCTTTTAAAACCCCCTATTTTGTTACTTTGGCATTTTTTTGCTCTTTTCAATAGTCACTATGAATACTTTTCCATATTTATACACATTTCCTAAGTACTTGGTATTTAGGCTTGGTTTGGATATTCATTTTTCCCCCCTATAATTTTTCTTAAGAAGCCTGTTCCACTAAATTGCTGCCAACGACATCTACAGTTTAACAGTAAGTAAACAATGCCCTCATTTGAAAAACAAAATAAAGGAGATGGATTTACTAGCCCCGACTTTGGGAAATAAAAGCAACTTACTTCAGATTTGGTTTGATTTCAGCAAGCTTTATTTGATTGGGACCATCACTAATGGGAACTTGGCAACTTTGTGACACTGAAAACTAAGAACTTTGCTGAGCAATGTCAGGCTTAAGTAAGAAAACTGTTCTGAGATGTACTGCGGGCTGATAGACTTGTGGCACCGTTAGGGCCCAGGGGTGGAAGATTCAGTGCAGCACTCCCTCATTCATGTTCAGTTCTCCTATTTACAAGATAGGCATAACAGTATATTGTCAGCTACCCTATTTCAAGACATGTTACAATAAGGTGACTTAAATAATCCTCTCTATTCTATAGGAAGCCCATTGATTCAAATATCTGAACTGGGATGGCTTTTCTTCAAGATGCTAAGTACCTTTTTAGAAAGTCTAAAAACAATATAGGTGAAACAAAATGCCTACATAAATGGGGAATACCCAGTATTAAACTTTTCAGGACCTTCAAAAGCAGCTAGTTTACCAGTGGCAGATTTAGCTTTTCTCCAGTCTAATAGACTATAAATCATGCCATTTTAAGACTGACCCTTCTTCCCCTCTCTCCCAGCGCATCGGACCAAATTTTTCTTGTAACTTTTCAGGACAGCTTTCCTTATCCACATTCTACTGCAGCAAATCCTCTCCTTTTGCTCATTCTACCTTAGGAGATGGTTCACTCTATCTCCATCACTTTGAAACAGAACCCCATTTATCAGTCTACTAGATAGGTACTCTTCTGTTTCATTGTTTGTTTCACTCTACTCCCCACTAATTAGGCCTCAATAGGAGTATTGTGTCCAGTTCTGGGGGCCACATTTCAGGAAAGATGTGGACAAACTGGAGAAAGTCCAAAGAGCAACAAAAATGATTAAAGGTCTAGAAAACATGACCCAGGAGGGAAGATTGAAAAAATTGGGTTTGTTTAGTCTGGAGAAGACTGAAAGGGGACATGATAACAGTTTTCAAGTATATTAAAGCTTCTTACAAGGAGGAGGGAGAAAAACTGTTCTCCTTAATTTCTGAGGATAGGACAAGAAGCAATGGGCTTAAACTACAGCAAGGGCGGTTTAGGTTGGACATTAGGAAAAAAAATCTTCCTGTCAGGGTGGTTAAGCACAGGAATAAATTGCCAAGGGATGTTGTGGAATCTCCATCATTGGAGATTTTTAAAAGCAGGTTAGACAAACACCTGCCAGGGATGGTCTAGGTTAGGGTTCAGCAACTTTTGGCACACGACCCATCAGGGAAATCCGCTGGCAGGCCAGGTCGGTTTGGTTACCTGCAGCGTCCGCAGGTTCGGCTGATCACAGCTCCCACTGGCTGCGGTTCACCGTTCCAGGCCAATGGGGGCTGCGGGAAGTGGCGGCCAGCACATCCGTCGGCCCATGCTGCTTCTCGCAGCCCCCATTGGCCTGGAACAGCGAACCACGGTCAGTGGGAGCTGCGATCGTCCAAAACTGCGGACGCTGCAGGCAAACAAACCGCCCCGCCCGCCAACAGATTTCCCTGACAGGCCACATGCCAAAGGATGCTGATCCCTGGTCTAGATAATAATTAGTCCTGCCATGAGTGCAGGGGACTGAACTAAATGACCTTTCGAGGTCCCTTCCAGTCCTACGATTCTATGATCTAAACTGTTCTCTGATGAAAACTGAATGGAGTTCCTTTACATAATTTTGCTGGCATTTCTTTCAGTGAAAGATGCAAATTTATCACTATCTTACAGTCCAAGATAAATCAAATTTCAACTGAAATGTAAGCTCGTGCCAAATTAAGTCTCAAGAACATAATATCAAAGAACACGGTCACATCTCTGATAATGTAATGATGTCTGAAGAACCCATAATCTTCATTGCGATGTAAATGTCTCTCAAGTAGCTTTCTAGAGGAATAGACAGGTGAATTTTCCTATACCATAAAAAGATGAGCAAGAGATAACAAAGAGACAAGAGAATGGGCCTGGTAACAGACATACAGTGAGAATCTAAATTAAATCAAAAGGAAAAGGAGCTAAAATGGCATGAATCCTTTCCCAATGGGAGTGCTGTGTGCTCTGTGTTCCATACTGCTGCTTTCACCTACTGAAACAACACTGAAATGAATGACAATAGAAGCATTCAAAAGTAACATGGTGTAAAAAGGTGACTCTCTGGTTGTGACCTGCAGTGACCTTTCTGTTGGTCTACAGAATGGAATCCAAGCAGTGGAGATCACTGGAATTTTTGGAGGAAAGGTGTTAAATCAGAGGGTTTCTCCTCTGAAGTGACTGGTGGAATGAACATTTTGGAGAGCCACAGGTAAAAACAAAACTCCAATATCTTAAAACTAGCCAGGACAAAGCACTAGAAAAGTTCTTAATCTGGAAGTTACAACCAAGTGTCTGGGGTTTGCAACTACTGAGTCCTTTCTATAAAGTTAAATGCAGTAGAGTCCTGGTTAAATGGGAAGGAGGTTTGTACACGGAAAGGGTTAAGAATCACTGCATTAGAAAAATATACTGCAGAGGCAAGGAGATGTATTGGGTAACTTAATTAATAGGATTTTCTCATCTCTAAATTCTACTTTTCTCTTGTCCCTAATCACCTCTCTTCCACATCATTAAATCCCATCTTGCTTCAGATCTCTTTTTTCCTCTCTTATTTCATATCTCATCATGTAATTCCCCTTATTCTGTGACGTTCTTTTTATATTGTAACCTATAGAGATAATGCTTGCTTATGTTATATAGAAATGTGTTGAAATGTAAGTAGGCCCAGAAATCTATTTCCTAAAAATAGGCTTGCCAATAGTCAAGCGAGGCCTGGTAAAATATGTGTAAAACCAAGTGAGACAATTCAGAGACAAGTTAGAGTTAGAGGCAAGTTTAACCTCAGGTCATGTTGTAAACATGTTTTGGTTCTAACTGGTTTTTACATGTGTTTTAGATGAAACGTTAATCTATGTTGATAGAAATTGATATGATATTTATGCTAATGCTAATGCAGATGATGTTTAATGTTAAATAGCCAATGAGAGGGTAGAGAATATTTAATTATGGTAACAGAAATATAGATATGGTAAAATGTAGATTAAACATTAATTCACTAATGGTTGTTACTATAATTTATTGTAAAAAGGGTAGCACCTTGGTTTTAGATAGGCGTACTCATCCACCATCAATGTATCATTAAGGATTATACCCATTCTTCCCATTCAGGGAATGATCACCCCTAAATGCACTTCATCTCAGAACACAAGTATAAATGCAGTGTATGGTTATATTATAATGCCTGTTTGCTTAACTATTGCATATTAAAGTTATTAATGTTATCACTTATGCTGTCATTCAGAGTCCTCCACTAAATTAAATTATCTGTAACCATCCCTTGGAGGCTTGAATCTTAAAGCGTATAGTTTGGTTTTAGTCCTTATCTCTAAACTACTAATTGGGAATACATAAATTAAAAGTTACTATATCTAAGCCTTCTTGCCTTATCATAATGCTACCTCATTTCCTGCTCATTACTTTTTCCTCACCCCTTTCTTTGTCATAGCATAGACTCAGTCTCTCTACATACGACAATGCCTTGCCATCTTGTCTATATCCACTGCAGTGGTAATATAATACTTTGCATCTGTTTGACTACCTCATTCTCTTTGTGGCAATCAATCAATCCAGTTATCCTATCCCTTTGGCACTAGTGTGTCTTTCCTTTCCCTTGTTTGCTAACTAAGTTATTTGGGATTTCTTGACTTTTCTGGCTATTCTATGATAAATATAAAAGCACAGCAATGATAACATGTAAGCCATTTTACTATATTAGAGCACCATATTGCAGCTCCTGCCTACACTGTAAATGCTATTGTACGATGGAATTCGAATACAAGTAGCAAAACATGACTTGATCTTCCCTTGACTGTCCCTCAGCTTCATTAATTGTTACAAACAGTATCTGCTTCAACATCTCAAAGTTCCTGAGTGCCCCTATAGCAGGGGTAGGCAACCTATGGCACGTGTGCCAAAGGCGGCACGCGAGCTGATTTTCAGTGGCACTCACACTGCCCAGGCCCTGGCCACCAGTCCGGGAGCTCTGCATTTTAATTTAATTTTAAATGAAGTTTCTTAAACATTTTAAAAACCTTATTTACTTTACATACAAAAATAGTTTAGTATCAGAGGGGTAGCCGCGTTAGTCTGGATCTGTAAAAGTGGCAAAGAGTTATGTGGCAATTTATAGACTAACAAACGTATTGGAGCAAGAGCTTTCGTGGGTGAATACCCACTTCGTCAGATGCATGTCAACAATAGTTTAGTTATATATTATAGACTTCTAGAAAGAGATCTTCTAAAAACGTTAAAATGTATTACTGGCACGCGAAACCTTAAATTAGAGTGAATAAATGAAGACTCGGCACATCACTTCTGAAAGGTTGCTGACCCTTGCCCTATAGTTTGTAGAGATTTAAAAAAACCAAACAAAAAAAACCACATCCTCCCATCCCTCTCCCTCTCCCTCCAAAAACTAGTCCAGCCTTATCATCCTTGGGTGATGTGAGAAAGGAAATACGTCTGTATCTTTCCCCCGACTTCATCTGTCTAATAAAGGAGAGAAATGATGTTTGGGGTACACAATTATGAGCAATATTCAATTAAAGGTAAATATATGGTGCATCTATTCTTATATTTTACTATGAAAAGGTGCCATGGAGAAACCTAGGCAACATTTACACGAGCAATAGAATGTTTACAGTAGCACAGAGTATTTTTCATGCAAAAAAATTGCAAAATATTTTTAGATTTGCCTTTCTCTCAATGCAGACTTATAGAGGTTCTCAAATCTGGAATAACAGAGCTGTTGTCACTATCTTTAGCAGGAAAAGCAACAAAGAATCCTGTGGCACCTTATAGACTAACAGACGTTCTGCAGCATGAGCTTTCGTGGGTGAATACCCACTTCTTCAGATGCAAGTATCTGCTTCAACATCTCAAAGTTCCTGAGTGCCCCTATAGCAGGGGTAGCATCTGAAGAAGTGGGTATTCACCCACGAAAGCTCATGCTGCAGAACGTCTGTTAGTCTATAAGGTGCCACAGGATTCTTTGTTGCTTTTACAGATCCAGACTAACACGGCTACCCCTCTGATATTTAGCAGGAAAAATCTCTTTAGGCTAAAATGTAATCGATATCCAATTACATTTTTAGCTGTCCATTGTGGACACTGAAAAAGCTGGAATGTAAGTTTAATCAAGAAAAGTACAAATGAAATTTTTAAATCCAGAAGAAATGATTCTCACACAATTTGTTTAGCGCTTTTCACGTATTCTACAGTTGTCTGCCTTCAATTGTAATCTACAGCCTTGCTACATACAGTATGGAACCGCACTTTACTATCAACGTGAAATTTGTCTTTGTCAAACTCAGTGACATGGTCTTTAGGGGTGAATTTTAAAGTTTTCAGCATCTTTTCATAACTTTCATTAGTTGCGTCTGGAGACTGAATGTAAATCTGAGATGCATTAAAACACGAACCCCTAAACAACATAACCTCTATGCCAGAAGCAGTTTATTGGAGTATGTTTAACTATATAAATTTAAAGTGCATTCAAAAATCAACCACAATAAGGAAAGGTTGTGCTCGTTGAATAAGTGACACTATCGCTTTCAGTAAAATTAAGTTACTAGTTAATATATGTTTATTTTTTCACAAAATTTAAAAACTAAAGATTCTTTGTAAAAACACAAACGGATTTCTAGGATCCCTGGTTATGACACCATCTCCTTTAAATTTATACTTAAAATCACTGGCACCAATACATGGTATATCAGGATGGTGAAGAACCAACTAAAGTCTAATGAAAACTTGGTTGACTCTTCTAATACATTAAATACAGTTAATTCATTTTAGCATTCCTGTTTCATTTAATTTTCTGTCAGGACATGCTCTTGACAAAGAGGAGATAAACTGTGTTTTGTATTCTTGGTATGTTGGGCGATAGTTGCATTTTAAGTAGTGCCACTAAAGTGTTTCTTACTCCATTTTTGCTCCTGATTTAGAAGCATTTAACCACTAACCCATCAGCCCTGAGGTAAGTGGAGAAATGGAATACCGGGAGGAAGCAAGAGCAGGAGAGCGCAAGAGGGGAGGACTCCTTTCTCATACTGAGAAAGCGGGATGATCAGCAAGTTATCTTAAGTGCCTATACACAAATGCAAGAAGCCTGGGAGAACTTGAAGTCCTGGCACGGTCAAGGAACTATGATATGATTGGAATAACAGAGACTTGGTGGCATAACTCAAATGACTGGAGTACTCTCATGGATGGAAATAAATTGTTCAGGAAGGACAGGCAGGGCAAAAAAGGTGCAGGAGTTGCATTGTATGTAAGAGAGCAGTATGACTGATCAGCGCTCCGGTATGAAACTGCAGAAAAACCTGAGAGTCTCTGGATTAAGTTCAGAAGAGTGAGCAACAAGGGTGATGCCGTGGTGGGAGTCTGCTATAGATCACCAGAGCAGGGGGATGAGGTGGACGAGGCTTTGTTCTGGCAATTAACAGAAGTTACTAGATCCCAGGCCCTGATTCTCATGGGACACTTCAATCACCCTGATATCTGCTGGGAGAGCAATACAGCGGTGCACAGACAATCTAGGAAGTTTTTGGAAAGTGTAGGGGACAATTTCCTGATGCAAGTGCTGGAGGAACCAACTAGGGCCGAGATCTTCTTGACTTGCTGCTCACAAACAGGGAAGAATTAGTAGGGGAAGCAAAAGTGGATGGGAACCTGGGAGGCAGTGACCAAGAGATAGTCGAGTTCAGGATCCTGACACAAGGAAGAAATGAGAGCAGCAGAATACGGACGCTGGACTTCAGAAAAGCAGACTTTGACTCCCTCAGGGAACTGATGGGCAGGATCCCCTGGGAGAATAACATGAGGAGTCCAGGAGAGCTGGTTGTATTTTAAAGAATCCTCATGGAGGTTGCAGGAACAAACCATCCCGTTGTGTAGAAAGAATAGTAAATATTGCAGGTGACAAGCTTGGCTTAACAATGAAATCCTTGCTGATCTTAAACACAAAAAAGACGCTTACAAGAAGTGGAAGACTGGAAAAATGACCAGGGAGGAGTATAAAAATATTGCTCAGGCATGTAGGAGTGAAATCAGGAAGGCCAAATCACACTTGGAGTTGCAGATAGCAAGAGATGTTAAGAGTAACAAGAAGGGTTTCTTCAGGTACGTTAGCAACAAGAAAAAAGTCAAGGAATGACTGAATGAGGGAAGCAACCTAGTCACAGAGGATGTGGAAAAACCTAATGTACTCAATGCTTTTTTTGCCTCTGTCTTCACGAACAGGGCAGTACAGCATGGGGAGGAGGTGACCAGCCCTCTGTGGAGAAAGAAGTGGTTCAGGACTATTTAGAAAAGCTGGACGAGCACACGTTGGTGGGGCTTGATGCGCTGCATCCGAGGGTGCTAAAGGTGTTGGCGGATGTGATTGCAGAGCCATTGGTCATTATCTTTGAAAACTCATGGTGATTGGGGGAGGTCCCGGATGACTGGAAAAAGGATAATGTAGTGCCTATCTTTAAAAAAGGGAAGGAGGAGGATCTGGGGAACTACAGGCCAGTCAGCCTCACCTCAGTCCCTGGAAAAATCATGGAGCAAGTCCTCAAGGAATCAATTCTGAAGCACTTAGAGAAGAGGAAAGTGATCAGGAAAAGTCAGCATGGATTCACAAAGGGCAAGTCATGCCTGACGAACCTTATTGCCTTCTATGACGAGATAACTGGGTCTGTGGATGAGGGGAATGCAGTGAATGTGTTATTCCTTGACTTTAGCAAAGCTTTTGATACGGTCTCTCACAGTATTCTTGCCGGCAATTTAAAGATGTATGGGCTGGATGAATGGACTATAAGGTGGATAGAAATACGGCTAGATTGTCGGGCTCAACGGGTAGTGATCAATGGCGTCATGTCTAGTTGGCAGCCGGTATCAAGCGGAGTGCCCCACAGGTCGGTCCTGGGGCGGGTTTTGTTCAATATCTTCATTAATAATCTGGAGGATGGCGTGGACTGCACCCTCAGCAAGTTTGCAGATGACATTAAACTGGGAAGAGTGATAGATACGCTGGAGGGTAGGGATAGGATACAGAGGGACCTAGACAAATTAGAGGACTGGGCCCTGATGAGAGTCAACAAGGACAAGTGCAGAGTCCTGAACTTAGGATGGAAGAATCCCATGCAATGCTATAGGCTGGGGACCAAATGGCTAGGCAGCAGTTCTGTAGAAAAGGACCTAGGGGTTACAGTGGACAAGAAGCTGGATATGAGTCAACAGTGTACCCTTGTCGCCAAGAAGGCTAACGGCATTTTGGGCTGTATAAGTAGAGGCATTGCCAGCAGATCGAGGGACATGATCATTCCCCTCTATTCGACATTGGTGAGGCCTCATCTCGAGTACTGTGTCCAGTTTTGGGCCCCACACTACAAGAAGGATGTGGAAAAATTGGAAAGAGTCCAGAGGAGGGCAACAAAAAATTATTAGGGGTCTGACTTATGAGGCGAGGCTGAGGGAACTGGGATTGTTTAGTTTGCAGAAGAGAAGAATGAGGAGGGATTTGATAGCTGATTTCAACTACCTGAAAGGGGGTTCCAAAGAGGATGGATTTAGACTGTTCTCAGTGGTAGCAGATGACAGAACAAGGAGTAATGGTCTCAAGTTGCAGTGGGGGAGGTTTAGGTTGGATATTAGGAAAAACTTTTTCACTAGGAGGATGGTGAAGCACTGGAATGGGTTACCTAGGGAGGTGGTGGAATCTCCTTCCTTAGAGGTTTTTAAGGTCAGGCTTGACAAAGCCCTGGCTGGGATGATTTAGTTGGGGATTGGTCCTGCTTTGGACTAGATGACCACCTGAGGTCCCTTCCAACCTTGATATTCTATGATTCTATGATTCTGTGATAATTGTATGTAATTGTAGATAGATAGTTTAGTTAGTGAAGTTATTTCCCTGTTTGGGGACCATTCCATCCTCCCACAACGGGGATTATACCCTGGATCCTGGGTTTTAAAACCTGTCTTCTGCCTGCACTCATTCTCTGTGCTGCCTTTACTGCAGCACTCATACGAACATGCACTCAAAGAAGAAGCACTGACTTTGGAGTAACTTGAGTTGTTTGAGATGTTTTGCCCCTACGTGTGCTCCACCTCCTTCCCTTGGTTGTGGAGGTTCTGCTTTGTGGTCGAGAGGGCACTGAGTGGCAGCAGGTCTCTGTCTCCATGTATGCCCTTGTTTGGAGGCATGAGGCACAAGCCTATGGACACCCCAACAGTGGAGCATCCATAGGGGCAAAACATCTTGAACTCAAGTTACTCCAGGGAAGTAAACTCTCCTTTTCTTTAGGAAACTATTGTTATTAATTACTCTCAGATAAAGTAGTATCCAGCCTATTGTCTCAAAATATTCTCTTTTATGGAAACAAGAGTTACCTTGAATGGGATAGAATTTATTTTGTAAGACTATCTGAATTTTTCCTAAATCAATCCATAATTTTTGAGGTTCAGTTTAGCACTCTTATACATGATGAGTTATTCTTTACTCTGCAAGTAATCCCATTGGAATCAATGGGTATATATGCACAATAAAGTATATATGCACAATAAAAATGAGAGTAGCAGGATCCAGCCCTATGGTAGAACTAGAATGTTGGAGTAATAAAGATATTCAAAGCTATGGTTTGAAAAATAGCATAAACAAATATGAATAGAGCTTTAGAAAAAGTACAGGGAAGATGATGACAGGAAAGCAGAATGGTTTTAAAGTACATTTTATAGAATGAAGTTACACTTTTTACTCTCTTCTGATATTTAGTTCATATTATTTTGAAAAGAAGTGGAATGACAAGTTAGTCTTCCATTACTGTTAACATTTTCTCCGGGGGTAGACATCAGGTTTTGTGCATTATTGACAAAATCTAAATTGGATGGTAAAATATTAAAAAGTAGTTGTTCAAATTCTGTCATCTTCCCATGCTTGTGACAAATGAGAATTCACTTGCCTCTATATTTTAAAAAATCTCAATGGAAACTAAGACTCTGATCCTGCAGTTGAGTATGCACTAGCACTTCCCTGGCCTGGCATACAGTCAGCTGCATGAATGAAGTGCAAATATTCCATTCATTGTATTGAACATTCGCTTGCAGTATAAAAATACAGTACAAAAAGGAATGGGTGGGGTTTCCACAGTTACTGAACATATATGAGAATTACCATAACTCATAAGACCCGCAGTCCATTTAGTCCAGTATCCTGTCTCCAATACTACTTGATGCTCCAGAGGAACTTGCCATAATACCAGTATTGAACAGCTATAAAATAGCTAAGCTTGGCAGAATTTGATTTTTATTTCTTTATAATTTTGATGGAGAATATTGATTATTTTTAAGCTTTTTAATATTTGTATCTATTTTAGATTTTCACAGTTGCAGAAAATTATGGGGGGGAGGCAGACAATTATTTAATGACAGTAGATTTAAAATGTTAAAGCTTTATAAGTATTAAAACACAAATTGTCAACATTGCATGTCAAAATATACCGAGTAAATAGCCCTATATTAAATTCTGATACGTTCTAAGCAGCATTTTTTATTTTTTTTCATTATTTATTTAGCCAATGTGTAAATTTCTATTATTATTGATGGAAATGTTTTTTCCAGTTTGTGTGTGTACAGTGAAATTGATGTTTATTGACATTTATTGAAAAATTCCTTCCAAGCCTAAAAGTCATAAAATCATAGAAATGTAGGACTGTAAGGAACCTCAGTAGGTCATCTGGTCCAGTTCCCTTCACTGAGGCAGGACTAAGTATTATCCGGACCATCCCTGACAGGTGTTTGTCTAACTTGTCTTAAAATCTCTAATGATAGAGTGATTCCACAACCTCCCTAGGTAATTTGTTCCTGTGCTTAACTACCCTTATTTAGGAAGTTTTTACTAACGTCTAACCTAAATCTCCCTTGCTGCAGTTGAGCCCATTACTTCTTGTCCTGTTCTCAGTGGATAAGGAGAACAATTTATAACAACCTTTTACATACTTGAAGACTGTTATTATGTCCCCCTTCAGTCTTCTCCAGACTCAACAAACCAGATTTCTCAGTCTTTTCTCATAGGTCTTGTTTTATAGATCTTTTAATCATGTTGGCTGCTCTCCTCTGTACTTTCTTCAGTTTGTCCACATCCTTCCCAAAATGTCATGCCCAGAACTAGACACAGTACTCCAGTTGAGGTCTTATCAGTGCTGAGTGGAGTGGAAGAATTACTTCTTGTGTCTTGCTTACAACACTTATTCTAATAAATCCCAGAATGTTCACTTTTTAAAAAAACAGTATTACATTGTTGACTCATATTTAATTTGTGATAACCCTTAGATATTTTTCTGAGTACTCCTTCCTAGGCAGTTATTTTCCCATTTTGTATTTATGTAACTGATTATTCCTTCCTAAGTGTAGTACTTTGCATTTCTTCTTATTGAATATTTCTATATATTTCAGACCATTTCTCCCATTTTTCCAGATAATTTTGAATTCTGATCCTGTCCTTCAAAGCCCTTGGAACGCCATCTAGCTTGGTATCATCCGCAAACTTTATAAGTTTACTCACTATGCTGTTATCCAAATAATTTATGAAGATACTGAATAGAACCATATCCCACAGATATTGAATAGAACAGATCTGCGAGGGACTCCACTGGTTATGCCCATCTAGCTTGATTTATAACTATTCTCTGAATATGGTTTTCCAACCAGTTGTGCAACCATCTTCTAGTAGGTTCACCTATGCTATATTTCCCTAGTTTGCTCATGAGAAGGTCATGGGAGACAGTATCGAAACCCTTCCTAAAGTCTATATATGTCACACCTATTGCTACCCCTAATCCACAAGACTTGTTACCCTGTGAGAGATGGATATTAGTTTGACATGATTTGTTCTTAATAAATCCATGTTGACTGTTACTTATCACCTTATTATCTTTAAGTAATTATAAATTGATTATTTGCTTCAGTATGTTTCTGGGTATCCAAGTTAAACTGACTGTTCTGTAATTCCCTGGGCTGTCCTTATTCCACTTTTGACAGGTATTATATTTGTCTTTTTCCAGTCCTCTGATCCTCATGATCCTCCGTGAGTTCTCAAAGATAATAGCTAATGGCTCAGAGATCTCTTCAGCCAGTTGTTAAGTATTCTAGCATGTATTTTGTCAGACCCTACCAACTTGAAGACATCTGTTTCGTCTAAGTAATTCTTAACTTGTTCTTTCCCTATTTTAACTTCAAATACTATCCCATTTACATTGATGTTCACTATAGTCGTGTCCATTCCCTGTTTATTTTTTGGTGAAAACTGAAACAAACAACGCATTTAAAATTTCGGCTATTGCTGAGTTTTCTGTTTTTGTCTTTCCCTTCTCATTGAGTATTGGGCCTATCCTGTCCTTGGACTTCCTCTTGCTTCTAATGTATGTGTAAAATGTTTCCTTTGTTACCCTTTATGTCCGTAGGTAGTTTAACCTCATTTTGTTACGTGGCCTGTCTAATTTTGTCCCTATATGCTTGTGTTTTTTTTTATATTAATCCTGTGTAATTTGACGTAGTTTCCACTTTTTGTAAAACAGTTGGAATATAAATATTGTACTTTCATTTTAGTGTACGGTGTATAGAGCAAGTCATTGTCTGTATGAAATTTTTGTTTGTACTGACTTTGCTAGTGCTTTTTATGTAGCCTGTTGTAAACCTAGGCAAATATCTAGATGAGCTAATGTACCCCCCTGGAAGTCCTCTGTGGATCCCCAGGTGTCATGTACCCCAGGTTGAGAACCACTGACTCATCCCATCAGTTAGTGGTTAACTCTGACCTTGAAGAATGATTGACAGTTTATATTTGTGTGTGTGCGTATGTTTTCTTCTTGGAATTATGTTATTATTTTTTGTATACATTGTATTCAGGTCTACTGAATTTTCATCTCTTGGCTTTTTAACCCCTGACTACCAACCCCTTAGTTTAAAAAATAAAATAAAAACACCTCCAGCATGTTTCAGTGTTTTGATTCACTAGAATTTACTGGTGTATTTTTACATCTAAGTAGTTTCTTTTTTGTCCATGATGCTCTCTGCTTTTGCTGCATCATGTCTGGGGGGGAAATGCTTTTATGTTTGAGAGGTTCCCCTCCCTTCCAATGTAAAAGATTAATTTAGTTTTCATGCAGTGAGGACAAACATTAAGCATAAGTTAACACAACCAATGTATTTGCATATGATAGTGTAATAGCTTTGATATTACAGGAGTAAAGAACCAGTGAAGGCTAAATGAAAATATATGAAATAAATATAAACTCAGTCTGGCCTTAAAGGACTTTTAAATTTGTTGTTAATTTAGATAAATGTCACAAATTACATTTCTGACATCTCATTAATTAAGTTGATTACAATAGAGGTGGTAAGTATGCTAAGTATTTTAAAATGTGAAGTGAGAGCTTTGATTGCAAGAGAGGACTGAGAATTAGAGAGGAAAATCAAAATGGTATTTTGCCTTTTTTACTGCAGTGTCATATTTTTAGATAGACTCAACATGGTTTCGTGTCAATTTATTAAAAATCATTCACGGTTATGGAAAAAACTAAGTTCAAATGTTTTTCCTCTGAATCAGAAACTTGATTATACTGTCCAGGTGCTGAATTTTGAGGCAGTCCTTAAGGTCTGGTGGCACAGTGAAGTGGTATATAGGGATCTTTATTAGGGTCCCCAAGCTTGGTGTCATGCTTCCAGGCCAGCAGGGACTGAGCTGCTATGGATGTAGTGCACTTGGCCCCATATAGGGCAGAGAGAGGGAAGAAGGACGGTCTTGTGATAAAGGCACTGGACAGGGATGTAGGACATTTGTGTGGCCTTAGGAAGTCACTTAATCTCTGGCTATCTGAATTCCCTACCTGTAAAATGTGTGTGTACCTGGATCAATGTTGGAATTGGTGTTGCCAACTCACAATTTTATCACAAGTCTCGCAATATTTGCTCTTTTTCTTGAACATCCACTGCTAAACCTGATTATTATTTATGAATCTCAGCTTTTATTTTAAATAAAAGCTAAGTTTCTAGCTCTCATAATTATGGAGAAAAGCTTAAAAAACAGAGGGACAGAAACCTCAAATGTAAGGGACTGGCACCAGGAAGTCTCTGCAAACAAATAAAAAGACACTAAAATTTATGGTATATAAATTACGAAAATTTTAAAATAAATCTCAATCTCGTGATTTTTGGGAGCCTGACTCCCAAATTTTTTCCCAATTTTTGAATGCTTGGGAATGGCAGTACTCACAGAGCTGAGCCTTTTTTCAGATTTGACTATCTGGCAGGAATCAATATCCATAATATACCTTAGCACTAAGTTTGAATTTAGCCTTTCAAATAGCATATTGATAGCTTGGGACAAAGTTTGTCTGACTATATGCTTCATGGAAATGGAGCTTTGGCAGGACAGCAGACATACTTGGATTTTTGCAGGGTCAGCCATGGTCTCCCACAGTGGACATTTGGCACCTCATGCATGAGAATAATTTTAAAAAGTCTCTTTCATAGAATCATAGAATATCAGGGTTGGAAGGGATCTCAGGCGGTCATCTAGTCCAACCCCCTGCTCAAAGCAGGACCAATCCCCAACTAAATCATCTCAGCCAGGGCTTTGTCAAGCCTGACTTTAAAACTGGACACAGTACTCGAGATGAGGCCTCACCAATGTTGAATAGAGGGGAATGATCACGTCCCTTGATCTGCTGACAATGCCTCTACTTATACAGCCCAAAATGCCATTAGCCTTCTTGGCAACAAGGGTACACTGTTGACTCATATCCAGCTTCTTGTCCACTGTAACCCCTAGGTCCTTTTCTGCAGAACTGCTGCCTAGCCATTTGGTCCCTAGTCTGCAGCAGTGCATGGGGGGCAGGGTGAGGAGGGATAGCATAGCTCAGCTCAGTGGTTTGAGCATTGGCCTGCTAAACCCAGGGTTTTGAGTTCAATCCTTGAGGGGGCCATTTAGGGATCAGGGCAAAAATCTGTCTGGGGATTGGTCCTGCTTTGAGCAGGGGGTCAGACTAGATGGCCTTCTGAGGTCCCTTCCAACCCTGATATTCTATGATTCTATGACTCTGCACTTGTCCTTGTTGAACCTCATCAGATTTCTTTTGGCCCAATCCTCTAATTTGTCTAGGCCCCTCTGTATCCTATCCCTACCCTCCAGCGTATCTATCACTCTTCCCAGTTTAGTGTCATCTGCAAACTTGCTGAGGGTGCAGTCCACGCCATCCTCCACATCATTAATGAAGTTATTGAACAAAACAGGCCCCAGGACTGACCCTTGGGGCACTCCGCTTGATACCAGCTGCCAACTAGACATGACGCCATTGATCACTACCAGTTGAACCTGACAAACTAGCCAGCTTTCTATCCACCTTATAGTCCATTCATCCAGCCCATACTTCTTTAATTTGCTGGCAAGAATACTGTGAGAGATCGTATCAAAAGCTTTGCTAAAGTCAAGGAATAACACATCCACTGCATTCCCCTCATCCACAGAGCCAGTTATCTCGTCATAGAAGTCAATTAGGTTAGTCAGACATGACTTGCCCTTGGTGAATCCATGCTGACTGTTCCTGATCACTTTCCTCTCCTCTAAGTGCTTCAGAATTGATTCCTTGAGGACCTGCTCCATGATTTTTCTGGGGGACTGAGATGAAGCTCCTGGTCTGTAGTTTCCCAGATTCTTCTTCTTCTTCCCCTTTTTAAGGATGGGCACTATATTACCCTTTTTCCAGTCATCCACGACCTCCACCGATCACCATGAGTTTTCAAAAATAATGGCCAATGGCTCTTCAATCACATTTGCCAACTCCTTTAGCACCCTCGGATGCAGCACATCCATCCCCATCGACTTGTGCTCGTCCAGCTTTTCTAAATAGTCCTGAACCACTTCTTTCTCCACAGAGGGCTGGTCACCTCCTCCCCACGCTGTGCTGCCCAGTGCAGTAGTCTGGGAGCTGACCTTGTTCGTGAAGACAGAGGCAAAAAAAAGCATTGAGTATATTAGTTTTTTCCACATCCTCTGTCACTAGGTTGCCTCCCTCATTCAGTAAGGGGCCCATACTTTCTTTGACTTTCTTCTTGTTGCTAACGTACCTGAAGAAACCCTTCTTGTTACTCTTAACATCTCTTGCTATCTGCAACTCCAAGTGTGATTTGGCCTTCTTGTTTTCACTCCTACATGCCTGAGCAATATTTTTATACTCCTGTGTTTAAGATCAGCAAGGATTTCACTGTTAAGCCAAGCTTGTCGCCTGCAATATTTACTATTCTTTCTACACATTGGGATGGTTTGTTCCCACAACCTCAATAAGGATTCTTTAAAATACAGCAGCTCTCCTGGACTCCTCTCCCCCTCATGTTATTCTCCCAGGGGATCCTGCCCATCAGTTCCCTGAGGGAGTCAAAGTCTGCTTTTCTGAAGTCCAGCGTCCGTATTCTGCTGCTCTCATTTCCTCCTAGTGTCAGGATCCTGAACTTAACCATCGCATGGTCACATCCTCCCAGGTTCCCATCCATTTTTGCTTCCCCTACTAATTCTTCCCTGTTTTCTTGACTTGCTGCTCACAGAGCTCAGCCCTAGTTGGTTCCTCCAGCACTTGCACCAGGAAATTGTCCCCTACACTTTCCAAAAACTTCCTGGATTGTCTGCGCACCACTGTATTGCTCTCCCAGCCGATATCAGGGTGATTGAAGTCCCCCATGAGAACCAGGGCTTGTGATCTAATAACTTCTGTTAGTTGCCAGAACAAAGCATCGTCCACCTCATCCCCCTGGTCTTGTGGTCTATAGCAGACTCCCACCACGACATCACCCTTGTTGTTCACTCTTCTAAACTTAATCCAGAGACTCTCAGATTTTTCTGCAGTTTCATACCGGAGCTCTGAGCAGTCATACTGCTCTGTTACATACAATTCAATTCCCCCACCTTTTCTGCCCTGCCTGTCTTTCCTGAACAGTTTATATCCATCCATGACAGTACTCCAGTCATGTAAGTTATGCCACCAAGTCTCTGTTATTCCAATCATATCATAGTTCCTTGACCATGCTAGGACTTCCAGTTGTCCCTGCTTGTTTCCCAGGGTTCCTGCATTTCTGTATAGGCACTTAAGATAACTCGTTGATTGTCCTGCTTTCTCAGTATGAGGCAGGAGTCCTTCCCTCTTGTGCTCTCCTGCTTGTGCTTCCTCCCGGTATCCCACTTCCCCACTTACCTCAGGGCTATCTATAACAGACAGAAATCACTCTGTAAGCAAAAACTAAGGAACAGGGGTTCGAAGTCAGGCTCTGGGGCAGTAGGAGGAAACTGGAGAGGCATCAACTCGCATGACCTATTATGCCCTCTGCTGCGAGCACAAGAGGATGCACTATGCACTTACGGGTCAACTGGCACTGTTCACAAACAAACATGCGCACCCACATATGGAATAAGGACCATCACTCGAAGAAGAAACTATGTTACTGAGAAGATGGTTAGACTTCTAAGCCTTGTATACTTTTGTTTTGTTTTTTCAATCTTTCATGGTAATAGTAAGAATAATATCATGAGAGCAGATTCTCAGCTGGTGTAACCTGTCACAGTTCCATTAACTTTAATGCCAATTTACATTAGATGAGGATCTGCCCCACAATACTTTGAAACATATGTTGTTCTCCTTTGTCGAAAGGGGCTGGAAAACCTCAGCCCTATCAGTGAATGGATCTGAAGTATGTCAGAGCTTATTAGAGGCTTCCCATAAGAATAGATGGTCTCCATCTTTTCTTTCCTTTTTTTTTTTCAGATTCTCAAAGATTAACTGTTCAGGATTTTTCAATTTTCCAGTATTTTTGATCTACGCAAGGAAAGACTTAAAAACAAACAACCAGAAAAAAGACCAGGTATGTATCAACAAATTGTCCTGACACTTAAAAGAGACAAAGAATAGGTCTGAAAATAATGTATACATTAGTGGAGTTTTTTTCAACCACGGTGACCAAAGATGAAAAAATGGAAATCAGTTCTGGCAAGAACTGAGCACACTGAGTGAGAAAATGCTTTCAGGATGGGAGAGAGAAAGATCTTTTGAGAAAGAATCTAGCCAAGCAAGGGTTAGATATTAGAGTAGGTTGAAATTCTGAATTTGCATTCCACAAGGAGTGCTGATATTTCACAAATTTCTTTTTGTCCCACACTGGAGTGAAAAGTTCTTTTAACATAAGGTAACTTACAATTTTCTTATGCCTAATTTTTTTTTCCAAAAACTTTCTCACAAATGTAGGATTAATACCTTGTCCTGAGTATTTATTTATAGAACTGTTGTCTCATTTGGAAATATTGATGAGATAGAATGTTGGGTAATTGAAACCTTAATTTACCACTATTGTACTTTGTTCTCCAAAAGGTCATTAATGTGTCATGGCCTGTGCTTCCTCCATCTCTCCTTATGCTTCTTTGCAGCTGAAGGCAAGTATCTGGATGTAGTAAGTTTATGGAAAATATAGGGAGATTCACCCTAGGAGGAGCGAAAGTCATAAGCCATTCCCACCATGAGAGAGAGAGAGAGAGAGAGAGAGAGAGCATATGCGCTCTCCGTTACATTCCAAATAAATAACTGGGTGAGGTAGGGAAGGGAAATCTTATGAGTGTTTATTCTATTCTGAATAGATATATTATTAAATTAGGGGACTAAATACAACAGCTGAAATTTGAGAAAATAATGCTTGTTTGAGAATACCATAATGCCATTTGATAAAGGACAGATTGTTTAATCTGGATCAATGAATGGGGAAAAATTCAGGTAGAGATTTCATTAACCTGTTTGAAGTCCCCTACTGAACAAAAATAGGAGAGACTGTTAAAAAGAGGAAACCTTTTGGGGACGTAAGCTACTTTGAGTGCATTAACCCTCCAAATCAATAGAAGTGGGAATCAGGCCCTGACAGTGAGATACCAAGTGATTTTCTGGACTGGTTTGCAATTTAACTTAAACAATTTTTCATATTTCTGGACCTGGATAACTTTCCATATTTAAATGAGTTAGTGGCCACTGCTTGTGTTCCCAAAAAGGTGAATTTAAGGTCAAAAGACACGGATTCAAAACTCTACCCCAGTTTTACTAGTAAAGAACTCAAATAAATGTTCGTCATAAAAGGGAGTTTGAGATGACAATATCTTCTGCATATCATAGAATTATAAAAGCTTGAGCTAGATATTTTCAATCAGATTATTCAGCCCATCTTCTAGCCAATACACAATCTTTCCTAAGTTTCATTTTCTAGTATTTCATTAGTAAAGCAAAATCAAATTATCATAGAAGATTAGGATTTGAAGAGACCTCAGGAGGTCATTTATTCCAACCCTTGTCAAAGCAGGACCAACCCCAACTAAATCACCCCAGCCAGGGCTTTGCCAAGCCAGGCCTTAAAAACCTCTAAGGATTGAGATTCCATCACCTCCCTAGGTAACCCATTCCAGTGCTTCACCACCCTCCTAGTGAAATAGTTTTTCCTAATATCTAACCTAGACCTCCTCCGACTGCAACTTGAAACCATTGCTCCTTGTTCTATCATCTGCCACCACTGAGAATAGCCCCTTTGGAACCCCCCTTCAGGTAGTTGAAGGCTGCTATCAAATCCCCCCTCACTCTTTTTTTCTGCAGACTAAATAAGCCCAGTTCCCTCAGCCTCTCCTCATAAATCATGTGCCCCAGCCCCCTAATCATTTTCGTTGCCCTCTGCTGGACTCTCTCCAATTTGTCCACATCCTTTCTCTGGTGGCAGACCCAAAACTGGATGCAATACTCCAGGTGTGGCCTCACCAGTGCCGAATGGAGGGGAATAATCACTTCCATTGATCTGCTGGCAATGCTCCTACTAATACAGCCCAATATGCCGTTAGCCTTCTTGGCAACAAGGGCACACTGTTGACTCATATCCAGCTTCTCATCCACTGTAATCCCCAGGTCCTTTTCTGCAGAACTGCTGCTTAGCCAGTTGGTCCCCAGCCTGTAACGGTGCATGGGATTCTTCCTTCCTAAGTGCAGGACTCTGCAATTGTCCTTGTTGAACCTCATCAGATTTCTTTTGGCCCAATCCTCCAATTTGTCTAGATCACTCTGGACCCTATCCCTACCCTCCAGCATAGCTACCTCTCCCCCCAGCTTAGTGTCATCCTCGAACTTGCTGAGGGTTCAACCCATCCTATTATCCCGATCATTAATGAAGATGATGAACAAAACTGGACCCAGGACCATCCCCTGGGGAACTCCACTTGATACCGCTGCCAACTAGACATCGAGCCGTTGATCACTACCCATTGAGCCCGACAATCTAGACAGCTTTCAATCCACCTTATAGTCCATTCATCCAATCCATACTTCTTTAACTTGCTGGCAAGAATACTGTGGGAGACTGTATCAAAAGCTTTGCTAAAGTCAAGGTATATCATGTCCACCATTTCCCCCATATCCACAGAGCCAGTCATCTCATCATAGAAGGCAATCAGATTGGTCAGGCATGACTTCCCTTGGTGAATCCATGTTGACTGTTCCTGACCACCTTCCTCTCCTCCAAGTGCTTCAAAATTGATTCCTTGAGGACCTGCTTCATGATTTTTCCGGGGGACTGAGGTGAAGCTTCTAGTCTGTAGTTCCCCAGATTCTCCTTCTTCCTTTTTTAAAGATGGGCACTATATTTGCCTTTTTCCAATTGCTCGGGACCTCCCCCAATCACCATGAGTTTTCAAAGATAATGGCCAATGGCTCTGCAATCACATCAGTCAACTCCCTCAGCACCTTCGGATATATTAGATCTGGACCCATGGATTTGTGCATGTCCAGCCTTTCTAAATAGTCCACAACCTGTTCTTTCACCACTGAGGGCTGCTCATCTCCTCCCCATACTGTGCTGCCCAGTGCAGCAGTCTGGGAGCTGCCCTTGTCTGTGAAGACTGAGGAAAAAAAAAAAAGCACTGAGTACTTCAGCTTTTTCCACATCATCTATCACTAGTGTTGCCTCCCCCATTCATTAACGGTCCCACACTTTTCCTGATCTTCTTGTTGCTAACATAGCTGTAGAAGCCTTCCTTGTTACCCTTCACATTCCTTACTCACTGCAACTCCAAATGTGCTTTGGCCTTCCTGATTACATCCCGGCATGCTCAAGCAATATTGTTATACTCTTCCCCAGTCATCTGTCCAAGTTTCCACTTCTTGTAAGCTTCTTTTCTGTGTTTAAGCTCACTGAAGATTTCTTTGTTAAGCTAAGCTTGTTACCTTAAACTCACTGAAGATTTCTGTGTTAAGCCAAGCTGGTCACCTTCAGCTCACTGAAGATTTCTCTGTTAAGCTATTCTTTCTGCACAGCTATTGTTCCTGTGCCCTCAATAAGGCTCCTTTAAAATACAGCCATCTCTCCTGGACTCCTTTCCTTCTCATATTAGCTTCCCAGGGAATCCTGCCCATCAGTTCCCTAAGGGAGTCAAAGTCTGCTTTTCTGAAGTCTAGGGTCCATATTCTGCTGCTCTCCTTTCTTCTTTTTGTCAGGATCCTGAACTCAACCGTCTCATGATCACCAGGTTGCAACCCACTTCGACTTCCCCTACCAATTCTTCCCTGTTTGTAAGCATCAATTTGTTCTGTCCCAATCCTACTCCTGCTCGATACTGGAATAATTCCTAAGCATCAAGCCTAAAGGTACTACTGAAGTGATGAACAGAGAAAGCAAGTGGGTAACTTTAGATATATTCCTCTCCCAAAAGGGGAAGATTAAAATTAGTGATTCGTTTTGACAACATATTGATGGGTTGCAAATGCAAATACACATTTAACCACTGGATAAATCTCAGCCCCAAACCTCTCTTCCCCCCCTTAAATACAGCAAAGAGACATCCGTGTCTTTAGGAATAAATGTTTTTTTCTAAGCCTTTTGAGAGAATCTAGTCTTCTGACTGAAATTCCTGAAGAAAGACAATGATATTGGACAGTTACCTTAAATTGGAAAAAAACCTGACCTTCTCAAAACAAAGCCAGAATTGTGTTCATTAATAATGGGGAACAAAATGTTATCTGCATAACAGGACAGCACTTTCACTTGAATTTTAAAATAGGGGATCATTATCTCTTTGGGTCAATTGAAAATGCATCAGGTTAGGACCTTATTGGTTTTAAGAAATAGCAAGATGGAGTCTATGTTTGAAGAATGAGGTAATTTTTCAGCTAATAAGAGATAATTAATCATTTGAAGTAAAGCAAGGAAAATCTTTTATATACATATTTAACAGAGGTTGGCCAGAATCTTGTCGGTGCCTGGGACCTTCCCAGAATAAAGGTTCTTGACAGGTTAAGGGGTTTCAATCTTCAGTTTTGCCTACATCCATCTGAATTACCAGTTCTGCTTCAGAAGTGTCTAATGGACATTTCAAGAAGGAGAAGTCTGTTTACTGAGGATTATTGTTGGCTTGAGGTTTAGGTATGTTTTGATAATGTTCTGAAAAGGCTTGGCTGATTTTCAGCAGGCTGTGTGTAATGGTTCTGTCATCTAATTGTAGGGTAGTCATGGTGTGGGCAGCTTCGTGCCTTAGCACTCAAGTGAACAGTTTACCATTTTTACCTTCTAATTCACAACCTATTTTACAGGCTCTAATGATAAATTGGTTGTTTGTCTTCTTGAGAAGCTAACTCTTATGCAAACAGTGAGTGGTGAGAAGTGGAACATTCATACTCAAAGTTTAGTATATCTGTTGTAACTTTTCCCTATTCACTTATATTTTATATAGCCTTTATATAAGCTTCCCATGTGACAGCAGGGGTGCTTGTGTACTGAGATCAAAGAACTGTGCAGTCATTGAGGATTTCATACTTAAACATATCTTGATTCATGCTGAGTGGTACCTTACTCCCAAATATTCCCATTGACATTACTCAGCTGAGTAAGGGTATAACAACCTGTCTCTAAATGGTTGTGAACATTTTCCTCTGATGGTCCACTTCTCCCTGCCATATTACACCACCACACTCAGCATAGGGTTCTCAGATGCAGCCCCCTCCTCAAAAAAGGAGAGCTGCTAGCAAGGTGTTCTCTGTGCAACCCCACACACTTGGTTCAGCCCCAGCCACTCTCCACATTTGTCAACTTCCCAGCTGTACTACACTGGCCCGTCTTTTCTCAGGATCAAGTGATGAGAAGACAGTCTTTAAAGGGTTGGGGAGCCTTCCTGATGCATGGACGTTTGTTACAGTCCTCAATTATTTGTGAAGGGATGAGTAGCTTGTACCATTTATTTTTTTTAAACAAGAAATGGGTAAAATTTCTAAGTGCTACAATGACTTAGGACTCTAAATATCATTTTCAAAAGCACCTTAGTCACTTAGAACCTTCAGTCCCAATTAATTAAATGGGATCTAGGCTCCTAAGTGACTTAGACTCTTCGGGAAATTTTATCCAGTGTCCATTTTAAGTATAGGAGTACAGGACAGGTGTCTGTTGATTGAATACTTAACACCTTTACGGACTGAAACTCGAATATACCAGGTGGGAGGAATGGGATTGAAATTGTGATTTCTGAAAATAAGTTACAGTGCAACTGCAATGACTGCACCTGGGCAAAAAAAAGCCTAATAGATCCTATAAATACATCCCTCAAGAGTGAATAAAAACAATTTAGTCTTAAAGATGCATTCTGTGCAGAGACATAGAATTAGAATTGTTTAATGCCAGGGAGACTTACATCACCAGACACCTAAAAACACTGATCCTTTTTTAATTTAATTAAACTGCTTGCAGAGGTATGAATGAGCCAATCACAGCTCACAGAGCAAGTGGGGTTTAATGAGCATGGACAATCCAAAGAAGTAAAATAGAACAGAAGGGCGACAGGATCACTGCAAGTGTATGTAGCTAACTGCATCCTAACAGCTTGTGTATACACAGAGACACACACAGACACAGACACACAATGGAAAAGAGTTTTTGTCCTGATGACAAATCCATGACTGTAAAATGATTTCTTAGGACTTTGTCCATCTAGGATTATAAACATTCATCCATTACAGTCAGCACCTCTACAGGATTTAGAGCCCCTGACTGCTGCACAGATTTGGACCACCCACATTTCAGGTTTTCTTCCTCTCCCAGAAGACAGAGAAGTGCAATTTGTACTTCCAGTTTTTAAAACGTAGACATGATTTTAGTCCAATTTATGGGTTCACTTAAAACTTGAGTAAGTGTTTTGATTAACTAAGCCATTGTGTATAGCAGAATTATTTTTCAATTTCAGATGATATAATGGCAGACTGTGGTCAGTTATCCATTTATACATTGTATGAAACCCAAAATTTACAATCCCATTCTAACACCCCCAATCATCATTTATTTCAAAGTCCATTATTATTTTTTCCTTTATTTTTTTAAAAAATTAAACACAAGGGATGGTTCTAACTACAGTAGCTGGTAATATCAAAACTGAGACTATCTTTGTAGGCAGAAAAGCAGAGAAAAAGAGATTTTCAAAAACTAAGAAATTAAGGCAGTATTCTTTTCTCTCAGCCACACACAGGTTATAATATTGTGTAAATATATGGAGATATAAACCTATCTCATAGAACTGGAAGGGACCCTGAAAGGTCATTGAGCCCAGCCCTCTTGCTTTTGCTAGCAGGACTGAGTACTGATTTTGCCCCAAATCCCTAAGTGGCCCCCTGAAGAATTAAATTCACAACCCTGGGTTTAGCAGGCCAATGCTCAAACCACTGAGCTATCCCTCCCCACCACTCTACTATTCTGCTTCCTCTGGTGTACAGGATCCTTACTGATTTCAATGAGAGCTATATGGGGAATAATTGCAGACTCACTACCGAGCTCTGCAATCTGACTAAGAGAAGAGAATCTTGCAATAAACATTTTAAAATAATATTAGTTAAAAGTAAATATTTTATGCTTACAGACACCTGAACAATTCCTGTTGAAATCAAAGAAGAATTTTTTCATTGACTTCAATGGACTTCAGACTGAAGTCAACACAAAATGTGCCTAATTTAAAGACTTCAAAGTACTTTACAAAACAATAAGCTACACCCCACCACATCTCTGATGCAGGTAAATACAATTATTCCCATTTACAGATGTTTCCAATGGGAAAAAATTAGTTCATTAATAATGTCTTGGAAATACACTACCAATGAAAGTTGCTGCCTTTGGACATTAAAATCCATTTTTGTTCCACTTTCCAGTGAAAACATTTTTTTCCTAACACATGAAAGGGATGTGCTGATCCTACAATCTTCACTCACAAGAGGACTACTTGTGTGGATGAGAGTCACAGGATCAGTCTTCTGTGCCAATATTTTCTTTAATCCGTATATCGCTAGCAATATATATTATTAGAGCTAATAAAAAACGTTGGTGCTAATGGCCTCAAATTTCTCCTACCCCCCTTTTTCTGGACAAAACTTCCAAAAATTTATTTTAATAACCAGTCTACTATGGACCTGGTTGAAAAAGAGAAAATTACTCAGTAACATTTTGCCAAAACTTTTATTCCACTTTTCATGAAAATCTGAAAATTTTCTATCCATAAATAGAGTTGAGTGAAATCCTGGTCCCGGTGAAATCAATGGGAGTTTTGCCATTGTCTTCAATGGGGCAAGGATTCTCCCTCCACCCCACTCCACCCCGATCCCGTTTCTAAGTATAAATGAAACAGGGAATAGAAATCTTGATTTTTACCCCTAGCTAAATCAGTTTGGACCTACAGAATGAAGTACAACTTAAAACTGTTTTGAGTGAAAAGTTCTGCATATGACACAGAAGTAATTATATATGGAACACAAAGTATCTTTATAAAAGGGTCTGGTTTTCCCTTATGACAGTGGTCCCTGAACTGTGGGATGCACCCCCGCCCGGGGAGAGCATGGAGGAACATTTCAGGAGGGTGCAGGGCGAGGCCCAGGCCAGCTCCCCCAGGGGCGGGGATGGAGCTCCACCCAGCTGCAGCTCTGCCCTCATTCCCTTTCTACCCCAAGGCCAACTCCACCTTTTGTCCTAGCTCCTCCCCCAGCCCCAGTTCTGCCCCCAGCTCCGCCATCAGCCCAAGCTCCTCTGCTGAGCCAACTGTGCTATAGTCAGTACGAGGGTAACTGGCAAGGGGGGGCACGACAGGAAAGGTTTGTGCACCACTGCCCTATGGCAACACTTGAGCAGTCTTAATCTTGTCATCACTTACTTGAACAAACTCTTCTGCAGTCAGCTTTAAATGAACTCTTGTGTGCTGCCATCCATTGTTTAATCTGATGCCTACTGAACTTTACTTCACATAACAAAGAAAATTGTCAAAAACATTGCAGTGACATAATTGTCATATAGCTTCTAAGCAGCAGGTGACCCAAAGATTAATCCTCCTGGATTAATCTATACATCAGATTACACTGAGAAGATTTGCTATTCCAGTATCAGTGGAAATAATTACACTTCTGTACTGTCAGTAAACAGAGCTCATAATATAAATGACAAGCAAAAACAAATCACCATGGAAAAGAAACCAGGACACTTTCATTCCAGGTCAGTTGTATTGGAAACCCTCTGGCTAACATATGGCGACTCCAGAGCAATAGCGACGCTGTATTTAAGGTTGCCCCAGAGTTTCTCTTTAAAGCCAATTGTTTCAAGTACTCTAAAACCCAGATGCATACACAAATTGCCCTGAAAACTGCAGTGCTAACTAAGGGGCCTGGATAGAATTTGTGGTGTAAGTTTGTGGTGATTTGATCCAGTTTTCTAATATCTGTGGTTTATTGTAGTGCCTGGATGTCACTATTCTTGTAGAGGTACCTGGATGTCACTTTCTTCAATGAGTGCATTGTGGAAATTTAACTCCCAGGTTCTGGAAGGGCACAAGGAACACATGACTCTGAGGAATGCCCGCAGATTTAACTACACATTAACTTTCTTGCATGTGAATCAAGTGAAGATCAATGAGATAATTAGGAAATATACTGAAAGAAGAGACTGAAAATCAGTTGAACTTGGGGAATTGCTCTTGGAAGGGTTAAATATGAGGGAAAAAATTGGTAAAGCGAGCTTTAAGAAATGCATCTCCCTAATTCTAGACCCTGAGAAACTCTACACTGAATCTCAATTGAAAAGCTTCATCAGGATGCCACGTATGAGCTCCTACAAAGGACCTTTATTATCATCTTCCTAAATGCTTCTAAATGAAATCCCTAGAACTGCCCAAATAGGATCCTGAGTCTTGTTACTGCCATGCCTTTGATTGCATTAAAGCAGTAACCTCTAGAAGCGTGGGAAAGGGGGGGGGAAGGAGTATTATGCTTCATTTTCTCCCACAAGACTATGGTCTGAAATTAAAGGTCAGACCCATTATTTTACATCAGTGCTAGAGGCAGAAGAATTTGTTCACTACAGAATTAAAGATGAACTGGATGCTTCTCCTGGCACATAACTGTTCAGAACATGACAGAAGGCAAAAGAGAATAAAAGATGAGAACAACCAATGAGGATTATGATACTGATTGTCTCCATGGCCTTGTTGACAAAATAATTATCTTCATGGAGGGACACTGAAGGAGCCATGCTACCCAAGAGATTGTTCACATTTCAGAATTAATCTGTAAAGCATTATTTGAACTGGGGAAGCAATTTGTGTGGCACTTCAATCTATTCAGAGCAAAAAGCATATTAGCATATTTTGAGAAATAGATGGCAAATAGGCAGCCTAATTAAGGTAAGGCACACCATCATAAGTGAGTCAGTTAAACAAAATGTCTTTCCCACCCTCCCCATCCCCCAAAATAGAAAAATAATGTATTTAGAATGCCCTGAAGTTTTATTTTCTAACTGTTCTTTCACATATGCTCTTTACATGAGGGTTCATTATTAGAGATGGTCCACAAGGGTTTGCTGTACCCAACCTTCCAAAGACAGAAATACCCCTCCTTCCAATTCTCTATGGCCTTGATCCTGTACCAGGAAAGTCAATGGCAGAAGGATCAATCCCTAAAATTGTAAACACCATCACTCTCTACACATCCAACCTTTGGCTGGTCTTCTCATATCCCCACACCCAGACTGCCGCGATATCCTGGCAAAGAATGCAGCATTTATCCTTCTCTCTCTCACCTCCCTTCTCCCAAAGTTCTAATTCATGCAATGGCAATTTTAAGCCTTGACGACTGCAACCTTCTCCCTGCCCACCATACCCAATATCTCTTCCCTTCATTCTACCAAAAACTCTCCTGCAAAAACCATCATTTTCACCCGTCGCTCTAGACAAGTCTTCCTCGTAGGTGATCCTTTCACATGCTTCTCCTCCTCTTCTGCATTCAGTTCAAGGTCATGTTGTAAACCAGAGGCCAGATGCTGTTGTCAGTTACATTAGTGGAAATCCAGAAAATTCCACTGAAATCAATGGACTGAGTCCAAATTTACACTGGTATAACTGAGTACAGCATCTTGCCAAAGAAGCATCTGCAAAATAAAGAGTCTGAAGCTTGTAACTGACAGCTACTTAAAGTGTACACATTTTTCAAAATAAATTTATAAAATGATTCCATAACAAGGTCTTAGCCCTGGATATCTCAATATATTTAACTCTTAATTCCTCACTTGTCATCTCATCTGTCTATAGCCGATCTTCACAAGTGCTAGTTTTGCTTTCTGCTTGAATGGATGAGTGGAGTTGCCCCATCCATACCCATGTCAGTACATTTCCAAATCTTAAGATGCTTTTTGGATATTCTCTTAAGCTTTGGATTTTGTTGCTGAATGTGACCCGTTTCCATAAGCCAACCTTTTACAGTGCTGCATTTCTTCAACTGGTGCATTTCTCCATTGTCCTGGTTACTAGACTACATAGACCGCTGGTCTCATGAGTTATGGTAATTCTCATATATGTTCAGTAACTGTGGAAACCCCACCCATTTCTTTTTTGTACTGTATTTTTATACTGCAAGCCAATGTTCAATACAATGAATGGAATATATGCACTTCATTCGTGCAAGGGGAAGGGAAGTGCCAGTGCATACTCAACTGCAGGATCAGAGCTTTAGTTTCCAGATGGCCTAATACTCAGTGTGCCTGTTGAGATTTTTAAAAATGTAGAGGCAAGTGAATTCTCATTTGTCACAAGCATGGGAAGATGACAGAATTTGAACAACTACTTTTTAATATTTTACCATCCAATTTAGATTTTGTCAATAATGCACAAACCCTGATGTCTACCCTGGAGAAAATGTTAACAGTAGTGGAAGACTAACTTGTCATTCCACTTCTTTTCAAAATAATATGAACTAAATATCAGAAGAGAGTAAAAAGTGTAACTTCATTCTATAAAATGTACTTTAAAACCATTCTGCTTTCCTGTCATCTTCTTCCCTGTACTTTTTCTAAAGCTCCATTCATATTTGTTTATGCTGTTTTTCAAACCATAACTTTGAATATCTTTATTACTCCAACATTCTAGTTCTACCATAGGGCTGGATCCTGTTACTCTCATTTTTATTGTGCATATATAACCATTGATTCCAATGGGATTACTTGCAGAGTAAAGAATAACTCATCATGTATAAGAGTGCTAAACTGAACCTCAAAAATTATGGATTGATTTAGGAAGACATACATGGAGACAGAGACCTGCTGCCACTCAGTGCCCTCTCGACCACAAAGCAGAACCTCCACAACCAAGGGAAGGAGGTGGAGCATACGTAGGGGCAAAACATCTCAAACAACTCAAGTTACTCCAAAGTCAGTGCTTCTTCTCTGAGTGCATGTTCCTATGAGTGCTGCAGTAAAGGCAGCACAGAGAATGAGTGCAGGCAGAAGACAGGTTTTAAAACCCAGGATCCAGGGTATAGTCCCCATTGTGGGAGGATGGAATGGTCCCCAAACAGGGAAAGAACTTCACTAACTTCACTAACTAAACTATCTACAATTATTTACAACTATCTGTAACAAACAGAAGTCACGCTCTTAAGCAAAAACTAAGAGCAATCTTTCATGGTAATGATAATGGTAAGAATAATATCATGAGAGCAGATTCTCAGCTGGTGTAACCTGTCACAGTTCCATTAACTTCGATGCCAATTTATGTTAGATGAGGATCTGCCCCACAATACTTTGAAACATATGCTGTTCTCCTTTGTGGAAAGGGGCTGGAATCTCAACCCTATCAGGAATGGATCTGAAGTATGCCAGAGCTTGTTAGAGGCTTCCCATAAGAATATATGGTCTCCATCTTTTCTTTTCTTTTCTTTTTTTTTTTCAGATTCTCAAAGATTAACTGTTCAGGATTTTTCAATTTTCCAGTATTTTTGATCTACGCAAGGAGAGACTTAAAAACAAACAAACAAACACACACCAGGTATGTGTCAACAAATTGTCCTGACACTTAAAAGACACAAAGAATAGGTCTGAAAATAATGTATACAGTAGTGGAGTTTTGTTCAGTCACGGTGACCAAAGATGAAAAAATGGAAATCAGCTTCTGGCAAGAACTGAGCACACTGAGTGAGGAAATGCTTTCAGGATTGTAGAGAGAAAGATCTTTTAAGAAAGAATCTAGCCAAGCAAGGGTTAGATATTAGAATAGGTCAAAATTCTGAATTTGCATTCCACAAGGTGTTGATATTGCACAAATTTCTTTTTGTCCCACACTGGAGTGAAAAGTTCTTTCAACATAAGGTAACTTACAATTTTCTTATGTCTAGGTCTTAGCCCTGGATATCTCAATACATTTAACTCTTAATTCCTCATTTGTCATCTCCTCTGTCTATAGCCAATTTTCAAAAGTGCTAGTTTGCTTTCTGCTTGAATGGATAAGTGGAGTTGCATCATCCATACCCATGTCACTACATTTCCAACTCTTAAAATGCTTCTTGGATATTCTCTTTAGCATTGGATTTTGTTGCTGAATGTGACCCCTTTCCATAAATCAACCTTTTACAGCGCTGCATTTCTTTAACCAGTGCCGGTTCTCTATTGACCTGGGAACCTCTATAGGACTCCCAAGTATCTAAAAATTGATTTTGAAACAATGCATCATGTACCTCAGAAATGACAACTTAGTATAATGTCAGCTTCACCAGCCTTTGTATATTCTAGACTAGTCCTTGAAATGCTTCATCCTTCCTTTTGCACATGCACTTAATCCATGCATGAATTAGTTTTGTACAAAGCCTATCAGAGGCAGCTAAGTAATTCATTCCTGCTTTTGGTTTTGGATTGCTTCATTGTACTGAGTAATCACAAGACTACAGTGGCTGACAGAAAAGTCATCTGAGTCAGCTGACCGGATTCATTTAGCTGATAAATGTGCCTCAGTATGATTTACCACCGTAGATCATTGGGTGTGGTCCTGGTAAGTATATAAAACTCAATTCACCCCCTCTTGCATTGTCTGTAGTCATTTACACCTAAGCACAATGATTTCAAAGTGGGTATAAAATACTACCAGATTAGAATTCTCCACTCATACAAGTGGTAACATTTCATATCCCCTTTGAGAAGGTGTATACATCTTTACACAACTAAAAAGCACTGGAGAGTCAGATCCCTGTTGTCCTGTTGAGCAGAGGTTATCAAAAAACATGTAGTGGTTTGAAAATTGGGAGCATGAGGATTTAAAATGGAAATTTTACCCACAGCTCCCTCAGTTACATGGAAATGGCTATCAGTCTCTGTGACACTAAAGGCAGGGTCTATCTGCTATTTAATTTTTCCTCTCAATTTATCTTCCAGCTCATTAATCTGTTTCCCAGCAACCTGTCTCCACATTCTAGTCTTATGTGCAATTCTTCTTTCAGTTCCTTCTGGGAGGAATCCATCTTTCAAAGCAGTTGAGCTTTAATTTCTTCTTGTCTAGCTTCAGCTACATCAATTCTCCTCCTCTTTTCCTATTCTATAATCTCATGATTTATTCTTAGATTTGGAAAATGTTGCAGGACTCAGGAAGATCTGTTCTCTGAGTAACTGGAGAATAAGATGGAAGATGGACTTTCTACTTTCCAGTAGAAGTTTGACAGCTTCCAGACAAACAATACCTCTTTGCAACTAAGCTCTTCAGAGAAGGGACTTGTATCTTCATCTGTAAATTACCTGATACAATTAGGTTGCTACATAAATAATTTTTTTAAAGACCCCATCCAAAAGATGGCATATATATATGCATCTCCTACCCATCCTTGGGACTATCCTCTTTAACAATGATGGAATTATCTAGACACAGGATTATTTTAACCTATTTCAGTGCAGACATGGGGATTTAAAATCCCCTTTTAGAACAGTTTTCTAGGAATATTACCACATACTGATGATGCACATTATTTTCTCTGCTTGCACATCATGTTGTGCTGTGTTGTTTGCTGTGCTGGCTCTGCCTGTGGAATGGAATTTTAACATGACATGCTCCAGATCACCTCTTTCACCACAGGCAGACACAGATAATAAACGGGATGTTCTCATAATGGAAGGCTGCAGGTTGCTTCACAATCAATATGCCCCTACCCAGCACATTAAGAAATGTGTTTTCGTCCATACCATTTTCCTCTCTATCTGATTATATATCATTTTTCATACTTAGGGATGGCTGGTTGGCTAACCAAGCTAGTCCTATTGCTATCATAATGATTTTAAGGAATGTACTGCAACTCTTTGTTGCTTCAGTGAAAAACATTGCTAATGCAACATTTTACTGTCTTACTCTTGCATTGCTATTTGTATTGCTTAGGCAGTCACATATTTTGCAGTTATTTTCTCATCTGTGTAAAAATGCCACTTAGTTTTCTGAGTAGCAGCCGTGTTAGTCTGTATCCGCAAAAAGAACAGGAGTACTTGTGGCACCTTAGAGACTAACAAATTTATTTCAGCATAAGCTTTCATGGGCTACAGCTCACTTCTTCGGATGCATTGAATGGAACACACAGACAGGAGATATTTATACATACAGAGAACATGAAAAGGTGGAAGTATGCATACCAACAGGAAGAGTCTAATCAATTGAGATGAGCTATCGTTTTCTAGTTGACAATTAGCACAGACACAAGGATGTGTCAACAAAACTAAATATCATTCAACAAGCTAAACATTATTCAAAGAGCAATATATATGATTAACAGAAAGGAAAGACTGACCCCTCCCTTTTATTACTATAGGCTTCTTGAGCCATGAAGTTCATATCTGGACTGATATATATCAGTCATACCTGGACTGATATATTTTATCAGGAGTGACTAAAATCAGAGAAGCAGTGCGGGAAGCTGTGCAGGAGAATGAAGGGCACAAATACTGGACAGAATGTCACTGGGGAATCTCAGAGTGCATTAGAGAAACCAGGAGAGACTTCATATAAAAAGAGGAGGAATGGGAAGTGTTGGCAAAGTTTTACCTTTTTTGCATAACTTTCAATAGCTATACTCAAGCCCTATATGGTACTATCTTTCCCTTGACCTATTTCATCATTACCAAGAGGTTCAAATCAAAGATCAGTGCTTACCTGTGCTAGGTGCTGTACAAATAAATCCGTTATACTGAAGAAGAGATACCTAATACTTATCAGGCAACACTTTGTGCAACCCCAAGCAGTTTTGTCAGGAATAATATTTTTGGTACCAAACAACTGATTCACGTTCCATGCAGGTCAGCTTAATCAGTTATCTCTGTCTAGGATGCCAAGGTGAATCAGGTATGCCAGTCAATGAATTTCTATTAATTACCTTTATGCTTCTACTTCAGTTCTTTCAAGTCAACAACATAATTATGTCAGCATTGGATAGAGAGGATTAAGCAATCTGTTGCTGCCAGGTTTGAGGACATATACTGTATAGATGACAACAATATCTAGACTGAAGAGTTCAATTTCCCACCTTTAACTAATATTAAATGATTTAATACTTCACTGACCTTGAGAAAGATTTGCTGCCAGTTTCATTTGGGGATGCTGTTATTATGAATGAACATCTTCTAGGGAATTTCTGCACAAGAAATCCCTCAAGTACCCCTTAAAAGTCACAAGGTTATAATTATAACTAAGATAGATGTCTTGGTTTCTATTCATTTATCAGTACTATTCTCTGGAGGAGGTTTCTTTTACTGTCAACAACTAAAAAAGGAACAGACTAGCCAAAGAACTTGGAAGAATGACTGAGTACAAGATTCAGCTGCCTGAAACAATATAGACTCAGCATAGCACATTGAGAAAGAACAAATTTCTTTCACTGCTTGATGGAATGTCTCTTGCAAGCACTATCTTAATTTCTTTTTCTTTTCTGCCTGTCTACCTTTTTTTTTTTAACTGGTTGCTATTCAATATTTTTTTCTGCCACAGCAGTCTTTACACAATGTTGAATCAACTTCCCCTCATATAGTATAGAGAGGAACCAACCTTAGCTCGTGACCCAAGCTTCCTGAAAGTGAGAAAATTTGGAACTCAGTCCACACTTTGGGATACAGGTTCATTCCTTGTGCATCACATTCTGTCGTTTGGCTGCATCGTAATTTTTATGGAGCACTTACCCCAACTCCATCGTTAAAGCTGAGGCTGGTTCCCCCTAATCCTTCGTCACTCATCAGCAGCCCAGTGACTTACACCATCCACTCAAACTCTAAATAATTGCAAGGAGATTATAAATAAATAAATAAAAATCCCATTTTCAATTCAAAGGGTCCATTTACAATATTATAATACTAACAAACTTCAACGTTCACTCAGTACAAAAATTTACATAACTTAGTTGTTACAAAGTACAATAAAAGATACATAGGAGGAGCAAGGTTCATACAGCTTTATAGAAATCTACACCATATGTTCAACATTTAATATATTTCACAGTATCAGGCAAACCAATCCTTACAATTTTTATTCATTATATATTTCTTCTACTCCATTAATACAGGATACTATGAGAAAACATACAAAACTCTCAAATAATATAAAGTACTCTGGGACTATATTCCTTTCAAACTCTTGGCTCTTTATTTAGGACCCAATCCAAACCCTACTAAAGTTAATGGAAAGACGTCCATTGATTTAAATGGGGTTGGTATAAATCACTGGTCAGTTGTGTTATATGCCTGCTCTATGCTCAGTCCACAGAGGATGTAAATCTATAAATGGCTCGGAAAAGAGTTAAAATGAGAAAGGCTTAGTGAGCCAAAGAATGAATAGTACCATGTGATTTCACTATGGAACCAATCTCAGCTTGAAACAATGCACCATGAAAAACTGTTTTCAAATTCTTGTGGAAGCCCAGATGGATTGAGCTATTTCATGCCCACAAAAGCTCCATGAACTTGAGAACAGGCGAGTTCTCAGTTGTACCTTGAACATGATATACAGCGCATGTGATTGTCTATATATGTGCCAGATGCAGGATCAAGCCCCATATTCTACCATAAGATTCTGAGCCCTCCTACATTAGGTCAAGTGCCAGCAACTCCCATTGTAATGGGAATTGGTGGTGCTCAGCACCTTGCAGGATCAAGACCTTTAAGTAGGCAAAAATCCTCGTGAAGTCAATATGATTTTGTAGCATGTGGAATCTGGTCCTATAAAACTGGGGGCTAGTGGGACTCCCCTATGGAGGCAAAAAGGAAAACATCTGAAAAAATGTTATTCCAAACATCACTTAAATCCAGATTCTGACACCCTTACACTGATTCATACTTTCCTCTATGCATAGCCCCAATTAAACCAATGTGACTATTCATGCATTAAGGTAGTATTCAACATAATAAATATGATAAATATAAATAAAAACTATTATAAATAACAAGATTAAATACAGTAAATAAAATAAACATTCTTCTAAACATCTTTTTCCTATGACAAAGCATAGACATGCTGAATGGTTATCAAAATCTTTGTTCCTCCTGGTCTTTGAAATTGTAAAGCAAGAATTACTCTATGAATATCTGTATAAACAAGTAGCCACTCAGACCACCTAGGCTGAAAGACTGCATCTGAACTACTGTTCATACACAATTATTTAGATTTTCTAGACACAAATGGCAGTTAGAAACAAAGTCAATGGGAGTTAGGTGGCTAACTTCCATTTGTGCTTCTGAAAACCTCCCCCATCCTGTGCATGGGTAGTCTATATAATGTATTAACTCTCGTTTTCTGATTTTTCATATTTTATAAAAATACAATAGCAGAGAATAAAAGATACCAAGGGGATATATTTGCAACTCAGTATATTGGCCTTTATCTGCTCAGCTACCTAAAGCTGCATGCTTCATGGGCAGAATGCACAAACATCTCCCTAGCTTATGAAGCTTACAATAGATTTCTTCCATTATAGATCAGCTCAAATGGACACTATCAACAGTTTTTTTTAATCTGTTTTCAAAATTCCATGCAAACCTTTGTTTTTCTTTCAAAACAGATGCTTCAATATTCTTTTTAAAAAACTATGATCAAAGCCAACAGTACAGCGGGTCTAAGGAGTCATACAACAAACCAGTGGATAAATTAAGAGAGGACCACTTCAGTAAGGAAAGCAGTTTCAAGCTTTGACAGAGTTACATTTACATAACAGAGGGAAGTTTGTATTTATTTTTGTTTGAATATTGATAAATAATACATTGCCTGTGTCCTTTGAAATCCATTATAACATTTTATGTACTCTTTCATTGAACATGTTGATCATCCAGAGTTCACAATTTGTTTTTAAAATCCAACAAGATGAATGGCACTTCTCCCAGAAGGAGGTTAATTATCAATATAGTAAGAAGCAGTTTCAGACTTCCAATTTCAAATGGGACATTCTCCTTCAAACTGTTTTGCAATGGAAGTAGCAGACATTACAACATATGGATTATAGCTGAATGTCTTTTCCCCCACCAGGATTTATAATAGAATTGATCCTAAAGCAATGGTGTACCTACACTTAACCAAATTCAACTCCTATTTACACTTCTGCAACCCTACTGACTTCAGCAGGCTTGCATGAGCGTAACTGGGGGAAAAATAATCTAATGTCTCCAGGATACACAAGAGTCTGACTAGTCTACCAACTTCCAAGCTTTAACACTCCTAGAACCACTGCTAGTATATAGCTAGTATATAGCAGTACTTCTTTGGATTAATCGTTATTCATTTCAGGGTTTCTATTCTACAAAGTTTAAAACAATCTTTCTGCTTAAAAGGGAAATTCAAAAATCAAACTAAAAATATTTCCTTATGAGAGTTGATAATAGAGGTTATTTACTTCCACCCCTGTTCCACATTTTCACTGTGCCTAGATACTGAAAACAGACAAACCAGTTTCAGTTCCTGGTTCTCATGCATTAGAATAATGCCGCAATGTTTGGATTATTAGGTTGAAATCCAAACAAAAATAGTTCTCACTAATTTTTTAAACATGGAATCACCTTTAATTTTACTAAATGTACACTGTTATGCACATGCTTAAGTCCACCCGAGTGCTTTCTTGAACTTAGTTCTTAGCAATCATGTCTGACAGTGTATTCCTTAAAGGGGAGGAAAAAAAACAAACCAACCACAACCAACTACTCCTCATCTATGTTTTTACTAATTTATTTCATTATTTTTCAGCAATAGTGAAAGGACATCTATGTCTTCCCCAAAACAGACATTACCATGTATAGCTAGCTGTAGGTGTACGTAAATTAGCCAGCATAATCAGTGCTCAATTTTGAAGACTTTGTTGTGAAAATAGCCCACATAACATCAGGTACATTTAAAAGATAATGACAGGGTATTAACTAGATATTTTTTTCAATTAGGAAAAAACAGAGCTGTGTAATTGCCATTTCAAATTTGAAATTAATTGTTTAGTTATCAGTAGCAGTTGTTTAAGATGACACTGTAGCATTAAATGCTCTAAGAGATAAGGGTAGTGGCTCTGTGTGGTAAACAAAGATAAAGAGACTAAGGCATTGGTAGGGTTAACAGACCTGTCCATGTCAATGTCACCTCTGCTGGATCTCATTGCTTCTACATGTCAGGGTATGTCTACACTACCCGCCGGATCAGTGGGCAGAGATTGATCCAGTGGGGGTCGATTTATCGCATCTAGACGTGATAAATCGCATCTAGACATGATAAATCAACCCTCGAGCACTCTCCCATTGACTCTTGTATTCCACTGCCGTGAGAGGCGCAGGCAGAGTCGACAGGGGAGCGGCAGCAGTCGACTCACTGCAGTGAAGACGGTGAGTAGGTCTAAATAAGTCGACCTCAGCTACGTGAATAACGTAGCTGAAGTTGCATAACTTAGATCGATCCTCCCCCCCATTGTAGACCAAGCCTTAGTGATACCAAAGTACTAGTAAATATCTCATAGTAGCACCTAAAGACCCCAAGAGTGGTTAAAGTCCCAGTTTGGTTGGTGCTGTACACATACCAAAAAGAAAACTTTAAGCCAATATTCAGAATTATCTTATGTCTCACATGTCTTTTGCAGGATATAGTTTCAAATGCTGCATTCTGTTTTATTCTTGCAATCAATTTTTAACTAACTTAATAGCTCTCAATAGCTTATTTTTGCTAGCCGGGAGGCTGCAACATATCGATACACATTTATGTAAGCAATTGCATAGTTTAACCTACAGATCATTAAAAATGTAAAATTCAGTATGTTAGAAAATGGTAAATGGTGCACTTCTTATTTTCCTGATGATTAATTTTCTACTTAATATTGCGTGGAGCTCTATTTGGATGGAATTAAAATTCAATTTAAAATACATAAAAACATAGTTTTGGTTTTTTTAATTAAAAACAAAACTATCTAAAATGTGCTGGATACATAAAAAAGTAAATTTAAAACTGATTTATGAAGCAAAGGAAGTATCTGTAGATAGTGAATTGAAATGATTGTTTCTGGTCACCACGTCCATCAAGATTTTAGAACAAGTTGATGTCGGAGACTCAGCAACTTTACGATCAGAAGGGACCACCAAGATCATCTAGTCTGACCTCCTGCACATTGCAGGTCACAGAACCTCACTCACCCACTCCTGGGTGACCCCTAATCTCATCGTCTCACACCTATGTTTTATTCATCGACTGGAGGAGGAAAACAAGCTTTCCTGCTTTTTCAAGTCCCATTTGGTTTCTTAACTTTGAATGAACTGAACTAGTTGAATAAATTTAATTGATTAATTGATTTAATAAATTGAATAAATTTAAATGAAAAAAATATTCTCTCTGTACTTGCAAAAGAGGCTACTGCTGTCAAAAGCTGGTTTAACAGTTAAACTCTGATTCTAGATGTTTAGCCAGTGACTCAACCACTGAACTGGTAGAACTTTCTTTAAAACTTGACAGCAAACACGTATTGCTAATATTTTTGTATGTAAATGTTTTTAATAGATAAGTAATTTAGGTCTTAACACAAGTTATTCAATTACAAATTTAATTTTAAATAGTTTAAGAACCCTGTATTTAATTTAAATTAAAATCTTATATCATTAATTTTTTTAATCCATCTCGATAGCTCTGCTTTTTTTTGTATTTTCTTTCATCTTTTTCTGTTTTTTAGTTGCTTAGATTATACTTTGGTATAGCTGTGATACACAGAACTGAAGGTCTGCCCAGTAAATTATTTGTATTGTACTTGTATTTTGTATTATACTTGTATTTTCTTCCATTTAGTCCATTCTGCTGTATTCATTCTTCCCTGCCCATTGATGAGGTTTCTGAGCTTTATTCATTAAAACAGAATCATGTATAATTCCCAACCTTATTTCAAATTTCAAAGCTCGTCACACATCTTTAGGCAACAAGTGAGACCTTTGCAACACATTAATTCCAAGGAAATGACTTGTATGGCTGTTATTGCTGCAACAAGATTAAAAATGGAGAATCCCATGCAATTACAGATATTTTGAGAGCAATGCATTTTTAGTGGGCTCTCTATTGGAGAAATAATGTGATGTACATTAGCCAGCCAGACTAGCTGATTTAAATCTCAATGTTCTATTCATTTTAGCCTGATAAATTAAAGCCTTCCTTAAAAACAGATATAATCTCATCATATGGTGATAATACTCTTTCCATTCCACTAGTAACTCTGGCGAATATTAAAACAGAGCCTACTAAAAGTCAGACATTTTTATATCAGCAGGTTCAGATAACTTGCATCTAAAAAGGTTTAAAGGTGCTGGATGAGTGCTGCAAACAAACACAATCATCACTGACACAATTTGCAGATGACAGAAGGATTGAAGGAGTGTTAAATAGTGAAGAGGACAGGTCATTGAGTCAGAGGGTTCTGGATTGCTTGGTAAACTGGGTGCAAGCAAACAATATGCATTTTCATAGGGCTAAATGTAAATGTATACATCTAAGAACAAAAAACGTAAGCCATACTAACACGAGTGAGGGACTCTATCCTGAGATTCAGTGACTCTGAAAGATGTGTGGTCATGGTGGATAATCAGCTGAACACAAGCTCTTAGTGTGACGCGTGGCCAAAAGGGACAACACAATCCTGGGATGCATAACCAGGGGAATCTCCAGTACAAGTAGAGAGAATATATTACCTCTGTATTTGGCCCTGGTACAACCACTGCTGTGTTCAGTTTTGGTGCCCACAATTCAAAAAAAATGTTGACAAACTGTCAAGTATCAGAGGGGTAGCCGTGTTAGTCTGGATCTGTAAAAGCAGCAAAGGGTCCTGTGGCACCTTATAGACTAATACACGTATTGGAGTTCAAATACATGTGTTAGTCTATGAGGTGTGTGACAAAGTTCCTCCTCTACCTTGGTGGGTCCTGCGCTTATTGGCAGATTTGCTCACCTCAGTGATCTTCCTCACAGTCTGGGTCAACTCCCCCTGTGTCTGATCAGGAGTTGGGAGGTTTGGGGGGAACCCGGGCCCGTACTCTACTCTACAGCCCAGGGCCCTGTGGATTGCAGCTGTCTATAGTGCCTCCTGTAACAGCTGCATGACAGCTACAACTCCCTGGACTACTTCCCTATGGCCTCCTCCAAACACCTTCTTTATCCTCACCACAGGACATTCCTGCTGGTGTCTGATAACACTTGTACTCCTTAGTCCTCCAGCAGCACACCCTCTCCCTCTCAGCTCCTTGTGCCTCTTGCTCCCAGCTCCTCACACGCCCTTCCTCTCCTCTGGCTCCCCCCTGCCCCCGCCTGACTGGAGTGAGCTGCTTTTTAAACCCAGGTGCCCTGATTAACCTGCCTTGATTGGCTGCAGGTGTTCTAATCAGCCTGTCTGTCTTAATTGGTTCTAGCAGGTTCCTGATTACTCTAGTGCAGCCCCTGCTCTGGTCACTCAGGGAACAGAAAACTACTCATCCAGTGAGCAGTATATTTGCCCTCTACCAGACTCCTGTACCCCACTGGTTTGGGTCTGTCACAGTGCCACAGGACCCTTTGCTGCGTTGACAAACTGGTGAGGGTTCAGAGAATCATGAGAATGATCAATTGATTAGAAAACTTGCCTTATAGGGACTGACGAAAGGAGTTCAATCTGTTTAGCTTAACAAAAAGGGTTGACTTGAGTACAGTCAAGGGGAACAAATATTTAATAATGGGCTCTTCAATCGAGCAGAGAAAGGTATAACACAATCCAATGGATGGAGGCTGAAGCTAGACAAATTTTGACTGGAAATAAGGTGTAAATTATTGCAAGTGAGGACAATATTGAACTCAACTGGAACAATTGAGCAAGCGGTGGATTTTCCATCGTTGACAATTTTAAAATCAAGACTGCTCTAGATATTATTTTGGGGAAATTCTATGGTATGTGTAATACAGGATGTCAGACTAAATGATCAAAATGGTCCTGTCTGGCACTGGATTCTATGAATCTTTTATCAGGCCTCAGGTCCTTAACATGGTAATAGAAGACCATTTAATGGTTATTGGGAAGTGGTGACAGCTGTGCCATAGTTAAGGTTGCAATTAAGTTTCCACTGTAATCCCAATTTTAGCTCCACAATCAAAAGAATAATTATCCTTAATCTCAGTATCTGGGGATAATGAGCCTTGAGGGAGGGGTTGTTAATGCTTTGAAGGATAAGATTAAAATTCAAAATGATTGGGACAAACTGGAGAAATGGTCTGATGTAAATAAGATGAAATTCAATAAAGACAAATGCAAAGTACTCCATTTAAGAAGGAACAATCATTGGCACACATACAAAATGAGAAATGACTGCCTAGGAAGGAGTACTGCAGAAAAGGGTCCCGGGGTCATAGTAGATCATAAGTTAAATATGAGTCAACAGTATAACGCTGTTGCAAAAAACGTGAACATAATGTATTAGCAGGAGTGTCGTAAGCAAGACACGAGAAGTAATTCTTCCACTCTACTCCACGGTGATTAGACCTCAACTGGAGTATTGTGTCCAGTTCTGGGTGCCACATTTCAGGAAAGATGTGAACAAATTGGAGAAAGTCCAGAGAAATGCAACAAAAATGCTTAAATGTCTAGAAAACAGGACATATAAAGGAAGAATGAAAAAAACTGGCTTTGTTTAGACTGGAGAAAAGACGACTGAGAGGGGACATGATAACAGTTTCCAAGGACATAAAAGTTTGTTACAAGGAGGAGGGAGAAAAATTGTTCTCCTTAACCTCTGAGAATAGGACAAGAAGCAATGGGCTTAAATTGCAGCAAGGGCGGTTTAGGTTGGACATTAGAAAAACTTCCTGTTAGGGTGGGTAAGCACTGGTATAACTTGGAGGTTTTTAAGAACAGGTTGGACAAACACTTGTCAGGGATGGTCTAGATAATACTTAGTCCAGCCTCAGCAAAGGGGACTGGACCAGATGACCTACTGAGGTCCCTTTCAGTCCTACAGTTCTATAAAATCAATAATGATCTCCTGAGTTATATCATCAGATGTAGCCACCAGAATTCAAAAAGTCATTTAGCTCCTCCCACCCCATTTTATGCCTTAACACACAAAGGAGGATATAAAACAGTTAATTGGTAGCATAGGACCAAAATCTATTAAAATCACTTTAATTAATAAAAAGATTTGAACAGTTACATTATAATGGCTCATTGACTTCAGAAAGCTTACAGTCAGACTGCTAGAGACCTATGGTTTAATTTTTTGGAATGGAAGTAGTCTTTAGCCCTTTTGTTTACGGATAGTAAAACACAAAGCATAAACTGTTTGCTAAACTGACTTCTTAATGCAGAATTATCAGTAGTAGTAGTAACATACAGGAGACCTAGTCATGGATGAGGACTCCATTTTGCTAGGCGCTGTACCATCAGAACAAAACAAGTGACATCTGTCCCAAAAACTGACAATCTATCTTACAAACCTAAATACGGGGGTCTGATATCATAGCTTATTAAGTCATTGGCACATAATGTACTCACACTTGTATGCTTGCAAATCTTGCATTCTAAAAATGAATATGATGATGACTGAAACCTTCCCAAACAACACTTTTGGCATTTGATGTATTAAGGGATGCAATTTGATTGGGATTATGCAATGCAGATGTGTTTTTACTTCTGTTTTGCTGCTACTGGAGCAGAGTTCAGAATATGGTTACTGGAGTGAGTGAGGGGCTCTGGGGGCAGAAGCCAGCTGAAGGAGGCCTGTAGGCATGGTTGCGTGAGCTCCATAGAATTTGAGGTGGTCCTCAAAGCCCAGAACTGGCACTGAGATCAGCCCCAGCTTTCTGTTGATTCACATGTATTGACATAGACACTGAGGAATCCACAGGGTTTGTGAGCAGGCTCCACAGCCTATTCCATGGGGATGTGTGAGCAAAATGCACCTCGAGGGAATGGCTGAGAAGAAATCTTCATGAGGGAAACTTCTGATATTTCCTCCCCTCTAACCCGCTCTGGCTGATTTTCCCATGAGAGGGTGCAAATCTTTGTTTTGTCTAAATTAAAATGTACATTCCCCAAGCACAATTCTGCAGCAAAGAGTAAGCAAAGAGATTCTATGGCTGCAGAATACACAGAGATCTGGCAATAGTCATTAACAACAACAAAAGGCCAAATGCCAGGGGGTATCAATGTATGCCAAAGGAAGTGCTGGGAAGATGGGTCTCTCTTATAGCTGATCTAACAGTGGATGAAAACATTGGTTTGAATTTGGATGAACTGTTCAGTTTAGCTGTATTCATGCACCATACTACTCAGTCTAAGTGAAATTCATCCCTGTGCAGACAGGCCAGAACTTAATTCCACTTCAGGTGAATTCCATCCCCTTCACAATCAATTGTCTAAAAGGGGTATTGTTCACACAAATGGTTCGGTAGTAGCACATCATACATACCCGCCATGGATCTGTAATGGGACCTGTGCTGTTCAACATATTCAAAACTTATCGGGAAAGGGGGTAAACATGAGGTGGCAAGGTTTGCAGATACTGCTAAATTACTGAGGATGATAAAGTCCAAAACTGACTGCAAAGAGTTACAAAGGGATCTGGGCAACAAAAATGGCAGATGAAATTCATTGCTGATAGATACAAAACAATGCACACTGGAAAACATAATCCCAACTATATATACAAAATGATGGGGTCTAATTGTTACTACAGAAAAAAGATCTTAGAGCCATCATGGAAAGTTCTCTGAAAACATCCGTTCAATACACAGCAGCAGTCAAAAGAGCTAAGAATATTAGGAACCATTAGGAAAGTGATAGATAATAAAATACCATAATGCCAGTGTCTAAATTAGTGGTACACCCACATGTCGAATACTGTCTGCAGTTCTAGTCACACCATTTCCAAAAAGATATTTTAGAATTGGAAAAAGTACAAAGCAGGGCAACAAAAATGATTAGGGGTATGGAATTGCTTCCATAAGAAGAGAGATTAAAAAGACTGGGACTGTTCAGATTAGAAAATAGACACCTAAAGTTGTCATAAATGGTGCGGAAAAAGTGAAAAGGGAAACGTTACGTACCCTTTCATATAACACAAGAATAGGGAGTCACCCAATGAAATTAATAAACAGCAGGTTTAAAGCAAACGTAAGGAAGTACTTCTTCACACAATGCACAGTCAACCTGTGGAACTCACTGCCATGGGATGTTGGGAAGGCCAAATGTATAAATGGGATTGAAAAAGAATTATATAAATTCGTGGAGGATAGCTCCATCAGTGGCAACTAGGCAAGATGGTCAGGGACACAACCCAATGCCCTGGGCATCCTTAAACCCAAGAAGCTGGGAAAGTGTATAGATCACTCGACAATTGCTCTGTTCTGTTCTGTTCTGTTCATTCCTTTTGAAGCACTTGGCATTGGCCACTGTCAGGAGACAGGATAATGTTCATTTTTACTATCTGTCATTTTGCTATTTTTAGTTTTCCTATTTACTCATGGAGTCAGGGAGAAGAGACAACATTACTAAGCTTTTATCTATACCCAGCGAATTGTACTGGTTAAACTTTGAGTAGGATTTAAACCAATTTAGTAAAATTGGTGCAAAAGGCTGTATGAACCCTCTTATTTCAGGGCTTAAATAAAAAAGGCACAGGCTTTGGCTTATTTTTGTTTAACTTTTTTCACCGAATGATGAGACCTTTGCATGAGTTTAATTAAATCAGTGTAAGTTTGTGTATAGATAGGACCATAGGTTAAGAGTTGTATACCATGAACAGTTCAATGACACAGTTTATGCACACAAATTTCAGCCTATCTGGCAAATGGTTACGAATAATGGATGCATTCACAGAAACCTGGATCAGTTCATTAATAGACTACAGATTGAATTATTCATTGGAAATAAATTATTTATCAGCTGTGCTTGGAAGAACTGCACACAGTTTTGGGTACCTTATTACAAACAAAGACATTAATAAATTAGAGAGAATTCAGAGAGGGGCAAACAAAATGATGAAAGGATTCTAAGATGAGACCTCCAGGAAAGGTTAAGAGAATGCAATATGCACAGCTTGCATACAGGGTAATAGTATAAGAGAGGGTGAGAGAGTGTTTACAGTGGTAGAGAAGAGAACGAGGAGCAGTGGCTTGAAACTAAAAAAAATGAGCTGTATTAATACTGATTTTGTTCCCTTTATTGATCAACGACTCAGAAGGAGGCCAGCTAAGCAGGAAAGGTAAAATGTACTGATGATATAAAACTACAGTTAATACAAAAGGAGGTAATAAAACTCTTAATGACTTAGATATACTGAGAGCATGGCCAGATAAGTAGCTCAGACAATACATTGTAGAGAAACAGAAGATATAAAGTCTAGATTAATATATATATATATGGAAAGAGTATAAATGTAGTAATTATATACCACAATACATTCAAGAGAAAAATCTGGGGATATACAAAATTCTGAAGGGAATAAATCAGATAGACTTCACAAGGCTGTTTGAACTAGTGTCCTACTCAATAACAAGAGACAGGATCTTACAGCAGGGACAAGGCTGCCACAAAAGGAATTAGAGGCATTCTTTTACGCAGACTTGTCAATACAATATATGAAAACAGAGTATCAAAGGCAGCCATTGCAGCAGCTAGCATCTGATGAAAAAATACTGTGGGATAAAACTAAAAATGCAACTCAACAGGAGGGGGAAACCTAGCTCAGCTTCTAGGCTTTGGTCTTGCTTACAGCATCCTGTATCCTATGAAGACCACTGTAATAGGGTTCCCTCATTACTGCGGTGCCTCCTGCTGGTTGTCTTGGGAATTAGCTCTGCGTGGTAGTGCACCCTCTTTGGGTGGTCCCTCACCACCATCACTCCTACTCTAGGACCATGTCTCTCCAAGGACTGTGGCGTCCTCTTCAGCAACACTGCCCTCCGGCTGTGCCGCACTCTTGTGTTCCCCCTTCTGGGGGACCTGCAATCTCTGTCCGGCCACTTCCCTCAGAGGCAACTGCAGTGCGTTATCCAACCCTCTTCTGCCCTTACCTCAGACATGTTTATAAACCACTTTGAAGTCCTCAGATGAAAATGGTTATTGATTGTATGTAAGTGCCAAGTATTATACAGTACCAGCATTAATACCGGAACATCAGCAGTAAAATCATTTTTCAAAGCATTGCTCTAGCACATTCTTACAATCCCAAACCGGTTGCTGGTTTGGCTGGCATTAAAGTTTTCCTCTTCCTCATACATACAGAAATCATTCTAGTCTGAGTTTGTAATGTCCTTATTATTAAAACCACTCTGTTAAAAAAGAGCAACAATGGACTATTGTACAGTCAAAGATCCACATTCAACCCTTGTTCTTCATATTGAACTCTAACTGACATCAACAGGAATTTTGCACAAAGATCAGGGAGTAGACTATGCCCCCAAATAATTTAGAACATGAATTCTGGGTTGTAATGAATACAGAAAATGTGTGACTACAGACAGAGCAATATGATATTACACAGCAGGTCTGTTAGACTGCGTGTTTTGTTACATAGGATGTGGGACTGAAAAATCATCAGCTATTAAGCTACATCTCAATTTGGTTCAAATTTTCCATTTTGGGGAAAAATGTATTATTAACAAGGCCATGGCCTGTACAGAGCACAAGAATTGTGAAAATGTATTCCCTGCTGTTCCCCAGTTTGAAACAGCAGCACTGTTTGATGTTTCCTCCTTATACAATAGCTTGGTGGAAATTGTTTGGGTTGTCTCCCCTGCAGGATGAATTGCTATTGTCAGCTAACTGAGTAGGAGCCAGTCAAGAAATTTCATAAACACTCCAAATAATAACAGCAGATTAATCAATACCATAATATTTTAAAGGAGCCATCAAGAGAGGCAGGATGAGCTAGTCTACACAGCAAGTTCGTGCACAGCAAGCCAGGGTGTGTATCTACAGCATGCCAGCTTGTCATGTACTGACATCCTATTTGGTCACAGCTAGTGCATAGCG